>NC_136069.1:79794562-80459562 GCF_964261635.1 Lissotriton helveticus | reverse complement strand
CCACAGTAAAACTTTTTAGGTCTCGACTATTCTATCCCACAGGGATAGATAGGCGAGTATATAGTAGGCTGCTCGAATTCTCTACCAAGTGTCGATCACGCACAGTTCATGTGACCTATGCGCGTGCACAAACCAGCCACGTCACAAACCACCATTTGTGCCTCCCGTCACACTTCAAAGCTGCCACTCCCCGGCCCGCTGCATCAGACTTCAAAGCAATGCGCTCCCGCCCCTCCCCCCCACAGCAATGCCAAGAGCTTGTTAATCCTCCTTGTGATAAAACTAGCCGCTGCGGCTAACACGTCTCTCACAGCCCCACTGAAAATGTCACACTTACCAAACCAAATCCTTGTCTGTGTAGTCAATGCTGCACCAGAGTCGTGCTGGACATGGGCAATTAATATTCAATAATGCAGAGAGATTCAGTAAGAGGGCCGCTCATCTGATTCTAGATTCTTAACTAACTGCACAAATTGCTCTGTACCACAAACTGCTACCCCCCACGCCTCCACTCTCCACGTCTGCACTCCTACTCTTCCCTACTCTCTAACACTACACCCTCTCACGCAGGCTCTCCACACTTTCACACGCTTTCCCTGCTCCTTCACCTGTCGGACTCCTCTTCGTCCTCTCACATTTCTACCTGTTTACTCCCATCTTTCCGGCTTTCCCTTCCCATCTCCTCCCTCTGCCTCATCTCTCTGACTTGACATTCGACGATCTCCTCCCACACAGCCCAAGCTTTCCATCCATCGTACTCGCTTGCTTCCTCCCACCTTCCTCACCCTTTAACAATGTCCTACCCTCCCAGGTATCTCCCACATGCTTTACCTTTTACACTCCCCCTCTCCTCTAACACACATGCTCTCCCCTCTTCATCGGCTCTTCTCTCCCTGTTACTTCTTCCCTTCCATAACCTTCTCCTCTCTGTACCCACTCCTTCTCAAGGCCCCATGCCCCCTTCACACTCTGTCCCCCCCATCTCTCCCTTTATTTCAACCTACGCTGCCTCTTATTGCCCCGTCCTCGCCTTTATGACCCGCTTTCTCCTTTCCTTTTTACCTACGCCCTCAGGGTGGATGATGTCGAAGGAAGGATCACTGCGCACCAAAAATAAAGACATTTTGTAAAACAGTACCATTTGAAGGTTGGCTAAAAATGTAGCAAACAAAAGGCGTGTGATAGCAAGAAGCATTGTGGCCAAGCTAAATGTCATACACGTACGTACTTAGAAACCATTCAGAATGGACACATTTCTGCAAGTGTGTTACTCTTTTCTACACCCATGGTGTCACCAGGGTACACTCTCTAGGCCGGCATACACTTAACTTTCATCAGCTTAACACAGGGGCTAATGTAGGCCCCTGCAGTGGGCTTAATTTAAGCTAGTCTCTGCCGGTACGCACATGGGTAAATGAAGAAAAAAACCTCGTACTTTATGGGAAATATTTAAAAGCACATTCTTAAAAACACTGAACATCCTGTTTGTCATTTCTAACAAGGCACAACTTTAAGAAGGATGTAATTACGTCCTCGGGCGCTTCCCCGCGCTTAAATTAAAATGGTGTGACAACTCTTAACAGGAAGCAGACCAGCGCCACCACTGTAACAGCAGGCAGACACAGCACTCCTCCCCAACTCCCAAAACACGTTTCTGCAGTAAACGTTTTCTCCCTTCATTTGCTCTTCACCCGCTTTCCTTTTAATGGCCCCCCTATCGCCCTCCCACTCACTCCTCTACAAAATATATGCTACTCAAAGTGTAAATGTTTTGGGTGTGTTAATATGCATTAACGTTCATATCCTTAAAAGGCCCATGCCAAAACTATTCAACTATAAGGTGCCTAGTATCAAAATACAGGACACAGAGCATTAAAACATTATTTTTTTTAGCGACAAATTACCAAATGCTCTTTCCAACTGCACTATCCAAACACATGGGAGCAGTCCAGAAAGCAAGCACAATTTACTCTGCAGGAGGTCTATAAATTTACGCTGTTTACCGCGCGTCTCTTCTTTTACAACTCATATGAGTGTTTTTTGTGTCTACACTCCAGGCTGTCGGGGTTCTGTTAACCCAGGGGCGTAACGCAGGCACCTGGAGAGGGGCATAATTTGAGCCGGTGGTTACCGGTACGCACATGGGCAAATGCCATTAAAATATAACAGTTACTCCACTGTATGGTCTTAAATGTAAGGTTAGGTGGCTATGGGGGAGAGGAGTCACAAGTGCAGTGAAATAAACTTTCACTTTTAGCTTTCGTGTGGCCGCGCTTGTTAAAGCCTCCTGCCCTACCCCTTCCTTATCCCCTCTCCTTTGTGCCTCTTCCAAGAGCCATCTGAAACGGGAGGAGATGCGCTTGTTTTCGAGGTGCAAATGGGTTCTATTTAAAGGCGGTGCCGTACACTGACTGTCCAGGTGTGCAGTGGGCGAGGTGACATTGTGTACACTGTTGCATCAGCCTTGAAAGTGTGCAGTGTTGAGTGTGCATGTGTTTGTTCAGTGACACAATGCGTACACTGTCTTTCCAAATATGCCAGGGTGTCCAGGGCTGCTATTGAGCATAGCTCTGTGAGGGGGGGGGGAACAGCACTGTGGGTGTGCGCTGTATGCCCGGTGGTGTGAGGGGTCTGATTGAGTGCACTTGTTTATCCTTTTAGGCTGTTTTTTGCATTTGCTAAAAAAAGCATTACCCATTACCAGTGCAACAAGCCGCGCAGACTCCCACACCCATTACCAGTGCAAAAAAAAAAACAAGAGCGACGAGAGTGAGGCAGCCTTTTATTTGTCCTGACACCAAGAGTATGAACTAAAATGTATTCGAGTCACTGACTTTAGAGCGGTCCCATGGGCTTACTACTATCACACATAAAAAATAGGTCCAGCACATACAGCAACAGTGCAAGCTTCAATCATATAAACAATACTACAACACAGATGGTATCGCCTCTAACTACTCGCACACATAGAACAGGTCCAACACAGGCAGCAGCAATGCAAGCTTCCATCATATAAAAAATAGTACAACGCCAATAGGATCAGCTCAAAATACTCTCACACATAGAACAAGTACAGCACACACAGCACTGCCTCTATCTATTGCCCTCCCTCTATCTATCGCCCTCCCTCCCTCTATCGCCTTCCCTCTCTTCCACCCACCTCCTTCTCTAACTCCTTGTTCTCTTCTCCCGTGGTGATCTGCTGCTCTCTTCCACCCTGCCTCCTTCTTTAACTCCCTGTTTTCTTCTCCTGTGCTAATCTGCTGTTCTCTTCCACCCGCCTCCTTCTCTAACTCCCTGTTCTCTGCTCCTGTGCTGATCTGCTGCTCTCTTCCACCCCGCCTCCTTCTTTAACTCCCTGTTTTCTTCTCCTGTGCTAATCTGCTGTTCTCTTCCACCTGCCTCCTTCTCTAACTCCCTGTTCACTTCTCTTCTCCAGAGCTGATCTGCTGCTCTCTTCCACCCCGCCTCCTTCTTTAACTCCCTGTTTTCTTCTCCTGTGCTAATCTGCTGTTCTCTTCCACCCACCTCCTTCTCTAACTCCCTGTTCTCTTCTCTCTTGGTGTTTTGCTGCTCTCTTCCACCCTACCTCCTTCCTTAACTCCCTGTTCTCTTTTCCTGTGCTGATCTGCTGCTCTCTTCCACCCCGCCTCCTTCTTTAACTCCCTGTTCTCTTCACCTGTGCTGATCTGCTGATCTCTTCCACCCGCCTCCTTCTTTAACTCCCTGTTCTCTTTTGCTGTGCTGATCTGTTGCTCTTTTCCACCCACCTCCTTCTCTAATTCCCTGTTCTCTTCTCTTCTCCCGTACCGATCTGCTGCTCTCTTCTACCGCCTCCTTCTCTAACTCCCTGTTCTCTTCTCTTCTCCTGTGCCGATCTGCTGTTCTCTTCCACCCGCCTCCTTCTTTAACTCCCTGTTCTCTTCTCCTGTGCTGATCTGCTGCTCTCTTCCATCCCACCTCCTTCTTTAACTCCCTGTTCTCTTCCCCTGTACTGATCTGCTGCTCTCTTCCACCCCGCCTCCTTCTTTAACTCCCTGTTCTTTTTTCCCGTGCTGATCTGCTGCTCTCTTCCACCCGCCTCCTCCTTTAACTCCCTGTTATTTTCTCCCATGCTGATCTGCTGCTCTCTTCCACCCCGCCTCCTTCTTCAACTCCCTGTTCATTTCTCCTGTGCTGATCTGCTGTTCTCTTCCACCCACTTCCTTCTTTAACTCCCTGTTCTCTTCTCCTGTGCTTATCTGCTGCTCTCTTCCACCCCACCTCCTTCTTTAACTCCCTGTTCTCTTCTCCTGTGCTGATCTGCTGCTCTCTTCCACCGCCTCCTTCTTTAACTCCCTGTTCTGTTCTCCCATGCTGATCTACTGCTCTCTTCCACCCCGCCCCCTTCTCCAACTCCCTGTTCTCTTCTCCCGTGCTGATCTGCTGCTCTCTTCCACATACATCCTTCTCTAACCGCACCCACATACATACAACCATGCACACACACACATACAACCACACACAACCACACAGACACACACAACCACACACACACACAATCACACCCAACCACACACACACAACCACACCCACAACCACCCCCAACCACAACCCCACACCCAACCACAACCCCACACCCAACCACAACCCCACACAACCACACACATACAACCACACACACAACCACACACACAGCCACATACAACCACACACAACCACACACACATACAACCACACACAGCCACACACACACACACACAACCACACACACAACCACACACAACCACACCCAACCACACACACACACAACCATACACACATGCACAACCATACACACACACACAACCATACACTCACAACCACACACAACCACACACACAACCCCACCACACACAACCACACACACAACCACACACAACCACACACACAACTGCACACACAACCACACACACACAGCCACATACAACCACACACACACATACAACCACACACAGCCACACACACCCATACACACACCCCACACACACACCCACACACACCCATACACACCCACGCACACCACCACACACACAACCACACACACAACCACACACAACCACACCCACACCCACACCCAACCAAACACACACATAACCATACCCACACAACCATACACATACACACACACAACCATACACTCCCAACCACACACAACCACACACACAACCCCACCACACACAACCACACACACAAACCACACCCAACCACACACAACCACACACAACCATGCACACACCCCCACACACAACCACACACACAACCACACACACACAACCACACACACAACCACACACATCTATCTATCACCCTCACTCTATCTATCACCCTCAATCTATCTATCTATCGCCCTCACTCTATCTATATCCCTCACTCTAACTATCGCCCTCACTCTATCGCCATCATTCTATCTATTGATCGCCCTCACTCTATCTATCGCCATCAATTCTATCTATCTATCTATCGCCCTCACTCTAGCTATCGCCATCATTCTATCTATCGATCGCCCTCACTCTATCTATCGCCATCATTCTATCTATCTATCGATCGCCCTCACTCTATCGCCATCATTCTATCTATGTATCGATCGCCCTCACTCTATTTATCTATTTATCTTTCGCCCTCACTCTATTTATCTATCGCCATCACTCTATTTATCTATCACCCTCACTCTATTTATCTATCTATCGCCCTCACTCTATTTATCTATCTATAGCCCTCACTCTATCTATCTATCGCCCTCACTCTATCTATCGCCATCATTCTATCTATCTATCGATCGCCCTCACTCTATCTATCGCCATCATTCTATCTATCTATCGATCGCCCTCACTCTATTTATCTATTTATCTTTCGCCCTCACTCTATTTATCTATCTATCGCCCTCACTCTATCTATCTTTTGCCCTAACTCTATCTATCTATCGCACTACCACAGCATCACTCAGGGGCACCACAACATCACTATGCGCTACCACAGCATCACTGAACGCCACAGCATCACTCGTCGCCACCACATCACTCAGCGCCACCACAGCATCAGTCTGTGCAACCATTCAACAACAACTGGTTCAATTATGTTCTCTCAACGTTTCAAGCTTTATTACAAATGTCACAAAAAGATGTTAATATTTCACTTCTTTTCTTGGATTTTCGTCACAATAAAATACACTGAACATAATCTTCACAAAAGTTATTCACAAAAGTTTAAGCTATTGCCATTATAAATTACAATAACTTTTAAGTATTAATTATTTAAAAAAATGAAAAGCCATTGTTATTTGTAATATCAATACATCTAAGTCACGTAAATACAAAACATGTTTCATTACAAATGCTATAGGTGTCACATTTGCAAAAGTTAAAAGTATTGGCATTGTAAATGACAAAGCTATTAATTTCGCTTTTTTCAAAACCAACACATTAATACAAAATATGTCATTTTCAAGACCAATTGCTCAAACTTTCCTAATGCGAGACCTATTGCATTGCAAATGCTTGTTTCTCTTTATTTTGAAAACATTTTCTTAGTGCCTGCTCTTCGATTGGAACCAAGGGCGTAAACTCTCGAAAATATCTGACCCTAATTAAGTACATTTTGGTAATGTTTGGCAAAGTCACATGTCACCCAGACAACATATACTGTCCATACTCTTAAAGGAAAGCCATTAATACAAAAACATTCTAAACCCATTCGCCGTAGAGCGTTTTTATTTTGATAAGTTGGAAACTGCCCCTACCCTTCCTGAACTTTAAACAAAAAAGGGAAATGAACAGCTGCCTGACATCATTTCCGGAGAAACATTTTTCTTAGAATTAAACATTTGTGAACATTCGTGACAAGAATTTTTAATTCTATTAAGGACACGGAGGCAAGGATTATACTTCTCATTTCTTTGCTCTTTATTAACACAGCAGCCAATAAAAACTATTTATTCACAGAAAACTACAAAACCCATGAGCACCCAGTGCTCCATCACCATAGAGACTGTCCCTATATAAGGTGTAATAGAGGTAGCCATTTCCTCTTTCATTGCATGATCTCAGAACTGTTATGTCCAACAATTCAAAACTCCGTCTTAGAAACTTTAGTTTACGGTGGAAGAGTCCTTCCTAAAGAAAAAGCAAGACATCTTGAATACCAACATGTAAAAACGTCTGATCCTGGGGAAGGGTCCCCGAACTTGAAACAACCAGAAGGCATCTCAGGAGGGAAGACAGTCCTCTTGACCCAGGGTAGAGTTGTTTCACGCTTCACTTGCCATTTGCCCCTGTAACAGAGAGAAAGATCTGTAATACCGGTAATCCCATCAGATATCATAATCATCGAAACCAGATAAAATAGGGGGGGGGATATGTTATATAGAGTACAGTCCTGATGTAATAATATCAACATAACTTTATTAATCACAATATATAATTCTGAATAACAGCATTGTTAACAATACCTGATTCTGGGTGGGATAATCCTCGCCTCCGTGTCCTTAATAGAATTGAAATTTCATGTCACAAATGTTTGCACATTTTTAATTCTATGTCAGGACCGGAGGCTCCGAACATGCTTGGCTTAGCCACCACTACTGACTCTACACCTAGAATCAGTTTATAGTAGAATGACTTAAAGGTGGTCTCAGTAGACCAATCATCCGCATTCATCATATCAGCCAGACTTACTCCCAGAAAAAAAGACTTGGAAGCCATCGCCCCTCGGACAGAATGAGCACCAAATTTTGAGACCTCAATATCAGCTTCACTCATGAGCAAATGCACCCATCTAGACCACAGGTCTTCAAACTTTTGTAGGTTGAGCCCCCCCAGCTGAATTTTTTTAGATGTTGGGCCCACCCCACCACCTGACAGAAATTTCTGGAATCTGGTACACTACATAATCGACTGCCACATGCATATCACGGGCCATATTCGGCGAATAATGTTTTACATAATTGCATGAAACAAAAACATTTCTCTGCAAATAGTAATAGACTCTCTCATATAAATCACATTAAAAAGAAATGAAACAAAACAGTATTTACAAGAATCTGTTTAGGATTTATTCCCGGCCATCAGGGCAAAAACAGAGCTGCCTCTATCAAGGGAACCCCTGAAAGGCTGGATTGCAGTGCATTTAATATGTCCTTTTGTAATTTAGGACGAAAACCTTGATGGGGCACGACATGCCCATACTTGTGTACAGGGGCGCAACTAGACCCGAACTTCGAGGGGGGGGGCTAATACTCCCATCCAGGGCTGGCCATAGCACTGTTTGCACTCAGTGCAACAGTCTGTTTTGCCCCCCCCATTTCCACCTTCTCCATGAATTTCCTCACACCACTCATCAACAATGCCCATTTTTTTTATTGCGATACTCATAGTTTACCCACACTCTGATCTGCATGGTACACGTTCTTTGTAGCAGGCACGTTAAACCTCTGCGCTGTGTGGGTGTCAGGAGTACCCATGTGAGTGCACGTTGAGCGATGCGAGAGTGTGGGAGTAGGGTAAGAGGAGTGACTGCAGGGTGAGTGAGGTGACCATATGAATTTGTGTGCGGATGTAAGTGCAGAGTGGGACAAATGAATGTATGGTTAGTGATGGTGTTATTTGAGTGGGTATGCACATTGAGCAGTAAGGGGGACATGTGAGTGGCATGTTTCATGAGTGCAGGGTGAGCAGTGTGCTTGCGTGACTGCAGGGTGAGGTACAGGGTGAACAGCACAAGTGCATTGTGAGTGCAGAGTGATTACTGTGAGTGCAGGGTGAGCGGGTGATCGGAATGAGTGCATGGTGATCAGAGTCAGTGCATGGTGATCAGAGTCAGTGCATGGTGATCAGAGTCAGTGCATGGTGATCAGAGTCAGTGCATGGTGATCAGATTCAGCGCATGGTGATCAGAATCAGCGCATGGTGATCAGAGTCAGCGCATGGTGATCAGATTCAGTGCATGGTGATCACTGTGAGTGCAGGGTGAGTGGGTGAATGGTGAGAGTGCATGGTGATCAGTGTGAGTGTATTGTGATCGCTTTGAGTGTAGGTTGAGAGGGTGCTCGGTGTGAGTGCATGGTGATCACTGTGAGTGCAGGGTGAGCGGGTGAATGGTGAGAGTGCATGTGATCAGTGTGAGTGTATTGTGATTGCTTTGAGTGCAGGGTGAGAGGGTGATCGGTGTGAGTGCATGGTGATCAGTGTGAGTGCATGGTGATCAGTGTGAGTGCATGGTGATCAGTGTGAGTGCATGGTGATTGTAGTGCTGTCAAACGGGGAAGGGAACGCCCACGCCACAGAGTGGGGCCTAATCTCCACACTGCAAAGGATTCCACACAGGCACTGATGGACAGCTACGGGCCAAAGACCACGAGCGGTCTCGAGCCCATTTATTTATACCCGTCAGGCGAGCCCACCGTCAGGGTGTTTGAATGCGTGCCTGCGTATGTACGTGTGTGCATGCGTGCGTGTATGGACGGGCCGGGTGGCTCCGTCAGTACATCCCTCCAAACTCATAGATCTTTAGTCCATCTCAAAGGGGTGTTTGTCCAGGACCTAATGTCCAGGCGAAGTCTTTCAGTCGTTGGCTGGGAGTTGGATTGGGCCGGAGGTTGTACCTCTGATTCCGCTGGATCTCGGTGCCTCCTCCCTCTCCAGCACACTCCTCCGAACTCCCAGCTGCGCCTGTTGTACCTTCGCTGCTCACGGTCGTCTCCAATCCCGATCTTGCTGGAGGGGTGTCCTCCCTTGGTTGGCTTGGCAGTGTCTCGCTAGGGACCTGATCTTCTATCTCGTAATCTACGTCCGCAGACACGGGCCTATCAGTTTCTGGACTCCTTGTGACACGCCTAAACCAGGATACGTTCCGCGTCACAGCTCTATTGCCTGTGGTTGCAGATACCATGGTGCCTTGTACGTTTACGACCTCCCACACCTCGGGTTCATATGCCGTGAGATATTTCCAGTTGCGGTATCGATTCTTCAAAATCACCTTGTCACCGACTACTAGGGACCTGGGTCTTGCCCTTCTTGACCAGCTTGCTCTTTCATTTGTCCGTTGCCGTCTTAGCTGAGTAGCATTTTTATCCATTGTTGGCGGATGCCAGGAGGGACCCGTCGGCACACTGTCTCTTGGAACCTTTTTAAACAGTACGTGCGCTGGTGCACATTTGGTGGTGCAATGGGGCGTCTGACGGTACGCACTCAGAAACTCCTCTGCTACTTGTCCTCTCTCAACCCCGATCTGAAGGGCCTTGTTTAGCGTGCGCATGAACCTCTCGACCTCGCCATTTGCCTGAGGCCATTGCGGCGTGATTCTCCTGTGACGGATGCCCCGTGCTGCCAGATACGTCTGGAACTCCTTCCCTTGAAAAGGTGGGCCGTTGTCTGACCTTATTTCAGTAGGCAGGCCCATCATGGCAAATGTTCAGTCTAGCACTGCCTTGACATGGACAAACGCAGTAGATGGCACTACTTCAACCACGGGGAAACGTGAGTACGAGTCTATTATCACCACAGTGTGTCTCCCATCCGGGAAGGTTCCAAAATCAATGCTTAACTTTGTCAATGGTTCTGTGCATGGCTCCTCTGTGATGACCGGGTGTGGGGCAGGGTCTCGGCCTGTGATGTTGCACAAGAGGCAGTTATGCACCTCTTCTTCAACTGCCGCGTCCATTCCGGGGAACCACACTTTGCTGCGCAGCCGCGCTTTTGTCTTCGACACCCCCTGGTGGCCCTGATGTGCGAGTCGCACCACTTCTTTTTGCAGGCTTGTGGGAATCACAATGGCGGTGCCACGCAGGACTATTCCGTGGGGCCCTTCGCTAAGTTCGCTCTGAGCCTGCCAGACCTGTTGACGAAAAGCCTTTTCTTCGGCCGTGAGGGCGCTTGCTCCATCCAGGAAGTGCTTCCAGCTGCGATCTGCCAGCGTTGCCTTGGCTCGGCGGAGGCCTCCTCAGTGGCTTTTCCTATATCTTCAAGCGTGAGGGCCTCTGGGCAAGCATCCTGCGTCAGCATTTTCACGAATGCTTCCACCTCTTCTGTGTCCTCGTGATCCTTCTGTCTCGGCACCTTTGGGTGCCGAGACAGAAAATCCGCGGGGTTGTCTGCTTCCGGCCGGAATATGACTTCGAAGCGATATGTTTGCAATTGGACGACCCACCGTTCTATCCTCGGGGGGGCGAGCCTGTTTGTTCCCGCAAATAGAGGCACTAATGGCTTATGGTCCGTGACGACCTTGAACTCGTGGCCATACAGGTATAGGTGGAAATGGTGGCAGGCCCATTTAATCGCTACGGCTTCACGCTCAATCTGTGCATAGCACATCTCGGTCACCGTGAGGGCACGACTGGCATAGGCTGTGGGAACCCATACGTGGCCCTCTGTCTCTTGCATGAGTACTGCGCCGAGCCCGACCGGACTTGCGTCCACTACCACTTCCGTGCGGCGATGTGGGCGAAAGTAGGCCATGACTTTATCATCAATCAGGGCATCCTTGATTGCTGAGAACGCATCGTCCTCTTTTGCTGACCATATCCAAGGTTGTCCAGTTTTGGTTAGAGCGTGCAAAGGTTCAGCTAGGGAGGCTAGGTTGGGGATAAAACGACCGCAATACGTTGCCATCCCCAGGAAACTTCTGACTTCTGTGGCCGACGTGGGCCGAGGCGCCGATCAAATGGCCTCTGCTTTCTTCGGGTCGACGTGCAGTCCATCTCGAGAAAACACATATCCCAAAAAATCCACCGACTCCTGGTAAAAGGAGCATTTGGCTCGGTGCAGGGTAAGGCCGTGGTCCGCTAGGCGCTGGAGGGTGGCCCTAAGGTGCGCATGGTGTTCCTCAAGTGTGTTAGAAAAAACGAGGATATCATCGCTTAAGTTTAATGACGCCGGGAAGCCCAGAAAGAGTTTCTTTGATTGCGTTCTGGAATACCTCAGCAGCCGAGGAGACACCAAAACTCAGCCGTTTGTAACGCCGTAGGCCGACGTGTGTTGAGAAGGTTGTTATATTGCGGCTGTCTGGGTGAAGTTCCAATTGGTGGTACCCCGCATTGAGGTCCAACTTGGAGAACCACCGGGCCCCGTTTAAGTCCGCAACGATGTCGTCCATCGTGGGGGTGAGATGTCTCTCTCTCTTGACAGCCTTGTTTGGGAGGCGCATGTCCACACATAAACGAATGGCACCGGGCTGTTTTGGCTTTGGGGCGACCACGAGGGGTGACACGCAGGGTGTCGGGCCAGAGACCTTCTCGATGACGCCGAGTTCCTCAAGTTTCCGTAGTTCCTCTTCCACCTGCGGCCGCAGGTGGAACGGTACCCTTCTGTGCCTCAGCGCCGTCGGTCGTACTGTCCGGTCAATGTGCAATTTGAACAACTTGCCCTTGAGTCGACCCAGACCCCGAAAGAGGGTGGGAAAATCCTTATGCATCATGTCGGCGTGTAGCTCGTGCACCTGGTTGGTGAAGAACACCAGTTAAAAGTCTTCGGCTGTATGGCAGCTGAGCAGCGTGCCGCGTTTTCCACAGGTGACGTGGAACTTCGTCTTCACTTCATGCCCGTTGCTGGACACCACTACATCAATTACACCTCTAAGGGGTAGTGGTTCGTCACTGCCGTAGGTGTAGATTTTTGCATTAGACGGAGAGAGAGACGGGCGAGGGGTGAGACGGTCATTTTGGATGCTGTTCATAACGTTCACTGATGCCCCAGTATCTATCAGAGCGTGTACCGGGGATCCTGCGATCCGCACATCGCACATCGGTGGCGGCCGTCTTCGGGCACCATCCCTGCCAACAAAGGATACAAAGTACACCTCATCATCTTCATCATCCAGGCTGAACGCCGCGCGGGAAGGGTCGCTGCAAGGACCGGCGTCTTCAAGCGTCAACTGATGCACCCCTCGTGTAGGGCCTCTCACGCCTGCGTTGGACGGTCGATGATTGTGGCCACTCCGGCACACCTTCGCGAAATGGTTCTGTTTTCCGCAGTTGGAACACGTCTTGCCCTTCGCGAAGCATCTCCCACTGGCGGGATGGTCCATCCCGCAGTTCCCACAGGATGACTGAGGGCTCACCCTCGCAGGCCCTCTCACCGATTGCTGTCGCCGGTGAATTACGTCGAGGTGTTCCTTCTTGATGGTTGGTGTGCGATTTGTGGGTCCCGATCGGTGGAGCGCCGCTTCCATCTCATCAGCACGGGAATTGGATAATTCGTGCGACCGGGCCAGCACAAGGATCTCATCGAGCGTGATGCGTGGTTGTCTCAGGATGAGGCGCCGAAGCTGGACCGACCTGCACCCTTGTATAAGTTGAGCCCTAAGCTCCGCCCTCTGGTTCGGTAATTCACAAGCTGTCGCAAGCTTGCGGAGGCGCGCATAGTAGGTGTCAATGGACTCAGTTTCGCCTTGGCGCGCTTGGCGTAGTTTAAACCATTCATAGTCTGGCTTGACACGTGGGTCAAAGTAGCGATTTAGAGCAGTGACTGCCGCTGTGTAATGTTAGCTTCACCCCTGTCAGGTAGGGTCTCAAACAGCTCATACAGCTCTTCACCTCCGTAGCACATTAGCAAGGATCGCTTTACTCTTCTGTCAGTTTCTCTTACGCTGACAAAGTAGTGATCCAGGCGACCAATCCACAACCGCCATCGGGCTGCCGCAGTCGAGGGATCGGAAAGTTCGCTGAAAGGCGGCAGAGGAGCGGCCACACCATGCCCAAGATGCGTCGGTGGGTTATGCACAGGTGGGGTAGCTGCGGCAGACCCTTGTGCGCCAACGCCAACCGGCGGTACTGCAGCATTCTGGGGTGCAGCGATTTGTGGGGCCTGAGTGGCGGGGCCCGCGGTGCTGTCTGCGGCGCCGGCTTGACTCATGGCCCTGGGCTTGTGTGCGACTGTGGGCCAACTAACTGCGCTACTCACGACGATTCACCGCCTACCAGCGCTAGATGACTGGACTGGTGTCCTTGGAGTAGGATCCAACGTTGCGCGGTGTCAGTTAACAGGGGCTGGCAGGCTGCGCAATGAGGTTGGTGCGTGATGAGCCGAACGACGGGCTGTGTTTCCGTGGCCACGTGGAGTGCTTTAATCTTTCTACGCTGACAGGCTGCGCAGGGAGGCTGGTGCTTGAGGAGCCAAAAGATAGCCAGGGTTTCCTTTGTCACGTGAAGAGTTTATTTATATTTTTTTTTTATATGCGCCACCCGTTTCTTTCCCTCCTGAGGTGTTGTGATGATGTGCCACCAAATGCGAGGTTTGTGGGGGGGGGGGGGGGCGGGGCCGCGGGAAATGGGATGCGTGTCCCTCACGTTTCAGGTCATTTCCTCCTTGTCTCTCTTGAAGGCTCAGGGCGGCCGTGCCGCCGGGTGCACTGTGCGCTGTTGCTTTACAGGGCCACGCGCAGCAGCCGGCTTTGATTTGATGGCTCACCTCGGCGCCACGCCGGGCGTGAGGACAGCGCGCAGCGGCAGGTCCGCGCCGGGCCGTGGGTTCAACGGCCGGTCAGCTGGTCTGTTTGACAGGCACTTTCAAAGTTGTGCCGCGATCGCCTCAGGCTCGAACGCCGAGGCGTGAGCTTCGCAAGGGCTTGACCTTTGACTGCGGGCGATCGCGGTGACAAGTCGTGCAAAATCCCGCCCTCTGTCGCCAAATGTAGTGCTGTCAAACGGGGAAGGGAACGTCTACGCCACAGAGTGGGGCCTAATCTCCACACTGCGAAGGATTCCACACAGACACTGACTGACAGCTACGGGCCGAAGACCACGAGCGGTCTCGCGCCCATTTATTTATACCCGTCAGGCGAGCCCGTCGTCAGGGTGTATGAATTCGTGCCTGCGTATGTATGTGTGTGCATGCGTGCGTGTATGGATGGGCCGGATGGCTCCATCAGTACAGTGATCAGTGTGAGTGCAGGGTGAGCGTGAAAGTGAAGGGCGAGAATGAGGAGTGAGTTTTCTGAATGCATGGTGCATTCCCAGACACTTGAACTAACTCAGCAAGTTATTGACGGCAGCGTAGGGTTTCAGATAAGTTAAACTATTGCTGTTATGGCATTAACAAGAAATCAAGGTGGAGGAATTAAATGTGCTGATCTTGCAACAAACTTCCAGTTTTATGGTTAGGGTTGCCAGCTCATTATTTTGATGGCCCAGCTGGTACAAACATAAACAGTCACCTAAAGCTGTATTGTCAGCACTTGTCTGCACATACTTTGAACAGCAAATATAAATAGTAGCACTTTTAATTGTGTTCTAGGGCTGCCTGAATATTCCATGACTGATAATAAAATATAAAATGGAACAAAGACAGAAAATTCACATTACAAATGTATTTATATTTATTTATAAGCATATTTGGTGTCAAGACAAGCAATTTGCAGGCTGTTTAAAAAAACACATGGCTGTCTGGCATTTTTCTTTTGGTAACTCAAAGTGTTGTGGCGTCTGCCTCTGTAAATGTAACAGAAACTTTGTCTCCTTTCTAAGAGCTTCCTCCCAGGATGGGGTTAAACTGGTAGAGCTGAAATGCTTCAGCTGCTTTAGGAAGCAGAATGTCTCCTTTGCTAAAACTGAAAGCAAGGAGCAGACTGTCATTTCATGGCAAGGAATATCCTCTGCTATGAAATCAAACACAAAGGAACAGGACTGTCTGTTCATTTGCTTTCACTTTTTTAGCAGAAGAGACCCTGCCTCCCACTGCAGCTGAAGCTTCAGCTCTACCAATTAACCCCCTCCTGGGAAGGTTAACACTTAGCTCTTTGCAAGACAAAAGCGCAAGTGGTGCCTTATCTATTCCCCCTCCCCGCCCTCACCCTCCTCCAGCCCTCAGTTACCGAAGCTCAATAAACAGATTCCCATTTGAAAGGGGTGAAGACCTGCACGCCTCAGGACAATAAAAGACTGAAAGGGACGATCTTAGTGTGGAGTGCGCGCCCCCCCTGAGATGGTGTTGCGCCCCCCTGGGGGGGCGCGCCCCACAGATTGAAGAACTCTGATCTAGACAAAGTGGCCGGTGTCACTGGGCCAAAAGGCTTAAGTAAAGCAATAAACAACTGACCATTCATATCTGAACACAATTCAGCTGTACTTACCTCATACGCTTTTAAACACTGAACCACACACAGTTTTGGGTTATCTGGAAAAGCAGGATAGGACACTGAAGTAGTATTACATTTGGTACGTCTAAATATAACAACAGAGACTCCTTCAGGGGAGAATCGACATCCAGCTAAATCCAGTGCATGGATGTCAGAGACTCTCTTGCACGAGACTAAACATAACAACATCGCCAGTTTGGCGAAAAGCTGTTTTTGTGAAAGGTATTTCTTGGCGGGACAATTTTCGAGGAACCGCAAAACAGCAGAAACATCCCATAGGACCGAGTATTTAGGGCAAGGAAGTTTGAGCATCCGAATACCTCTAAGCAATTTGCATATCAATGGATGCTCACCTATTGGTTTACCATCCACTTGTATATGTCCTGCCGAATTGGCAGACCGGCCATTATTTACTGTTCTGTGTGCCAAGCCAGGTGAGGCCAGGGAGGCTAAGCAGTTCATGATCATGGAGTCATTTGCTGTAGAGGGATGGACCTCCCGTCGAGAACACCAGCTACACCATCTGTTCTATGCTGATGAATACCGATTATGGGTGTTGACGGACCATGCCTCGTTAATGAACTTGTGAGCATCTCTCGAAAGACCTGAGATCTCCCATCTATCCCTGAAACTAACTCATTAAGCCACCAGAGGAAGTTGACCTGCCTCTATCAAGGGATGCGGGGCCTTCTGAGGATCCAGCAACAGGTTCCATCTCTGAGAAAGAAGGATCGGCGCAGCACACAAAATTTCCAGGATGCTCGGGAACCAAGCTTGCGCCCTCCACAGTGGGGTGATTAGAATTAGCTCTGCTTGTTGATGTCTGGTCCGAGCCAGTACCCTGGGTATCATTATAAACGGAGGGAATGCATAGCACAGGACTGGGGGCCAGTTCTGTAAAAACACGTCCAAGGCAATCGCCTCTGGATCCGGATGGCAACTGTAAAAATGTGGGAGTTGCCTGTTGAGACGTGATGCGAAAAAATCCAACTGGCATGGGTCCCACAGTTGGTTCAGAAATCGGAAAACCCGAGGGTGAAGCCTCCAATCGCTGAAGTCCCACAGATAATGAGAGTGCCAATCTGCTACCTCGTTGCTGCGTCCTGGGAGATACTCTGCCACCACAGATATTCTGTGGGTCAGTCAATAATGCCAAAAATCTTTGGCAATCTCCACCAGCATTCGGGACTTCGTTCTTCCCAACTTGTTCACATATCGGACTGCTGACATGTTGTCCATTCATAAGAGAATGCAGCAAACTGTCCTTTGTGGAGATAGACTGCGGATCACGAACGAGCCTGCCAGCGGCTCCAAATAATGGGCTGGATCTGAATATGGCTCTGCCATTCTATGACTCCATGTGGTCTAGCCACCACAGTACCTCCAACCTCGCTTCCTCGGAAAGAGGAATTTGTTCTGCATATCCGAGGCCTTTGCGGAGATGTTGAATCTGTAATCGTTGGAGTGCGCGGTAATGAAGGGGTTCCGAGAAAATGGCTTGGATCGAAGATGCCAATAGACCCACTATCCGAGCCACTGACCTAATGGATACAATCTGCTTGTTCACAATTCACTTCAACTCTTTCTTGATTGCTCTGATCTTCTGAGTTAGGAGGAGAAGCTGGCTGCTCTGGGAATCGATCTGAAAACCCAGAAATTCGATAGATTGCGTGGGAGAGAGAATTGACTTCTGAGGATTCACCACAAATCCCAGACTCTGGAGTAAATTGATGGACCATCCGAGATGGATGATCCCCAGCTGAGGGCAGCGCGCCATGATAATGATATCGTCCAAATAGACTATTAACCAAACCCTGCACAATCTCATGGATTCCACCACTGGGCGGAAAAGCTTCGTGAAGCACCATGGTGCTGACGAAAGCCCGAAGGGAAGGACTTTGTATTCGTAACAAACGTCCTGCCAGAGAAACTGAAGGAGTCGACAATGTGGGTCTAAAATGGGCACAAATAGGTACGCGTCTTTTAAATCCATACGGACCATCCAGTCTCCTTCTTGCAAGAGGTTGCGTAAAAGATGGATACCCTCCATTTTGAAATGACAATAGATTATCCACCCGTTGAAGTCTTTCAAATTCAGGACTAACCTGGACCCTCCCCCTTTTTTCTGAACCAGGAAAAGATTGCTGATAATGCCTTGTGGACGGAGTTGCGTGGCAACAACGGCTTCTTTTATCAAGACAGAATTTATCTCGTCTGTGATAAAACACTGATCGTGTTGGGAAAAATATATTGGAGGGGGAGGAGAGTTCTGAATGGGGGTGTCGTACAGTTCTAGGTTGTAACTTTGGACCGTCTCCAAGATCCATGCATCTTGTGAGACTGTCTGCCAGACCTGTAGGAAAGATTGAATTTGTCCCCCAATCTCACTTCCGAACTCAAAACTAGGCTCACCTGCATTTCCACCATCTTTCTGGTTGCCCTGGTTACCTCCGAACCTGCCTTTTCGGAATCGGTTCTTGACTCTCCGGTAGGGGTAGAATGAGGAATTGCCGGAGTTGGGGTCTTGATACCCTCCTCTGTGCTGTTGATATTGGCCTCCTTGATAAAATTCCCAGCCAAACGACCGCTCTCTGTACCGTCCGGCCCTGGTAAAAACTGGACGAAAAGCGCATTTGAGGGACTCCTGACCCTTGTCAAGACCACTGAAGGTGGCCACAAATTTGGTTAGAACTTTTTAAAATGGTTGGCCGAATAAAAGACCTTGAGCTACGGGTCCTGCCTCCGAAGAGGAAAGTTCCGCCAGTTTGGGATCCAGCTTGAGGAGGATGGGCCGCCTCCACTCGCTGGATATGTCACAGTTTGCGTTGCCCAGCTGACACACAGCTCTTTGCGCCCATCCTATTAACTTGTCGGGCTCTATTGGCGCCCCTGACTCCTTCGCGTTGTAACCCATTTCTAAGATTTTGGTTAGCAGCCTGACAAATCCAACAACTTATCTTGACGCGACCGCCAGGCACGCTCGATGCCTTTCTTGGGGTCCTTGGAGTACTTTTTTTTAAGTAGGTCAACATGGTGGGGTCCACCCCGGGAGTGTCCGCTACCTTTGCCGCCAAATCCGGTCTCCAGCATTATGACCGAAGTCGAGCCCTGACGTCTTTATCAAAAGGCCGTCGTAGGTGTGCTTGAACATAGACTGCTACCTCCTGCGGCAGGTGCCATGCAGTGGAGTTGGGGTGGACAATGTCCGCAGGCTCAAAGGTGAGAACCCTGGGTTGCAAGGGGGTATCTACATGATGCTCCTTCCTAGTCTTCTTTGCAGGTCTAGGAGCTTCCTCTTGGTCCGAATCTTGCTTTGAGGACGAATCCCCATTTTCCCCTTGAAGGGAGTCTGTTGTGTCCTCAGGTGTAATGTAGGCATGATCGGTCGCCATGGCCCTGGTTAGGCGCGCAAAATCCTCCGCATGAGGATTGAAACTCATTTTGCCACTGGGTTTGGGCCGGGTGGACACGGCGGGAAGCCATCCCTGCTGTAGTTCATATTTGTTCAGGTGGTGCTTCAGGGGTGCAATCGCTCTTACAAGGGCTGAGTTAACAGATTGTTGCACCCCTGCGTCCAGGGCCTCCACAAGGTCCTGCTCTAAAAGAGCCTGTTGGCTCGGAATCGAAAAATTCCTCCTCATATAGGAATTTAGCCATCTTAAGAGGATAGTCGTGTATAAAGCACCAGTGGAAGGCAATTACATGAGTTATCACTCATTTTTTGGGTCCACAGAATGGACAGTCACGGGGAGAGGTACAACCCCAGGCAAGCCAGTCGTCCAAGTATTCAATTATGTGGTGGAGGGAGGGCTTATCAACCTCTCTAGGCAAGGCCTTTGCGTAATTATCCAGCCGCCAGCAATATAAAGCAGCGGTCATCACCGGGAGTACAAGTCTTATTTCAACTTTTTTTTAAATCGAAGCGCTGTTCCTGCTTTTACCAGTAAAAGGAAACTGACCGGGATTCCCGTCAAAATGGCCACCGCGGAGAACGGCCACTCGTCCCAGACAAAAGAGGACTGCGCGTCTGACTGACGCGTGTCCTCGCTCCCTGCACTCCCTCTCCACCGGGTACTGTAGCGGGCCCAAAGCTTTGCCCGGGCAGACGCTTCTCGATGAAACTGACAACGGTGAAGAACACTGGTTACGATGAGGCAACGCAACGCAAGCGCAGCCAATTAAACAATGTTAAAATACTTGCGCACAAGGCAGCATCCAAGTAAACCATAAAATAACGACTCATACACTACCACCCACTAAAGCAGAAGTAGTAAGGGGAAAGCATTTAACTGGCTGCGGAGCAGCAAAGAAAGAGGACATGGTTATCTTTGTTACACCTTATATAGGGACAGTCTCTATGGTCATGGGGCACTGGGTGCTCATGGGTTTTGTAGTTTTTTGAGATAAAGAGTTTTTATTGGCTGCTGTTAATAAAGAGCAAAGAAATTAGAAACATAATCAGAGCCTCCGGTCCTGACATAGAATTTTAAAACACAAATTGGTGGTATGTAAAACAATATTAATTGCAGACAATCTACAAAGGATAGGACATTATTGCCAACCTTAAAAAAAAAACATGAGAAGATCATTTAAAAATCTATGAGAAGAATATTTTGTGGCATTTAAGACATGGGTTTCCGCTGAAGAAGAGACCGAACAGAGTGTCATCAAAACAAACGAAGGATTGTAGTATGGCTTTGCCATTTTGTCGGCCATTTTGAAGTGGGACAATTGTAGTTGAAACATCTAATTGAAGGTAACAGCTTTTCGTTTTAGACGTAACCATGTTGCAAAAGAGACAGCATAACTGACTTCTGAGCTATATATGGAATACATTTATGCACTTAATTCAAATGTTATATCTCAAATGTATGCAGACTCATATTATTTATGCATAATTACATATATGCAGCAGTTAATATGTCAATATAGCAGACATGCTACAAATACATATATAGAGTTAACCGCACCTCCTCACTACTCCTGTAAATAAGGTTACCCTGTGGAAGACAAGATGTAAGAAACGAGTGCTCCGTCTTTAATTTGTCCCTTTTCTTTCTCTATTGTTGATCATCTGTGGATGACAGCAGGCAGAGCGTGGGCGGGGGAACGCGACTGTTACTGTAGATGGCTACTGCGTGACTCCACCCTTAGTGGTAGTCAAAGAGGAATCCATTTTAGACTGGCATCAGCTTCATTTTTGTAATATTTAAAGAAACAGACAGTGAACTCAAATCTAAGCCAAACAATAATCTTCTAAATATCTGTTTTTTTCCTTACAAATGTTCATTAAGCAGCAGTCTTTATTACTATGAGAATCCTGAACTCATATTTTGTAAAACATAGAATTTTCACTATGAAGAATACACTTTCTGTATAATATTATGATCAAAGAACCTCATTTTAGGAGTCTCAGTCGGTGCATATCTCAAACCTCTTCCTTGTCAGTGATTAGGCTGACCAAGTGCGACCTTCCAAGATGGCGGCCACTGCGGATGCCCTGCGCCTGCTCGGCGGCTTGAGACTCTGAGAGAGCCGCAGCGCAGAGAGGAGGGGGCTAGCGGGGAGCCGTCATTGACAGAGGGATCTGGAGGGACCGGCTGCACAGAACCCAGGACCGCCAGCTCTCCTGCCGCAGGTAAGGGCCGAGCCCCGGCTTGAGAATGAGTACAGACACCCTCTCTAATCTCAACCCGCCAGCCCCATCGCCTCCCTCTACACGTCTCAGTCTGTGACAGCCCCAGTAATGGTCTCTTCTGACATCGAAACGCTTGTTCAACTATTGCTTCCTAATGAAACGCATAAACAAATGAATGAACATGATTTTATTTCTTTATTTTTATTTAATCCGGTGTTCAAAATGTGTATGAAACATCTCAATCACGTGACGATTGCCAGGTCTAACCACCGTCCTTATACTGGGTATCTTAATATGATCTGGGAGCTGACCTTATGGTCTAGTTTATTTGTACCATTTCGTTTAACAACACCTGTAACACAGAAGCCCTGGATTGGAAACAAGGTCTCCTTCCGACGTGGAATCATTGGCAACGCTCTGTGAGGGTCACACTAGAGCTAAATAACCTCCAACCAGCTACTCTGGATTGATAATATCAAACATATACTTAGATTTGCATACACCGCCTTCTAATTACCCATGTCAAAACAAAGACCGCCTCTATCATGCATCATTCTTCGTCCCTTTTCTAAATACATAGCTGATAAAAACAGGGTATCATCCCTCCTGTATCAACATACCCAATCAACCATTGCCAACCCTGCCACTGAGCTTTTTTTATTTTATTTATTTATGAAGTTTTATAAAGCCAACATTTTGGTGCCAGAGTGCTTACAATGTAACAAATAGCATCAATTATACAAGGAGCAAAATAGAATCATATAGTGGAGCCCGAAGCACAAACCCTAAACAAAGTGGGGAGTGAGGGGGGTATGAAAAGATAATACAAAGATATATGTTGAAAAAAACAGCAATGAATTCAAATTGGCATGGATAGTCTCATCAGATAGGAAGATTAGTATTCACTAGTCTCATTTTTACTTCGTTTTTGAAAAGAGTGAATGAAGGGGGAAGAGAGTTCCACATTTTTGGGGCAATTCCGGAGATAGTTCTCTTATAAGTTTTTTTTTCTTTTTTTTCTCCATTATGACACTGAGATCACATTTGCAATAATCCTGCTCACAAACCAAATTTCTCCCTGATCATAAAGTCAGATAGACTTATAATCAATGCCAGCAACCAATAAAAGCTAAACATTTAGTCATCTTGACAATTGGAACATCCTTCTGTTCCCCTACATCCGGCTAATTTGACCTCTGCACCACTCGGATTCGAAATACTTACTCATTGGAATCCCCGACAGTAGCAACCACCACCAGTCATCACTGTGGTAAACTGTCAGTTATACAATCCTCAGCTTAGGTTGCTAGTTCTGGACAGTCTTTAAATTACCTGATACATTCTAGCAATATTCTTTATTTGAGTTAATTGGACTAGCAAACCTGAAAACAAGCATTTTGAAAATGAAAACTCATGATTTTATGTTCTGGCACCAGTCGTGCCCAGAAAATGTCCTCCACTATTCACACTCCACACCTCCGGAAACCCATGACCCCCAGGCCAGTCCTTTATCGTAGCCTCCAACAGTGCACCAGCAAAGACTGAGCAAACCACAAACTAACCTGACAAATATCCTGCACCCTACGGCCACTAATGTGTCCGTTGCTCCAGAACTATCTTCTCAACTATCAAATCCCCAAGACTATATCCCACATCAGATGGTTAACACCTTCTTCCACATATAGTTTTTAAAGTATCTGTTGGTCAATATATTCAATATGATTTGCACTCTTTTGGTGGGGAGGGGTGGCGATAATGTGTCTTTATTCGTGTGTGACGAAGGGCAGGGTTATTGGAAATGCTTTTGTGTTTTTATGTTATACATGTTTTCATATAATACTTGTTTGCCAGTTACTTAGTTCCCTACCTCATTTCCTTGGAAAAGTATGTGTCTGGGATTGTGAGTTTGCCCATAGTGAGTTTTCCTTATGACTGTTAGTGGTCCAATCATGCCCAATGCGCAAGTAGTATTGTGTTTGCTGTTTAGTTTCCCCATTTTTCGGTTCTAAAGTGTTTTGGGGGGAAGGGGGTTATTGCGATTTTCATGCCCAAACTGCATGAAGGTGAGGTGTTATTAGATTGACCTCTACAGAGTGATTTGTTTATTTATGCTCTGATGTAGATTGTATGTTTATAACCTGAAACAGTGGCCTGTCAATGTATCAAAATATTTTCGAATAGCATTGGCTACTTAAAATGTCCCTTTGTTTCATATTTTAATACGTGTGTGTGTGTGGGGGGGGGGGTATTCTAAATGCACGCATTACATCCCGTTTGTAGGGATGCATAGTGATCCGTAGTAAGAAGGGGTGTTTTGTTTAGCAAAGTATTTTGTTGGTTTGTGTGGTGGTCTCATAATGGGTGGTGAGTAAGTAAACGCTGCAAATCTATTTAATAGTCATGTTTTAAGACCTTTCTGAAGTGGATTTGTGTTTGTTTTGCTTAGTATTTTTAGTTGCACTGTTCATAGTCTGAGTCAATTCTCTTACGGTAGACTCTCCTAAGGTTTTGTTTTTCTTTTAAGCAAATTGATTTAAGCTTTATAGTGAGGGTGAATCTTCAGTTATGTGGTTGGATTTAGGAGTATCTGATAAGGTATTACAGTAGAAGTATTTTATTGCCTACGTATGTACATTTGAAGTAAATACGTAGTTTTTACTTAAGGTTGGAATATTTTTACATGTATATTAATGTTAATAACCACTAATGCAATCCAGGCTTAATTTATAGCTTTAAATTAATATAAATGAAAGCGTGTTTTTCACTTTAAAGTCTGTCATCAAATCAATTTGCAGAGAACAGTAGAGCACTGTCTTGTGGTATGTAGTTGCTGATATGGACCTAATTCTAGAGTGGTCGAGTTCTGTTTATCTGTTGCTCCCAATTTTAGCTTTCTGTAAAATGTTTCTTATTACAAAGCGTAAAAGAGGCAAGTATATCGCTGATTAGGAAAGCCAGTCCACAAACACATAATTTACTCTACATTTTACATAATTAGGCTGTGGGCATTTCCGAAGGGTTTTTGTAAGATTGAGCAGGTAGCAGCAGTTTTTCATGTTAGGAAAATTATGGTGAGACACGTTCATTTTGTTGAGCCTACTAGACACCGCATGTGCTGTCTGTTGCAATGCATATAGTGGCTTACCAAAACATAGAGGGGATTGGAGCCCACCCATTGCTTGTCATTGGTTGGCTTTCATTGACATTCTTTTTTTGCCTGCTTCTTATTTTTGCCCCAGCTTGTCAATCTTGTGATAGTAGCTCCCCTGGAGCATTGTCACTTTGCCTCGCTTTAATTGGCTGGCATCTCTGCTTTCTTTACTTGCTCCTCCGCAATACTTTTTACTTTCATGTTGAGCACTCCATGACACTGCATGTGTTTTTGAGTCGCCTGCCTCATGTCCTTCTCTCTTCCTGCGTTGCTCTCCTTTGCCCCCTCCCTGTTGCACTAATAAGGGCCCCATGAATACCCCCAAATGTTCTAAAAAAACAAAACAATGCTTTCTTGGAAATGGGTCCAAATGTTTCCCCCAAAGCCTGTGAAAGCGAGGCAAACGACGCCCGCCAATATTATCCAATAGAACATTCCCACACTACATGGAAGAATTGGGCAAATGGTTTGGGGCAACAATAACAAGAGTATTGCCAGTTTACCCACATGCAATAGTCGCAGGAGTGTAAGGTAAGTCATGTGCAGATACTTGAGTTGAATAAGTCGGAGTCTCAAGGAGATGACGAACACTCTGACATACTGGCACGCCTCTCCAGTCTGAAGCCTCCAGGACGATTAGCTATCCATCTCAGCATGCTCGTAGTGTTGAAAAATGATCCAAGAAGTTGAGCACTAAGGTTTTATTACATTGTAGTATGCCCCCTTTGCCAATAGGACCCATGAGAATCCCGGATTCCAATGGGCTAAATTCAGGGCATTTCATAGGGCATCTCTGTGCTGTTCAAGGGCGTGACATAGCTGTAGATACTGGAAGAATTGGTACCTATGTAGAGCTTATTTGGTTTGAAGGATTTGGAAAGATTTAATTGTGACCCTTGCCATACAGCCCCAACCATAGAGATAACATTGTTATCCCACTTTCCGAACTGCTAGGGAGTGGATGAGTTGTGCAGTCATCACCCTGTCAACAAAGGTGCCTTATGCGCGACCCTCTTTTCTCAGACAATCTATTTTGGAGCTGAGCCGTAGGTGAGTAGGCCCACTTGAGTGAGTTCTAGAAGGTGTTGAGGGATGGGGTCCCTATAGTATAGAGCATACCTATGATATTCTCTTGGCCCATGACTGCTACCTCAAGGCGAAATGCAGCGTCTTGCCAATCTCCACTCATCAAGTCATTCATTACTAGCAGTTGGGCTTCCCAGTAGTAGGCATGGACATCAGCCATGCCCATCCCTGCCTTGTTATTAAATTTAGTAAACCTTGCTTCAGAATTACATTGTTATCACAGCTGCATACGTTAAGTGCCTCTGCTCTAGGGTAAGAAAATGCATGATTTTTCTTAGCAAGCAAACACTAGTGAAGCAATTTGCTCCAACACACTTTGATCTTAATCTTGGTTTACAATAATAACAGTAGACATTTCAGTGGCAAAATCTTTCTTTTTGCCAGCATTTTGAAAGCTTACTGAGATTTGTCTTGTGGTGAAAAAGAAGAAAACAGGTGGCAGAAAGGTAAGATGAAGTAGGACTCTCGTCCCCCATACCGATGGGTTTGGTTGCAACTAAAAAAAATATGAGCCATTGCCTCGAGAAATCTACTCGCCCACCCGTTTTGGCGAGTCCTTTTTTATCAGGGCGAGCAATATTTAGGGCTTACTCGCCTTTTCTGGCGAGTTGATAAGGAACAGGTTTTCTGTTTACTCAGAAAGTGAAAAGGCAATAAAGATGCCTTTAAATCTTGTTTTTCTCTTGTCACATTTGCTCTGAGTTCAGAGACAGGGGGCAGAAGTCAGTTTACGGCTTCTTACAATTACTTTACTTTCTCTGACTAAAGCCAGTATTCTGTAAAGTAAATGTCTAACGTGCTGTACAAAGAGTGTGAAATGAAAGGCTTTAAAGTGCCAGTTTTGTCTAATACGCCGATGACACTCAAATCATGGTGTCACTAGCCCACTCAGTCTCTACATCCGCCGCCAACTTCAGAATCTGTATGCAGACAGTATCTGACTGGATGCTTCAGAACTCTTTGAAGTTGAACGGCGACAAAACTGAGATCCTGGTCTTTGGCAAGGACCAGGATATCTGGTCTACTGAGTGGTGGCCGTCTGCGCTGGGAACCTGTCCTTCTCCTTCCCAGTCAGCCAGAAATCTCGGCGTAATTTTTGACACCTCGCTGTCTATGACCCTACAGGTTAATCGCACGGTCGCAACCTGCTGGGGAGTTATAAAAATACTCAGGAGAATTCTTCACTATCTTTCTCTCCCAGCGCGGAAGCAGATAGTAGTGGCATTGGTGGGCTCCAGGTTGGACTACTGCAATGCACTCTATGCAGATGCCAACAAGGGGCTCACCCAGCGGCTACAAATTGTACAAAATGCTGCGGCCCGTTTTGTTCTAGCACTTCCCAATACTTCTTCCGCCACTATGGCCAGAAAGACTCTTCATTGGCTCCCTATTCAATTTAGGATCTCTTTTAAAATTCTTTGCCTAGTTTATAGAGCTCTGTCAGAAAGATCTACGTATCCTCTAAGCGCCTTGCTTACTCCCTACCAGCCAGGGAGAGCGCTTAGATCTGCTGAGCTGAACCTGCTGGTTGTCCCTCGAGCCAAAAGAGCACGATGGGGAGATAGGGCATTCTCCATTGTTGCACCAAAGCTGTGGAACTCTCTCCCCCATGACATTAAGACAGAGTCCTCTCTCTCCTCTTTTAAAAGGGCGCTCAAAACCTGGTGTTTCGTCAAAGCTTACCCGCAATAGTTGTATAGTTGTATAGTGGTATTTTGAACAGCTGGTACCGTTTGGTTATGCGCCTTGACGCCCATTGGGCTTAGTTGCGCCATAGAAATTGCTTTTAATAATAATAATAATAATAATAATACATTACATTTAAATAGCTTGTAAGTGAACTGTACCCATATTTCAAAATATATTTCATTAGTTATGAAAGCCCAATTTGAGAATTGTGTGATGACAAAATATTTTAATAGGATGAAAACAAATCAGAACACTTTACTTGGTGATGTGCAAATGATAAATATGTTTATTTAATTTGGTAGGTTTTATATAGCGCTAGCTCCACCCGAGGGTATCGGAGCGCTTTACATCAGCAATGGAAGCACACAATAAAAAACAATCATGGTAGTTGACCAAAGCGGGTTAAACAGGTGTTAAAACCAATAAAAAATACAGGGAATAATATAGGGAAAACAATAGTGATAAAAGGCACATATAGCAAGAGATAGAGCAGCCAGTTGCAGGAATCAGAATGTTATTGTAAATAGGAAATTTAATAGAATGTCAAGGAGGATTCAAAGGACATAGTAGGTAGTGGGTGGTAAAGTGAGGGGGAGAGGGGAAAGGGAGGCGACAAGAGGAAAATGGGGGGTGGTGAATGGGGGATGGGGGAGTAGTCTAAGGAGTGAGGAGGAGAGGTTGTCAGAAAGGAGATCCGGGATTTAGTTTCCCCAAAATGTAGTGAGCAAATAAATTTTGAGGTCTTTTTTTGAATCTGGGATAAGAGGGGGTTTGTATCGAAGGTCTTTGGGTAGGGCATTCAAAATGGATGGGGCCTCACCAGAGAAGGAGCGAGAATTTGAAGCAGCTTTTTTGCGTAGGGGGGAATGAGAAGGAGAGTGTTGGAGCTTCTCAGCGTTCAAATACAGCCAGCTTTTTAAAGGACAGCTGCCTACTCTTAAAAAAGAAAACTTAAACGTAATATATATATATTTTTTAAACACATCCTGTTTTTCTTTACGGAAACTGGCTGCATTACAAAAAAACATTGTTTTATTAAAAAGCAATCGCAAACATGGTGGTCTGCTGAGTCCAGCAGACCACCATCCTTGTGATAGCTGCAATTCTTAATGGGTTGCAAACTGCGACCTGCCTCATTAATTTTCATGAGGTAGGTCTACTGCGACCCCGTTAGGAATCTTTATTTCCTACTTCTAGGGTTTTGTACATTAGGACTTATTTCCTAATTGCTCTTCACTAAGAATCGCAATCTGCATATGGCCCCATATAAAAAATTTTTTTTTTAGATAAACAGGCCAGCATTTAATAACCTGCAAATATTATTTTGTCTGTTTATTTGAATCTATTTTAGACCTCCTTACACAATCCCTGACCCACCCAGACCCTCTACCGCCACCCTGCTGGCATCAATGCGGCCCTCGGTCACACCACAGACCATACTTTGTGGCCCCATGGTAAATGTTTGCGAGTACCCATGTTTTATAGTTAGAAACAAGAGGTTGCGTCCTCAGACAGAATTCATAAGGCCAGCTGCTCCGTAGGAGATCAAGCATGAAGAGGGAGGGGTGAAGGAGCGGGAAAAGCATGCAGCCAACAAGCAGCAGGCTTGCATAAAAAAAGTTCTACACAGAAGCGGTTGAGCACAGTACTTTGGCTACGGGAACTGATAAGAGCCCCTTTTAAGCTATGTTAAAAATAATAGATTTCACAAGTACACTGCAAGCAAAACCTAAAATGTTTGTGCATCAGTTAGTGGGGAAAAATATACAATGCTGTGATGGCTTAGTCACTCCACCCAAATATTTAAGTCACTGATGACTATTATATTGGCAACAGACAGTTACTGAGAGAAGAATAGTCCTGCACTAAGTTTCTAAATTAAAAGTCCACAGTCAGCAAGTACAAAAGAAGAATTGTAATTGTTTTATGGTCTTTGACCACAATGTTCAAAAGAGAAGGATCAGAACAACAACTTTTAGGTTCAAGATGCGGACACTCGCTAACCTTTTGGTGTTTGTTTTTGGTTTGTAATATCCTTGCCACCGTCCCATCTATTTGCTTTTGTACCATGCTACATTTAATTCTCTTCTGATGTTAACTGGCTGACCCAGGATGCATATCATCTTTATACAATGAATCTAAGTGCAAAGAGGTAAGTCGAAAATGTAATCTACATCCGCCCCCACAGAGTGAACAATACTAAGGTCCCATGTCATTCTATTTTTTCACCCTTTCTGGTGATAAATGAGTTACTGTGTAAGCGAGAGACGGGTTTGAGAATTGAGAAATCTGGTGCTTTGTGCAGTGCTCAATCTTAAATTGCCCCCAGATTATTAGGTGACCAAAGTGCCTTAAAATCTTATAAGCCTACAATATAACGTTTTTTAAAACTCTTTTTATTAAACAGGCCCATGAGGTACATCAGGACAGAAGGTGTGCACATGCATTTCATCGGTCATTTATGCGGCCTCTTGTTACATTATGCCAAAAGAAACAAAACAGTGGTCACTATGGTACACACAAGGCGGGTGACATTACAAATCGACTTTATTCAAGTATGGGTCGGTGAGCCTACAATATAATTTTGACCTTTTTATACATTTCTCCAAATTGACCACATAGTAATATATATATAAAATTTACAAGTGCTTTATTTTAACTAACGTCACTGTTGGTCACGATATGGCGTGAGATTTTCAGCTAAAATGGTTGAGTAGCATGTATACGCTAAAGTAGCATGTAAGCAGTATCAGACCGGCATAGGAAAGCCATTAGTTCTGGTTTTCACTGCCAGCCTTTTGGCTTTGTCATTGTTTTTTTTTTATTTGTCATGGTTTTTGCTAAGCTTCACTGTTGGGGAAGCTGCCGGGCCCTTGTCAATATATATAAAAAAAATTGACTCAAAGAAAAAGGCACACATTGCTTTTGTAATCCCTGGCACTGCAGGGAGTTTGTGTGGATGTGCTTTTTGTGAAAAGGCAGAACGCAGTCACTCACACTGAAGATAGGCAGTTGCAGAAGTGAGTTTACCTTTTGGCCCATACTGTATTGTACAGTAGTCATTCCTTACAACTTTTTGAAATAGTTTATAAACCTTGGTAAATACTCTCGAGTGTTTTGGTCTTATCCGGACTGCAGGCCATGCAGGGGTTAAAGGGTTCCCAGGATTAGGGTATTTCCCAGGCGCGTACCCTTCTTGCATATGCCTCGTCTGCTTTTTATGGTGTGTGCCTTCTTAAAGTCAGTCACTTCGAAGTCAGTGTTGCAGTCAATAGTTGTGGACTTCTTTCTTTCACACCTGTGTTGTGCTCTAGCAGTGTTCCAGATCTTGACATATTAAGAGTCTGAGACATATATGATTGCACGCCTGGAGCAGCCCTGACTGTAACATAAGGGATGCCACTAATAGTCAGTGTAGTGTACAGCAGACTAGTCAGAGGCTCTAGGACTAGAGCAGAAGGCAGCAGCAAAGGCCAGTATCCCCTGCCTAGTGGCCAGCTGAAAGAAACCACAGTGTGTGTCTTCCCTGGTGGACACAGCAGATTGGTGAAAAACAATTATCAATTTCACATTGTGTGAGTGTTCATCAAAGCTATTTATCTCCATGAACATATGTGACTCCAGTCTATTGAGTCAAACTACCTTTCTTCCTGCAGGGACACAACCAATAGAAGGTCTCTGTTAAACCAGGTAGTAAGGTTGGAAAAAAAGTGGGCCTGATTTGAACTCCAAAATTGTGACTGGAGGGCTGACAGTGAGATAAATACTAGGGCATGGCAGAAACCCCATTGAAACAGGAGCTTGGTCCCTTCTGCCCAAAGGGTCTGCATGTACACAATTCATCCCTTTCCATATAGTTCTAGAATTCCACCTCCAGTCTCATATCATCCCATCCCTCAGCCCCCAATGCAAACCAGAACGAGAGATCAAACCACTGCACGGAAGGCACGTTTGTTACATTTGGGCTAGTGAAGCCTGTCTTAGGCTTTCAGTGCTTCAGACCTGATAGTAGGCAGCCCAGGTGGCTCTTCCGTCAATGCCTCAATGGCTTAACTATAGATTACTCTGGCTTTATCAGTAGTATGCCATCCCTGAACAACATCTCTCTCTCAATTCCCTATCTAGTCTTTGTCAAAACCTGACCTTGGTGACTGAGTTTCTCCTGGACTGCTTTTGTGAGTTGTGGCCTGATGCATCTGATGCTAAAAGGAAAGGAATACTACCTAGAAGAGGTCATGTATGCTACTCTTTATAAAGGTTGTGATCCAGACTGGGCTGCATTTAGTCTCTTTCATCACTGAGTGGATCCAAATGTGCCGCAGCGACAATTCTTTATCTGACTTGTAAGATGCAGTGTGAGCAAGAGGCTGTCGTTGGACAGTAAAAGTAGCATTTAGGGTTAAGAGGAAGACCTAAAATAGTGTTTTTTCCGTTATCTGACTCAAAGGAATCCTGTTTCTGCTGGTCTGGAAACACTGATGGTCCTCTAATGAGTAAAACAACGGGTGTCTCCTTAACGTGGAAAGGTTTATGTATGGTCAGAGGATCTCACATGTTTACTGTCTGCAGACAGAACTGAAATGGGAGCTTTAGTTTCAAGTGGTATTCTCCCAAAGAGGGATGAAATAAAGGAACTCCATTTATTTGCAGGGCGTAGCATTATAAGAGTTGGAATTCTCCTTATAATCCTGCAGCAAATAACTTTAAACCTGTATTTGTCTAAACACTGTGTGGCCCAGTGCCGGGACCTTCTCTTCTGGCATCACTGCCTCTTAACTGAAAAGGCCATTGTTATCCGTTTGATTAAGAAATCTTTGTTCCATGCTACTGTGCTTGCTCATACTCCTCACTACACTCTCTCACCCCCTCACCATCTCCGAGTCGACGGAGAAAGCTTTACTTAGTCGAGTCCAAGACTCCATCCCATCTGCTTTTCTGTCTAATTTTGGGAACCGAATTGGTGTGGTAGGTGATGACAACCAGCAGTTGTATGCTGATGAATGTGGTGTTCCAGGTCATGTTCTGTTCCGTAAGCCACTTGAATCAAGTTGCAGCTAAACCAAAACCTTACTGTTATGAGACTGTTAGTCTTAGAAAGGTTTGCCCATGTGTCTGCTGTGTGGAAACTATTACACTGGTTTCGTGTGAAGTAAAGGGTGCCTTATAAAGTTCTGTGAAAAGTGTAGGGTCTGCCATGGTTGGCTGACCCTGCGCTACTCATGTCCTCAAAACAGATCTGCTAAGCACTGTACTACAAGAGGTCTTCGGTACAACTCTCACGTTCTGTTGCTAATCCCTTGCATTATTCTGTCCCACTGTGGACAGGGCTCTCTCCTATACAGAGCTCTTATGTTATGAACTTCTGGTGTACCTGCAAAGTACCCAGAACCATCTTGTATTTAGGAGGGCCCAAAACACACCCATATTCTGCTCTCTGATACATTTTCCCTCTGTATTTGTGATAGAATCGGTTCTTTCAAGCACCAAGATGCTATTTAAGTGAACCAGCGCTCTATAAATGAAAAATGATGATGTTTGGGCCCCAGCAAAAACAAAACTGGTGTTTAGAATGCACGGCACGATACAGCTCACAACCATCCTTCCTGCATCCACATTTCAGTATTGCCAATCAGGTCAAAACCATGGCTGATCCAGGTCTATGCTACTTATGGTCTGCAAAACTAAGACTGGAGAGTGGTCTTTTTTGGTGCAGGACTTTCCTGGTAGGATGCCCCTCAAGAATCGCTCTTCAACAGGCAGACTACCAAAGTCTTGTTGCAAGGTAGGGACTGGGCCTCTTCTCACTGGTATGGCAGTACCTACTGCACCATCTCACTATAAATGTCCATACAGCGTAGAAGCCATAGGGTGCTAGTTAAACTTTACAAACCCACAGACCAATTTAAGTAAAAGTGAAAGGATAAGTATTATGGCTTCACAGGCACAACACTTTGCTTCTGATTGGCCTTTTACCAACAATACTTTTTTTTCTCTTTTGCAAGAGGAAATTTGGTGACAAAGAATTCCTATGGGAGTGTCTGTGGAGACCTGGAGGGTGACCATTATATTAAAAGATTTTTATTTTTTATATATATATTTAGTTATTACCGTTTTGCAAAATAGAAATCATCCAATACAAAGCACAACGGTTCAAGACCAGAATCTTTACAATTGCAGTGTAAATACAGCAACTCCCCCAGGTCGTTTCGAATTTCAATTAAACACCATATGCATCTCGTTCATTGTTGGTGGGGAAAGGTGCCCGGCGGAGGCAAGCGTCCCATGTCTAAAAGACAAGTATCCTACACAAATCACGTAGAAACCGAGGAGGAGGGCGGGGGGATCCACCCACATTCACTACCACCATCACAACTAGGCACCCCTAACACATGCCTCATCTTCTAATCTAGGCCATCGTTGAGCCGGGAGGGGCGTCTGGGGTGCTGTCCTGCAACTGGCCAGCTATGTCAGGTCAGCTAGGTACACCAGCACTAGGAAACACAGGGCAGGAAGTGTGCGATAACCTGCCAGAGGTTGAGGCGGCAGCAACACAATCTGTCCAGCTGACTGAATATGAGAAAGCCGTGAAATGGAGGGAGATACAGTTCACCGAAGCACCAAGTGTGATGGTAGAAAGACATGGATTTTATATGAGGAAGCAGCAAGAGCATGAAACCATTAAGGAGTATATTGCACGTTTGTGTATATTAGCTGCATCCTGCGATCTGGAGAACTGATGGATATTTATCTAAGGAATCAGTTTGTTTTCCATTGTTTTTTCCGCAGTAAATCTGGCGTTGAAGCACACTGGGGAGGCACTCGGCCTCTCCAGTGGGGCCCGATGATGAAGCATGTCACCAACCAGGTTGGTGAGTGAGGGCTTTCCATACATACCTGAGTGGGGTTGTGTATCCGTTCCATATCTTTGCTCCTTTCTGTTAAATAAGCTTTATTTCTGGACACTCTTTTCTTGTTGAAATACGTATAACCTGGGACTAAGAGTGTTTCCGTATTCTCCCTACCTCTTTTTGTTGATTTTTACTCCTTATGTTCTGTCAGCAATTGAGGGATTGCACCCGCCGCCTTGACCGACGCCAACTCCGCAGTCAAGGAACTACACCGCTGGGTCAGACCAGCTCGTCATCCTCCACATCCCCGCCAGACAACGCCCCTTGAAAGCCACTTGGTTCACCGCCGACCTCCAAGAAGCCAGACGGTCCTGCAGACATCTCGAAAAATGATGGAGAAACAGCAAAACCACTGAAGACCAGACCACCTACAAGAACGCCATGACAGGATACCAACAACTCATAAGATCTGCCAAGAGGACCTTCATCCAGAACAAAATCCTCACCAACTTCAGAAACTCTTCAGCATCATCCAGCAATTCACCACACCCCCCAGCGAAACCACAGACGCCACACCCTCCCGGGACCTCTGCAATAAGCTCAGCTCCTACTTGCACCTGAAAATCAAGGCCCTCTACGACAACGTCAGCGAACAGACTCCAGAAACCACCCTTCCCTCCAGCGACAACAGCCAGTCCACCATCACCGCCTGGACCCCAGTCACCACCGAAGATACCACCACGACCATGAAGAGCACTCACTCAGGAGCCCCCACGGACCCCTGCCCGCCGCACATCTTCCACAAAGACGCCGCCATATCGCCCGAGCTACGATGCACCATGAACGTCACCTTCGAATACGGCTCATTCCCCGATGACTGGAAATGCTCAGAAGTCAAGCCCCTCCTCAAGAAACCTTCTGCAGACCCGACGGACCTGAAGAGCTACTGACCTCTCTCTCCTTCCCTTTGCGGCCAAAGTCACCGAGAAGATCGTCAAAGCCCAGCTGGCAAACTGCATCGAAGAGAATGCCATCCTCGACTCTTCCCAATCCGGATTCCGTAGTAACCACAGAACCGGGACTGCCCTCCTCGCTGCCGCAGACGACATCTGCACGCTCCTCGACCAAGGCCACACGGCAGCCCTTATCCTGCTGGACCTCTCCGCAGCCTTCAACACAGTCTATCACTGCACTCTCGCAGCCACAACGATGGCATACAGGGAATCTCCCTCGACTGGCTCCGCTCCTTCCTCGCCAGCAAATCCAAAGGATCAGACTCCCGCCTTGGCTCTCAGAACCCACAGGGATCAACTACGGAGTACCCCAAGGATCATCGCTCCATCACACGCTTTTCAACATCTACATGGCCCCCCTCGCTGTCATCGTCCGAGAGCATGGACTCCGCATAGTATCCTACGCCGACAACACCCAGCTCCTCCTCTCCCTCACGAAGGACCCCAAAACCACCAGGCTTGGCTTCCAGGAAGGAATGAAAGACATTGCAGCTTGGATGAGCAGCAGCTGTCTGAAACTCAACTCGGAGAAGACTGAAGTCCTCGTCCTTGAACCCACCACCTCAACTTGGGACAACACCTGGTGGCCCACCACCCTCGACAACCCCCCACGGACCACGCTCGGAACCTCTGCATCGTACTCGACTCCTTTATCACTATGACATGCCAGATCAACGCTCTTGCTTCCCCCTGCTTTAACATCCTCTGCAAGACCTTCAAGTGGATCCCCCTGTAGCCAGAAAGACTGTCACCCACGCACTCATAACTAACAGACTGGGCTATGGAAACTCCCTCTACGCTGGAATCAACAAACCCCTGCTACGCAAACTCTAGACCATCCAGAACACCGCACCCAGACTCGTCCTCAGCATCCCACGACATGAGCACTTCACCCAACACCTGCAAGGCGTCCACTGGCTCTCCGTTGTGAAGAGAGTAACCTTCAAGCTACTCACCCACGCCTACAAATCTCTCCACAACACCGGACCCAAATACCTAAACAAAGGAGTCTCCTTCCACGTACCCAAAAGAAACCTCTGCGACCTCGCCCTGGCGGAAACCCCGCGAATCCCCAGAACCAGAGCGGGTGGAAGAGCCTTCTCCTACATCGCGGCTAAGGCCTGGAACAAGCTCCCAGTCAACATCAGACGCTCCCCTACTCTGCACGCCTTCAGGAAGAGCCTCAAGACCTGGCTCTGCGGCTGACCGGAGCTGCATGCCCCCACCCAACCCCCCCCCCCAGTGCCTTGAGACCCTCACGGGTGAGAGGCGCGCTTTAAACCCCTTGATTGATTGATTGATTGGTGTAGTAGTTGACGAGATGTCTTAAATAGTACCAATTATTTCTACACCTGTCAATAAGCCCTTCCATGCAGTGTAACTCATCACCCAGTAGAGCTGCGTACAAACCTGCTAGATAGTCTCGCAGGGCTAGATTGATCCCTGTTAGACCAATCAACATCGTCCATTAAAAGATTTGTAATCTAATAAACCTGTACTTGCCATGCTTGAGGTTAAAGGCTTTTAATTTAATTCACACATCGATTATTCACTGTAGGCCTGCGGTTCAGCTCCCCATTAGACGAGCTCTTGTTCCGATGGCTGTAACAAGGTGATTTAAAATATAACCCCACGAATGGACCAGTGTATGGCCATAAGTCCCCTTGCGCTCCTGGAAACCAGAGCTAAAGTTTTATCAAACCCATACCATATCCGAAAATCCTGAGTCTGGGACATCATGGTTGTTTTCATTGGTGGTATGCACATTTCAACTTGCGAAAGGATTCATGTTGGCCAAAACGCGTCATGTAAACGACAGAGTAAAAAGTAAGCGAGAGAGAGAGAGAGAAAATGCATAACTATTTCTCTTTTTTGTTTTGTTTGAGGACCAGGCAGGAAACTGCTGCTGACCCCGTCCCCTTAAAAAATGTGTTTTCGCACTAGTGAAATGTTACTTTTTTATTTATTTCTTGATCCGTCTTGGATCAATAAAAAATGGTGCCGGCGCCATATTGTAGGCACGCGCAGAGATATGGAGACGCAGCAAGGTTTGTGTGATGACGCAAACACACATACATCATCATGCATGTGCGCACTTTCGAAATGACACCTAGCCTTTTTAAAAAAAAAAATCTTGTTCTATGTGGGCGAATACTGCACATCATTGGGAATGCCAGTTGGTTCAAAAGGCGGAACATATTGGCTTTGCCAGTGCTTGCTGTTGATTGCAAGAGATGAGGGTGTTTTTGGGCCTGGCGATGCTTTGAAAAACACTTCAGCTGGTCGGCTTTTTGATACTGGACATTTTGAGTTTCCTGCTGGAAGATATGATGCTGCCAAGGGGCGGGTGAGAACTCTTTGTGACATCCAGGAGGCCTTCCTTCGATAAAATGCAGAGCCAGCAGCCTCCTTGTCGTAGCGCCTCGGCTCTGCATCTAGGCGCAGGCAGGAGGAGCAGGGTTAGGCAGAGGTTGAGGCTGGCAGCCTCCTTGTCGTAGCGCCTCGGCTCTGCATCTAGGCGCAGGCAGGAGGAGCAGGGTTAGGCAGAGGTTGAGGCTGGCAGCCTCCTTGTCGCAGCGCCTCGGCTCTGCATCTAGGCGCAGGCAGGAGGAGCAGGGTTAGGCAGAGGTTGAGGCTGGCAGCCTCCTTGTCGCAGCGCCTCGGCTCTGCATCTAGGCGCAGGCAGGAGGAGCAGGGTTAGGCAGAGGTTGAGGCTGGCAGCCTCCTTGTCGCAGCGCCTCGGCTCTGCATCTAGGCGCAGGCAGGAGGAGCAGGACGAGGCAGATGGCAGTGGGGAGAGCGCTTCCTGGTGGCGGGTGCACGTGGGGTCAGAGTGCGCGCTGCACGCTGCAGTCAGGTGACAGGTCAGCTGAGGGGAAGGCAGCTGCCTCCACACACACACACCGGCCCTGTGACTCAGGCCTCTTATCGTCGACGTCAGAACCCTTTACCATTTCAGTCCCGAGATCTGCTGCATGCCTGCACACACAAAAGACACACGCGTGATTCCACCGGAGCACTACTAACACACGCTCTTTATTACAGTCATGGTAATGGAAGAGCGGATCGAGGCAGAACTGGGACAGACTGCACTTTTAATCGCGCTCCAGACATGCTTGTTCATCGGAGTTAAGACTGGTTGTTTATAACATTATGGCGTCGATTCACGGGACTTTACCTGCCACCTCGGACCTCTGTTCGAATCTCATTCAGTTTACAGCATCACAGCTGTACTCCCGGGCCGTGTGCAGCATGCTAGTTAAGATATCAGCTGTAATCTCATTCATTCATTCATTCATTCATTCATCAGTTCACAACATATATTTGTTGACTTTAAAGCAGTTCCTGAAACGTTCGACAACAACAATCACTCCAAAAAGTCGCACGACCATCCCATGGAAGCACCAGTGCTTGTAAACTGCCAAACCCTGAAGTGGATTTAACTTTGATGAACAACCGCTCACACTTTCCTCCAACTCGTGCGTCTACAGCACAAATCACAGGCTTCATTCCTTCTGAGGCCAATGAAACGAGTCTATTAAGCTGGGTTAAAACACCTGCTGCTTACAGCGCCCCCAAGATGCAACACTCGCCCCCTTCACAGATCTGGGTTGAATCCATCATCATTCTTTAGCTCACTTTGCCACCTCAGTTCAGACACAGCGATATGCAAATCAGTCTTGACCCTGTGCCTCATGGGAACAGTCCAGCCCGAACTGCCAAGCCAGGTCTTCCCTGGACCGGAAACAAACATCCGCTCCTATGATGCTTGTTTCCGATCCAAGGAGGACCTGGCTTGGCTGTTCCGGCTGGACTGTTCCCATTGGGCCATTTGGCACAGGGTCAAGACAGATTTGCATATGGCTGGGTCCAAACTGAAATGGCATGGTGAGCAAAGGAAGGATGGATTTAGGCCCAGATCCCTTTACTGTGGTGAATGCATGACATTGTTCTGCATTCTGTCCATCAATTCATTGTTCTTTTTGCACATTTATCCAATGGCAGTGAACCAGTGGAATTGACCAATACTCATGTTATTTGGAGCAACTGTCTTAATAAATGCACATTTACTCATGTTGTTTGTAAATATCACCTGAACACCGAGAGCAATATAGAACCCTATATATAACACGTCACCCTTTACTATGTTTACGTCTGGAGTTTTAACAGTGCAGCTATTGCTAGTAATATACATAGAGTGGGATTTTGATCCACACCTTTCAACTCTCTGCTTTCTTCACCAAGCCTCTTTCAGGCATTGACCTGAGGCTTTGTTGTTCAGGTCCTGGCTAAGCTCTGCAGAGTATTTACCTCTCACCTAATGCTTTTGGCTGTTTGAAGGAACTCTCGTACTTCCACATGAGTTCTTGCTCTGAACTGCAAGAGGAATTGTTTTCCGACTGCAGGGCTCTCTCCTGACTCCCTCCTGTTGGTCTCACTCTAGCCTGTGTTAACACATTAGACCCAGATCTATTGGCTTTGCCAATGGCTGTTTAGATTACGTATTTATTTTGTGAGGTTTCGTTTGTGAAATGTGTTTTTATTTTAAACAACGAAATGTTTATTGAAAACTGTAAGTAAAATACTGGATTATGCATTTTATTGTAATGAGAAGAGAACATTTCTTCGATTCTTGAAGTTGTTTTCTGCAATGTGCAACTAACAATGGGCATCCACTGTAGGTTTATTGTGCAGGTTTTGTTTGCCTCTCGTGAATGGAAAGTTGATTTAACAAGTGAAAACAGTACATCAGTGTTTGGGGCTGTCACTATAATGATGAAACCTGTATGTTACAGTAACTCGTATAATTTATTTTTTAAATTAAATTTGTTTACTTAGTTTTCGGAACAATACAAAACAAAGTAGTGCAGCTTTGTATTATTAAGTACTTACACAATATTAGTGAGGTAGTCATGGGGACAAAATCTTCACAGAAGAGGGCAAAGGAAAAGGATGGAAGGATGGACCAATATCAGGCATCCACATATTTTCAGGCGCTACATGTGGGAATAATGCAAACAGCTGAACTATTCGTATGTCACTTATATCATATTTTCCATAATTGACAGGTCCCTGTGAATTGGTTTTAAGGTCAAAGCCTACCAGACAGCCTAGCTGTCTGGTTTGCTGAAGACATCTTGGGGACATTCAGAAAAAGTTCCTGAAAATGAATTTATCCATTGCTTACCATTGGCTTTGTTGTTTGTAACTCACATTTGCTTGCTTTCTGGTTGCAGGCTTGATCTGTTTTAGGCTGTCCAACTTGAGTTAGTCCATCCTGTGGATCATATCCTATTTACTGCATCCTTCCACTACTTTCTATCTCTAAACAGGCCTTTACATTTTGTTGTTATTATTATCCATTATCTTGTCACATTTGGTGCAAATTCAAAGACGGAGGTCAAATGTCCGGCGCTGTCCTCCAAGGGAGCTTAGTGTTTACTTTTCTTTCTCTGACTTCAAAGTGAGAGGATTTATGTCAATATCATTCTGGGTACCCATTTGAGACGAAAGGCTGTAGGACATTATTTTTTCTTCCACACAATATTTAAATGTCTCTACGGGAACTGTGCAAATATTTCAGAGTATATCAGATTTAGGAAAGCACAAATGAAGCACATTTGTTTTGTAATTGTGAAGTATGGATGAAGCAAATATTTTAATGCGATCAAATCAATACATTTGGTGATTGCGTTTCCAGACATTGTTTGTGCGCTGAATTGTTTTATCAGTAACACTGTATGTCTGCACAAATGTAATGGCCATTTCAATTAAAAATGTGCTGTCTGTATTGGCAAATTCCACTCTACGCCACTCTACACCAGTCCACTATGCAACAGTCCATGACACACTACAATACTTTACTCCCCTCTCCACTACTCCACTCTACAATACTCTATGCCACTTTCCTCCACTTTGCTCCACTCTATGCCACTTTATTTCATTCTACGCTGTCACTCCACTTAACAACACTCTACGCCCCTCCACTCTGCAACATGACACAATATTCCCCTCTATGTCCCTCCCATCTAGACTCCTCCCCACTATGCCCCTCCCCTCCAAGACCTTCCACAACACTGACACTTTCCTTCACTCTGAATAGTCTACTCTACAACCCTCTATGCCCCTCCACTCTACGACACTCTACTCCTCTCTACACTACTCCACTCTATGACGCTCACATTTAGCCATGCTGAACAGCAGCCATGCTGGTGTACAACATGGATAAAACATATTGGCAAAGCCAATAGCCCTTGCATAAGCGAGACCTTTTGGGTTTGCCAATACTTGTTATACTCTTGTATTTTGTACAATGAACGCAGCCAAAACAGGGGGGGCGTGGCTAAGCACGCAATGGCGACGGACGCTTCTGAGTAGAGCTCCGTGAACAGCTGCCCTTCCCTGAGCCATTTCTCCGGCATTTTCAGCTGTGGCCGCCCGGAATTGGCAGCGGACCCCTCCGGGGCCCACCGCAGCACTCTGGGCGAACTTTCAATTCCGGGCACCGACGGGGCCGACCCCGACCTTTCCTGTGGCCCTCCTGCGGGTCTGAGCGCCGCCTGGCCGGCGGGGCGACCAGGGCAGCCCGAGGCTTGGGCCCAGCGTGCAGGCCCAAAAGGACCACCCGCGCAGCACTGCCAGGGGCTCACGGGCCGCCACTGCCGCAACGGAGGACTGCGCAAGAGGTCCGGCGGCCACCCCGCACAGCTACGGGACACCTGGGGCGGCGCTGGCCGGACGGCGAAACGGGCGCTCCCCGCCCATACTGCGGCCTTCACGCACCTGCAGCCTCGGACGGAGGTGAGGCACACCCGGGCCCCCGCTTGGCGCACCCACAGCTGTAGGGAGGCGGGGAGCGACCCGGGAGAGACACGGGGAGTGGTGGAAGCCCCGGCTGGACAGAGGTGAGACACACCCGGGCCCCCACTTGGCACACCCGCAGCAGCAGGAAGGCGGGGTACAGCCTGAGAGAGACGCGGGCAGTGGCGGGAGCCCCGGCGGACCCCGGCCCTCCCCTGGGACACCGCTCCGCAGCTAACGACACCCGGGGGGCCCACTGACCTCCCACAGGCACTAAGGAGTAGACGTGGAGCGGCCGCCCCCTGGCCCGACACTGAGGACTGGAGCCCCCCGGCCTGGGAGCCGCTCCGGAGTCTGAGCGGCTGCCCCCCCCTGCACCGGAGACACACGGAGGGGCCCTTGTCGTCTCCTGCCTGAGGAAACCCGGGGCACACGTGGTGGGGAGACCTGACCTGGAGGGTGACGCCCGGACCCCAGGGGCGCGCTCGCTGCACGCATCGCCCCGGCCTCCGCCGCTACCGGACCGACGGAGCGCAGCCCAGGGGTGGCGGGGCGCGGGCCCGCCCGACAGGCCCCCCCCCAGACACGACAACGACGGCCCTGATTGAAAAGGCGGCTGCTGACCACTGAACCCCCCGCCCAGGAGAGCTGCGCTTCCGGAGGTGCCACCACCGGAGTGGGCGACGACCCTGCTGGACAGACACCATCTGCACATGTCCGGGGGAGTGCGGACGCGCACCGGGACGGGCGGGGACCCGCCGAAGGGGAAAACAGACAAACTGCTACACAAAATGGCGGCTGACCAATTGGCCGCGAGACTGGACAGCGTGCTGGCGGCCGTGGAACGCATGGAACAATCGCTCCAGCAGACCAGGACCTCACTTGAGTCCAAAATAGACGGAGTTGCTGTGGACCTGACCCTCCTGCGGGACGACCACAGGAAATTATCCGATCGGACCAAGACCCTGGAAGGCGCAGTGAAGGAGATTGAACCCAAAGTCGCCCAGACGGACAGACAGGTGCAGGACCTCCTGAACAGAGTAGAGTTCCTGGAAGACTGGGCTGAGGACGCGGAAGGGAGGGCGAGACGTAACAACGTCCGACTCGTGGGGGTCCCTGAAAAATGGGAGGGGAACCACCCAGAGCAACATGTGGAAGACTGGCTCCGGACCCTGATGCCTGAGGGCTCGCTATCACCCCATTTCGTTGTGGAGCGCGCTCACCGAGTGCCGACAAGGCCCCATACCACTGGAGCCAACCCGAGACCACTGATCTTCAGGATCTTGAACTATAGAGACAGGGACACGGTGCTGCGGGAAGCTCGGCGACTGGGTGATATACGTATCGACAATGCGACAATCATGTTCTTCCCGGACTATACCGTTCAAGTCCAACGCCAGAGGCATGACTTCATGGAAGTGAAGCGGAGACTACGCACCGCAGGCCTCAAGTACTCCCTACTTTTTCCCGCCAAGCTGAGAGTGGTGGCGGGGGATAGCACTTACTTCTTCGGCACTCCTGAGGAGGTCAGTGAATGGCTCGACGGGGGCACGGACACAGCGCCTAAAAACTACCGAGGAGGTGGGCCGAGGCCCAGACCGCGTGGGCCCCGGCGCCGCCGCAGGCAGAGAACCCAACGATCCCAGCACCAGGAGGAAGGGTCGCGCCACTCTCCCCCGGTCGACCAGATGCTCCAGGAACAGCGAGACGCACTCGGGATGGTTTCCCAGCTGAGTGACCCACCATCGCAAGTGATGGTCTTAGACGACAAGCGACGGACAACACCGACCGATGATGACGAGGCCATCTACGGGATCCCGAACTCACAGACCTCCGTCGACCTGCCCGATGTAACGCCACAAACCTCCGACCTGATTCACTGATTCCGGAGGTGACGTTTGCAATGGCTAAGCCCTGGAGGAGGGGGCCGGCGGCGGTCGAATGGTCGTTGGACTGCGTCTGGCTCCCGCCGCCGCTGGGGATGCCCCCCAACCCCCCCTGCCTGCCGTTTGAACAGTGGACACCTGGAACTGTGAGTACTGCCCTTGTGGTGCGGGTGGTTGATGGGGTGGGCCACGGGGGGGTTGCCGCTCGACATACACCCAACTTTGGTTGACCCCGTGGGCTGATCCGGGCGAGGGGGGGTTCCCTCCGGCGGAGGCCCATGGCACAGGACACTCTGCCCCACACCTGCAGAGACTCGCACTGCTGAGACCACACCTGAACAGAGTACTTTTGAGCGTCGGAGCGCGGACGACGGCCGCCAGCACCCGGTGCTGTTGGGCTCAGGGAGGGGATACGCTCTCCCTAACTAACTACACATCCTCATTGCCGAGACTGTGCTTGGCGCACACTGCCCCTTAGACGAGTAAGGTTGCTTCTCTCACTTGAGAGCATGGACGGTGGCCCGTTTTGCCACTGCCCTTTTGGTATTTTAGTGGGATACGCCCGCTGTTGGTTATTGTTATTCATTGTTTTTCCTCACCCTAATGTCTTTCCGAACATTGTTGAGTGTACTGTAGGGGGGGTTGCGGGGGGAATGGGAGGGCGGCTGTGGGGGCGCCTGGCGGAGCTGCTGTTCGTAGAAATGTTGAGGGGGGGTATAGGCTGCCAGCATGACTGCGATACAGCTGTGTACTTGGAACATTAGAGGCATGCACACCCCTGCGCGCAGGTATCAAATATACTCCTACCTGAAAAGACAAAATGTGCAGGTTGCACTCCTGCAAGAAACACATCTGAGTGGGGCTGAGGTAGCTGCGCTGCGGCGTAGATGGAGGGGACAATTGTATGCCACTGATTACTCCTCGTTTGCCCGCGGAGCGCTGTTGTGGGTGAAACCGGGCACTCCCTTCACAATGTCCGAGGTACACACAGACCCCGAGGGGAGGTATGTCCTGGTAAAGGGCCGCATGGACGGGCAACCAGTAGTCCTGGCGTCTATATACGCTCCCAACACTGATCAGGGAACTTTCCTGGCGCGCATCTCAGAGAAACTGGCACCTTGGCATGGGGTCCCATGGATACTGGGTGGCGACTATAACATGGTACTGGACCCTGCGAGGGACCGCTCGGTCCCGCCCAGGCCTGAGGCAGCATCCCTGGGGGCCACGAAGGCACTCACGCAGTGGGCAACACAATGGGACCTGAAAGATGCTTGGCGCGCGCACAACCCGGACGCTAGGGTGTATTCATATTACTCAGGGGCCCACACGCTGCATGTCCGCCTTGACAGGTACATGGTATCAACGGAACTATTGCCACACATCACTGACTCCCAATACCTAGGCCGGACACATTCGGACCACAACCCACACACCCTGCACGTAGCTTGGGAACGCCCGCACCCACCCATCCCCACATGGCGGCTACAGCCTGCTCTGCTATTAGACGGCCCCTTTAGGGACTCCCTGCAGGCCTGCGCAGCGCAATACTTCGAAGATAATTCGGGCACAGCGTCCTCCCCGAGAGTGGAATGGGACGCCTTCAAGGTGGTGGTGCGGGGGCATTGCCTGAGCACTCAGGGAGGCATACAGAAAAAGTTGGAGGCGGAACTGCGCAGGGTGGAGGCGGATTTACTCCGCTGGGAGCAGGAGGCGGTAGGCGGCACGGGAGACCAACTGAGGGAGGCCCGAGCGGAACACGAAGAATTGCTAGAAAGGCTGCGGCACGTCAACTTCGCGGCTCACTCGGCACGAGTGCACCAGTACAGTGACAAGCCTGGGAGGCTACTGGCCTGGCTGGTCAGACAGGAGGACCGCACGGAACCGGTGTCCGCCATCCGCACGGCTGAGGGAGGCGTGGTGTACACCCAAAATGAGATACATCAGGCGTTTGTGGGGCACTATCAGACCCTCTACAAATCACAACTGCGGGTCTCCACGGCCTACATTGCGGATTACCTTGCGGACATCCCCCTGCCTTCCCTCACGGACGCGCAGAGGGACACTCTAGGGGCGCCATTCACCCCAGACGACATGCGCAAATCAATTTTCGCGTTATCCAATGGCAAATCCCCTGGCCCGGATGGTCTGCCAGCCGAATTCTTTAAGGCGTGCTCGGACGTACTGGTCCCGGAGATGCTCAAATTGTACAACAACGCAATTGAGGACTCGACACTCCCGGACTCGCTCAATGAGGCGAACCTGGTCTCACTACTGAAGCCAGGCAGGGATGGTACGCACATGGGGTCTTATAGGCCGTTAGCCATGCTGAACACCGACTATAAGATCTTTACCTCCCTCCTGGCCCGACGCTTGGCCATGGAGGTCCAGACCCTGGTGCATGAGGATCAGAATGGCTTCATGCCGGCGAGGAGCACCTCTCGCAACCTGCGTCGCCTCTTCCGGGTTCAGAAAGCGGCTGCAGCACATTGGCCGAGATCAGGGTGTCTGGTATTAGACCTGGAAAAGGCCTTTGACTCTGTGGAGTGGCCATACCTAGGGGCAGTGTTGGAAAAATTAGGTATGGGAGATGCCTTCGTGGAAATGGTCGGACTGCTTTACCAGAGACCCAGTGTCCGAGTGCGGACGGGCAGGCTTCTGTCAGAGAACATCAGGGTGCGCAGGGGCACCCGACAGGGCTGCCCCCTGTCGCCCCTCCTCTTCTCTCTGGCCATTGAACCCTTGGCGGCCTTGCTGCGGGACAAAGGAGCGGAGTGGGGGATCCCACTGGCCGATGGAATACACACGGTTTCGCTCTACGCAGATGACCTGCTGCTATATGTGCGGGACCTTACTGAGATGCCCGCCGAGCTGTCGGGCATCTTCCAGACCTTTGCGGAGGTCTCCGGCCTCAGGCTCAACTGGACCAAGTCGGGCATATACGCGTTCAGCCCGGACCAGGGGGAATGCGATGTACACCTCGGAGGGACTCGGCTCACATGGTACCCAACCACGTTCAAGTACCTTGGGCTACACATCTACAGAGACCCACAATACATACTGGAAGGCAATTTGACGCGTGCCATCTCCTCACTGAGGGCCCAGATGTCCTTCTGGAAGACCTTGCCGTTGAACGTGCCCAGCCGGATAGCACTGTCTAAAATGATAGCGCTCCCTAGGCTACTCTACCACTTTGCGAACATCCCGACATATGTCCCCTCGCGGATATTCCGCGACCGGGAAACAATGCTCCGCGGCTTGATCTGGAGCGCGGGACGTCCGCGCGTGGCCTTGGCTAAGTTATATTCCCCTACTGCGGAGGGTGGACTGGCAGTCCCCAACATGGAGCTATATTACCTAGCTGCACAGCTACAATGGGTGACGTACTGGCTGAATGACACCCACCTTGACGACACGGCCAACGCGGATCGCCAATGGACCCACTCCCAGGTGTGCGCCCTGTTCCATCCGTTGACCAAGGGACCTCGCCCCCTACCCCTGCACATGGCTGTGGCCCGTAAGGGCTTTGTCCGTAGCCTGAAACTGACGCAGGCCGTCAGACCGTATGCCCCGGCCCTCCCACTGCTGGGCACTCCCAGGAGGAACGGGATGATAACGCCCCGCAACCTTGAACACTGGATCGCGGCCGGAGTGGAAACCATGGGCGACCTGTATGCAGACGGGGCCCTGCTTCCATTTGCGGATTTGTCAGGGAGCTCTGGCCTGCCGGCAGGACAATTCTTGCTCCACGCGTCGATACTGAGGACATATACTGACTCCTGGGGAGACATCCAAGAGGAGCCACCGATGCATTATCTAATCCAATACCTGCATGTTATGGGCAGAGGCTCGCACATCACACACTGGCTGGCACAAGCGCTTCTCATCCACACACAAAAATCCACACAGCAGATCAGGGACAAATGGGCAGCCCAAAGGTGGAGGGACTGGACTGATAAAGAGTGGAACCTGGTCCTGGCCAGCCCTGTGAACGTCCCCCGCAACTCCCGCTTCCGCATTATCCAGTTGTACATATTGCACCAGGCTTACTTGACACCAGATAGGATAAATAAGTATTTTGCGATCGACACTGCTGCATGTCCCAGATGCGACTTGCTGGGCGCGGACATCCTGCACATGCTCTGGTACTGACCATCTCTGGCTACATACTGGGGGGAGGTAACATCGCTCCTTACTCACTGCACGGGCCCGGGATTGCCTGCAACGTGGGAGGCTTGCATCCTCGGGCTATATAGGACCAAACTGAACAAAACACTAGCCCGATTCTGGGATCTGGGCCTCATCACGGCCAAGAGGCTGCTCACCAGGCACTGGAAACGGCGGGAACCACCCACCGCAGCACACTGGTTCGCTTCCTTCACCAACTGGGCTACAGCGGAGGGCACAGCGCTTCGCCGGGAGGAAATAGCGGGCCTGAGGCAATTCCCGATTGCGCAGCATTGGGATGGCATCCTGGGGTCCTTGCGGGGCGAGGGTGCGATTAGAGGACCAACGTAGGGACAGCTGTGCTAGACGAGCGCCATGGGGTGACAGCATGGTGGGCGGCACCACCGCCGCCATTGCGCATCGCGCCCCCCCTCCCCAGCCCTGGACACCGGCCACCGCGCGCGCAGGCCGCAGACGCGAGCAGCCGCCCGCACGAGTGCTCTCCAGCAGCTGCCACCTTACCACTCGTCCCCAGCTCCGAACCGTTACACCGCTCCAGCAGGTACACTCCACCCCCCCCTCCCCTTCCCCTTATATGTTCACATGTTTGATGTATCGGACTCCTGAGACACTACTGTAGCCCCAGCACCCCTCCACGCCATGGCGGACAGACGCCACTAGCCGCTCCCCTGACGGCGAGTCCAGGCGAAAATGACATTTGCCAAAACAACAGCTGGGCTACCCCGCTTGACTGCTACTCGCGCCCCCCGCCTGGCAGGCGACAGGCGAGGCACCACGACCTGCTGGAGCTGTCCCAATCCAAGTCTGCGTTTCTTTGCGCGAGTGCTTCACTGACCCACCAATACACTGTCACACCATCACTATTCACTGCACCATACAAAGGGGTCTTACTTTGGCACCGTGCAAGCAAGACAGACACGAAGCGGCGCAGCTGCGGTGGCGGCACAGGGACATGCCGATACGAATTGTTCTGTTTCATTTGCTGAATTCATGGTTTGGTTCTAGTAAAAATGTAAAATAAGACGTCACTTATGAATCTGTATAAATACTGAAAGGTAGTGCTGAGACTGCGATATCTGAAGTTTACCCTGCTGGTGACAAGAGGGGCGCAACCACAAGCCCTTTTTTGCGGTCCCTCTCCCTCGAGAACTACTGCCTTTTTGCAGCCGGCCCGCTGGGTTGTAGGCTTGGCTATATGTACTGCACTTTTTTTGAACACTAATAAACGTCTTACAAAAAAAAAAAAAAAATGAACGCAGCCAAAACAGAACGTGCACTTTCCATTCAAAAGACATTTGTGATTTGTCTATTATTGCATGAAGTATGCCAGCCAAATACTGTAGTGGGCGAAGCTGCAGGATGCCAAATTTCATGCATGTCTGTGCAGGGGAAAATAAGTTAAAAGGTGGGCGATACAGGAAAAAAGGTGTATTTCCCCATTCTAGCCCCCATAGACATTTTTGCTTGCACCTACAGCAAAAACTACTGATCAAATTTGAAACCAAACTTGTCATTAAAGTAGAACTTTACTTAGAAATCATGTTTTATGCCTCATTTGTAAAAATCTGTTAAATATTTTTTTAGAAATAAGCTCTTCAAAAAGGTGCCAGGTGGGCTTAAAAGGGCTAACACTTTTGTATCTCTACTGTTTAAAATGGCGATTCAGTGATTCACGAATCTTGTAAATCATATTCACATTTTTAGACGAGCATGACTGGCTGGGGACTGTCTTCGTAGGTATTTCGCACTTTTGAACAAAAAGTCTACAGAAAAGCACAAGCTTCTAACAAGTGGCTAATCCATGTGTAGGGCTGGGGGCACAAAGGCATGGACAACTTGATTCACAGAATAGGGGAAAAAAAGCAGAAAACTGCACATGATTCATGACTCAGAGCGCAAAGACCATCTTGGCAGCTGCCATTGTAAGTATTTGGTTAGACTGCCAGTTTGTGAAAACAATAGTACAATTCGCTGTTTTAATGAAGGGGTGAAGAAGAAAAGAGGCAGAAATATAGAAAAGGAAGAGGCAGATAAAACTGACAGGAACTTCCAAAGGTTGTGCGCAGCGGGGTTTGGACAACCGCCCACTGAACATAGGGCGTAGGTGCCCATGGCAGGTTGAGCACAGGGGTGCCTATCACCCATTTTCACAGTCAGTTGGGCAAATGTGTTGACTGCTTGCAGCCTGTTGTGCACAGGCTGCTTTGTTTGGGAACAAAGTGTATTATTAAAAAAAAAATAGAAATTCACTGAAAAACACAGTTAAAAATTCGTGTCGTGACTTTACATACTACTATAGCCCCATATAAAACTGGCTGCTACCAGGGAACTTACCTGGCCATGCATTTAATGACTACCAAGCACACACCCTCTCCCCGCCATGTTTTATTCTGGAAAAACCCTCTAGGCTTTACTATAGAAGATAAACACTGATGCACGCTTTGCAGAGATATTTATAAACCTAATTGCTCCATGGGGATAAGAGAAGCTCCTTTATGATCGGTACTTGTACCCAGAGAAATTGCACAGAATCTTCCTATATGTGTCGAATAAAACTTGGAGAGGTGTGGGATGATAGGAGATTTTCAACATATATGGTGGGACTGCCCCTCCATCCGGCCATTCTGTAAAGAAATCTTGTCGCGGATTAGGGAAGTCTTGGGATACCCGATCTCTAATAGAGCGGAATATGTTCTATTAGGCCTCCAGGATCCTGTATTGAAACGTCAGCCTCTAGGGGACCATTCTATTCTATGGCTCTGTCTGGGGGCTGCTAAAATAGCCATAGCGGCAGCCTGGAGGTATCCTGATGCAACATTGATTTCCCAATGGCACACCTGACACTGGCAAGCCCTAGCATTAGAACGTATGGCTGATATAATGAATGATACTCGGAAAGGCTTTATGTATGGGCTCCTTTAGTACACTTTCTATCTAAAGACCTCTCCCTTTTTTCATGCCACCCCCGTATTAGAGCACCTCATCTCTTCCATATCTAGCCTTGCAGGGGACTCCCCTACCCATTTGTGGCCTCTTTCGGTCCCAAATACTCCCACACGCTGGATTTGTCTTGTCTCAATATCACCATGCTCTAGATATACTTTATGATTACTGATCCCTCCATTTGCACTTTGTTACTGTTATCTTTTTTCTTTTAATTTTGGTTGTTACTTGTTACAATCTCACTTAAAAAGAGGTACTTTATCAGATTGAAATGTGATATTTTGCAATACTGCACAGTTCTTAGTGCTAAATGGTTTAAGTGAACTTGCCAAATGTACTTTTTGATAATCTGAAACTGTCACTAGCATACTGTTGCTCTGGGCTTGTGAATTTATTGACAATATACTGAGCGATGCTGAAACCCTGCAATCTCAAGAAAAACAGTTTGACAAAAAAACACAGTTAAAAACGGAGTTGTGGTTCTTGTAGTTGTAAGTATTTGTAAAGTTTTGTCTCCACAGTTAGGTGATGTGTATTGTTGGGCCTTCGAGATATTTTCTGAAGTCTTTGAGATATTTTATGACGTCTGTCATGAAGCAGAGAGGCAAATTAAGGAAATGCCTTCTACATGCAGCTTCCGTTTGACAAACTATTGCATATCTCCCAGAGAAAAAAATGATTTTCTTTATTATTAACCGTGCGATTACTTAAAATCTTTACAGTTAAAACACATTGAATAAATAAAATGCACCATGCCTGCATGGGCTTTATTTTTAACTGCATGTCGCTAAAAGAGACTGCGTTACAATGAGTTAAAATTATGAGGTCACTCCATTTCACCCCAATGTTTGCTTAGTCCTATAAAAATCCCTGTTTATATAAAAACCGTCAGTCATTGTTACCAGCTCTAAATGAGCCCCCTTCGTGGACCAGCTGTCTCTAGTAGTCTAGTTGGCCATGCTGCAGGCCCCTAAGTTGGATAACTTCCGTCTGGGTGGGGATGCAAGCTGATTTAATTACCAGGAAGTTGAAGCCCTGGTGGGGTCTAGGACCTGTTGCTGGGGGTCAAGTGCTATTCTTATTTGATGAATAAACTTGCTGACTCTAGCAAGTAGTACAACAGGTGGTGTCTGAACTGGGGTGGCAGAGTGGGCTAAAGAAGGGTGATGGATTAAACCCAGATCTGTTGACTGGTTGTGAGTGTTTGATTGGTTCAGATGCTCCGTCCATCACCACCCCCTTTTGTACTACTTTGTTCGCCATAAGTTGGCAGGGTATGCTCAGACGTGAGTCCCTTGCTCACTTTGACACTGGATTCAAGCAAGCCGGGCTGAAGACGGCTGAAAAGCCAGAAACCGGTCCTCGGAAGCTTGTTTCCGGTCCAGGGAAGGCATGGCTTGGCAGTGCGGGCTGGACTGTTCCCTTGAGGCACAGGGTCAGACTGATTTGCATATGGCCATGTCTGAACTGGGGTGGCAGAGTGGGCTAAAGAAGGGTGATGGATTAAACCCAGATCTGTTGACTGGGTGTGAGTGTTTGATTGGTTCAGATGCTCCGTCCATCACCACCCCCTTTTGTACGACTCTAGCAAGTAAGCATGTAGTCATTTCTGAAAAGCACCAGTCTGAGCCATCCCTGCATGTTCTCAGGCCCTTATCCTTTAGGGTTGGGCGACAGACAATGACGGTCCGCAGCTAATTTTGGGCAGCAGCATAAAAGGAGTAGCCAGGATTCCCTGTGGTAGTTGCATAGCCGGCAAGAGACCATGTTGTCTTTTTGCACCCATTTGGGGTTGAAGTCCAGAATCCCGAGGCGAAAAAAACAGGATTTTCTTTCCTGCCTGAGCTGAGAGAGAGTCGCACATGTAAGGTTGAGCTTTCCCAGGAGCGACAATATGAAAGAATTATACCGGAGTGAAGATCGATCCAGTTCGAAGGACAGAGTCTGAACTTGGCGCTTCATGGCTTTAGCCCAAGCAGAGTAAGGGATTTCATGGAGCGGCATGCACCCTACTTCTATTTTCAAGCAATCTATGGCTTGTTTCCAGTCCTAAAGGTCAGCTTCAAAGAGTGCTTAAGATTCTTTTCTGGCGCTATCAATTCTCCGAAGTAGTATTTTATTATGTTCCCCTCAAGCACCAAGTCCGGTCTCTTTAGGCTTATTTCCAGCCTTAGCCTGGTGTTTCTAGCATGTCTGGGCACCTGCAGCACAGTTTTATATGCTTTTGCCTGAGCTGCGATATAGCAATCACCGATTTTTGGAAGGGCCACCGTATGCATGATGTCAGAATGGTATTCAATCATCAGCGTTAGGAGGTTGATGGTGCACAGTATAGTTCAATCCCCTCCATGACCGGTTTCCACTGCATGGTCAAGGGGTACGAGGTATTCTTGAAATGTAAGGAATTTGTGTAACTCGTTAACCAGCTACTCTCTCCCTAGTGGTCAGTTTCTTGAACGACACTCTAGTAGTATCTGCCTATTGGCTCTTGCTGACCACTTCTCCAAAAGGTAACAAGCATTGCCCAAGCCAGTTTATCTAGCTTCAATGTTCATAGGCATGCAGACTTTTGGCGCCTTGCCTATGTGCATCCTTTCTATTTCAGTTTCTCCTATGTCTGTCCTATTTGTTTGTACCTCGAGCTCTGTTAAAAACATCCTGTTCTTCACAATCGTTCATCTAAAACTCTGCATAGTTCTAAATCGTCAAAAACTCTAAACTATGGAAGTGATTTACACAAACCGCAAATGAGATCTATTCTGATGGAACTTGTATCTTCATACCATGTTTGGGGATAAATTATCCAGCTGTTTTTGCTTTTGGAAAGAATAAAAGTTAAAGTGGGGATTCTTTTTGCAAGTGGAATTGCATAAACGCTTACCGCCCCTGATGAGGGAATGAATGAATGAATCTCTACGCCGGCAAGCTCGCTGATCCGGAATCCAAGGTCATTGCTTAATCCAGCATTATTGGATATTGTTGGTTATAGGGATTAGATTGTGCACTCAAAACAACCCATTCCATGCATTCATTCCATTTTCTTTGTGGTAGATTAAATTAATATGAGTTATTGTTATGTGATCCTTAGTGGGGCTGCGAGGTGAGGGGATATGTGAGTTTACGTAGATGGTTGGTGGGGTTAATAGATACACTAAAAGAGATTTAGGTCTTGTTAGCTTGCATGACTTTCAAAGAATGAGAGGTTATGATCTCTGAAATAAGTTATGGGCAATTTGTAAAAAAATACATTAGCAAACACATACAAATATGCATGTGACTCGAAGATGCTCACAGAGGAGGCCTGGAAAGGGTTGGAAGGGTAGGAGAGAGCCATTTGAAAGAAAAAAGTGAAGGCGACAGTCAAGTTTTGAGTAACAGTCAGTTTTCATGCTGAATTTTAAAAATACAGTGAAGGCTTTATGAAATGGTATGCGATTTGAGGATGCAAGACTGTAGAAAGGAACAACATTATTTGCTTGTGAACATAGTGTTCTATTAGGTCCTTTTGATTGGCACTCAGGACCTTGTGTGCACTTTAATGTCCTGCGGTACACTATCCCATGAAACTTAACTTAATGCTGTCTTTATTCATTAATGTTTTAGTAGTGTAATGTTTCAGAAAGTAGTTTTCAACAATGCACTGGTTTTTGTCTCGGGCAAACAGTCTCTGTCCATTGCTAGGCTGCTGTTAGACAACTGTTTAAGTAAGGAGCACTGATCAGCTCAGGGGTTGGAAGCGTAAAGCAATGGCCGGATGCATATATATGGAAATCTGAAGCACTTTTAGGCTGAGCTCATAGGAAGCTCACCCTTCAGATCATAGCAATGTGAGAAATAGATGGGTAACTATTGCAAACATCAAAAACAAAGGTTCTTCAGATTCAGGAGTGGAAGTCTTACGTTTATCCTCGAGTCTAGCTCACGGTATTCATTACAAGGCAAAGTGGGATCCACTTTGCCCAAGATTGAGAGCGAGGACAGCTTCCCCAAACACTGGAAACGCATTGCCTGCACTCCTGCGGCCGAAGGGTGGACAGCCAGACATTGTGGCGAGGTGAATGTTCACAGGGTTCTCTATAGAAACTCATTTAGCAAGGGGGCGGCCGACTAAACCTCTCGAAACACTGCTCCACAGTATGGCAGAGATGAGAGGCAGACCAGAGATCCTTCCGTGCATGGTGAAGGGATCTTCCCTCGAGGAGGGATTCCACATGCACATCTCCAAACCTGCCCCCAAATAACTTTTTAAACCTCTCCCACGAGATAAGACATTGGAAGAGCTTGCACATTCTCAAGTGTTGTGAGTGTGAGTCATAAGCTGACTGCACAATTTAAGGGAGCCGTGAAATTTCCCTGGTTTCGCCACACTGTGTGGCACGAAACACTGGCTGGACGTGTGACACTTTTTTAGGTCTGATTTTAGCCGAGATCTTTTGATTTTATTAAAGTTATATATGTAATATACTTATTGGAGCGTTTGGGCAGCCCTATTCATCCATTGGGCCGCTGTTGCCATTTTTCATCCACCTACTACAATATACAGTACGGGGCTGTGGTTCAGCCCACTTCAGCCATTGGCTAACTTCACTGTTAGTGGCTGCATTCTGCTCTTTAAAAGGGTTACATTCTCACGCAAAGTAATTTTATTAAGTGCCAGTCTGTTTTTCTCCAAAGTTTATTAATTTTATTATTGGCAAGGTTTTTTTAAGGGAAAACAAGCATTGACAAAAACAAAAAGGCTGTCAGGCAGCACCTGACCAATTGGCTTTGGCAATGCTCGTTATTAAGATGTGGTTGGTTTAGTAAGTGTCTATTTTGTTATTACATGTTTTTCAATTCACTGATAATCGATAAGCACAGTAGTTAAATAAGGGGAAACTTTTTTCTGATGAAACTAAGTTTTTTCCACAGGTTAATGGTTTCAGTTGAATATCTTTCTGGAAATCTCTCTTTTCTCTGTTAGCCCGACTTTGTCTACTTTTTTGCCTGATTGCTATTTCCGACATTACTTCCTCTGTTCTCTTCTTCCCAATTTGATATCACTGCTCTTCCTCCCTTCACCTTCTAATGCTAGGGCGGCTGCCACGTCTTCTCTGCTGTCCACTGCTCCTCTATCATAATGGACCTCAAGAAAGAGCAACTGTTGAACCTGGGGACTTAGTGCTGCAATCCATCACAATGTTAACTGTATTGTGGGATTCTGCAACCAGGACGCTGGCGAGATCTGATCCATTAATCAGCTCAGGTGGGGCCAATCACTTCTGCCCCCCCTGCTCACACAACGCCCTACTTTTCTGCCCAATACGAACTACGATTAGCCTAGCACTGACTCACATGGGTTATCCATGCCATTATTTCAACGCCCTAAGTCACTCTCCCTTGTTTGGGCTTCCTGCTCATGTGTCTTCCACCTCCGCTACCCAATATGACCTGCGTGAGCCAACGTCCCATCCACATAAGGGCCATGTGCACCGTAGACTGGCTCTCCTCCATTAGTTCCTTATCAGGGCTTCTTACCTGTGCGCCACCCACTTCTGAAGCCAACAGTGACCTGTGGGAGCCACTGTGTTTTCCCCGCAAGGGCTACTTGAGCTGGAGTTTTCCTCTCCTTCAGCAGTTTCTTACCTGGGCTTGCTATCTGTGTGGCAACCGGCAGGCAGCAAAGTGAGTCTCCACTGCCCACCATTGTCCTGTAGGAGCCTGTGCATCGTCACCGACCGGGCCGCCTGAACTAGAAGACAGCCTCTCCTCCATTGCTCTCCCCATCACCTAGCATAGGTAGCAGTTTCTCCACTGGATCCCAACATGACCAGAACTAGCCAGATCCAGAAGCAGGATGAAAGTCGATTGCTATATCATCATGATTGTTTTTGGGAAACTTGTTTGTTGTACTGATCCTAGAATGAGACAAAGGACCATAAATCTCACTCTGAAGGCGGCCAACCTGGGGAAAGACCTGTGGTTGTCGCAGTTATGTTTCCGTTTCTCTATCCACCTCCCCCCATGCTATTGTTTGTTTACCATAGCTGAGGAATTTGAAAAAAAGGTGACCGCATTATGATCGGAAAAAACAATAGACCAATATTGGGGCGCTATGTTAGTACCACCTTACCTGGCATGGCACTAATAGGAGAATCTTCACTCTCATCTGCATCTTAACTAAAATGTATTTGTTGGCGTCTTAGCCAAAGTTTATTTGCTCAGTGGTCTTGTGATGTAACTAGAATGTATCTGCTGGCTGTTTCTGCAGACTGTATTTTAAGTCACTTAAACTGTATATCTTTATGATGATTATTATGAACAAACTTACGTTTTTCTTTATGCTGTAGCTCTGCAAGAGTTATCCATAAACTGTGGAATGTAGGCCCTGGAATCACGAGTTTATACCTACCTTGCCAAGTCCCGAGGCTTCTGGTCTAGCCCTGACCCCCCCAACAGTCCAGCCCAACAAATTGCCATCCTGTCTAATAGTCTGGCAAAGGCAGGTCTCAATTGCTTCAAATACTCTACCAACCCAGTCTTTTGAAATCCTCATCGAAAACCTTCAGGCACAAAGTTTTCCTCCGAAACACTTGTTGCTGACAAGCACCTCTTGAGTCGCAATGAGAAAACTGAAAACTCGCCATATATTCTTCCACCCATGACACTTTCTGGTAGTCCGTCACCTTGTTCGGAAAACTGAATATTTCCTGTGCCTCAAATCTTGCTTATGGTCATGAATTTAAAACTTCGCTTTCTGCACCCTTCAATGTCTCACTCACTATATCCTTTATAATAACGGGAGGGTGAGGATTTACTCCATGGATATCAATTTGACTTTATTTGATTTCCACTTCCTGACTCTTCTTTAGCCTATGAAAATACCATCCATGTCTTTCCAATCACCTTCACTATTAACTTCTGATGTTAACACTACTACACCCTCCAACTCTTCTACTTTCCCAGTGATAGATACTCAACCTCGCAATGGATGCCATTTGCAGGTTCACATTTTCACAGTAAGTCAGACTTCATTTCTATTGCTCCAGCCTCAACATTACTTATGCAAATCCTTTTTGCATTCAAGCCCAGCTCCATAGAATATCTTTTTGAATGCTCTGAATATTATTTCTTTCAGTTCCCTTCCGATTCCTCCACTCACCTCTTTTCCCCTCATATTAAAGTGGAACATGTTCCCCAGTTGATTTGTTCTCAATGGGCCACATGTCATAACCCTCAAAGTCTGCATTTCTCACTTGGACATCCCCACTCCTACTCCACGCTGACTAGTGATTCTCATCTGCACTCCCAACCGTTCACCCCTCAACCTGCAATTCACACACGGCAACCAATCTCATATAGTATCTCGCACTTCTCAGGCTATTTTCCATCCTGCAAACTTGAAGATTCCCTCTTGAGCCAACTCTCACCTCCTCCTTCAACGTCTTATGCCAGACTCTGACTTATTGACTTCATCCTAAAAAATTCCCTCCTGCAATGTTCTCCACATTCACTCCCCCTTCCACTGTCACTTGGTCAGCCTAATGCCTCTCCTTCCTGCTCCTTTTCCCCGCTCCGACCAAGCCTCCCCTTTAACTCATCCAGCTCATGCAATCACACCCTCTTCTGTTCCACTCTCTTCTCAACTCACTTGTTCCTCTCCTTTGCACTCACCAATCTTATCTTACCTCTACTGGGATATATGGCCTCAGTGCTTTCATCAAATTGGAATTTAATTTTGAGTTGTGATAGCAGTACAACAGGGTTTTGACCTTAGATCAATTTCCAGCAGAGTGGAAAAGGGTGTCCATAATCCAGTTTCTAAAAAAACCTTCTTTGGACCCAATAGATACCTGCTAAAATATAGGAGAAGGTACTTAATGAAGATCTTATGTCCTTCCTTGATGCCCATAATATTCTGGACTCCTCACAACATGGATTCAGACCTTTACATTGTACTGAATCTGCCTTGGTAGTTGCTATTGAAGTGATCCGATTCTTCTTGATCTCACTGCTGCGTTTGATACTGTAAATCACTCTGTGCTTATCAATTGGCTAGGGCGTGTCTGGATCAGAGGTGCAGCCCTTACCATCCTTAGTTCTTTTCTTTCTGTTAGAGAATATAGCGTGGCTTTTGGGATTTTGTTTCAAACCCCTTTTCCCTACCTTGTGGGGTGCCTCAAGGCTCGTCGCTATCTCCCACACTTTTTATTTTTTATTTTTATTATTTTTAATTTTTTGTAGAGTTTTATATAGCGCGAACTAGACCCGAACCGAATCAGGTATCAGAGCGCTTTACATAGCACAAGTTACGTTTTACATGAGGACACACACTTTCATTTTTAGGCACGGGGAGATTAAGTGATTTGCCCAGAATCACAGGAGGTTTTGGCGTCGTTACCGAGACTCGAACCCAGATCTCCAGGTCCGAGGTCAAGCGCCTTAGCCGTTATGTCACCCTCCTGGCAAAACTTATCACGTCATATGGCTTTGTTGCAGTGTCCTATGCAGACGACACACAAATAGTGGTGTCTATTTCATCAGATGTCGACGATGTAGCCAGTAAATTTAGAAACTGGCTAATATCGTTATCTGGTTGCAGGAAAGTGTTTTCATACATCCCTCTGGAAATGCTGAAAATGGTCATTGTAGCATCCGTTCTATCTAGGATAGACCATTGCAATGTATTACATCTGGGAATCTAAAAGCAATTTCAGTTGAAGCTTCAATCGCTCCAAAAGCCGGCTGCTCGTTTGCTCTTAAAGATACCAAAATCAAATTTTATTTCCAAGAGCATTTGTGATCTTCATTAGCTGGCTGTTGGTGAATTAGTTCCATTTAAAGCCACTTTATGGTCCATACGGCTCAGTATAGCAGCTGTCCGGCTTATTTTCAGAAGATCTTCTTTTGGCATGTGCCTAATAGGAATTTAAGATCAGGATGACACTGAACATCCTGCAATTCTAGGCAAATCACTTAATATCCCTGTGCCTAAAAAAAAATTATGAATGTGTCCTCATGTAATGCAACTGGTGCTATGTGAAGCGCTCTGATACCCGATTTGTGTCAAGTTCGCGCTATATAAAACTCTGTTTGTGTCCTTTCGCAAAATAAAGAAAGCTAGATGGGAAGAAGCTTGTCCTTCTTAGCGTGCAGACTTTGGAATATCCATGCCGCTTGCTCTGAGAACTCAATCTAACAGATCATATTTTAGAAAAAATGTACAAATCTGCCTTTTTTCCCTATTAACCCAGTAGATAGTTGTTTTCACTCATGGAGCGCTAGTGCTAAGACACTTCGGCATTTGCGTGGTCTAAATTTTTTAACTTACCACCAAGGCTACGACCGCTACTGTTAAAATCCAGGCTATTTCGACACCCAGAACAAGACCACAGATTTACTGTATTGTTTCCGGGATATAGTAACCTTGTGCAAATTCCGATTGAACCCCTATCCACAGGTATGAAAACTATCAGTTCAGCACTGCGCTGTATGTTTCTCACCTGTAAATTTGCGGTGAAGCACTGAGTGGAAACTGCTGACCATATCAGTCATTACCTTTATTTGCTAGTACTCAACGAGGCCTAGTTCTATTGCACATCTAATATTGCCATGAGGCTCCTGCCCTTCCGAAGTACTCTATTATCTGTTGTGATTGTGAAGTTAGGATGGGTAGAGGCATTGCGTTATTCTAGAGAATGCTATTCAAAACAAATAGATACCCCGTGGATTGTTTGCATTTCAGTGTTCGACTCTAGAGCTCAACTTGAAAAAAAATTCCTGACTGTACTATATTACTCCTTCTGTGATAATGCAACGTTTATTGAAGAGGGCACTGCTCTCACAAACAACCATTCAATTAGCTGTGATAGTAACACGTCCATTCCTTACTGGGGCCACCTTGATGTTCCCAAGTCAACCTTTTGTCCTCATTTTTTCCCAGAAACAACATTGTGTAATCCTGCCTTAAATCTTCCAAGACCAGTGCAGTTCTTGTGCAATGTTTACTCTTTGTCGATTGAGTTACCCCACAAGGACACTGGATTGTGCATGTTCCATGTCGCAGTATGGTGTGTGAGTTTTACACTATCGTTTTACCATGGAGTCGATCTATTAAACAGAAAAACTCAATTAAACGGATTTATCAAAAAGTAAATCTTCCCATACCAAAGGTTCCACACTGGATCTGATTATATTTAAGGAGAACCTGATCACCATAGAAGACCTGATACCTGTAGATTGGTCAGATCAACACATTTTTTCTCTTTCTCTTGTCTTTCACATTCTATAACTTATGGCCCACCCAAAAAGGAGACAACCTGGTTTCTGAACCTCAATAACTTTGACACGTGAGCACTGAATATACTTCCCACTATTCGCTCTCAAGTTGAAAACAATACCTATTCCTCCAGTTTTTACACTTGCATGTCAGAACTACTTGATGACCTAGTCCCGCTGAAGGCCAAAAAGAAAAGGCACAAATCTTATGTATCCTGGGTCATCAAAGACTTGTATGAGGAAAGGAATTTGTTACGACTGTTGGATGAGAGAGGAAGGTGACTGCCTCTTTTCGTTCTCCATTTCTGTCTTAGGACAACTTGTACACATTAAACAAGAAACCTCTACAATGCAAAGGCAACTCGTTTCAAATCTCGAATAAACACACCTAAGAACCACCTGAAACAACCTATTGAATTAGTCACAACAAGCAACAATCTCCCTCCCTCCACTCGATTTGAAGACCTCTCCGCTAACTCTGAAACATTTGCTCCATTCTTTGACAAAGTGAAGCCCATTGAGCAGTTGTTTCAATGCTATCCAGACTTCTAGTTGAAAATGAACCATAGCTGCAAATTCTATGGTTGCATAGAATCATTCTGACTTGGTTTCTATTGAGGGTGTAGCTAGTATCATAAAGACCAACCCTTCTAACCACTTTATGGATCCCAGGCCTGGAATTATAATCAATGATTTGGTAACCAGTGCTGACTCACTGGATAAATCTAATGAACATTTCCCTGTACCAGGGAGAGTTCTCTGACTGATTCATGATAGCTTAAGTCATCCCACTTCTGAAAAACCTGCTGCGGACGTGGACAATCTCAACAACTTTGTAATGTTTCTGGTCTTCCCCACCCTTTAAACGTTACCAAGAGCTGTTTGAAATGGTTGCTTACACAACACATTTGTGAGAATTACCTCATGTATGACTTCCAGTCAGGTTCCAGACAGGGTTGCAGCACAGAAACTGCATTGTTCCAGGTCATGGACGATACACTTAACAACATTGATTCGGGAAACTCTTGTCTCCTTGTCCTCCTCAACATATCAGCTGCATTTCATATAGTGAACCATTGTACGCTTATTGAAATCCTTAGGGAGTCTATGGGTATTTAATAAGTGGTCCTGAAGTGGTTCACTTCTTATCTGACAAACAGGTTGCAGAGGATCTAAGTTGACTCCTGTGTTTCAGAGCTGGTTACTTTAACTGGGAGATCGCACGTGGCTCTGTTTCAGCGCGCCCTATCTTTAACCTGTATATTAAACCATTGGAGCATCACACTAACAAACTCTGCCATCCTTTATCATCAGTAGATAAACTGGTATATCTTAAGATCACCTCCCTGAAAGATGTGCCACATTTTGCACATTGTAGAAAATCTGCATCTTTTCATGGTTCCCATCCTTTTTCTCTGTTAGACCATGTTGGAATTTTGACTCTGCCCATTGAGAAACTACAAACTGGTTCATAAGTTCATCTGTTTCGTTCATGGTATAGAAGTTGATTGTACTAGGTTTCTCAGTCGCAGGCGTGCAAACTGCCTGTTGTTTGCAGGAGAGAAATGCAGAAAGGATGTATCACTGTGCAGGACCTCATTGGCACCTGCAGTGCTAAGGAGGAGAGGGCTGTCAGTCACCCTCCTAGGAGACGCGGATTAGAGATGAGAGAGAGAGGAATGAGAATGGGTGGGGCTTGCCCACTTCTACCATGAACAATCAACCAACCGGTAAAGCTTGGATACTACAATTGGGAGCTATATTTGGGCCTGTTCTCCATTGAAGCCGAAGATCAGAGGCCACCAGATCTCTTTAGTGGGGCCAACCTTGGTCTTCAGTGGGATGGAATCCATGTAAATGAGTAAGCAGAGGCAGTCCAGTTTTTAAATATTACTAGTGTAACCTTTTGAACCCTGTGAACTGACCGCTCAATAAGAGTTTCCACTGGAAGTCAGGGACCATTTTAAATTGTGGATTGGAGGAATTAGAAGTGTATTCGACCTCCCCCCTATCATCTGCCCCACTTCTGCTAGGTGCCATGTCTGATGTTGTTCCAGAGAGAGGTTTCAGATTCGATCCAGGCATACTTCTGATGCCTCTCGTTTGAGACTAGGACACAGGTTTCCTGATGGAAGGGAGAGATTGTGTATGGTATGTTAGCGATGGAGCGCTGGGGTTTGGGATGCTCCCAAGATATGGGACACGGTCTGAGAAGAGAAAATGGACAATCCAATGCAGGTTTGCATTGTGCAGGACTTGGAAGCAGACAGAGATTGCTTAACTGTGGTGGGAGTGTGACCCACGAGAACAAGCTTTGTGTGTTTTGTTATACGAAATGATTAGTACGCTGATCTCTAGTTGGGTTACCAAATCATAACAGAGCACCTTCAGGTAAAGCAGACAAGTTGACCAGTTCTTACTGGTCTACCATAGAATTTGGAAAACATGATTTATTGGAACTGGAAAGTGAGTGACAGAGCTAACTGACATTTATTGTGATCTCTAAAAAGAGGCCACTCCAGAGGAAGGTGAGGACTTTGGAGGCAACACCATGAACAGTTTTGGTAGCTGAGAAGGGGGGAGAGGGGAGGTACTACTTACTGACTTTTAGACATACTCAGGAAGACAGTGAAATGAAATGAAATGAAATTGGGTTTATAAAGCGCATGGCTGCCCTCGAGCGTCCCAGCGCTGTTAAAATAATAAACAATACTGATAATAGCAGAGAACTCAGGAAGGGAAAGATCTAGGATGTGTTAGGGAAAAGGAAGGTTTTAAGTGCCTTTCTAAATTTCGGATAGGAGGCTTCCATCCGGAGCTCCCTAGGAAGTGCATTCCATTTTTTTTTTGCCGCATTCAACGAGAACCGGCGGCCTCCTGAACGTGCTTTCCTCACTCTAGGAGTGGTGGCCAGGTTTTCTCCCTCGGACCGCAGGGATCGGGCTGGTTTATAGGGGCAAATCATGTCTCTCAAGGCCGGAGGGCCTTTGCCTTGCAATGTTTTGTGAGCGATGCAGAGTGATTTAAAGGAGATTCGCTCCTGAATTGGGAGCCAGTGGAGGGCTCTTAACAGAGGTTTGGCTGAGGCCCGCCTTGATGCCCCCATGAGCAGCCGGGCTGCGGCGTTCTGTACTCGCTGAAGAGTATTAATGGAGGCCTGAGGTGCAGCCAAGAAGAGGGCGTTACCATAATCCAATCTAGATAGGATTAGACCCTGGATAAGTAACTTTCTTGATTGGAAAGGCAAAAGAGGGAGTACCTTCCGCACTGCTCGGAGAAGGCCAAAGCAACCTCCGGCAACTTTCTCTGTGAGACTTTGCTTGCCATGGCTATGCAATTCCTCCTCATTTCTGCATCTCAGTCACCGCTTCCATTCTCCGATTGCATGCCAACCATCATTGACACACCAAATCATGGGCTTCATTTTCAACAATAGATTCAGTCTTCGGACAAAAATCCACGCAATGGCCAAAATGTGCCCTTTTAATTAAAGATGCTCTCAGTGACTCGTTGTTTCATCGTCATTTCATCCCTGATCAAGATCTTAAAAGTATTGTCCTATCAATTGTGACGTCTTGCTCCTCTGGAGCACGATTCCTCGCTTCCATCAAAGTATGACCACCAGCACGGCTAACCCTCTAGTGGCTCCCATTGAAGCCGGAGCTTTATATAAAACACCTGCATCACACTTAAGGCCCTACGCAACTCCACTCCATGATCCTTGGCTTGAATCCAAAGGCTTCTGGTGGTTAGGCCACCTTGCAGTGCTGAGACACTGCTTCTGGAGCCATCAGCTTTAAAAAGGATTTCACAAGGCACAGTCCTCTTTGGACAGGGCTGCCAAATTCTGGAGCTCTTTCCCTCCGGGATTACAAGCTACTAGTTCATAGCCTATATTCAAGGCTGAACTGGGAGCTCTTCTCTTCCAAAGATAGTTATAATTTGGCCTCTCTATCCTTATTCTCCATGTACTTGGTCCTTGTGTACTGCTTGTGCAAGGGACCATGAACATTTGAAAAGTGCTTTTGCTTGACATGAATCCCCGCCTTTTCACCTAGACTCTTCTTGCTCTCTGCCGTATGACAACCACTCCTCCACTCCACCGTCAGATTAACTCTGTATGTTTACTGTTTCTCTTGCGTTCATCACACGCCCCATTCTTTAAACTTGGGTAAGCACCTTCTATTCATCTTATCTTTAGACTATGGTGAGGTTGTTGTTGAATATTGGATTGCACTGTGCTGTGCTTGTTTGCCTTTTCTTCCCGTGTACATTAAGCTTGCACAACTCTGTCCTCTTGCGTAACTTGATACTCCATTTGTAATGCTTGTGTAACCTTTTATCCATATGTAACGTTCCGCGTATGTAAAGTGTTCTAACTCCTTCAGGCAATGTCAGGCCATTTAAAATTGCATAAACAAACCCTGCAACTGAGGGGCTAGACACTAAAGAAGGACTAGACATTGTCCTTCCAGTGCTACACCCAGTAGAGTTTTTTTGGGATTGTCCTTGTTTTTTCCAGTCGGGCATTTTTCCTTTCATAACATACACTATTAAGTGGAATTTTGACTAATGCCCTCTTCACAAAACAAAATGAATAATGTAATAATGGTACCATTAATTAAAAAGTACAGAATTATACCAGTTAGCCTGTATTCTGTCACTACCTACAATGTCACGGATTCCCGAGAGAAAAGCATGGAGGGAGCCCCATAGAACCGTTTACATGGCGAGAGCCCCACCAACTGCTCAAATGGAGGGAGCCCCACAAGCCGCTTACATGGAGGGAGCCCCACAGAACCGCTCACATGGAGGGAGCCCCACAGAACCGCTCACATGGAGGGAGCCCCACAGAACCGCTCACATGGAGGGAGCCCCACAGAACCGCTCACATGGAGGGAGCCCCACAGAACCGCTCACATGGAGGGAGCCCCACAGAACCGCTCACATGGAGGGAGCCCCACAGAACCGCTCACATGGAGGGAGCCCCACAGAACCGCTCACATGGAGGGAGCCCCACAAACTGCTCGCATGGAGGGAGCCCCACAGAACCGCTCACATGGAGGGAGCTCCACAAACCGCTCACATGGAGGGAGCTCCACAAACCGCTCACATGGAGGGAACCCCACAGAATCGCTCACATGGAGGGAGCCCCACAGAATCGCTCACATGGAGGGAGGCCCACAGAACCGCTCACATGGAAGGAGGCCCACAGAACCGCTCACATGGAAGGAGGCCCACAGAACCGCTCACATGGAAGGAGGCCCACAGAACCGCTCACATTGAGGGAGCCCCACAGACCCGCTCACATTGAGGGAGCCCCACAGACCCGCTCACATTGAGGGAGCCCCACAGACCCGCTCACATTGAGGGAGCCCCACAGACCCGCTCACATTGAGGGAGCCCCACAGAACCGCTCACATGGAGGGAGCCCCACACAACCGCTCACATGGAGGGAGCCCCACACAACTGCTCACATGAAGGGAGCCCCACACAACTGCTCACATGGAGGGAGCCCCACACAACTGCTCACATGGAGGGAGCCCCACACAACTGCTCACATGGAGGGAGCCCCACACAACCGCTCACATGGAGGGAGCCCCACACAACCGCTCACATGGAGGGAGCCCCACATAACCGCTCACATGGAGAGAGGCCGAGCCTCTAGGAAGCCAAATAGTGTTTGCTAATGTTTTTATTGTTGTGATTTGTTTATTAGCCTCTAGGGAGACTTGTGCAGTACTGTGCCTAATCTTTACTCGTTTGCACAAACTACATCTGCAGTCTTCTCTGGGTTGTATGCATGCGGCAGTGCTATGCAGAAACGTATATAGGGAGCATTCATGCTACCAGAGGACACCATTCACAACGAGTTTTATATAGGCCATTGAGCTCAGGAAGGCTCCAATCTCAAATCTGGGAACAAATATCTTAAAATCATCAGTGTTAATCCAGCTGTCTGAAATTGACGAGGAAGGACAGACCACAAGGCCCCATGCCACAACTCAAAACCATGAGTCGAGTTCAAATGTTACTCTGAATTACCAGTTGGCTATGCATGCTTGTGGCTCTGCTATGAGAGTTTGCCCACCTTCCTTCTCCCACCTTTGTTTTCGTAGGAATGCCGCCTGGGAGGGAGGTTTTTACTTTCCTTTAATCCTGCCTTTATTGCTACAACATACCCAAGTAACCCTGCTTCTGTTTACTTATAGTGAGCGTGCCTATTACTTCGTTTTCATCTCACCTAGTTACGTTGTCTGATGTTGCCGCTATTGCAGCTCCTCCACAAGGGGATGTCTTCAGACTGTCCTCGTTGCGTAAAACACCCTTATGGCTACTAAAATGGGCTGCTTCAGCTCTCAGTGTCTATTGACATTGCGTTCCAGAGAGCTAAAGAATGGACAGGAGCTATGACCTCTAGGCTATCTTGCCCTAACTGCTATGGTGTAGGTTTGCTGTGCTTGGTCCCTACCTCTTCATTTCTGTGAGTTGCAGGACAGAGATCTCGCTCACTCCTGGTTGGTCAGCTGTTTTTCTCTTGATTGCCTTCACCGCTGAGTGCTCAGTCCATAACGTCTGTTTGCCATTTCTTATTACTGTGAACGTGGTCCTGTGCTCTTTCCGTTTACCTGTGGCATTTCTCTCTTCGTTGTTAAGATCAAGTACTGTGTGCGTTGATTACTTTCTGTTTGGTGTTCTGCGTGTTCTATTTATGCCTTTTGTACCCAGGGGAAATTGTACAGTGAGGCTTCTCCAGGACGTCTGGCAGTGTATTCTCAAGGAACAAACTGTGAGAATGTATCTTCAATATATTTGGTAACTGAGAGGGTCTTCTCATAGAATCATTCTGATCAGCAAATCCTGATCCCATGCTTCTTCAGGTACTTTCATATGCATTCAGCAAGAAGTTGCCCTGGGGGCTTGTAGAAAGCTGCTCTCTACATCTCCAGCGAGTGAGTTAGGTGTAGATAATGCAGTCTTCATTACTGGAGTTCAGAAATGGAGTATTCTCCATCAAATAACCAATCCACAGAGTGCCTTCTGGACTGGAACACTAAGGGTTGTACATTTCTGAGATTCCCCATTTTGTTTAGCACCTTTGATCCAAGGGCCACCCTTTAAGCAAAGGGAGGTGAAGGCCATTGACGCCATTGAAATAATTTTAAACTGTGCTTTTGCTGGGATAAAACATGGCTGCCCCTAAACACTCCCCCGTTCCTTTCTTCAGATAGCATTATCGCTGTGTCGTTCCAGTCGTTACTTTTGAAGTGAGCTCACTTCAGACATTAGAAAGAACAGAAAGTAACTCCCTCCCCATGGTCGTATGAGGCTAAGCATACCCATGAAACTTGCTGTTTTTTCTCATGACTGAGATGAGGATAAAAAGTAAGGATCCCTCCAGGGCTTGGTTCTCCAACGTACACGCCAGGATTCTTTTGTGCCAGACATGGATGGAAATTATGGTGCAACACTTCAGGCCTAAAACTGGGAGGTTATTTTGACTTTTTTCAACTGAGTTCACCCGACAGGAGAAGCCATTTGCTGTACGCTGTGGAGAATCAGAAAAAAGGTGTTTTTCCTGTGACACAAAGTGCAAGAAAAGAGGTGTACCTTCTTTTCCTTTGCATGTTTTAAGGGAATTGGGTTTGAAAAGAGTACCTGCACATTTCAAAGCGGAATCCATTTGGATAGGGGCTGCATGTGCGGTAATTGCTGCCGTCTATCCCAACTCATCAGATTTATTGAAATCTCAGAATGTGCAATGTGGCCCTTTACTGCTCATGCTCATTGTAGCTGATTGAATCAATGCTCTTTTTCCCATATGAACGCTGCGGTGTTTCCAAGCAGTTGTTACTTTCCAATTGTGAAGGGAACTGATTGCCAGCCAACAACGTGAAAGACTCTGCTCTACAGTGGGGAAGCACACTAAGAAAACAAACGTGGATGAAGGCTGTTGCTCAGGCTCCTGCTCTCCTCCCAAAAGGTCTTGTGTAAGAAAGGAAGTGGATTTTGATTCATGGATCAGGAGGATTATGTAAGAAACTAACACCAGTATTCAGTCTCCTGTTAATCCTCAAATGTAGCATTTTAGGATGAAATGTATATGCCGCGCACATAAAGAGGATAATATGTTGACAAAGAGATAATTCCTGAAATTCTAATAAGAGTACCACAGAACTTAAGGTTTCTGGCAGAAGAAATGTCTTCAATTTCATCTGAACCTGTCCTAAGACAATTTTTGAAAACTCCTAGCAGTGTTTTACCTATCAATCAACATGTTTTCGATATTTTTATGCACAAATGGAAGGATATGGGTAACATTTTTATATTCCTAGATTCATGCCCAGATTTTGTTTATGGGAGAGCATGGATAAGAAGATACCAGGGACAGTGGTGGTGGTGGTGGATTCAATGGTGGATAGTTTGGTGGGACACTTCTATGATGGAAGAGGATATCTTCAAAGACCAAACCGACAAAAAAAATTGACTATGCAATAAAAAAAGAGTTGCACTGTGGCACTTTTGGTCATGGGAGCTGGAATCTATGTTGCTTATATCAGCCAGTCACTCATTTCTGACATTAAGAATCCTATTTAAAGCAAGTTAAGATGGATCTGACAGGACTTATTTGTGGGATGCAGAAACACGCTGAATTCCTTTCCGATGTCTCATTTGATGTGGTATGAGCATTTGTATTGTTTGGAAGGTGCTAACTTTGGACCAAGTAGAGATCTGTTTATTAAAGAATGGTTCACCGATTCCTCACAGAAATCTGCAATATTGCATATGCCTTTTGAAGGAGTACATCTCTTTGGAATGGAACTAGTGGATAAGCTTCATTGTTTATTCAAAGAGAAGAAACATTTTTCCTATTTTAGGCAATCAGGAGGATCTTCAGCCCAAGCAGCTCGGTTTTCACAGAAATCTCCATTTCATCCACTTTTAAAGAGTTCCGTGTGAACTTATTCCGTTTTTTTTCTCAAAAAGTAAGGAAATAGGAATTACAGAAACGAGTTGGAACATGAAGCTAAACTTTCATCACCAAGTAAGAAGTTGGGGTGAGTTAGCATTTCAGGGTGGTATGGAGAAGGTCCACTTCCAATGCTTGGGTGTTAAAAGTAACCAGAGATGGATACTGCATCGATTTTGCTGAAAAATCTTCACAGCCTGGGGCTGTAATTTCTCCTTGCTCTCTACATCCGGTCTAGAAAGAAGCAGTGATAATGGTAGTAATGATATTAACATTGAAGAAGGCAATTATACCGTACCCAAGGAGGAAAAAGGAGAGGGGTTCTATTCTATAGTATTTCTGGTTCTTAAACCATCAGGAAAATTCAGACTAATTATCAACTTCAGTGGAGTCAACAGATGGAGCAGGAAAATACCCTTCAATAATAGAGACTCCCCAGAATTGAACTCCTTTGATCATGAAGGGAGATTTTATGATTAATGTTGAATTGGAAGACATTTACTTACATGTACCCATGACCTCTGAAATTCCTGAGTCTTCGAGTTTGCCACTTTCAGTTTCAGGTGTTGTCCTGCGAAATGAAATCAGCACAGAGAGTATGTATTTACTGAGATGATGGCACCCTTGGTTTCTTTACTTCATATCAGGGGTTGGAAGATGTATTTGTAGTTAGACAACTGGTACCTCCGTGCATCAACAAAGGAGGAAACAATGCAGAGGTAAAAAAGTAAACCGTGTGACTTTACAAACACAGCTTGTTCATCTACGTGCAGGAGTAGCAAATAGAATTATCATCGGAGAATTTCACCCAGTGGAAAGAGCACTGAAATTGTGAGAAACAATTTGCCAGTTGAAGCACAAACAAGGTTCTGAAATGTTTTTGCTACAAGTACAGGGACACACGGCCTCCTGTGACAATGTTTCAGGTTGCCCCATTTTAACCATTTGATTTAGTGTATGTAACATAGTTCACACTGAATGTACTATTTTTGGTGGCAATCACTTCGGCTAGAAGAATTGAGATGTGGGAGCTTTATTATGTAAATTTCCATTTTTGTGAATATAGAAGATGGAATTGATTTTTAAAACCCAGTCCCGCTTTTCATCCAAAAACGTCATACAGGTTTCATCATGGTCAAGAGATTTAGTACCCTACAATTTTCCTAAACCAAGTGCAAAAGAATAATAATTGTGGCATTTGCTAGATATTAAGAGAGCCGTAGTATCTATATACTTGGAGATCTGATATATTCAGGAAAATGGATCATTTGTTTGTGACATTTGGTCTTTATGGTCACAGGCAAAAAGTATTCAATATTTCAATTAATAGATGGATTTACGCTACTATTTTAATGGCCTACTCTTTAACATACCTGTTCCAGTGGGAATTCAGGGAAGTTTAATAAGAGGCATATCTGCTTCTTGCGTTGAAGTTAAGATGTTTCTTTGTATTAGATTTGCAGGGACTCAACTTGGTCATCTGCACATACATTTGTTAAACTCTGCAGAATTGAGGGTGTTGGTTTTGGTGAAAGTTTGTTAACAATGTGATTGATTCCATAGTACAGAAATGAGTAATCAGAAGTTAAAGATTGATGGTTTATATGCATTAAACATGAGTTATTTTACTTTGTTTTGACCTTAAGAAGATCAGTAAAGCTTCGGTATTTTGGTATACTTTAACAGTAATAATTGGGACAAGAACGTAGGGATAATGTTCTGGTTGCTTGCCTGTAATCTTCAATATCTTTAGTCCATTACGTCGTTGTCATAGTCATTACAACCTGCCCACCCTCCCTATTTTTACTGCCTGACGGAGGCTTGTTATATACAGACATTTTCCTGGGTAGGCTTAGCCCTACACGCTTATTGGATTGGCAGAGTTTTATGTTACTTCCAGTTCTTTCTTATGTCTAGAGTAAGTTCACTTCAAAAGTAATTTAAGGATAATGAAGAGTACTGGTAAGTAACTGGACATTATTTGCAGTCAGGAAAATGTGGAAATAGATGGAAAGTTGTACTTACTTAAGCCTACTGCCCCTTCTGGGGTATAAGCCGTCAACCAGGACTCTCCAGCCATCTTTGTCTTGGGATTTTCTTTCAATCTGGCTCCAAGTGTAGCCCATCTCCTTCTTAATCCCTTGAGGGTTCTAGGTCAGGTCTTGCCTGGTGGTGTTTGATGCGGTCTTGCGGAGGGTGTGACCTGTCCAGCCCCAGTGCCTTTTCAAGATTTCTTCGTGGGCAGGGAGTTGGGAAGTCTGCTGTGCTGCCATAGTTTGTTGTTGCTGATGGTGTTTGGCTAGCAGCTTTGGAGGATTATTCTCAGACAGGTGTTGATGAAGATATAGACTTTGTTGGTGGTGGTCGCTGTTGTCCTCCAAGTTTCAGCTTCACAGAGAAGGACCAATTTTAGGTTGGTGTTAAAAAGCCTGATCTTGGTTTGCCACGTTAGGTCTTTAGAGCTCTAAATCTTCTTTAGCTGAATGAAGGCAGCCTTTGCTTTGCCTATTCTTGCCTTGACATTGTCGTCTGTGCCACATTGCTTGTCTATGACCACCTACTGCCCAGGTAGGTGAAGGCCTCAAACTCTTCCTGTGCATCGCCAGCAAGAGTGACTACAACTTTGCTGGCCATGTTAGCCTTCAGGATCTTGGTTTTTCCCCTGTGGGTGTTAAGGCCAAGTTGTGCTGATGTGGCTACCACATTGTCAGTCTTCACTTGCATCTGTTGATGGATATGGGAGAGTAGGGCCGGGTCCTCTGCAAAGTCCAGGTCATCGAGCTGCGTCCAAGGTGTCCACTGAATCCCATTTCTTCTTCCTACTGTGGGTATCTTCGTGATCCACTCTATGGTCAGCAGGAAGAGAAAAAGTGAGAGCAGACATCCCTGTCGGACTCCAGTCCTCATTTGGAAGTCTTGCGTGAGTAGTCCTCCATGGACTATCTTGCAGGTCATTCCCTCATAAGGGTATTTCTTACAAGTTTATCTGGTACACTGTAGTGGAACATTGTGAGTTTAGGACTTTTAAGGTTTATGCTTGACTGCAAAAGAGAGTGGTCATCAATTAGGTGAGCTCCTGACTCCAGGGTATTGCAATCAATGTCTCCAGTCCTGGTCTTTTCACCTCCAAATTATTGATTTCACTTGTGTCAGTGTAATCGGCTCAATGGAGGCAAACTAGTCTACAACACCCAAAATGCATTAGGCTATCATGCAAATGTCCAGGACTGGCAACATTGTCAATAATGACTCGGAGGGAGTGGGACAGCCTATCTCCAGTGATCATCTGAAGCCAATTATTATCTTCTTGGTGGGAAATTGCAGAGAATGTTGGCTGTTGGGGTGAAGTGAAGTCTAAAACGTTACTATTAGATTTCTTCCTCTGTGTTGATTTGCTTCTGAAACATCTAATCTGATTGGAGAGCAGTGATATTTGTGTGTGCATCTCGTGTGCTAGTACATTTCACAAAGTTCATGTAGTATGTCCCAGCTGTGGGGTGGTATCCAGATGACACGAGGCTAAAGTGTGGCTCCAAGGCCACCACCTTGAGAACATGGCTGAGTAGACTTCATCTAGTCCAAGACAGTAGCCCACTCCTCTGTTTTTTTTCACGGTCCAAGTCAACATTTATTACACTTTAATGTGTTTACAGCATATGACAGTTGTAGTGTTTTCCATTGGATTGTTAATTATCAGCTTAAGGAAAAAAATGAATTGTCTTGCAAATCGTTTTTTTCAAGAAAATACTTCCACTGGCAAAGGGTTGCCTAGTTTACAACCATCAAACCAGTCTGTGCCATTTGTGAGCAACTCCACAATCTTGCAAAATATACAAATATTACAGTACAAATATTACAGTGTAACACAGAATGTTTGTTGTTTTTGCTTCTGACACAAAATGTGTTGGGGTCTTGTGCAACAATTTAACAAAACCGGTTGTACCATGCTCCGCGTCCTATTTGAACTCAATGCATAATGCTCTCAAGCACTGAAATGCCAGTTATTTATCCTACTCTAAACTGTGAATGGAAATTTCCACTCTCGCTATGGCTGCGGTATGACGACCAAAAATTTATATTAAGGCTTAGGAAGGAGTAGCAGGTGAAAATTAGGTCTACCGGATTCCTTCTCTACTTCTGCGAAAGTCTTGGCTGAAGTGCGAGTCTTAAAGCTTTATTCCGTGCCTAACATCCGACCAACCATCGTCTGCTAAAATTGGCAAATCTCAAGGAACATAACCCAGGCGCTCCATTTATCCTTTTATGCTAGTCCTAAGAGATGCTTTGGGGGTGCAATACTTGGTGTACCAGGTCTGAATGCTTTTGTTGATGTTGGAGCAGAGCGGACACTGGTGTTGTTGCAGAAGATCCGAATCCTTCTCTGCTGCATCAGGGGTATACAAAAGTCTGATCTCCCTCTATAAAGCTGCCCTGTGACTTCATGTCATTTGAGATGCTTCCAGCTAGTAAACTGTACTTTGCATTCTGGAATGTTTACAATGTTAAGAGCAAAACTACAAATCTTCGAGTGCCATATCTTGTTGGTCAGAGAGCCAGGACCTGCTGACTGTTTCACATTTGATTTTGGCCTCTTGGCAGCTTTTCCTGCCAGTAGTTTTTCTGATTGAGGCGCTTACCGTGCAACCTCTTGGAAAGGGAAGTGCAGCTAGAAGCTGACTGGAAAGGCCAGGCTGAGATGAGTCTCCAGTTTCTGTTCCTCTTCAGGGCACGAGTGATGATGACACATCCTGAGGAAGGTCGGCGGATTCTGCTCGGAATCTGCTGCAGGCCTCAGAGGAGCTTTGGTGCAGGTGGGATCGGGTCCGTGCAGGAAATACTTGGACGGAGGACTAACCGGCCATACGAACAGCAGGTAATTGGAAGGAGGAAACAAAAGGTTGTTTAATGGAAGGGTGTTACCATGCACTGCATTTACCAGAATGCATCTGAGTGAACTGGGTGCTGGGCTGTCAAGGCAGTGTGCTCCCGTCCTGTTATTGTTTTATACAGCTGGTTGAGCTGAGTGATGCGCCTGTGCTCAAGGAGTGGTACTGTGACCTAAAAAGACTATTTGAGCAGCATTACCAGCACCTCTAACTGTATGTGTTATTCTCTACTGATGAAGGACAACTATCTTGAAACATGAGCTTATGTCTAGAAATACTCAGCACTGGCTGCACCCACTATGGTGAAACCCAAGGATTGTTTAATGGAAGTGTTACCATGCACTGCATTTACCAGAATGCATCTGAGTGAACTGGGTGTTGAGATGTCAAGGCAGTGTGCCCCGTCCTTGTTTTTAATTGGAAGGAGGGATGCCTGGCAACGCAGACAGCCGCGCAGAGTGCGTGAAGGGCCCTGTTGCTGGGGGAGCCAGGTACAGTGCGAGCTGCTCCTCCTTCATGTGGCACTATATCAGCTCCTTGGCGCTAAAAATGTGTAAAAAATGCTCGGCATTCTTATGAACTTAGCAGACCAAACACTTCTTGTTTTAGTGATCCTTTAGGAATAGTTTAGACACGTTCGACCTGAGTTGTACCTATATTTGCTGTTACTGAATTAAGGTTCAAAGGTGAGAAAATCTAGGCTTTTGCTGATTTAATTATTTTCCCCCTCCATTTCTGTTTTTTTACTGGCTTTGACATGAAAGCACAATCTATGCCAGTAAAATACTAGCCATTGGGCATCCATTCTTGACGATCCTGTGTTTCTGTTTGCATGCCCGGGGCTGTATCCCTTCTCTTTCTTAGCAGAGCCTCCCGGGGCTGAGTCGGACAAGCTTTTCGCCCGTGCCTCAAGCTCCAATTTAGATCCTGGTTCATTTGTGGACATCGGATAACGCTAGATTCCTGACTAGGGACCCCAAAAGGTGGAAGGAGGGCCAGTCTCCCTGAACCCGTGGGCCTGTTGCTTAGCGGCCCTTCTGTGAACCATGGAAACTGGTCTGTTACACGAAAAGCAGATGTTCCCGCGCATCCATTCCCCGCCTTCCTCTTGTAATTCACAATGTTATTTACTAAGTGGGAGCATTCAACCATGTGCGAGACATGCACAGGACTTGTGCAATTGAATTTAATGCAGGATAGTAAGTGATTCTGGTGTTTAAAGATGCCCCCTTAGACAGACAGACAGACAGGCAGGCAGGCAGGCTTTAAACAGTGCAACTGTAGGGTTATTACAATTCACAAGTGATGCACAGGTCCCCCCCCCCACTTTCCATTTCAGCTGATATCAGTGAGTGAGGTTTTTCATCCCACAATTACCTATAATGATTGCTAATACTGCAATTACTACTCGAAGATCACAAAGTTCTCTGCACTAACTTTTTCACATTAAAATCGAGACTTTCACATCGCTTTTATGTGGTTTTGAGAATCACGTTGCCAGTCTATTAAGTTTGAGTGTGACAAGGGAAAAGTGTTCTGAAGTTAACTTGTGAGAAAAGTACACATGCCTTTTCAGTGCCAGTAAGTAAGTAAAAAAAAATTATTTGCACAATTAGTTAAAATCATTGCAATTTACACAGTCATGGTTAAAAGTTAGGAAGAGACACTAATCAATTCTGATAAAGAGACAGTAGACACATAGGATAAAAAGAATCAATTTAGAGGAATTAGAGTTCATTCTTGATCATCTGGTGGTAGCAAAGAGTCAATTACAGATATAAATTTTACAAAGCGCGTTGCCATCTGAGGTGAGTCGCCCCTCACACATGCTTCCAATGCTTCTTGGCATGTCCTGATGTTAAGAAAGATCCAAATCGGGCGAAGCCAAAAAGTTATTTGGGCTAATAATCATCTACAGTGCCAGCTATCACTCCAAGGATATGTTGCTAGTTTGCGGAGAACCACTGTGACAGGGCAGATGCACATTGGAGAATAATTAATTTGTAATAATTTAAGATTCTCTAAATATACGGGTCAAAAACCTTGTAAGTACAAATTCTGCGTCGGGGCGCTAGACTTGCCTATACGGACCAGGGCTGCCAAAGCCGTCGGAATTCACCACATAGTGAATATGGGAACCAGTCTAAAGAGCTGACACGTCATTGTAGTTATGCAATGAGACCTCATTGTGAAAGGTTATGCGATGTTTCTCAGATGTGCAAAGATCAGCTGTTGTGGCTGGTGCTGCTGGGAAAGCCAGCAAGACAGCGAAGGTTGTATGTGGAGTCGCACAAGCGTGGCTTCCTGAAAGGCACATTGCCAACCCAGAACCTCAGAGATGCAACAGAAGACAGGATCATAGTACACTGGCAGGTCCCGTGGGGTAAAAAGTGCATTTCCCGTTAAAAAAATAAAAAATGTTTAAAAAAAAAGTGAGCCCGTTTGGGTCAGGGTTCATCATTATGCATCAGTGTTTTGTTTTTTAAGCAGGGGTTTTTAGGTTTCAATCTTATATATAGACTCTGATTCAACAGACTGAATTAGTAACTTGTTTTTGGCTTTGGTGAGGAAAATAAAACTCCAGTAAGGAGCTTCGGGAACAATGAAAATGTTTGTATGGTCAATTCTCACGGAAATGATAGTCTTGGCATCTACCACGCCTTATCTGAATGACTATAATCTCCTGTACCTTGTCCTGCATCAACGCAGCTCAGCCACTTCCATGCAGTCAGGACCATTGATGTCTGGAGAGGGGACTCAGTCACATGCTAAGCTTTGTTAAAACTTTAGTAGTTGTCCATTAAATAAATAATAATATGCGTTGTTGTCATAGTAACAATCTGCAGTGGCTTGCTGGGTCCCGCACAAACCCTGCTACAAGAATGATCCTAGTATTGGTCTAGAAGGTGCCTAAAATGTAAAACTTGATGTGAGTGGGCAGCTTCTGCCGTTGTAAGTGAAACAACCTTTGGCAAAGCCAAAAGTTTTCAGTTATAAGCCAAATCTATTTCTTTTGGAAATGCTTGTTTTCAAATTGCTGCGCAATTTTTTTTTGGGGGGGGGGGCAACTAAACTGTTACCATAAAGTGCGGACACATTCCTGCAGATTTTTTTCTCCAGTGGAAATAGAGTTGAGGTGTTTGCAGAGGTACAGACTAGTCATCTGATTTTCTTGGGATTCTGTAAGGGCCGAGAACTGAAACGTGCATAAAAAATAAATTAGGGAATATGTTCAGATATTTTTTTGACATGGCAGTTATGATTGTTTGCATTCCTTAGAACCACGTTGTACCTGGCTGATGAGCCCATAACTAGGGCAAAACTAGTCCTAGGTTGCTTGTGTTTCGGCTTAGGGAGGACCTGGCCTGGCAGTTTGGACTGGACTGTTCCCATGAGGAGCAGGGTCAACACTGATTTGTATATGTCTGGTTCCAAACTGAGGTGGCATGGTGAGCAAATGTATGATGGGTTGTTGTGCTACCCTGAGCGATTGCCAGTGGTTAAACTAATTGCAAGCAGCCTGTCACCTTTTGTGAGTTTCATGTTTGCTTTCTGATAATTATTTAAAAAGGTCTCTGCTTCTTTGAAATAATTGCATTTTTGGATTTACTTTTTAAAGCTCATTGTGAAAAGTGAAAATACCAGTGTTCGTTGATTTTTCCCATTAGTTTGTTCACTAGTTGTGAAAAAGAAGGCACACAGAGCTCTCAATGTATCCACTTTATGCATGAGTATCTGAGCACAGCACAGAGAAAGCCTTGGTAGCTGTGTTGGACTCCATGAGATGTTGTTTGGATGTCAACACTCCATCTATGCTTTTGCCTTTAGACCTGACCGCAGCTTTCGACACTGTCACATGCTAGACTACTATGAAGGCTGAATGAAATAGGGCTCTACGGGACAGTTTTACAGGGGTTTCGAGAATTCTTGGAAAATCAATCTCAAGTCATCTTGCTCTGAACTTATAAGTCTAGAAATGCGATGGGTGACAAAGGGGTTCCTCATGTCCCTTGTCTGAGCCCCACCTTGTTCAATATATGTGTGGTCCCACTTGCCAAGGTCATTAAATCCTTCGGCTTTGAGATTCTGTCTTATGCTGATGACACTCGGCTGATTATCCCCTTTGATAAAAAGGTGGTTAAAATATATTGACGCTTTTCAAATGGGATGAAAACGATTGCAGAGTGAATGTCAGACAATTTTAGAGATTATGCTATTTGGGAACACCCAACAACTTTGAACTCATGACTGGTGGCCTCCTGGTGTAGGTTGTGCTCCTTCCCCCTGTCATGTAGTAAAAAATATCTAAGGGTCAGGATAGATTAAGTGAAGGAGCAGCTTTTATCCATAGCAGGTACCTGCTCCTACATCCGTCTTCTTCTGAAAGGTCTTTATTTTCTTCCGCTAGCAGCTAGGAAAACCTTGGTGCCGGCTCTTCTTGTTCTGCAAATAAGACACTGCTGTCTAAATTTTGGGCCATGCCAAATACAGCGACACAGCTCGTTTGTAATCGTCCCTCAAGAGCTGCTGCTACTCCACTTTTGAAATTGCTTAACTGGCTGCCGATCAGAAAGAGAATTGTATTCAAAATCTGTTGTTTGACTTGTAAGGCTTTAATGGGAAAGGGCCTGGCTACTTACGAAATAGGCTTAAATGGTATCATCCAATGTTGAACCTGCGATCTATGGATAAAGCATTACTTATTATCCCCCGCATTTGTCGTTCAAGGGGTGGTGGCAGATCTTTTTCACATCTGCCTCCCACCTATTGTAATAAGCTGTATTTCCAGACTCGCACGTGTACTGACTACACCAATTTCAGGAAATTACTCAAGACTGATCTGTTTTAATCACAATTCTCTGTTTGCTGCTATATTTGTCCCCAGTGCCGAGATACCCGCTAAGGGCGATTTGTTCACGATAGCCAATTAAAGTAAAATAAGATAAGATGACTAGTTGATCCAGTCCAGGTTTTTTGTGTTTGTCATTTTTAACCTGTGATAAAACCAGGACTACAAATCCTACAATTGAAAGAATATTTCTGTGTGGTTGAGTTACTCGTACACGGAACTGGTAAACTTGAGGGAACTTGAGTGCTCTAGTCACAGATTTGTGTGAGACAAATGCTTCAAACGTTAGAATGAATGTGATTCTATGGAGCTGAGGGTTTTGGTGGGCAGGAGTTCCGCGACGCCTTTATATTCCACGATGCTCAGAATGGACCCTTAAGAGGTACAGGTGCCCAAACTACTGAAGGCTCGAGCCAAATGGTTGGCTGTGGCTTGGCCCGAGGTCCTCTGGGCCTCTCCAGTCAAAAGTGTGCCGAGCCGAAAAGCCATCGCTTCCTCTTGCCTGTCGTGCACCCCTCCCATTCGCTATCACAACGTTCCCAGGGACTTTCCAACCCTGGGAGCAGGAGGATAGGGACTTTCTTGGCCGCTGGCATCTTGAGTTTTTCACAATCAAAATGCAGTAATCTTGTGCGCACTGGCCCTCCTCTGTTGCATACAGGGGCGGCCGGGGGTGCACGTGAGGGGGCTGGAATGAAGCATTTTAGCACTTCTGTAGTCCGAAGATGCTGACTGGAGGCTTTCGTGCTAAATTGGAGAGCGCATGGTAGGGTGGAGAAACAGATGGGGAGAAAGATAGAGAAGCACACGGAGGGAAAGAAAGTGAGAGAGGGCAGAAGAGAAAGATGGAGGAACAGTGCGAGGGAGTGAAGAGTGGAGGCAGAACGAGACGGAGAGAAAAGAGCGAGCAGAAGCGAGAAAGATGAGGCAGATAGCGAGATGGAGTGAGGATTTGAGTGTGTTCACATGCCGTCTTTTCACGCTCGGCTCGTCTTTTGGCTTCCAGCCAGGCCGTTGGACCCCCGGCTGGACCCTTCGCATGTGGTAGCTAGCTGCTAGCCCCCGTCCTGCCTCCACCCCCTGCCCCGAGGCCGGAGCCCTCGGCGAGGAGGGCGGCTTCTCTCGCAGTCAGGTGACCACCGCCTGGGCTCAGCCTGGAATGTGTCGTCCCGCTGCAGAGCCGAGCATCCCTGAGGCGGGAGGATGAGCGCGCAGAGCCGGCTGACCGAAGGCGCTTCGATGACAACATGTGACGCACCGCCTGCACCTCACCTGACACAGGTAGGGAGCATGTGACGTGACGCACCGCCTGCATGCACCTCAGCTCACACCGGCAAGGGAGCATGTGACACACATGTTCAGTGTACATGGACGGCTCTGTGAGGGCTCCCCCGGTCTCCGGGCATCCCTGAGGCGGGAGGATGAGAGGGCTCAGAGCCGACTGACCGAGGGCCGCTCCTCCGACGGACGCCGCACACAGGTAGGGAGCATGTGACGCACCGCCTGCATGCACCTCACACAGGTAGGGAGCATGTGACGCACCGCCTGCATGCACCTCACACAGGTAGGGAGCATGTGACGCACCGCCTGCATGCACCTCACACAGGTAGGGAGCATGTGACGCGCTGGAACACCTCTGACAGACGCCTCACCTCGCGCAGTCAGGGGGGAGTCGAACTGGCCTCGTGTGAGACCCATGACTGCTGCATGTGCAGCGCGAGCGGCTGCTCCCGTGGTCCCCATCACCCGCGGGCGCTGCGCATGACCTTCCTCGGCAGTGAAGGGCGCTGTGTGCTGCTGCAGCGTGCCGGTCACGGCCCTCCCGGGATGACGCACCCGGGGGGAGCACGAGGCGCGTGCAGTGGTCTGCCGGTCACGGCCCGCGCGCGGCAAGAGACGGGATAGCCTGCCGGTGACGTCATGCTCTGGGTGACTAGCAGCACGAGGCGCTATGTGGCATTGTGACCTGTGGTTTGAGCAGTGACACTTTGAGCCCGGACTGTTCTTTATCCAGATGTCGGAGTGAGTTGTACGCACATGGTGTCATTGGTTGTAGAGACCAGGCCTCGTTTCTTCGTCTTTTCGAGTTCGAATTAACCTGTTGTTGAACACAAAACTCAATATTGTTAATAGCGGGGTGTCCTCAGCAGGGCCGAGTGCGTGCCCAAGAAAGGGCTCCTAAATACATTGCTCATTTTATTGTCAACCAGTTTTATTTTTTGGCCCCCGCGCGAAATATCCTTAAGTAATTTATTTAGCAGTGCATATTTCTAAGAAGTACCTATACCCATTCCGTGTTTTAAGCCCTTTTTACTCTGAATTGCCACCGAAAACAGGATACTAAGTATTGGCCAAGAAAATGAATCTATTTATTAGTTATGCGTGGATAACTATTTCAACGCTAACACCACATCCCGCACCGGGTTACTGGCGCTGCCCCAAAACGTCAACGTGCACCACAGACCAGAAACTAAACTACCCCAAAGGAGACACCAAACTGAATGAAATGTGCTGCTTGGTGGGAGTCGGGCAACAAACTGGGTGTGTGTGTGTGTATATATATATATATATATATATATATATATATGTTCACGCTCCAAGGTTGTCCACCTTATGAGTAGCACGCGAGCAGCAGCTTTATTTATGTGTAGGTGAGGACGGGGATCCGCTCGTAGACGCCGCTCCGTAATGGATCTGGGCGACGCGTTTCGAAGCTCCATCTGCTTCTCTTCAGGGGCTTTAACGGAAGCGGTGTGCGCACCCGTTACACTTCTCCAATTTCATATAACTCACCCGCCAATGGGAGGCTCCAATGAGACTTCTGGGAAGTGTAGTGCGGAAAGCACACAATCAAGTCCTGTATGGACTCCACGAGTGGGCCCGTCCTCGATGCCATGTACGGCTGCTACTTCACTGCCGTGACCCCCACGTTAACGGGGTGGCGCATACTCTGCGGCTGGACTGCCGCACATAGATTCACGCTCCAAGGTTGTCCACCTTATGAGTAGCAGCTTTATTTATGTGTAGGTGAGGACGGGGATCCGCTCGTAGACGCCGCTCCGTAATGGATCTGCCCGACGCGTTTCGAAGCTCCATCTGCTTCTCTTCTTCTCTTCACCTACACATAAATAAAGCTGCTGCTCGCGTGCTACTCACAAGGTGGACAACCTGGAGCGTGAATATATATATATATATATATATATATATATATATATATATATATATATATATATATATATATATATAATTTTTTTATTGTTTTTTTTATTAGGTTTCGACCTGGTGGGAGCACTGCGAAGCAGTGCTCTGCCCAGGCGAAAGCTTTTGTTTACAGTATGGGGGACTTGAATCCGCCCCTTCTTCCATTGGCTAGCTCCATAAATGGAGGCTAGCCATTGGAAGAGAGTGGCTGTCAATCATTCTTTCCCCGTCCGAACGCGATTCGGGGGCGTTTCTCAGTCTTTTTTTAACTCCCGCCCTCTCCTCTTCCCATTGGCTGGAATTTTACCTTCCAGCCAATGGGAAGGGGAGAGCGCGAAAAACACGCCCCCGAATCTGCCGGCCGGGACACCCCTGTGACGTCATTCCCGGGCCGCGCTGTGATTGGCTACCGGCCCGGGACCTGACTTGTTATATCAGTGCTGCTACTGACTTGCTGCTCCGCCTCCTTGGTCACTGTGCAGAGCTCTCAAGTTTCCCAGGGGCATGCGTGAGTAGCTCTTTCAGCTCAAATTTTGCTCTGCATTCTAGGATTTGCAGTCGTTTGCCATTAGCAAACCTGGACCATATTTTTCCAGTATATAAAGAAATTAAAAACAAAACTTGATCTACTCACAGACGGACCAATGACACTTTAGGGCTCTGCAGCATAGTATTTGTAAGCAAGGTTTTCTACAGAAACATGGAAATGTAAGGCGCACTTGTAGGCGATAATCTTTTTAATTAACCGCATCTTGTTTCTACATTCATTAAAGCCAAACTAGGAATTGTAGCAGCAAGAGACTGCAGCGGAAACCAGTCCTTATGAAACTTGACAGCACACACCATTTATGAGAAATACGTAACGTTAACAAAACACCCAAAACATGGCGAAAATCAAGAGACTGGAAGCAAAGTGTTCTGGAGCCAATCAGAAGAGCCAATGTCACGTGGTAATAATAGCGATTGCTGATTGGTCAAATCGTTTCTTCAACAAATGTGATTAACTCCAAATTCTCTCATGTTGTCCGGAAGAGTCCATGACAGCTATTAGGGGAGGAGCAGTGGTGGTCCGATTGGGAAAGCAGCGAGAAGCATGGAGTCGGGGCAGAACCTCGGGGAACGTAGAGGAAGAGACCACAAGACCCCGAGATCTGAGGTGAGACCTGTGCGTTTAGCCGCAGTAAGGTAATGCCCTCCTTTGATGGGAGGAGAGCAAAGGCAAGAGAGTAGAACAACAGGTGTAACTGAGGAGGAGAGTGAGGTGAGGGGGTAAACGAGACCGCAGAGAGGCCGTGAGCAACAGGAGTAGGAGAGTGTCAACGTGGGCACGGTTGGTAGTAGCCAGATTGAAGGAAACTGGGTAAGCCGAGTAGAAGCAACACGTAGCAGAGGAGGGCGAGGAAGCACAGTACTTGTTAACCTTGCGGGCACGCCGCCTTGTTCCCTTCCCTAACATTTACCACTTTCCCCCTTCAGAGTTAATGTGGGAACTCGCCTAATTGACACGAGTCGCAGCCACTGACGGAAATAACGGCTGTGCATTCCTAACCCAGTGTCGGTAATCGGCACGCCGCTCTCTGCCCGGATGAGCCCCATCATTATGACCAATTTAGTCTGATCAATTCAGCCTCCGTTGTGCATACTCAGTAAGTCTTCCACTGTTTTTATACTACCTTTAGTGCTCCCATTAATCGGGCTTCAATTTACTTAATTTTGCTGGTTATATTACTGCAGTATAGTTGTGTGCAGCTGAGCCAAGTGCGGCATCAGCAGAGGGCTGAGCGCAGTGATTAGCGTAGGTTTTCTTTGATGTTTTGCCATTTTTGTATCAATTCGTGTACATATTCTCCTGTTTTCAAAACTATTGAAATCACCTCTATTGGCCGGGGTGGAAGCTTTCGCATTCTGCTCTGCTTCCCTATCACCTCTTTCTGCATGTTGAAATAGCAGCCGCTTTACCGCTTGCAGCATGGGGGTGATGATTATGATGGGTCTGAGCTAGGTGTTACTGGTGAAGAGGAAGGGCGGGGGCGAGGGCTAGAGTGACCTTCCAGCACCCTCACACGTAAAGGAATGCGTTACCCTTTAGTTTCCTTCCCAGTAGGACAGTGTGTTTGCTCGGCGGCTTGTCACTATCGTGTTTGGCAACAAAAGCACTGCGCATCTCGGGCAGCTGTGTGTGTGGAGGGTGTAAAATTTATGATAAATAAATGATGATGAGTCCTTGTGTTGCTTTATCCAGGTTTATTCTTAGTAATCAGGAATTGATGTATAGGATATAAGTAAGAATATAATTAAGTAAAGTCTAAAATGAATCCCCACCGGGAGCAGCAGGCAGCTGCTCAGCCTCAGATATAATCAACTGTCATTTCAAACATACACACCCAGCACTCTATGTGACATCATAGATCTATGCTGAGCTAATTATAATCAACACTAAAGAAGGACAGAAAGAAAGGAAAAGCAGGATGCAACACATCTTTCCCCTTGAAAGAAACAAAAACAATAAAAACAACGACAAAATTAGAAAAGGTAAAAACATAAAAAAAATGAAAGTATGAAAGGAAGTAACGTAAATAGATAAGATAAAATATTAAAAGGTGAAAGTAAGAAGTGAAGTATGGTTACTCACAAAATAAGGAATCCATAATAATGGAAATGGAAACAATAACATTTTAGAAAAGGTAAAAACATTTAAAAGGTGAAAATATGAAAGTAAGTACAGTCACCTACAACATAACAAATCCACATGAATGGAAATGGATGGATTTGGTAATTACATATGAACTCCTCTAAAAACATTAGAGCATTTAAATGTTTCATAACTGTGAAAAACATTGGAGCATTTAAATGATTCATATCAATGAAAAACATCTCTAAAATTGAACAACCATCGGCTCTTTAAACATCGAATCAATTATAGAGCATCCTGTGGCTCTTTAAACATCTAATATACTGAACCCCTATGGTTCTACACATGAGCACCCTGTGGCTCTTTAATATACTGAACCCCTATGGTTCTAACATCTAATATACTGAACCCCTGTGGTTCTATACATGAGCACCCTGTGGCTCTTTAATATACTGAACCCCTATGGTTCTATACATGAGCACTCTGTGGCTCTTTAATATACTGAACCCCTGTGGTTCTATACATGAGCATCCTGTGGCTCTTTAATATCAAACCATGTGAACACCTCTTAAAATATCAGAGCACTAATGTGGTTCACTTAATAAAATAGAACAATAGGGCTCCTACAAATATTGAACAAATTGAACTCCTCTAAATTTTTAGAGCACATATGTGGTTCACATACTAAAATAGAGCAATTGGGCTCTTACAAACATTGAATAAATTGAACACCTCTAAAAATCTTTAGAGCACATATGTGGTTCAACAAGCTTTTAAAGCTCTTCAAAAGATTGAAATTTCTTAAAACACGGTTTATCATCGGATGCAAACCGTTAAACTCCTAATACCATGAAGTACTAGAACTCCTCACATAAAAAGGAATGGAGCACCTCAGAATTTGGGCACTAATGTGGCCCTGCAAACGTATACATTCAATAATTCCTTAAATGAAATTGACTGCAATCAACGTACGAGTATATGAATGTCTGCAATCAAAAGTCTGAATTAAATAAAACAGAGCACATCAACCTAAGTTGATCATAAAATGGCTCACTTCATAAAATAAACTAAATCACCAATAACTGTAATTCACACAAAATAAATTATCCATGCAAACTGTAGATGAGAAAGTATAATTTTTAAAATTTGCATGTAACATAAAGAAATACTGGAGCTATCTCTAAACTGTCATATATAAAACATATGAGCACACTGAAGATCTGAATCGTGCACGTTATAACTCGTTCTTGAGCTGTGCACATCAGCGTAGTAGAGAGTCACAATAGGTAACCAAATATTTCAAAGTACCTTTGGATTTTGGTTTTCACTAAAGTTGTCAAATTCTGTTTCCGATCGATGTAGAAAGTTTTCCTCTGCATTTTTGACGATGATATCGGCAAAGTGAAATCGAAAATGGCTGCCAGTGACGTATTGACGCTTTGTTGCGTCGCGTGCGTGCGCTGTGCTGCGTAAGTAATGGTGATGACATCCGCTGTCAGCTTAGACGGAGTGAACACGGAGAGCAATCCGTTGTCAAGGTGATGATCACGCCACTGAAACCCCGTCACATAGTGTCCTGAAGACGATGCAGGTGCTCGAGCCTTGTATTCGTAAGTCGTTATTATTTATTTATTTATTTTTTTTTTTTTGAAAAATACCTCATGAGTAAAAATCCAAGAAATATGTGAAAAATCATCGCCAGGCATCCAAATTGCGCTAGAAACATCGAATTTCGAAACACCGTAAATGTCATTTTCCCAAAATAAAACTGCACGACCTTTGCCGATGTCATATTTTGTGCCTTGGGAAGTCTCTGAAATATGTCACTTTGAATATGATAAATTAAATAGTTCCACTTGGAAGATGATAGATAAACAGTAACTGCCTTATGTTATAATAACGAACATCACTCGAAGGCACACTTTTTCATATTTCAAGTTCACTTCACACCGGAACTCGATACTTGTCCCCGGTTGAGGTGTGTTTCTTAACCCTTTCCTCGAAGTGTTAGAAATAGTAAAACCGATCCAAGCAGTGGCAAATTAGTTTGTTCAAGACCGAATTAACATAGCAGGTGGCATTTTAAACATCCAAACATTAGGAATACTTCAGTTTGTCTCACGCTCATACCAACCCTCTACTTACTTATGGCTGTCAGATGTTGTTGACACCGGTGGGGAAATTAAATGGTTGGTATGAAGTTCAGGTAGTTCATTTCAATTTCTTTTGCAGTGTCATCACGCGTAGTTTCTTCCGTAATCGTCGCCAGTGTAAAATTTGTGATAAATAAATGATGATGAGTCCTTGTGTTGCTTTATCCAGGTTTATTCTTAGTAATCAGGAATTGATGTATAGGATATAAGTAAGAATATAATTAAGTAAAATCTAAGATGAATCCCCACCGGGAGCAGCAGGCAGCTGCTCAGCCTCAGATATAATCAACTGTCATTTCAAACATACACACCCAGCACTCTATGTGACATCATAGATCTATGCTGAGCTAATTATAATCAACACTAAAGAAGGACAGAAAGAAAGGAAAAGCAGGATGCAACAGAGGGCTTGTGATGCACGGATGTGAACATGAAGAGGGTGTGTGTGAAACACACTGCGTGTGCGGTGCTTCCCACTGTACGGTCTGTGTCAAACACAATGTAGGAACTTGGGGCAGTCTTGCTTCTAAACATGGACAGAGTGCCAAGGCATGTCAGAGAAACCGTGCCAGCCCCCTGCCCTCTGTCCCGCCCCGCCTCTCTATGCATCTCTACAGCGTCCCCGTGAGGGCTGCAGGGACACCGGCCGTGGTGTCAGCCCCCTTGCCCGAGAGAGGGCTTGCAGACCGAAAATGGACCCAAAACGTGGAAACGGGGCAAAAGGCATCATGTGGCCGTGTTTGCCGTCTTTTTTTCTGGATTTCTTCCTATTTTTGAGTAGCTTCATGTAAAATGGTGCGATTTTTTTAAAATCCTGCCCCCAAATAAATAATTTCAGTCGCAAATTAAGTTTACTTTTCCCTATTGGAGCTCGCAGATGTTAAACATATCTGGGAGGGGGGCAGACAGTCCTGTGCAAGAAACTGAACGGCGGTGTTTGGCGCATTGGGGCAGCCACAACCTTGAAGTGCAGCAGAGGAGACACATTTTTGGATGCAGAGGGAAAGAACATTACCCACTACTGGCAATCAGTCAAGCCGGTATCCCGAACCATTTTTCTTTTCACCCACCATGCCTCACAAAATAGAGGGCCTGATTTAGAGGTTGACAGACGGAGTAAAGGCAGACAGAGTGGCAAAGGACTTCACGTCTCGTTTCCTATCGTTACTCCACCTGCCAAATTTAGAAATGTTCACTTGCTCGGTCGACATCTCTATATATTGACAGGAGCCGCCATCATGTCAGTTACTGACGATGTAGCTAAAGTTTGACGACAGCTCTATCAAACATGCCATCCAACCGTCAAACTTTTCCACAGTCTAAAAGTTTCAAAAACAAACTCTCATTGCAAGGTTTTATTTTTTAGAAGAAACTACCTAATAACCTCCCCCACACCTTGGGTGTTCTCTCACAGTGTGTGGGGGGTCTTTTTTTATTTTTTTACTGTCCCTCACATCTAGTTTGGAAGTGACAAGACGGTGGGGGGGGGGGGGGGGAAGTAATCCGACTGCCCATTCTGAATAGGGCAGACGGTCGGTTGGCTTACCTCCAACAGCCCCTACTCTGTTGGGTCATTGGAGGAAGTTTTACAACATCTGAATACATTTTAATCTTGTCAGCGAAAGCTTGCAGTCCACCAACTCAAAATTGGGTTGGCAGACATTGGGTTTTGTGGACAGGGTATTGGGTCGCCGTTGCAATGGAGTACTTGTCAGCCACAGAGGTCCTTCTAATGCAACCCAGTGCTGACCCTTCTACTTATGGCAACAGTCCATCCTGAACCTTTCGTCTCGTCCATTCACCCTATAGCCCATTTTTTTTTCCAAGTTGGGAATTTGAGCTCAGCAAACTCCCTGATTAAGCTACGTCCCTGAGTGTAAATCTGAACTATATATTTGTAATGAGCTGGCTTATATGATGTCTTCAGTAAAACAAGACAAATATTCAGAATACATTAAGCTATCGCACAAAAGGTCAATACTGGAAACTGTTCTAAATTTCCTGTAAAACAGATCTTCTTATATATGTGGGTATACAGTGTGAGATTAACTAGCATACTGCATATTCTGCTGTGACAGGAGCTAGCGTACACTAAGCACATCTACGTATGGGTGATTTATTTTAACATATATCCATGTAGTTGAGATACTTGATGAGTTGGTATTTAGGGTGTCCTAGCATATCAGGTTGGTTGGTGTGTAGATTATATCCATGTTGGTAGCCTATGTATGTGCAGTGTGTGGGGGGCTCTGTGTGGGGGGGCTCTGTGTGGGTGGGTGTGTGGGGGGCTCTGTGTGGGTGTGTGTGGGGGGCTCTGTGTGGGTGTGTGTGGGGGGCTCGGTGTGGGGGGGGCTCTGTGTGGGTGTGAGTGTGGGGGGCTCTCTGTGTGTGTGTGTGTGTGTGTGTGTGTGTGTGGCATTTGCGAGAGATTAAGCTATTGGCATTGTAAATGACAATGCCATTTATTTATCTGTTTTCAAAACCAACACATAAATAAAATTTTTGTCATTTACAATGCCAATAGCTCTAACTTTTGCAAAGGCGAAACCGTTGCATTGTAAATGCTTGTTGCATTTGGCATGATGTTTGTCTGATTTACAGAGTTAACACATTTGCCATACATTCATTTCACTTTGTGTCAGGAGAAGAAAGTCTGATATCATGCAATTGATTGTGGTCATATAGCTACCAGTAGGTTGGGGTCCCCCGGCACCCTCAGACACACACCTCCCACCCGGTTCCTGGGTAAGACCAGGTGATTGATCTATTAGGGATCTAGTATTTGTCAATAGTGGCTCATTGACACAAGTTTTGCTCTCCTTGAGCAGACTGGGTAGAGTTGCACTCCATTGAGCACCTTGCCGTAATCACAGGGTCATGAAGGACCATCAGCCCAGCCAGTTTCCTCCTACAGCGCTACCCTAATCGTGCGTTGATCAGTACCTTTGATCGTCCTTTATGCTTTTGTGTTGCCTCTTGGATGATCAAAACGCCACTGTGAACAGTGGCCTCAATGTGCTCCTGGGTCCAAGGGAGTGCTTAAATCGCGCCTTTGAATGGGACCTTCATTTTACACTAAAACAGGCCCCAAACAAAATAGTGCTGCATCAGTTCGAATGACACAAGGTTTCCTTCTGGAATTCCATTCTTTGGTTAAAAAAAAAAAATCAAACAATTTGAGGGTCTTATCCTGGTGGCACTCTCTGAGGGGAAATGCTTCAGCCTTCTTGTACAAGTGCGACCCACAGTAACTTTGATAAAGATCTTAAGCATGTGCTTTTCCATAGTTACTTCAGATATGGCGCACCCGGTCTTTCCCTGCTTACTGACCAGGCCAGGAGCAGTCGCAAAAGACTGCACCGAAGAATGAGGTGGACAGTCACAGGCGTTTGCTAATCTAAGTGGATGTTGAGACTGTCTCTGCAGTGTGAAGTTAGTGGATAGGAATCTGCCCCCTTGCCAATGCAGGCCCTCTGCTACTCAAGACTACATATGTTACAGTCATGGTTACCAACTTCCTGGTTTACGTTGTCTTGGTCAAGCAGTGCACAAAGCGTTGACGTACTGTCTAATTTTACTCTCTATTGATTACCTTGTATGTCTTTACGCTGTGGCCGTTATTGTAAGTGGTCTGATAAATTACTATAATTGCGGTAACTCCAGTGACTGCGCATATCAGAATTATGGGGTTTGTGGATTTTATCATGTAATTAAAAACTGCTTCTCCGGGTGCATTTTTGGAGATCAAACCTGCTAATAATCATGGGGTAAACATGCTAGTTTAATGCTACGGCATGCAGATTTTGGTGCCATAAAAATCAAAAAAGGGCACAACCTTTAATAGGCGATACTTATCTCAACTCATGAGTTGTCCTTTTTAGGTCGAGCCTTCGCAGCGCATGCGCTGCAAAGGAAAACGACCTCTTCTGAGCGCTTAGGCTTCTCAGCCAAGCACGTGTACGCGTTCCATTGCCTTCAATGGCAACGCGTGCACGTCAGGAGATTCACTCGCAGAGCGCGCGGCCCATCTGGTCGCAATTATCGCTCCTGCGAGTGAATTGCGCCCGCCCACTCCTCTCTACTCCCTCCGCCGCGCGAGTGTTTGTTGCTTTGCTTTTTTGTTGCTTTGCTTTTTTGTTGCTTTGCTTTTTTGTTGCTTTGCATTTTTTGTTGCTTTTTTGTTGCTTTTTTGTTGCTTTTTTGTTGCTTCCTTGTGACCCTGAAAGGCCTTCTTGCCAGCTCCGTGTTCTCATCTCTGGGGCCTCCTGTTAAGGTGAGTCTCTGCGTCTGGGCTGCGGTGTGCTGAGCTTTCTTTCTTTGAAAGTGTCTGATTTCCCCGCGGTTGCTCCATGCAGGACACTATTCCGTTTGCGGTGAAGCTCGCTGACTGCATGGTGGCAATACAGATTTCCGGGACCGGTAGTCTCTTAATACCTGCAAGAGGCGCAGGGGTTAAAAATGCAGGTACAGGGCCTCTGTAAGTTCCTTACAGGTGCTGGACGGCTTGTGATTTGTTTTTCTTTATTGTTCCCTTGGGGGCCTGCTCCTTTCCACCTCACCTCGGGGTTTGCTTGAGGGCAGGGGGTGACAAGACTGCTGGCTTTCTCGCCGCTCTGTGAGGGGCATTGGGCACTTCCTGCTTGCGGTGGAGACCCCCCAGGCCTACCAGTAGTAGCAAACTCTACCGGGCATATCAGGCGCTTGATTAGGTGCAACTACTTCGGGTTAGGTGCAACCACTTCACGCTTCTGGATCAGTCTGATCCAGAAGCGCGAAGTGGTTGCACCTAACCCGTCAGTGGTGCCTCCTTTTCTTTGCCGCGGGCGGATGCCAGCTGGGTGGTGCTGGGAGGCAGTGGGGGCGCACAGAGTAGGCGCAGCCTGTACTTTATTTCCCGCATGCGTGGGTGCAAGGGATGCGGTTGCGGGGCCTGCGGGTGCGTTTCGGCTCGCTGAAGCCACCAATCTTCTTGTGCAGCCCGCGTTGCTCTACCAGTGGGTGGCAGTTGTGCTGCGATTGGAGTGTTATCCGAGGCAAACAGTTTACACACTTCGACGTGTCTTCCCCAAGGGCACTGCCGAGAATGTTGGCCGCTCTTCCTATCCGGACACAGTGTAGTGGCAGTGGGGGGGCTGAAGCCCTTTGAGTCCAATGGGTGTTGCACGCCTGCCTATTCCAGAGTACCTACTTGCTTCTGTGAAGTGCCAGTACTCTCCAATTAAAACGATTGCACTTCTGCTCTGCTGAAAAGTGCAGGTACTCTCCCTGTCAAATAACTTGGTACCAGGTCATTTAAGCAGAGTGTGACACTGGGGGAGGGGGTCTGCTATCTGCTAACCTCCTTACTTCATCGACCAAAACAACCACGCCAGCCCTACGGGCCCCAGTCTTCCTGTTGCAGTCTGACATCAAACATAGCGCCCTGGGCGGTCTGCCTCCAAACATCTTTACAGACCGAGTTAAGAGAGGGAATGCGGAGACCTTGTCTCAAATCAGTAGTACTTTATGAAACACGATTTAGCTAGACTTGATGTTTGTTTAGTGACTTCAGATGAACACAAAGAATATAGAAATTAGCATTATCTGATAAAAATGTTTTAATAACATCCAGTGTGCTTTCAAAGCGGGGCTGCTAATAGGCCAGGACGGTAAATTAATTCATGGTTTACAGCAATACACCAAAAAGAATGAATGAAGAACTTAGTTATGAATACTGATCTTGGTAAAATGGCCTTTGCTATAAGGGTGCAATCAAACACGAGTTTGGCAGAAGCATAAACTGCCCATTATTTATGTTTCTTGTCAGTAGAATTCCTTATCCGTGCTATAAAGGTGAGGGTTACTGTACACACACAGATGAGTTTCTGTAGGCTGTACATAGACATGTTGAGCAGTAAAAAATATTTATTCCACACCGACTTTCACCTCGTCAAGCCGCCCACACGCGGATCTTTTGCTTTATGAGCTTTTAGGCCATCAAGTGAATCAATGAGGTATTAAGTTGAATAATGTGTTTATAGCTTTACTTCTCTTCAATAAGTCTATCTCCGCAAAAACTTCTCACAGACAAAAAACCCATCAGCAAACGTGGATTAGCTACTGACCAAATCGTCTTTTAAAGACCTTTTGATTGTCAATGAGGCTTTGTTGTCGTTTTGCCCCTTCTTAGAGCCCCTGCAGCTCCACTCTGACTATTGCTTAGAGATTTGCCCCCCCCCCGCCCCATAATTCATACATTTTAATCTGTTTTTAAAACCTTGTTTTGTTAGGAAGGCAGCCAATACTTACTGGATCTCAGGCCATAGGATGTGAACACACTTTTATTTACGCTGTTATTCTGAAAACATTATATGCTTTTCTTGATCTCATGTAACCTGTTCACCCTAAGGTGGGGGGGAGGGGAGGTCAGGAAAAAATACACATAACAATTTGCATCATTTAACAAATTGTCTTGGTTTTAACCTCATGGCATCTTGTGTTTTTTCTAACCCGTCCTAGAACACAGTATATTGCCGATAATAGTTAAATCGTTTACTTCATATGGGAACATGCTTGCCATTTCGAAGGAAAAGTGCCATTTGTGCCCATTAGACTGTCACTAATTGTCCCTACATGTACACGTATGTGTATATATATTGCATATTATTCAATTCTCTGCCCTTTTGACTTTTCAAATAGGCCAGTATGTGAAACTGTTGCCCCATATAATGACGCTGTCTAGGGGTGGGCCAACAACTTAACTCCTTCCATGCTCATGACGGAGCCGCTCCGTCATGAGCCTCGGTTGAGCTGTGCTCATGACGGAGCGGTTCCGTCATGGCCCGCTCGGCGCGCCTGCGCTGGACGTTCTATTGAGCGGGCGGGGCCATGACGGAACCGCTCCGTCATGAGCACAGCTCAACCGAGGCTCGTGACGGAGCGGCTCCGTCACGAGCATGCGAGCGCCGCTCGGCCCCCCCTCCCCCCTAGCGCTGCGGCGGAATTGCCGCCGCAGCGAAGGGGTTAACATAGTTTATTATACCAACGGTAAGCAAGGACCTTCTCTACTGTAAGCATGTGACGAGCGTCTCAAGAGAACCCCATCAGAGTACAATACAACGCATTAAAGGGTCGCCGTTCTTGAACAAATCTCTTCGGAGACAGCATGACCACGCATCTAGCAAGGTTCATGCACTGCTCAAACAATTGGGCTTTTGTAAATTCAGTGCATAGTTTACAGTGGGAGGTGTGATCAATCTGTCATCTTATTATTATTTTTTTTCTAAGCATAACTTGCCCTTAGCGTTGATTCTTCAGGCTGTTCAATACTCGACTGATGTAGTTGCAGCACAGAATGTTATAGTGCTGTTGACTTGCATCAAGGCACTTGCCTTTCTGTCTGTGCATTGAAAAGCCTAGGAAAATGTCCATAAATGTTTTGTGCGGCAAGAATGTATTCCTGAACCAGACTGCATGACCCTGTGTGTAGTAATTGTACAGCTCTGCAATCCCTAGTTTTAAATTCCCCATGATTTGGTATGCCTGGCTTGTAGTTGCAAGCCTCCCTGTGTAATTGTTGGAGTACAAGTCCCATAATGCAATTTGTGTTTGATGAATGTCAGGCCTGGTTGGTGTTCTTGCACATATTATGGGACACTTATCATCTTTGTATCTCATCAGTCCCACCTGATACTTTCCTTCTCCCACAAACTCTCTTTCGCTTCCTTTCTGTTTTTCTCTACCTTTCTCTCTTCCTCCGTCTTCGCCTCCCCATTAATTGACTCTTTCTCGCTCACTGGATTTTCTCCTATAGCCCTTCAATCTTTTGTGGTACAGAACCCAGGATACTATGCTGCATAGCTAAACACTTACAAGGTCCCAAAGGTGAGACCTATTAGCTATGCCAAGGCTTGTTTATCTTGTTTGATAATGTTGCACAGAAAAGTAAGCCACTCATTGAAGCCCTCAATCTTGTAAATCCACGTAGTCATAGAAGAAGCTCTCTTCAACTTTAGTGGGTCTGGTTCACTCAGTAGAAACACCTATGAATGAATATGTAGGTTGTTTCTTTACAAACATTATATGCATATTTGGGCGGCAACCCTTTGGTATGCACACATATGAATCAGATTGCTTCCTACAATTACCTTCGTGCTGTACCTCAAAGGGACAGTCTCTTCGCTCATCATTGAGCAAAGAACATCTTTTGATCACAGTACCAGATGTCATGTCATCATTCTTGCTTTGTGATCATAGGTGCCTCATCATGTAACTATAATGTTGATGCTTTTGTGCTTTATTGGTGTAATCTTTGTTTTTTGGCCAGGCATGTAAAGTAATCAGAGAAACTCACTGCAACACTGGTAGTTGCTGAGGCACTCAAAGCCCACGCCCTTGATTTTTTGGCTACAAGCTTTACTTTACTATCCTGCCATACTACAGTTTTTCACCTTTTGAAAGCTGATTTGACCGCCACCTAAATGACTTTCCCACCCCAAAGACGGCCTTATTCCTAGCAGCTGTTGTTCTGTATTTTCTAATTTTACCAGAACGTATTCAAGCCTTTGCACCTAGGCTTCCATGACCAGTTATTTCGATGTGTAGCTGGGTAGGTGTCATGAAAGCTCTTTACTGCTCCAAGCAATTCAATTTCATGTGTGTAAAAACAAACAAAAAGACAAAACTTTAATCCCTCGGCTGCCCATCTCTCAATCTTCTATTGCCCAAACCTCCTGCCTCTCTTTTCCCCAACGAGTTCTGAAAATAATTAAATAGAACTTGAGGTCAGATCTGGGGATCATCATTGTTTCAGAATGAGTCCTGTCAAAGAGCTGCTCGTGCCCAGTGTCCCTGGGTCTAATTGGGGTGGCGGAGTGTTGTTCCAGGGAGTATCCCTAAGGCGTGCAGACTTGGCACAAGACGGAGCTGCTGTACTTCAGAGTAACTGATGGGATTGGAAGGTCCCCTGCTTGCTAAACCGGCATGTTCCTCTGCCCGGAGTGCCCTATTGCATGTGAAACTAGTATCCTGTTCTCATACGGAGAGCGCGAGAGATGACATACCCGGTTGCATGTAATCCGTAGCAGCGAGCGGCGTACTTGAGACAGTGAGTGCATTTGAGCTAACTGCACTTGAGCCTAATCCAGCCTGAACCCATAAAAGACTGGACGTAGCAGGAGTCTAGACTCTCACAGCAGGTGGGCGATTACCTGTGAGGAAGGGGACTGTAGTGCCTCACGGCCTTCTGCAGCCTTGTATGCCGTATCAATTGAATTGTACAGTATTTAGTTTTGCAGTGGGCTTAAAAGCACTTTGTTTTTCATAAAGATGACCACTGGGATGAGCATTAGTTTATTGTGTCTGTTGGTTGATTGTTGTTCTGCGCTCTTGCCCCCCCCCACACACTACCTCCCCGTAAAGGCTGTCACTGATCGCCCTCATTACCCTGAAAGTCAAGTGCAGAGGCGGCTATACATGGCCCACTTTGTACAGCCATATTAGGACTTACCTCTGGACACCCGTGGCAAGCTACCTTAACCATTACACTTGAGGCCTAGTAGCCCCTCTGTACCCCATGGCCTTGCGGGCTGCATCTGAGCCTAAAGCTTCAGTGAGCTTGCAGTAGGGTCACCAGGCAGTACTTGTTTCAAGGATTTTCCAGTCGTATGCTTCTATCGAAATGGCCATGTGAAAACTAAGTTGGAATATTTTAACTGTTAAAGATATATATTTAGATTGTTCAAGTTTTATTGGAAGGTGGGGCAGTGAAAGGCCTTTTCCATGTGAGTTTGATGCTTGCCGACTGCTTATCAGACATTCCATACATTTTATAAACATATACACCCCAAAAGGCTGACTAACTGCTGTAGAGCTGAGAGGGAGACGGTACTCGGGTACTTTCATAACAGTAGTCTGCGCACCCCCATTTTTCTTGTTTTTCAATAACTTGCTTTCTAACATCCATTACATTCATCCACTTTCACATGGCCATGTATCAGAAATCTTACGGTAAGCATCTCCTGCGAAATCTGTAATTACTACAGCAAAATATATTGTTTAACAAAAGGTTATTCGGTAATATATGAGCACAGGATTTCTGACAGTCTATTTCTAGAAACGACTTTGCTGGTTAACATCTGCAGTCCCCAGACATGTTCATCAGGGTGACCTCCGAATGTCAGAAGGACTGCACAGGCGTGAATTTTGCATCTAAAGCGGAAACGGTGCACGGAAACGTAGCATCCTTGTTTTCTAAGTGGTAATTTATTAAGTAAACCAGGTGGGGTCTGTTTGGGGGCTGTCATAGCATCCTCTTGGACTGGGACAACGGAGGAACTGATTATTCAGAGTTCATTTAACTCGTAGTATCATGGTTTTAACAAAATGTTATTTTCTTTTTGCAGTGGAAGATTTGTGTCCTCCTCCCCAAGTCCCAGGAATTTACTTCATCAAGATAATTATTACAGCTGAGGTTTGGGATTGACAGGTATGTAAGTAATGGTGGTTATGGCAATCATTTTTTTTGTTTGGCCTTAAATTGTACCAGAAAATTTTCCCTCTACTATGAGGGTATTTAGTGAAAAGTCCAATCCAATCAAAAAATTCTTTATTTCGGCCTTTTAAGACCATAAAAGATACAATAAAACATATAAAACACATGCAGGCATAGAATATAAAAACAATGCAAGGAAGCGAAGGACTAATTAATTCAGTACATATAAGGATCTGGAACTAATTAATTCAGTGCAAAAAAAAATCGGGGAAACTAAAGGCCCAGTTACCTAGAGTTCATTACAGTTCATTGCACAATGGGAAGTTGAAGTTACCCTTTCAGTAGTTTTCCCCTTATCTGCCACATAGCCATTAGGTACTTGGTTACAGCAAAGACAATATAGTGCAGGGTACTTGTCTTCAGGATTCTGTATGAGTGTAAATAGTTTCTGAAGTTCAGGTTCCTACACAGTGGCACTAGCCAGTACTTTCTCCGTCTTTTGTAAGCAGGGCAAAAAAACAGCACGTGTCGTTCATCCTCCACCTTCGTGCTGCACCCGGGACAAGTTTTATCGTCCAACGTTGTCCATTTACTTGTAAAGGCTTTAAGGGGCAATGTGCCAAACCTCCACTGGATAAAAAGTTTCCTTGCAGTGATAGAAAATATAACATCCATATATCCTTCAAAGTAAAAAGAACTTTTGGTGGCCAGATGGTGAAAAGTAATTAGCAAGTAAAATAAATTCATAGCAGGTAAAGGTACAACTCGCAGTTGAGCTAGTCCCAGTTTTACAAGGTCCAGGGATCCCTGGCCCGAATGGTATTGCCCAGTTTAGGTAGGTTTAGAAGGGGTTCACTCGAGGCACTGGACCTCTCCAGCCTCAAAAATGTAACTGTGGCGAATGATTTTGCGTTTATCCCTATCCTACATGTTTATATCTAAATAGGCACGAAGAGATCTCCGTTCCCTTTTAAAGAAAAGCTATTTTTTATTGTTCTTTTTTTTATACTTGTTTTGTGAATGCTTTGTGAAGTGCAATACAGGGATAACATTCTTGTTTTTCAGAGTATTCTTAACAACACATTGCTAGAGCTGCACCAGCCGACACGTGTTTCGCCCTCAGTGATCAGTTAGACCTGGGCTTTGTCAAGGCTTCTTAAATCATTAGTACATCACGGTTTGGTTCGTATAGTCCTCATTAGAAACTTGTACGATCTTCACTTTTACATTAATAGGGTTGAAGTTTCTGTCGTAGTTCAAGAAGTACAGGTCCAGGGTCAGTCCCTCATTGCAGCGTCTCAACGGTCTCCAGACACGTGTTTCAGGATAGTTAAACTTCACAGGGCATTCACAAAACAAGTATAAAAAAGAACAATAAAAAAATAGTTGTTCTTAAAAAAGGAACTGAGATTTCTTCGTGCCTATTTAGATATAAAAAAGAATGAGGGGCCTACACGCAAAATCATTCCCAACAACTCGCAGTTGACTAAACGGGTGTGTAACACCAAGTGGTAGGAGGCAGGAGAGGGCGCAGAGTGGATTGCAGGCTTCAGAATCAGCCAGGAATGGAGGAGTTTCGGGGCCAGAAGCATATGTTCTTTGGCGTCTGTGTTTGTGAAAATAGAGGGCTTCGTGGCTAGTTTATGGATGAGCAGTTGGTCAAAAGACTATCACAGCAAGTAGCTGCGCCTCAAACAGTAGATGACTATATAGTGGAGCGTTTCATGGCATGCCGCCCTAAAAGGCGCCTGTCTGAACAGACCAAAAGTAATTTAGCTAAAACTAGAATTCAGACTTGGTTTAGTTTGCTTAATTACAGTAGCCCAGTTGCTTTGGGCTGAATTGTATTCAGTCTGAAGACCCATACTCCCGGTGTTTCCATAGGCTAAGCTCTGCCAAGGCTTCATAGCAGGACAGAAGAACAAGGGCAAGTGTTCTGGGGTAGGTTTTTGCAGTTAAATATGTCTGCAGAGGGGCAGACAGGAGGTCAAACACACACTTCACCCTAACCGAGTTTGGTAGTGAACTGCAGATGACGTGCTTTAATGTGGCATGCTCAGAATAGTTGGCAGGCGTGTTCATCCAGGCCCAGTGGGTAGTCCTCAGTGCACAGCAAAGCATGTGCAGTAAGCTGAACCTATTGCTTTTTGACCCGGGTGCATAAGAGGACACACGCATAATGTTCTGAGTGATCATTGTGCCAGGGCCTGGAGGGCACTGCTGTACTCGCAACAGTAGAATAAAATGCTCATTTGATACATTTCTATTTTTAAGGAGTCCTTGTGACTTTTATTTTAGTCACTCTTTGTGTATCAGTAAAGAGTTAGAACATGCCCCAGATAATTTATAACTTATTCCTGTTTAATTTCAACCATAGAATTTAGTTCCTCATCTTTATGGATTGTTCGTTGGGTGTGACTAGCTACCAAAATATGCTGCAAGGTCTATGCGGTGTCAAATCTCCTTATCCTTTAATACTATTTCACTTCCTTTTTTTGCCTTTTGATAGCATGAAGAAACATTCATAAAAAGCATAGAATCAAAAACCTAGCCTGCCAAGCTACCCGTCTGTCAGAAATAGCTCCCTACAAAAAGTTTAAACCATTTTAAATTCCTAAAACCATTCAAGCTTACTTCCAAAGATTTGGATAACGTGATTTGTTTGCTATTTAAACTCCACTTCTAGCCTCCGCGGGGCACACAATCAGTCATCCAATTCATCTTTATTCGGCTATAAAATAGCCATAAAAGCACACAGTATAGTACAAGCACTGTGCAAAAGAGGGTAGATACATCGTATTTCATAAGCCATCAAATATATAAAACCTAATGAAAAAAGTAAATCCTCTAACATTGTTTTCCTTGAGGATACAGCAGCTTGAAGGAACATAGCTACACAGCAGCAGGATTCGTCATAAGTCAGAGTGCGTAAAAAACTATATGCCCGCGTGAAAGATCGTATCTTTCTGGATCTCAGAAGGGGTATAAGGAATGTGCTTGTATATAGCACGTAAAAAATCAAAAAAGAGAGAGTGCAGCATAGTTTGTTTTGGACGGGTTATTGCATGGGCATGTCCTTAGGTCAAGCTCATGTTGGTGCCCAATTGGGAAGCGTAAAAAATATTTTATTGTACCAGCCCGCCCTAAAGCGAAACAAAAAACATACCCAACTCTTATTTGTAGTCCATAAATAGTCAAGGAGACTCCCCTAAATTAAAAAGCAAGTAGTCCAAAACACACATTTTCTTACTCTTCACTCGCAGTCTGTCTATTACTGCTGTCTCCAATAATAAATACTTCACTTGCTTCCTGTAAGCAATGGTCTGTAGCCCTCTATCCAGAAACAAATCAATTAGCCCTACAACTTCCAGAGATTTCTTTAACAACGGCCAGCCAGGGGATGGAAAGACCCCTATCACAGGCCAAACAATCTTTAATTATACTCTTTGTTAATGCGGCACCTACTGAACTCCAAATAGATAACCACTGGTTGGCCGGACGACTCTGAATATAGTCACTTAAATAACCTTTGCCCAACTCGCTGTGTCAAATCAAGTGAGAGGCGGATACATGGGCTGACAACAACCATCTACAGAAGCGATTCTCCTCCCTCTGGAGGTTTATAGGGTCACCCAGACCCCATACTCCCGCTCCATAGGTCGCAATAGGAACACACTGCTGAGTATATTTGCAATAAGAGTTTCAAAGGCCTCCCACCCTTTGATGACGGCAAGCTAAGCAATGACCTAATTCCTTTTGAGAACTTTACTCTACACTGTGCAATATTCTAGGACCACAAGCCAGAGGAGCTAAAATGAATCCCCAAATAGGAAAAAGTGCCAGTGCTGGATAAAGTGCTGTGCCTACAGTAATGGAATGTCATTTTGAGCGCTTCAGTCCACATGACATTAAAAATTACGTAGTAAAATTTGTTGACAGATTAAGATTTGCTTTAAAGTTAACAAAGGAATAGGTTAAGAGACGCAAGGCTTTGGGAGTTCGGGAAATTAAAATCGTTCATTCGCATAAAGTAAGGTAGGAAGGTGTGTACCACATACTAGGAGTACCTCAGCGGTGTTCTTAGGGACTTCTACACTAAGCTCTTTCATATACAAGATAAAACATAATGGAGCTATTACACATCGTTGATGGACCCTCCGATTAATGCTGAACGCATCAGAAACTTCCCCCTTACTGCCAAACATCACTCGAGCCTTAGTGCCTGTGTGTACGGAAATCAATAAGTGCACTATTGATAGATCCCTTGTAAGTTAATAAGTAACTGCCATCATTTTGCCTAATTAACAAAGTCAAAGGCCATTGACAAATCGGAGGAGGGTGGGCACACACTGCCTCACATCCCAGCATTCAGTTTGCCCCGATGCGTCATAGTAAATGCAGTGCATGATGACACTTACTTCGGTGACAGGCTTTCGTTTTTCACCCTTGTTGGTGCAGCCAGTGCTGTGTATCTCTAGACACATGTTTCAGGATAGTTGTCCTTCTTCAGTAGATAATCCACGAAGGCAAGATACAGGGTTGACTGTTTGGCCCCTGTATACTTCCCAGTGATTAAACTTAAATTTAGGCATTGTCTACAGTCCAAATGCTGCTTCTAAAATCATATTGACAGTCATTTATTACATTATTATAATGAACCCACTCTACTATTCTGTTGTACAGGACTCTCCCTAGAATTTTTGCTGGGGTATCAATCAAGGAAATGGGGCGGTAACATTGCGGTTCCGCCATATTACCTTTTTATTAAAAAGTAGCTTACCCGTCGCGCGTTGCTGCGATCTCAGAAGAAAGGAAATTTAAGGAAGCTTGTTATAATAACATTCAATTTACATTGAGTCATTTTTATTGTAACGTTTTCATTTCAATATGGAAAACATTTCAAAGTGTTTTAATTTTGTTTTTTTATTCGAGTGCTTGTGGATACACGATATTTTTTGTTTTTCCGTCTGGTGCGTAGACAAATAAATCAGAAGGTTTTCCGACGCGTAAGCTGGCCACATACAGTTGTCCATGTGAGAAGCACGGATTCTCCAAATCTAGTCCACACACTTGCAGCGATTGTCCTTGTGCTTTGTTGATGGTCATTGCAAAAGCGAGTCGCACCGGAAAGTGTAAACATTCAGTATGGAAAGATTATGAGGGCCCTTGGTGGCCGGGCGGGGCAATATTTAACATTTTTTTTTTGCCAGAAACCTTCGCGGGAGTGTACTCCACAACTTCCCAAAGTTTCATGCCGATTGGATGAATGGTGTAGTAATGCATAAAGGACAAACCGACATACTTTGTTTGTTATATATATAGATAGGGACAATAGTTGAGGAAGTCCAAGAAGAAGGGATCAAGGTGTAATTCAGACTTATACACATTTGTCAACGATGGGACCTACAGCTTTACTTTGCGTTTGATGATGTCGATAGGGACACCATCAGGCCCGGGTGCTTTGCCACCTGCACTTTCTCGAAAAACGGTCTCTACGTCCTGCACGGAGATTACCAGACAAGGTGGGTCAGCCCCTCCCCATTTATTTGGCGTCTGACTGCCATTCCTCTATGATCAAGGGAGCACATATTGGACACAGCATTCCAAAAGATTTTGCTGTTTCGTGCATTAGCAGTACCGGACAGCGTGGCCCACTGCGGTGTGATAACTTAAGCCCTTCATTTATTAGTGACTGCTTTATAGACCTTCCGTAAGGCAGTCACTAATGCGCGGTCCTGGGGCTCTACATTTAAAGCCCCTCATAACTGGCGATTTGCGAGTAAACACTCGTGATCAAACCAGTGAGGGTTCTGAGAGACCGATGTGATGGGTACTAACAAAGAAGATAAATGTAAAAATGAAGGACCCCCCTGAACAGTACATTATTTTTCAATTCCTAGGACAGGGAAAATAGATTAAGGTGAGAAATAACTCCTAGGCAATTTTAATCAATCATGGAAACATATATATATAAGGGAGAATTAAGGAAACAGAAATTATGTAAAAAACATTGTTTAAATGATTTTGTTAAAAACTTTTGTTAAAAATTGTGTCAATAACACAATATGAAATACATTTCAAACATTACAATCATATTTAACCAAAAAGTAAAAATAAATTAAAATAGTGGCAAAAATGTATAATATTTATCAACTTTATCGATGCGCGTTTCGGCATACTCGACGCCTTCTTCAGGAGTAGCCACAAAATCACCTAAAAACAATAACAAATGAACATTCAAAATGCGGTTTCTAAATTCATGTACAGTTTTCTCAGTGTCCTTTAATATACAATGTTTTCAGTATACTTTCATATATCTAAAACAAACGAGCACTATTTTATATAGCGCTTTTACATTTTAAGTGAGAAAAATTCATAATCGAAGTTGCGTTAAACTCCCTTTGTAGTAAATCATCTTATTTCATACTTATATCTATACATCTTTACATATAGTAAGTTCTACTATCAGAGTGCTCATATTATACTGGAGGACATATTACAGTAGTTATAATAGGATAATCAGAAATAGAAAGCAATAGCTAAGTGCCCTAAAAACTGATACATAGTTGAGATGCATAGAGACTTACCTTATATATTATGAAAATCGAGCCCCAATGCAAAGAAACTGTATAAGGCTTTAACAGGTTCCTATTAGATCCCTCAGTATATATCTGCAACAAAGATTTTACTGTCAGTAAGGATAAAAAGATGTATATAATGAAGACGATACATTTGGGCACTAATATAGTTATATTGGCCAACTTACATTTGACTTTTTTAGGGAAGATAATCAGTCATAGAGGTATAAATCGATTGGCTGGAGAGTGATAACAATATCCTCCTTATTTGAAGCTACAATAAAAACAAAGTGCATACGATATTAATGTTATATTTTATATCTATTTCTTTCTCCTATTAATTACGATACTAAAAAGCTGGTATACTAAGGGTACCTGTATACGAGCATCCGTTTGGAAACTACTGCGTTATTGTCAGAACCACATGAGGAACCGATGTCCAAATGGAGACGGTTTGCCATCGATTTATTCGGGAGGCAGGTTTATTGTTGTAGGATTTAAAACTTCACCCCCCTTCATGAATGATTATAATTACGTTGATCATAAGCTCTGTGTAGTCTGGGGGGGGTGTAACTTTATTGTTAACAACCCTGCCTTCTTGGCTTCCCTGAACAGTTTCACCCCCCTCCCCCATTGCAGGAACCTTGTGGTGTTACTTCAGGGACTGAGGGTGGAACGGATGATGATGATGGTGTATTGTGATTTGGTGTTTAAACAACAGTTCCACACCTTCAAGTGAAGCAGACTTGTTACTAGATGCCACCCCAGGCCCTAGGTCCCTTTGCGGTCGAGGGCCCCTATCCTAGTGCAATTGTCAGAAATGGTATCCAGCTGGGCCTCAATTGCTTCCAAGTGCCTTATTATAGGTGGAATTTTCTTCTCCAATACCCTTGTACTCATCATTAATACGAATACGCTCCATATGGTGAGAATTTAAATCCTCCGGCTCCCATACAGCTGCAGGCTTTGGCTTAGTCCATGAAGTGTGCAAGATTTATTTTTTTATGCTTAGTTGCAGGTGCAGCTGGGGAAATAAGGCTGTCCGGTGTGGGGAAGGTCTGGAGTAGCAAGGATGGCTCCGGATCTATAGTATTAGTACGTGCTCTCGCTGGAGAACCAGAGCAATGAGGCAACAGGGTTGTTATTCTCAACATAGAGGTTCTAACTGTACTTGACACATCAAATGCCGCAGCCACAGCACCACTACTTGAATCTCCCATGCATGAGCCCTGCCCACGTGACATCCTCCGCTCCGTAAGAGCTATATTATTATTAACCACGCGCTCCAGCATAGTGTCAATACTAGTTGGTTTGTGTGAGGCCTTACGTGAAGGGTCGGAGCTTCCAGCGATCTTACGCTTCCCCATACTTAACAAAGAGCCCTCTTTGTAGGGCTTAATCAGTGAGGTGCAACTTGAAACCAGTGGTAGAGCAAGCTCAGGACCCATGTCTGGACATACTTTTCTCACTTAGACTGGTTTAGACAACACAAAATGCATCCACTGGAATGTTTGAATTAATCCTAGCCACAGGTATTTGCTCTAGTTCTGGAGGGATTGGAACATGATCATGTGAGGATAGGGATGTAGGGAGATACATTTCCCAAATCCTAAGCAGCTTCTGTTTAGAGTAATAAAATACCTTTGCAGGTATCAAAACATCTGATGGATACTTCTAACCACATATTCCTCGTCTTTAAAATATTTGCAAGGCTGGATCTAAATGTTTTCACAGCAATGCTCTCACGTGCCGCTGGTAACGCCATGCGGCTCTACGTTTGCCTCCTTTGTTCCCATAAGTGACAGGGCAAAGGCTCTTATAGGCACCACCTCTGAGTGGCGCTGTCAGTTACTTTCTTTGCATGCCTTCGAATGCAGATCGGGAGCACCACTCCCTTATTGTAGCTTGACAAATTCCAGTCAAATCTTTTTCAGGGGTGTGCAAGGGAACAATGTTCCAACTGAAGTATACCAAGTTCTAACCATGGTGTGACTGTTGGACACAGATGTTTGTGACTGACATGCTTGAGGTGGTCCTGTGGTGTTTTGACTTGGAATGCTACTCCAAGTCATATGATAAAAGTGCCCCAATGCACTCAAAGGCAAACTTGGACAGGTAAGTGTTGTATAGTGTATTCTAATCCCCTTTTCTTCAGGTGAACCAAGATGGTAGTTAAATAGTTAAACAAGTAATTAAGTTAGCCCCACCAGGAGCTGTCCTCCTGGATGCTCAGCCTTCCATCACCAAGTGAAGACACATTTCATAGCAAGCATTCTATGACATATGTAACATTCTAAATACAGGCAAGCTGGAAAGCATGAGTAGATAGATGATATATAAGTAGATTAAAATACACTTTACAACAGTAAGCAAAGGTGTATGTAATCGAACAGCGAAATTAGTTCTGGGCTATATCAAGAGCCCAGTCACGTTCTCGCTCTCGATAGCCTTCCTGTGACAGGTTCTCTTTGGAGTGGAGGTAGTCTAGTAAGTCACAGTCTAAATCTTAAAAGGAGAATAAAAAGTCAAAGCGGGATTTAACCCCATCCTGCCACACTCTATCCAAAAAGAAGTCGGGAGGGTGCCAAGGTGCCAATTGCTCTTGCTCCTGATCCACAGTCACGGAGTTAATCACACAATTGGTCCCTAAAACAGCTTTTCTCATGACACAATAGTAATCCCTTTGTTGTGCATGCAAGTTCAGTAATGTCTTTAAAGCTGTTTGTAAATCCTTAGTTAAATGGTGGTCTGTGCAAGCACATTTGTGACACGTGTGAGAAGTACCATCCTTTAGAAGCCAACATCCCACTGTTTTTCTTCTCTCCAAATTACTGATACCATTGAAAATATTTGCTAGCATGTAATCGAACACTCCAGCATTCCCCACACTCGGAGCACGTTTAATCCTCTGCATTTCATGTAGGAAATACATTAGAGTGAGTGTGATGGGAAGCCTGTCTGTAAACGTTCGACATCATCGTTTGACCCCTCTGACATCAACCTTTCAGGACATCTTAGTCTGTGCTAAACACATTGCAACTTCAAGACGTTGTCACACTGGAGTGAATCTGTATTAAAAAAAAATGATCTAAAATAAAGTACTCTTATTAAGTAATTACATATATAGCATGTATATATTGGGAAAGGCAGGAGTGTGGGTAGGCATTAGAACATATTTTATATTTACATATACGTATATTTCTTTAAGGCATTAGAATATTCATAAATATAAGTGTGTTTTTGTCTTTAAAGCACACATTTGTTACGCCAAACTAAAGGATAGAATTATTTCATTTTTTAATGCGCAAAATATATAAATATAGATGTGTGTAATACATTTGTTTTTATTTATAGATGCGTTTTAAGATGTAAATAAAAATATATTTTATCATTAATAAAATACTTAAATTATACATGTATTCAACATATGTTGCTTCTCATATATACTTGTGTATATAAAACCAAAGATTAAAGTATCATTATGATTAGATGAATGTCAGTGACATTAAGGTTTTTAACTAGTTTGAGCCCAAGTTTGAGCCAATAGCCCACAGACTAGATCTTCTCCATTGGCTCCCGATATCCAAAAGAGTGTCGTTTAAATCACTCTGCCTGGCCTACAAGGCCCTCCACGGTTCGGGCCTGTTGTTCCTCAGAACTTGGTTCAAACCCTATGAACCTTCCAGAACACTCAGATCCGGCCAGTCTCGACTGCTGCAGGTGCCCAGGTTTAGACAGGCCAGATGGGGAGGAAGGAGTTTCATACTGCAAACGGTCAGGACCTGGAACCTACTCCCAGTCACTATCAAAAACAGCACCTCTTTGCTCTCCTTCCAGAAGGAAGTAAAAATCTGGTTGTTCAAAGCAAGATAAATCTGAGCAAACCGAACCATGTGTCTTTGGAACAGAATCAGCGCTAAGACGTCCACGGGCAATCGCGCGCTTTATAAAATAAAAAATCAAATCAAATCACTAAAAGTAACACACAGAGATTCACCAGAGCTAACTATTAATTTAAGCTTCCCGCCATGCACTGCTTATGACCTCACATATTAAATTATTCATGACAAGTTCCATGACATCACTGTTGACATCTCAAATGACATCACTGATGACCTGAAAGCTTATTTTGTACACATTGCTCTATAAATGAGTGTGGCATTTTAGCTATGAAATTAAGTGCAAAATAGCTCGGAATAATATAAAGCATCATTAATGCCATCATACATACAATCGCTATAGGTGAAGCAAGCTACTGTTATCTGTAGCATTGACCCTATACCACACACTTCATGGGTAGCCGAGTTCATGTTGACTATGAACCACAGATAAAAGGGTAACACATTCTTTCAATCTGCATACAACTGCCCCACTACGGACAGTCTTTACCTGCATCAAATCCCTCACAGTCTCCAAACATACAGCGAGAAATAAAGTGGATATCAGTGGAAAACAGGGTTTAGTAAACAGTGTTTAGGCTATGGAGAGAGACACACTGCAGACAGTGAAACTCTCATGTGAAATGCACCACACAGTATTAAATAATATCTACTAAGAACAGTGTACACCCATTTCAAAACCTTTTGAAAGAGTGACTATTCACTTAAAATAACCAAGGTCTCAAGGTGCTAAGGATCATACTACTTGCAGCCTTCATACTGTGGTGGAAACTTTACAGATAGCCCATTTTCTGAAGCAAAACAAGCACTTGTACATCTAATAACTCAAGGCTGCTTACAACTTTGGTATAAAGTGCTTAGAATATTTGCCTTAATGGTAACGTTTTCTGCAGTTCCCAAAAACTTATGTGGAACATGACACAGAGTTACTCTTAAATATCAAGATTTATAATGTGTTCAATACCTCTACACACCTATGCTGAATTAGAAGCATATGCGTTTTGTAAACACTTACACCCATTAGCTGGACACAGGTTGCACAAAATTAGGTAGAAAAGTAATATGGTAGTTACCCCTCCACTATGTAAACTATAAAACAAACTAACACACTCATTGGGTGATGTCATCAGTGATGTCATAAATGATGTCATAGAACATGTCATGATTGATTTAATGTGTGAGGTCATAAGTAGCGCATGGCGGGGGCGCAAGCTATTGTTAGCTCTGCTAACTATAACTGGGGAATTTCTGTGTTTTTTTTAGTTCAAACGTTAATGTTGTCACTGACATATTTACATACCTTAACTTTTGTTTCATTCAGTGAATTACTAAGATATTTTTTTTTAACGGAAACGTCTTTTTTGATCACACTTAGCTATAGCGTTACTTTAACCTTTGTTTACTTTCAGTGAATTTCTAAGTTGTTGTTGCTGTTAGATAAAGTAATATTTTATTACCACAAGTAAGGACAATCCCCGCTGCACACGGTCTTTGGCTGTGTGCAACAAGGGGTTGGTCGCAGGCAACAAACCGCCCCACAGGCAGCCAACCCCATGCTGGGGACGTACTTTACTGTGTACAGCTGGGGGTTAGCAAAAGGCCAACCCACCTGGAGGCACCAACTCCCCCCTCCCCCGCAGGCGGCCAGTCCTACGCTGCTCATGGCCGTTTTGTCGTGCCTGTCCCCCCTCCCTGAGCTTTCTGAGGCGCTGGGGACCCCATCCCCCGGGGCCATGTGTTTTTTATTTTTTTTTAGGGGGGGGAGCTGCGTGGCGCCCAACCCCAAATCTTTTAAGCCCCGGGGACCCCATCTCCTAGAGTTAGCACTGGGTACCACAGTGCCCCCTGTGGCACCTACTGAGCACACATCGGGGGCCACGGGGAGCCCCACAACACCAGCCTCTCCCCGCATGGCGCTGGAGTCGACATTACTCCTGCCAGGAGAGAGCAGCTATTTATGCTTGCTCCATTCCGGCAAGAGCAATATCATGCACACAGAGTTACTCTTAAATATAAAGATTTATAACGTGTTCAACACCTCTACACACCTATAATGAATTAGGAGCATATGTGTTTTGTAAACACTTACACCCATTAGCTGGACACAGGTTGCACAAAATTAGGTAGAAAAGTGATACGGTTGTTACCTGTTACTGTGCCCGCAGCAGTGCGGACATTCCGGCAGAAGCATTTTTAGGGCTCGGACTCCTCCCCCTGGGGGAGGAGTTAGAGAACTAATGTTAAAGGAGAAAAAAAAGAAGAAGAGGGCCTTGGAGAGAGAAATTCCAGACATTCCTTAGCGTTTTCTGTCATCTGGTCAGTGATTCGTCTTCCTTGTGTTTTCGTTTTAATAGGCTTGAAGTGATAGGGTAAATGTAGTTTTGTTCCGCCATTTTGAGGCATATTTCGTGCGTGCTTGCGCAAAGAAGTACATAAATTGTAATTAGGAGCTGTCAGGGTGCCTCCGTTAGTGAATGCAGATGGCCGGGCGCGTTCACAATTCTGCAGCGCTCAGCGCGCAGCTTCCTTGTTAGGTCCCGGAAGCACTTTTTTTTCTGGATATTTTTGTTTTGGATCCATTTCACGTGACTTCAGAGCTGCGCAGTGTTTGCAGTCCGCGCCCGAGCAGCGCCCCCGGTTTCCGCGCAGCGCACATCTCAGTAAAGGTGGCCCGGGAACGGTTTCGAATGCAGATCCATCCAGATACTCGGGCCTCCTCCCCCCCCCTCCCCCCGTCATCAGCAGCTTCCCCAGGACCGTCTGGCTGCGAGACTGGACCCCAGCAGCAATCAGGGCCCATTGTTAGCTGTACATGCCGAGAAAGGCTGAACACTTCTGACTTCTGCAGACAAAGCTTCGTAACGCAGAAAAGGACACAGTACTCCGAGCAGAGCTGCGTGGGGTTCAGGAGCTGCTGTGTCTGTTCCCTGAATACAAGTTATTATTAGTTATTTATTTATTTTAATTTATGAAATGTTATCAAAAGAAACACAAAAAGCCAGCATGGTGTTACAGCAACACAGATAATTTAGCAGTCGTGGTCAATATATTACAAAATGTAGGTAATGGCATTGAGTGAGTCGCCGACACCACACAGCGACACAGGTACAGTGTCAGCAACTTCGGGCATCGACCTACAGCACAGAGCTGAATACAAGTTACTTAAAGTGGCCCCGCGCGCAGGAGGTCCGGGGTGTGCAGGGATGTAAAACAGATTACATACAAGCAGGTCATGCAATGACCCGTCAGTCCACGGGTGGGGTTGAAGGCGGTGGGGGCCCTCACTCGGGATGCTTTTTAAATCCCACTCTTTGCTGTCAGCAGCGCCTCTTTCTCGGCCCCCTGCAGGCTGCAGGGCTGTCAGCTAGAAGTGGAAAGCCGAGAAGCAAGGCGCTTGACGGCGCAGACCACCGCGGGGATGGAAGCAGGGGGGGGGGAGACTGAGGGGAGGGGTCAAAGGAGGAGCCAGTATCGTTCCATGGATATCATTGGGCCTGGTGCAAGGAACATAGCACCAATTATCAGTGCTAAATGGCTCCAAGGCTCTGGGACCGGTGCCACTGCACCTGCTGCACCAATAGAAGATACGCCTCTGGGCTCCACGTTTCAGCTCTCCGTCAGAGTCCACTGAAGAGGTGACAAAAGGAAATAGCCGTTTGTGCTCTCTGCCTCCTGATATGTGAATCAGTAGGTGCAACTCAGCTCTTCATCATACTGAGGTCGGCAAAAAAAAGCATCCCTGAGCAAGCCAGCTCGCATTATTTTTTAAGATTCATTTTGCATATAAGGACTTAGAAGCAGTCTGGCTTGCGCAGGCACTAAAGGGGGTCAAAATTAATAAAATGAAAGAACGGGCCATTACAACGTCAGTCTTGGCACGAGCAGCGCCCACGGGAGCACAGTCCACGCACGACTTTTGTTTCTGTCGTGAGAAACGAAATCTGACCTCCTTGTGAGGCTTGCGGCAGAGGAAGCTGCTTTAGCTTCATATTTATATAATCTTTATTAAAGCGGTTCTGCTTTCAAAGAGGCGGCGGCACCTTTAGTGTCTGGTAACATCACCCCCATGTGTTTACCGTGCCCTGAGCCGGGTGCCAGGAGAGGACATCTCCACTGTAAACAAACATCCCCTTGCAGTGTTCGAGGGCATTGTGCGTGAAAGTGTCACACGAACTATCCGCGCTTTGATCCGCAGCCACTGTAGCTCAGCGGGCTGCTGCACCTGCTGCTGCGTTCTGCATGCGATCTACCTGGCGCTGCGTCCAGCGCAGCCTTTCATCTTCCAGTGGTTGATGAAAGTACGGCTAGTGGGCTGCGAAAGGGTAATGCTGCTACTGGCAGTGCTTCCACGCTGCAGCCGCTAATTAAAACACGATCAATTAGCCAAGGTCCTTCCCATCAACACCCAGCGCTAAAGCAACGAAGCCTCGTCTCTTCTGCAAACAGGACCCGACAGAGGACAGAAGACACAAGCGCCGTTTGCAAACCAACAACATTGTGATTGTGTAAATGTGTGCTGACTGTTGAGCTGCTCCACAGCACAGTGCGTGACACATTAACACGCCTTCTGCATTTGAGAATGAGTGCGTGTACCTTCAATAATGCGCCAGCCACCCCCTTTCAACTACTTCGGAGCGCTTTACGCAAGTTGACACAGCCGAGTTAATTATTCAGCGTAGATGTCTGGAGCACTGAGCTCTCCGAAGTCTGCAAGGTCAAGTACAAAGAAAGCGAGAATAGTTTGCACAGGATCACACGGTTTGTTCAAGTGGGCGAATTAAAATATGAGGCAATATGGGCTTGCACCGAAGGCCACCACTTTTCAGCTAAAATACAACGGTCTCTGAAATCACAGACTGGCATCCCAGCCGATGTCTGACCACACCAGACAGTACGTGCGTAAAAAGAACAATTTTGAAGAAAATCCTGTCAATATAGCGCCTAGACAGACGCATCGCTGAGGTACAGACCACACACAGATGCAAGAGGGCACTTACAAGCTTCCTGGGGTACATTTTGGGGTGAGGGGAAGCAGTGTGCCCTGCCTCACAGATCCTCATGTAAGTATGTATAGACAGATCAGCAGGTGGCAGGAACGGCGGAAGAGCACACAGCGGGACAGCGGGATGCGCCGGGAGAGGATGCGTGGCGGAGGGAAGGAAGGGTCTTTTTAAAGAGACGGTCTCCTCAGTGGCCTCCAGACTGTCAGTCAGTGCGCAAATACGCACCCAGGAGGGACGCCGGAGCTCACAATTACACCTTAGATCACCTACAAGCCTGCACAACAAACATTGATTTATTCCCAGTAAAAAAGGACGACAAAATGAACTTTTCCAGCTGGTTTCACAACACGACCAATAAAATGTTCATTAAAGGCAGACTTACCCAAAAGGACTAAGAACAGAAAGTAGCCAGGCTCCCTCATGGCGCCCACTCGGTACAATCCGCGCGTGTTCCGTGAAAGGGGCGAGTGTGCAATAAGTGAGCACGAGTGCCTGGTGGGGAGTCCACCTTTGGGTGTGCACAGCCGTAGTGAGTAGAGTAGTGAGTAGAGTAGTGAGTAGAGTAGTGAGTAGAGTAGTGAGTAGAGTAGTGATTGGAGTAGTGAGTAGTGTAGTGAGTAGTGAGTGCAGAGTAGTGAGTAGTGAGTGCAGAGTAGTGAGTAGTGAGTGCAGAGTAGTGAGTAGTGAGTGCAGAGTAGTGAGTAGTGAGTGCAGAGTAGTGAGTAGTGAGTAGTGAGTAGAGTAGTGAGTAGTGAGTAGAGTAGTGAGTAGAGTAGTGAGTAGTGTAAAAACCTGAGTCTGGTCGGGGACAATCGATATTTGCCCGGCGGTATTGCCTCTGTGACCCTCTAGTTATTTAATCAAATGAAGAGGCAGGCGCTGGAGACTGGAAAGCAGGAAACAAGGTTTTTATTCTCTCCGGAGGAGAACACAACGAAACGGACAGAAGGTATCGTTCTGAGGTGCTCTAACTTACGTTTGAGGCCTGGCCCCTTATATACAGTGGTTGTGGTTTTTATTACAGTTTACATACATGTGACAAAGCTTTGATACACGGAAAGACATTCCCGGAATCCCCCTTTGGGGCCCGTTCCCACGCACATTTACAGTTGAAGTCCCCACCCTAGTCATAACAGGTGATGAGTATCACGCAGCTGGATATTCCGCCGATTCACGGAATGTGGGGGGTTTGATCGGATCTCATGGAGCGGGGGCTTTGATCAACCCGGGGATCCTTTGATGGGGGAAGCTTTCTATTGTACGGGGAGGGGCAAGGAATGGTATCGGCAGAGCTGGGTGTCGGCCTGGGAACGGGGAAGACAAAACGGGCACACGGGGAAAAGGGGGTTTGCATCTAAGGGCCGGAGATCATGAAAGGGAAGCAGGGAGGTGTCGCGCTGGGAACAGGATGGGGGCCTGGGGCAGAGCAGCGCCGAAGAGGGGTTTATGACTCAAGGCAGGTGCAAGCAGGGGGTGGTCAGCGTGCAGGCTTAGTGAAGGCGAAGGGCTATGTCAGGGGCCAGCGGCGTGCAAATGGGTTCGTTCTGCTCGGGGTATCTTAAAAAAAATGGCGGGCGCGCACGACAAAAGTGTGGCATCAGGGGAAGAGGCAAGATGGCGCAGATAATGTTCACCAGAACGTACTAATTTTCAACAGTCCTCCCTTTAACATATTCAAGACATCTTGCTGGTTCATTTTCTACTCGGTCATGAGAAAGAAAACGGTAGGAACCCTAGAGGAAAAGAGTTGTAAACAATACATTTTAACATTTCTAGTTTTTAGGAGGTGGGCCTATTTGATAAACTTTGATAAGACTTGTTCAGCAGGAAAGTCATAGGAATGTAATACAAAAACGATTCTGTAGCGTGAGCAGTAAGTACATTTCATACTGGCAGGTGATTACATATATTGGAGCATGATCAATACAATGGCGGCTGGGAGAGAAATGAGGTCTAGTAGAAACGGCGATTGGGGATGTCAAATGTTCTTTGCTGCCTTTTGTTGGCGCTGTTGAGCACCGGCGGTGGAGCTACGAGTCCAGCTCTGTTCTAAGTTCTGCGTTGCAGGGCACGACCCTTTCCTCGCGTTTCTGGTCGGAAAGGTCCTTTTCGCCCTGTGTCCTTTTGAGGTGATTGTCAGAAAGTTCAGATGGAAGAAGAGAGTACAAAACAGTCCATAGGGTAGGTCAGAGGAAAAGGGGGATGGAGCAAGGCCAAATTAGGAACAAACTAGGGGAACGAGAGACTTCAAACAGGCGAGCGTGTGACCGAATTCAGAGAGCGGGGACTTGTCGACAGGCACTGGACATCGAGCAGGGGCATCAGGTCGACCCTTTCTTCTCATGTTGTCAAACAGTGCCTCGTCCTGCAGCTCTTTTCAGTCGTGGTCTCGCCTTGGCTAATGTCGCAGGTGTTCCTTAGTCTGCAGTCGGGCCTCGTGCTCCCACATCCGGTCCTTCTCTCCTCCAACAGCAGTACCCTTAAACAAGTTTGAAAAGACAGTCTTTAGAAAATTTGCAGATGAAGATAATCAAAAAGTCTATTTCTCTCCCAGCTCCAGGCAAAGAATGAAAATGCCCGTTATATTTAGTGGTCACAACTGGCATATGAATGACCGGTGACGGGTTTGTTGGATTTACTATGACTTTCCTTTACAATTAGTTACTACACAGGTATTTTGCTGAGAGACGAACATGGCTAAACATTTCCTTTCTATGGATGCATCCTGCTTTTCAACTACTACGGGGTTCATTTTGATGATTTCTTTACCTTGGACTAGTCTGTTAACCTTGTAAAACATCATTCTGGGTCCTACATAACCTTTTATAGCCCGATTACTTAATTAGGAAGGACAGGGGTTTTATGGGAAACAACCAGGGACATAGGAAACTTGTGGTAAGGGCACAAATCGACCCATCTCTCACAACCGGAAATGAGGGGCAGTTTCATAATTCCAGTTTTTGGGCGGCTGATACAGGGGAGGTAACAGGGGTGATCATCTTTCCGGTTTGGGTATTGCGACCATTCGGGGAGGGGAGGGTCGCGTATTCTGAGGTCCTTGTTTTATACTATAGGAGCCGTTGACATGTAGTTCCCTTATTTTCGGGTCAGATTAGGGAACTTCTGTCGTCTTACCTGTCCTTTCCCTTACGGCCCAACCTTGGTTCATTGACTTCTAGCGGAAAAGGAGAGGTAACGACGCGGCCTCAGGGTGATTGTATTAAAGACAAGTTTTTGTGCAAATACTGACGGTATTTGAAGCCAATTAGGTGGTGTGCTAGGGGTGGCAGTCTGCCAATTTCGGGGCTAATCACTCGGAAGAGTGGGAGTGCAAAAATAGAGGGAGAGAGAGAGAGAGAGAGAGAGAGAGAGAGAGAGAGAGAGAGAGAGAGAGAGAGAGAGTGCAACGGCAGACTAAATAGTACACGTGCAACAGAGAGGGTGGCAGTGTATTCAAGAAAGGCTATTTAGTGCATTACACAGTAAAAGGCATTCACGGGTCTGCGTTAGAATCTTGTAATCATGCAGTTTGAGCATTAGACAGGGTAGAGGGGACGTGCTTTGAGAAAAAAGGGAAAGAAGAAAGGAGGTACCATTTTGTCGCACTTCTCGCATTCTCGGTCCTTCGACCAGTTGGGTCAACGCCTCAGTCACACACACACATTCCCTCATAGTTTCGCATCATACGTGACATGGGTTCATTCGTCCGGTCTGGTTTAAGGGTGATCACTTTTTATCAGGTTGTGCTAATTTCTTTCGGGTTTGTTCGATACGTGAGTAGTTTGCAGGCGTGCTTAGACACCACCTTGCGGTGCCAGTCCGCTTCGTGTATTAGACATGGCGAGGCTTCAGATCTTCGCCACACCTTGGCTGTAATCTCTGATGTAACCTGCAGAGGGAGGAAAAAAAGGGGGGTGGGGGAGACAAGCATTCGCGCGCATTCAAATACATGGATTCATAAGTCCTTTACTTACCTCTTACTCGTCTTTCCTCCTTGGGGCAGGGTCCCCGGGGATATGGTTTCTGGAGTCGAGGGGGGGTAGTGTGTCCATATAGGTCGTGTGCGGGGAAACGTAAAAAGGAAACCAGAGGTGCCTAGTGCGAGGTATCTAGTCAAAGGATGTATCTCACTATCGGGATCCTTAAACCTCTTTCAACGCTGTGGCGTTCTAAGGTTCTTCGGTTCTTGGGTCAGCTCCGTTCCCTGATACTTTGGAACGTTGTACTTTATTACATTTACATTATTTCATTTCACCCTCCTTTTACATTCCCTCATTTACACCGTTCGTTTTACCCATCCTTGGAAGTCAAGGTCTTCCTCTACGCGAGAGTTCATGAGTCAGTCGCGTACTTTGAAGGCGGAGTGTCGTGTTGTTGATCCGATCCGTCCTCCAGGGCTGGGTAACCATCTTCTTTTAACCTTGAAGAGAGAGCAGAGTAGGGTGCACAGAAAAGAACTTTCCCACCGATCCCACATTTTTAAAATAAAGCATGCAATACCCGTCCATAGTTTCAAAAACTTTATTTTGCAAAAATTATTTCAGCATGTGGATTATGAGGGTGCGGTCGTATTCGGCCGGTCGTGGCAACGGCTAAAGTGCATACAGTGGGGGGTGTCGCTTGCAGCAATAAAAACATCGGAAAGTGTTACTCATTCATTTGTAAGAAACTAAAACGTCTATTAATTGGCTGGGGGTTCGGGGGCATTTATTTTCATAATTTAGAAGCATAATCACAATGGTTGTAATCAGATTTTCTATATGCATACCGTACGTGTGCGTCGTAAATGAGGTTTACATCAGTTATAAAAATATAATACATTGTACATTTGTAATTAACATTTGTATCGGGGATTCTTTCATACTGTTCGTCGAGTGAGTTCTCCTTGTCTTTTCTAGCCAAGTGTACAAAGGATCATATAAAATCTCAGAACATCAAGTTTATATTAGTGCGAAGGAACACCACGAGGTGTTCGTAAGTTCCGATTGATACCAGCGCCATTTTGGGCGGGGCCGGCTCAGTCCGGAAGCAGCATCAGGGGGAAATGTTTCCCATTACTGGCAGTTTGGACCAGAGTCCTTTTCGGCAGTTCTAGAATTCATGCTAACAGAAGGAGTGGCAGTGTCATGTTTGTTTCGTTGGCGATCAAGGCAGCCGTCCCTTACCGGAAGCCTGCAAAGGCCGAAGGTTCCGTCGGGGACCTTTGTAGGATCTTCAAGGCTGCGGAGATGCTGTCGGAGATGGGGGTTCGTGCTCCAGGGGGCAAATGTTCGAGTTATATGGCTGGTCAAAGTTACTCTAGTGGCCGGGGCCCGTCTTCCAGCGGACCCAGACGCCATTTTGAGGCCCTACCGGGGCCACTCTCGTCGAGTTTGCAAGAGTGGAAGAGACCCTTCGGAGTGAAAGGAAGAGGTCCCTGTTTTGTGAAAGCGGGACGTTCGGCTGGGGTGCAGCTGTGATGCCCCCACCTGGGGGGCGAGGGAGACTGGTTCGCATCGTCTCCTTCTCCCGGTGCACTCCATGCCGCTCCTTTTCATCGCCCCGCATGAAGGTTTCTCCACATCCGGTGTTCCCCAAGTCCTGTGCTCGGTGCTGTGGGAGTATGGCCACCATTGCACGTTCGGTGCTGCGCAAGTACTGGGGTGCCACCATGGTGTGTTCGGTGCTGTGGAAGTATGGGCACCATCGCCTGACTGGGGGTGTTCGGCGTCGGGCCGGGGGCTGGGAAACCTCCTACCGGTGGAGGTGGGAGAGGCTCGTCCGCGTCGCCTCTCCCTCCCAGCCCAACTTGGACAAATTGTTGTGGAGGTACGTGCAGGACATCCCGCCGTCCAGAGCTACTGCGGCTGTTACGGAAGAGAAAAGGAAAAAAGGTGCCTCGTTCTCCTCTGGACATGTGGCGGGACTACCTACAACAGCCCGGCTGCTGGCTCCTGCCTCTCCTCCGGCTCCCCCATACGTTAAGATTTCCTGACCAAGAGTTGGCGGCCGGGCCCGCCTTATATGGGTTGCCGTTGGTTGGGCGTAGCCGTAACCCTGCCCTACTTTGGAAGGTTCCAGAATGGGGGGGGGGGGCGAATGTTCTGTTTGACTTTCATTTTCTACAGTTTACCGTTATTATTCCTTGTTTGTTGTGTTAAATTAAAAGTTCAAGTTCATTAATGGTCTACGGATTTTGTTTTACCATTTCTTTCTTTCAAGGTTGCTTTTATGCTAAGTTTCTGCTAACAGAGGTTGAGTAACACGGAAACACGTGCAGAGGGATGACGCAGATTTGTACATTACATACACACAAACTCAGACGGGGGACAGTACAAGTACGACATACAAAGACCCAAGACAAATATAAAACAGTTATTGGTCATAATTATCTCTTTCCGTCTGTGAATTTAAAACGAGGCTGGGTTCCTGTCTTGACATTGCCCGACCTAGGAGAACTTGAGCATGCCGCTGAGATTTTCCTGGCGAAATCTGTGCCATCGGGCATAATCAAACGTGGTGGTTCTGTCTGGTCTGTCTATGTAAGTCGGGTTCTTCTTTGTCTCGCGCTTTTTCCCGTACTGCCGGTCTGTCGTTCCTGTCGGCCCTTTGCCTTTACTCACGCTCAGTAGAGTCGGGCATTGGGCTTTCCAGTGTCCGACATACCTACAGAAAGCGCATTGGTCTGGCCCTAAGTCTAGTCGTCTTTTGCACAGTGTCGGGGGATAAGTTGTGGGTAGCGGTGTCCTGGGGTCGTCCTGTCGGTATATTTCTCTACTTGGTTTGTCCTCGTCTTTTCTCTGTCGTTTCGTAGCCTCTCTGCGCCACATACCGAGACTGTCGAGCATAATTGGCGTTGTCTTATTATTTCGAAGGGCTATTTCTAACGTTTCTATTTTATCAAGGTCAAAGGATCCTGTCAGTGGCCACTGTTTGTCTTGACTCTCTTCGGTATACTTGTGCCACAATTTATTATAGGCTATGGTGACTAATCCATAGTTTATGAACATGTCCTTATTAGGGGTGCCTTCTAATGGAGCTATATGGTCCACCTCTAATACGCGGTCCGGGCTAAACAGGCTATTTATCAGTGGGGAGAAGACAGACATGACGGCTCGTAACGAGGGACTAAAAAGTCAGCACTGCCTATCTTATCACTAGGTGCAAAGACCGTACAGAATATTTCTATTCAACGTTGTTTGCAGGCAGTGAATACCTCATGGATCAAAAAAAAATAATAAAAACCAAACGACCAATAAATAACAATGGGGAGAATGAGTAGGTCCGCAAAGATCTGCGTTACCTACCCTTTTCACTATCTGCAAAAAGGGTGGTCTCTTCCCTGTTTGCAGACAGGGAATCTCCAGGAAACAATAGTTTTTCGAACAACAGTTCAGTTTCAAGTAATTATTGCGTGGGGGAGAAAAATAAGCACGGCTGCCGCCCTACCTATCCTCCACTGCTTGCAAAGAGAGAGAGCCTGTTGTTTCTCCGTTTGCAGACAGTGAATCTCCAAATAAATAAAAAGAGCAATACTAGTATTTTTTTAACAAACAAGCAATCAAGCAAATTTTTTTTTTTTTTTTCGCAACTTGTCGTGGTGACACGACCTTACCCGGACCGTATGGACAGTTTCTTGTCTTCCGAATCCAGCGCCCGATCGTCCTCTTTTTCTCGTATTTCTCACGGCACTCCTGATGGTTCCCAGTCAGGACCGTAGATCACTCGAGAGAGGTCTGTTCGGAACTAGTGAAGTTCGGATGATCGGCTGCCTGACGAGGGTCTATTGGGCAAGAGCTCTCCCGATCGTTGCAGTCGTTCACTCTGTCGTCGGGACCTCTCCCACTGGATCCACGAGTCGCTGATGGGCCCCACGCTTGGGACGCCAATTGTAAAAACCTGAGTCGGGTCGGGGACAATCGATATTTGCCCGGCGGTATTGCCTCTGTGACCCTCTAGTTATTTAATCAAATGAAGAGGCAGGCGCTGGAGACTGGAAACAAGGTTTTTATTCTCTCCGGAGGAGAACACAACGAAACGGACAGAAGGTATCGTTCTGAGGTGCTCTAACTTACGTTTGAGGCCTGGCCCCTTATATACAGTGGTTGTGGTTTTTATTACAGTTTACATACATGTGACAAAGCTTTGATACACGGAAAGACATTCCCGGAATCCCCCTTTGGGGCCCGTTCCCACGCACATTTACAGTTGAAGTCCCCACCCTAGTCATAACAGGTGATGAGTATCACGCAGCTGGATATTCCGCCGATTCACGGAATGTGGGGGGTTTGATCGGATCTCATGGAGCGGGGGCTTTGATCAACCCGGGGATCCTTTGATGGGGGAAGCTTTCTATTGTACGGGGAGGGGCAAGGAATGGTATCGGCAGAGCTGGGTGTCGGCCTGGGAACGGGGAAGACAAAACGGGCACACGGGGAAAAGGGGGTTTGCATCTAAGGGCCGGAGATCATGAAAGGGAAGCAGGGAGGTGTCGCGCTGGGAACAGGATGGGGGCCTGGGGCAGAGCAGCGCCGAAGAGGGGTTTATGACTCAAGGCAGGTGCAAGCAGGGGGTGGTCAGCGTGCAGGCTTAGTGAAGGCGAAGGGCTATGTCAGGGGCCAGCGGCGTGCAAATGGGTTCGTTCTGCTCGGGGTATCTTAAAAAAAATGGCGGGCGCGCACGACAAAAGTGTGGCATCAGGGGAAGAGGCAAGATGGCGCAGATAATGTTCACCAGAACGTACTAATTTTCAACAGTAGAGTGGTGAGATCACTGGCAGTACACACCACATGAACACACTCCACAACACAAAGCAACAATACATTGGCATTTATAATGCCATTAGCTCAAACTCAAATAAATCCGAGCCCGATTGCATTTCTTATGCTTGTTAAATCTCCCGCCGACTGGGAGCAGACTTAGTGTCTGCTCCCAGGGAGATTTATAAATGCTCCCGCCAGACTCGAGCGAACACGTTTACCTGCCTGTGTTAGCGCTGGCATGGAAACTACTGTATCCTGGGGCTGAGCTCCCTGGGACACAGTAAGTGAGCCGGCCCCAGGAATGGTGTCCCCCGACCATTTAGGGCTCAAGGAGGGGGCCTGCGCGGCTCACTCCCATTTATTTGTTTTATCTCACGGGGCATCCCAGAGGGCATCTTTGGGACTGGGGAGAGGGGCCATGCATCCCCTCTCAACTTAATACATTGAGCCCCTGGTGATGGGATCCCCGGATTCGGAAACAGCTCTGGGAAGGTGGGGACCCTCGAAGATGGGGTCTTTGGGGCCCAAAATACCCTTGGGAAGGAAGGATCAGACTCACTCCCAACTCCCCATATACTTAAAAAAAAAAAATGGCAGCCACCATTTGTTTTGTTGGTTTCTGCCGCGATTCCTGGCTGGGGGGAGGTGAGGATGGAGCAAGGTATCCCTACCCTGCCCCCTTATATTATTATTTTTTTACTTCTGGACAGGAGATCCTTGTAATTGCTGGCAGCCAAACAGAATGCTCGCTCCTGAGGGAGTGAATTGGCCCTACGGAAAAAAAGCTTCCTGGGCTAAACTGAACTCTGTATTTTTAAACTCTCTTGCAGGAGTCTTTCAGATACAACCGAGCAGTTATTCAAATATTTTTGTACACTAATTGTCGTTAAATTACTGTACGGATTTACACCAAATCAATAGGTCTCACATTTATGAGAGTCTCAGCTATTGCCATTGTAATTGACAATACTTTTTATTTCTGTGTTTTTAAAACCGATAAAAAAAGGCATTGTCATTTACAGTGCCAATGACTTAAACTCTTGGAAATGCGAGACCTATTGCATTTTATTGCGTGCTATACATTTTTTTTAAAAAGCATTGGGAGAGAGCTTTTACTGCCTGCAACAGCATGCAGGACAATGCTATTTGATAAAATAGTGCTCGGAGGCTGTAATTAAGGCCTACTGAGCAACAAACAGGGGGTGTCGCCATGGGAGGTTACAAAATGAGACAAGGCGGTACTAAGAACCGACTACAAATTCTTTTGACCAATAAACAGCCACAGTGGACAATGACCGAAGACCATTAAAAATTTGAGTGGGCAGAACTTCAAGTCCTTATAATAATAATAATAATAATAATCCACATTTGTAAAGCGCACAATCACCCGTAAGGGTCTCTAGGCGCTGGGGGCCGTCGGGAAGATTAAGCAAGCTATTGCCCAGAGTCACATGGTGCTGGGCTAACCTGCCGCCGGAGCCGGGGATCGAACCCTGATCCCCAGATTCCAGCGTCAGTCGCCCTGGCCGCGGCGCCACACCTCTCCCACCTTATCTCAATACAGCATGCTTCGCAGAGCAGTCCATGCGCGGCCCAGGCTCGACCTAAAAAGCACAATCTGTGGATCAAGATCTAGCCTACTGCCAAATTTGGTGTAATTCTATTAAGCAGTTTTTGCGGTAGCGCTGCCTAAAGAAGCCTATGGAAAGTACAAGGGGACATTCACTTTTGGGCCCCCATTTTTCTCTGTCCCGGCGCCAAAGTTATTAGCAAACCTAAACAAAAAAAATGCCATGTCTACGGAAAGCAATCCTTAGTATAACACTCAGTTGGCTACGGCCACAGGTTAATAGCTAGAGAGAGAGCATGCACCTGATTATAACAACACTTATCTAGAATGATGGAAAGTAAACACTCTACCGATTTAAAGGTACTACCAATCTTAATATTTTGATAGAATGAGTTCCAATGCAATGATATGCAAAGTAGTGATTGGTGTTCATGCAGAACCCTAGCTCAGAACTCCATGCATTTTTTAGATTGTAGAGCAGACTCACATTGTCTATTCTGTTGAAAGCCGCTGAGAGATTCAGAAAGGGAACGAGGCAGCAATACTGTCCAGCCAGTATGCAAACAGCTTCTTAGCATGTTAAGACTGATGGTTTCAAATTATGACTTAACTGTTCACCAGGTTGCTGGGAAGTAGCAAGGGGTATTCTGAAGTGTGTTTAGGTTGAGCTACCACGCATTTTGGGATATTTTTGCGTTGTAGAAAGTGGATACCTCAGTGGTTTAGAGTTTATGAAAGAGACACGTTAGTGATTGATTCCTTACCTTAGAATATCCCCAGGTGTCAGACTGGATCCGGAAAATTTTGCTTATGAGTACCCCTGCTCCTCAGTAGGTGACGTCCTGCGGCTCCACGTCAGTCACTGGCATCGTCAGTGCCGAGATGACGTCACGGAGGGTACTTAAGCGCGACTCATGCGCGCTGATGTCAGTTCTTTCTTTTTCCGCACCAGCAAGTGCAGATCCGGTTTGAAACTTTTTGTCTCCCCTTTTTTCTCCTGGTACACGTAGGGATACCCGCCTTTAAGTCTTGTGGGACGTGCCGCCGTAATATGTCTGTGGCAGACCCCCACAATGTGATCCTCTACTGCCTGGAGACAGACCACGACTCCCGGGACTGTCGAGCCATGGCCCCGAAGGCCTTGCGGGAGGGTGTAGGAAATCGCTGGAGGTTCGGCATTCGTCACACTGCCGCTCTGGGTCCAGAGGTCGTTCCCGTGACCGCAACTCCTCGGGGTCCAAGTCTTCGCCCTCTGATTCTGGTAAGCGACGCCATAAAACGAAGTTGAAGAAGCGTGCTCGTTCACCGACGTCGCACCTCAGAGGTGGACGATGGGGACAGGGGCTCCTCTGGAGCCTGGAAGTCCCGCGGCCTACCCGCCATAGCCGGGTCCGTCGGCGACTCCCGAACAGATGCAAGAGTTTCGTGCTGCTATGGACCGCCTTTTTAGGCCCCGGGCTCCCACCGGCATGCCTTCGAGCCCCGCGGTCCCGTGTCCAGATCCTGCTGGCCCGATGGCTCCGTCACCGGCTCTGGCCCCGGCGCCACAGGATCCACGCCGCTGGCTCCGGCCCCGGCGCTATGAGGTGCAGCTCCGCCAGCTCCGGCGCTGCACTGGGTGCCGTTTATCCCACCCCTGCCCCGGTTCCCGGACCATTTTGTTCCGGCCTGGGATCCGAATTGGGAAGCGGCTCCGGCCGGCGCCGAGAACGGCGCCGTTCCCAACGCCGTTCGTCCCTTCTCCGGCTCTGCCGCCGCGACCGGCTCCCTCGACGCCAGAGGCGGACGACGACTGCGACTGGTCCGAGGACCCTCTTGCCCAGCAATGTGACTCCGAGCAAGATTGGGTGGACGTCCTGGATGATGCGGGCGAACTCGATGTTTCTTCTGACTCGGGGTTTGCCTCCCCTCCGCCTACTATGGAGGAAGGTGCTTCCTACACCGTGCGTGGTGCCCCGTCGGCCTGGGGAGGCTCTCAATCTCAACCTCCCTACAGTGGCCCTCAAAACCAACCTCCTTACATAGTTGCTCCAGACTTCGTCTGCATCGTCTGAGCCGCTGCTTCCTTTCATTGAGGCTCTTGCCGAGGTCCTCTTGGGCACTGGGTTGCGGCCGGCCACGGGGGCACCAGTTGATAAAAACGTCACCAGGCGTCACCACCCGGCGCCTAGTGATCCCGCCTTCCTGACCACTCACCCTACGCCTGAGAGCCTGGTCATTGAGGCCTCGACGAAGGAGTGCCTTTCCCACTTCTCCGCCGGATAAGGTCTCTAAAAGGCTGGAACAATTTGGTAAGAGGTTGTTCTCCTCTGCCAGCTTAGGGCTGCGGTCGGTTAACACCGCCTGCTTGTTGGGCCGTTACTCCCACGCAGTGTGGGATTCAGTTGCTCAGGTCTTGCCTCAGTGTTCTGAGGAGGTCCAGGCTGTCCTTTCCCAAGCAATTGCTGAAGGTAAGGATGCGTCTAAGTTTGCCATCAGGTGTGGTTTGGACACCGCTGATTCGTTGGGCAGGACAATTTCTACGACTGCGGCGCCACGCCTGGTTGCGTTTGACTGGCTCACGCCTCTTTGGCGTTAAGGCCGACAGTGCACTGGGGCGTTTTAAGGACTCACGGGCCACAGCCAAGTCCTTGGGTCTTTCTACGAAGAACCTTGCCACTCCTGGCTTTCGTTCCTTTCGTGGCCAGGGCAGAAGCACCCAGGCACGCTCCTCCAACAAACTGGCCATGGCTTCCGCAGGGGCAGTTCTGGGAACCAGCGAGCGGGTCAGTCCACCTCTACCCCCGCTGTTTCCACCTCCAAGCCTTCCTAATCCGAGTTTCAGGGAGCACCCCACGCCAGTGGGTGGCAGGGTCCGCCACCACCTCCAGCACTGGCGTGAAATTACATCGGACAGGTGGGTGCTGCAGATAGTCTGCAAGAGTTATTCCCTTCCCTTTCAGTCTTCCATGCCGCCTCCGCATGTCGGGGGATCATTTGGTTCTCTTCCAGGGGATCCTCATCAATAGTCATAAGCACTGAATATTCCCGCCCATGTGCGGGACCCCGGAAACAATATAAAAATATATATGTATAAAACACATATATCTCGCTCCACATATATGTATGTACATATATCATTTTTCTCACATCAATGCAGCCCCAAAACTGAGGCTAAACAATGCAAACACATATACATGAACTGCAATTAGTAAGGAATCAAAAAACACATTAGGTCAAAAAATCCTTGAACTTTGTGTTTTAATGAGTCAAACCACTCATAAATCCTGAAAATTGCTTATAAATAGACATTGTTAGCCCTCAGGCTGCATTGTAAAACAATATCATAGAAAATGAAACCATTTTCACAATAACTGGCACCGTGCCTTTAAGGCAGCCATGACCCCAGGCTTCCCATCATGCCTCAGGGGTGACAGTTAGGTCAGTTGTTCTTTCCGGCTCCTTCAGTCAGGACCCTGGTGAAACAGCTCCTTTTCTTTTTGACTTACTGTCAAAAAATATTCAGCTTTTACTAGAATTTTTGACTTCACTCGACGTCTTTTAGACATAGAGTGCTGTTTGAACACTTTTTGTGCTTAAAAAAGGTATTTTTCCTGTCAAAGATGCCTTCTCTCTTCAACAACTGTCCTTCATGTGGAAGGAAAAAGGCAAAGACTGACTCTCATTCAGTCTGTATCCTGTGCCTACCAGACTCTCATTCCTCTAAAACCTGTGAACACTGCCAGGTTTTATCTTCCAGGACTCTTAAGGATCGAGAGAGGATTAGAGCTTATGGGCTTTCTGAGAGAGGAAGATCTCCCAAGAAGCAGAAAAGTCGGAAGACGCGGTCGACGTCGAGAGGAGCCCCGACTGGTTCACATTCGACGTCGGGATCGGCGTTGGAGAAGCAGTCGACGGCGACGAAGAAGATGTCTTCAGCGTCTACATGGAAGGTACCTCCGCTTCAGTCAGCGTCGAGGGACAGGTCGCCGTCGAAGCGGAAGAGCTCGACGGCGAGCCGTGTGACGTCGAAACAGCATCGTCATGCTGTGACGTCGAGGCATTCTCCGTCGACGTCGGTCCATCGACGTTCGACGTCGAGCCATCCTCGGTCGACGACTAGCCATGGTCGTTCGACGTCGAGGGAGCCTCTGTCGACACATCATCGGTCGACGTCGATGCAGCCAACGTCGACGCCTGGACGAGAGCGTTCGACGTCGGAGCGGCATTTGGAGTCGAGGCACGCCCAGTCGCCATCAAGTCAACGGCGATCGGCGTCGAAACAGCCTCCATCGACGTCGAACAGACAGCCTTCAACGTCGAAGGACAGCCATTGCCACCCGAGGTCGACGGAGAAATCACGGTCGACGTCGAGGGAGCGTCTTCCTGCTCGGCGTCGATACAACTACCGTCGAGGGATCAACAAAGATCCAGGGAGAGAAGTTCTTCGCAAACAAAGAACGTTACTCCTACAAAATCAAAAAAGGTGGTTCGGGACAAGGGAAGTGACTTGTTAGTCCAGACTCATGCCCTAGAGCCACAGTTGGGTTCTCCAGGTTCAGCATCGGCTGCGGAGGGGGAACAATCTCCGGTGCAGGATCCCCCTGCCAAGAGACGGAGACTTGCAGAAGAAAGATCTCGCTCAAGGTCTCCCTCTAGATCTCTGGTGAGTCTTTCCTCATCATCCTCATCATCTCGGAGTGGCAGATCCTCGGATGGACGGGGCGGCGCATCTAATAGGGGGAGGTCCGAATCCCCTGCAAGATCGCAACAGGATCGAACGGAACGACCTCAACGGTCGCGTACACCTGAGAAGGATCCCATCCACAAGTCTCCTTCTGTTCATCTTTCCCCAAGGTGGAATAGACCTCTTCACCACTGGGCAAAGGACAAGGAGACGGCGGAGCGCCTAAAGCGATATCGAGACCAACCTCTTCGCAGAGAAAGGTCTCGTTCTAAACACTCAAGCAAGAGACATTCTCGTCACAGAGAGAGATCTCGTTCCAAGACGCGTTCTAGCAGAAGAACTAGGTCCAGGAGGACAAGTAGTTCTTCAAGTTCGTCGAGAACACGATCTCACAGGGATTACTCCCCGACTCTTACTAACAGTCCACGCTCAAGAGTGTCTCCAACTGAGGATATTTTCTCGTTCCAAGATATCTTGGGCAGGGGAGCCCTGAAACTGGGAGTACCGATGACAGCTCCACAAGTCAAGACGACTGTCATATTCGAAACCCTGCAACATAGATCAGCACCCAAACCGTTGTTGCCGTTGGTTCCGGGTATAATGGAACATGTGAATGAAGTCTTCCTCACTCCGGCAACGGTGAAGTCCGTTCCAGCGAGGATTCTCAAAAAGTATCGTCCTCCGGAAGAGGATCCTCTGTTCCTCAAAGCTGATCCCCCGCCAGATTCAGTGATCATTACGGCGGCAAGAAAATCCAATGCGGTGGCTTCCTCATCCACGGTACCTCCGGATAAGGATAGCAAGGTGCAGGACTCATGGGGGAGAAGGGTGTGTAACACCTCAGCCTCTTTCCTCAAGGTTTCTAACGCGGAAGCCCTGCTCGGCAGGTATGACAGGTCTCTGTGGGACTCACTTCAGAGATTTACCGCAAAGCTCCCTGAAGAAGACAGAAAGGACTTTGAGGAGGTTCTGATGGAGGGCAGTCAAGTCTCCAACCAGATTATAGGATCGGCAGCAGATGGGGCAACTCTGGCGGCACATGGCTATGTGCACGGAGTTACAGCAAGGAGAACATCTTGGTTACGCCTCACAGCATTAAAACCGGAGGCTCAAGCAAGAATCCTGAACCTTCCTTTTTCAGGCACATCTCTCTTTGGAGCAAGTGCGGATGAGGAAATGCAGCGGATGAAGACCGAGTTGGACACTCTCAAAGCGGTGGGACTCGAGAAGAAAAAGGAATTTAAGAAGAAATTCCGTTCGAACAACAAGGGTTATTCGAAGCAGAGGGTTCAAACCCCTCAATGGCAGAAAGGCCAGAACCAGCAGGGCCAGCAAAAGACACAGTACAAAGGCAAGGGCAATTCCAAGGGAAATGGAAATCAGCGCCAAGGCAACAACTTCAATAAAGCGCAGCAGAAGCAATGAGTCTTCACTTCCCCCAGCGCCGTTACCCACTCCAGTGGGGGGAAGCATTGCGCATCACAGGACAGAGTGGCAGGCCATCACCAAAGATCAATGGGTGTTGTCTACGCTGCAGAATGGGTACTGTCTTCGTTTCCATCGTCTACCTCCGCACGTTTCCCCGATGTCAACATCAAGTCACCAGCTACAAAGGTTAAAAGCAGAAGTAGCTACACTCCTCGAGAAAGAAGCCATCGAGAGAGTTCCGGTGTCCCAAAGGGGGAAAGGAGTGTACTCGAGGTATTTTCTGGTCAGAAAAAAGGGCCAGAAGGAAGAATACAGGCCCATTCTGGACTTGAGAACACTCAATCTGCATGTACGAAAAGAAAAGTTTCGCATGTTGGCGCTTCATCAGATATATCCACATCTCAGGCAGGGGGATTGGATGTGTTCGATGGACCTTCAAGATGCGTACTTCCATATTCCAATACGGCAAGATCACAGAAGATTCCTTCGGTTCCGGGTGGGGACCTCTCACTACCAGTTCAAAGTCCTCCCGTTTGGGTTGAAGTCGGCTCCCAGAGTGTTCACCAAGTGTGTCGCAATGGCTCCCAGAGTGTTCACCAAGTGTGTCGCAATGGTGGCGGCAGCTCTACGCCGCAGGGGAGTCTTCGTATACCCATACTTAGACGATTGGCTGTTGAAAGGTCCAACTCCAGGCAATGTAAGGAATCAATTCAAGACATGCATAGAACTTTGTCAACGTCTAGGTCTACATGTCAATTTCAACAAGTCTGTATCACAACCAACTCAGAGGATCCGCTTCCTAGGAGCTCTGCTAGACTCCGAAGTAGGAAAAGTGTTTCCTTCGGAGGAGAGACAGTTTTCGATAGCCCTCAAGTGCCAACAAGTTCTTCTCCACAGGTCCCAGAAGGTGCGGAAGATAGCCTCGCTCTTGGGGTCGATGGCTTCCTGCATCTTCCTAGTGCCGAACGCCAGACTTCGGATGCGTCCTCTTCAGCAGGATCTGGAGGACAAATGGGACCAACACTCAGATCAGTGGGACGATCGGATCACTTTGTCGGAGGTTGCTCAATCTTCCCTCCAGTGGTGGACAAAGAGACAGAACATGCAGATGGGGGTTCTCTTCCATCAACCGCCTCCAACACAAACGATCATCACAGATGCATCATTGCAAGGATGGGGAGCGCACATGGGACCCCTACAAGTGCAGGGTCTGTGGTCTCCCAAGGAAAGCACTTATCATATCAACTTGCTGGAGTTGAGAGCGGTTCACCTGGCTCTCAAAGCGTTCCTTCCCTCGCTTCAGGAGAAAATGATTCTAGTACAGACGGACAACACCACCACGATGTACTATTTAAACAAGCAGGGAGGAACACGCTCAAGGACTCTGTCTCTGGAAGCGCAGCGCATCTGGCATTGGCTTCTAGCTCGCAAGTTGTCTGTTCAGGCAGTCCACCTCCCAGGAGAGCAGAACGTGAGGGCGGATGCTCTAAGTCGGCACTTCGAAGACAGAGAAGACTGGGTTCTCAACGACGAAGTGCTAGACGACATTTTCCAGTCTTGGGGTCGTCCTTCAATAGATCTCTTCGCAGACGACGAAAACACCAAATGCCCAAGCTTCGCCTCCAGGTTCTATCGACCAGGAACGAGAGGGAATGCTCTGTTAATGGACTGGTCGGGGCAGTTTGTGTACGCCTTCCCACCCCTTCGGCTTATCCCGAAGGTGGTGAGCAAGCTGAACCACTCGTGCACAACGATGATCCTGATTGCCCCAGACTGGCCGAGACAATGGTGGTACACAGACCTACTTCACCTATCAGTGTCTCCTCACAAGAGGCTTCCATGCAGGCAGGACCTGTTGTCGAAGATGAACGGGAGGATTCACCATCCCAACCTTCCGTCACTGAACTTGGCAGCTTGGCTCCTGAGGTCATACAGTACGGCCATCTAGGGCTGCCACAGGACTGCATGGCCATTCTGAAAGAAGCACGACGCCCTTCCACTAGACATTCGTATGCATGCAAGTGGAAGAGATTCTATATGTGGTGCATGCAGAATGGTCACAATCCGGTAAAAAGTCAGGAAGAAGCAGTTCTCCCATACTTGTTGTACCTGACTAAAGCAGGTTTGAAGTTTAACTCCATTAAGGTGCATTTAGCCGCTATTACAGCTTATAGGCGATCACCTTCACAAACTTCTTTTTTTCAGCTTCCTGCAGTAAAAGATTTCCTGCAGGGTCTAAAGAAAGTGTACCCTCCTGTTCGGCCTCCTGCTCCGCCTTGGGAGCTGAACCTAGTCCTATCAAAATTGATGGGTTCACCTTTTGAGCCTATTCATAAAGCTTCTTTACAGCATATTTCCTGGAAAGCGGCTTTTTTGATAGCGATTACGTCAGCCCGTAGGGTGAGCGAAATTCAGGCCCTATGTACTAAAGAACCGTATACGGTTTTTCATCTGAACAGAGTGGTGCTTAGAACGCATCCTTCTTTCCTGCCTAAAGTGGTATCAGATTTTCATGTCAATCAGTCTATCTCTTTACCCACTTTCTTTCCTAATCCATCTACTCCAGCTGAGAGGGCATTACACTCTCTGGACCTGAAAAGGGTTTTAAAGTTCTATCTGGACAGGTCCAAGTCTATTCGACATTCTGATCAATTGTTTGTTAACTACGGTTCGATCAGGACTGGTCATGCAGCCTCGAAACGTTCTATCTCCAGGTGGATCGTTTCGTGTATCAAGCTTGCTTACCAATTGGCACAGAAGACTTTAGGGGGTTCCCCTAAGGCGCATTCTACTAGAGGTAGAGCAGCCACGGCGGCTTACCTGCAGGATGTGCCCATGTCTGAGATTTGTAAAGCGGCGACCTGGAGGTCTGTCCCTACATTTACCAGACATTACTGTCTAGATTCTGACACGAGAGCAGATACCCAGGTGGGCCAGGCCTCCCTGAGGAATCTGTTTAACAGCTAGAATTTCTTTTGGCTGTTATGATTGGTTGGGTCATGTACTTCTCATTTACCTGCAGGTGGTTGATGGGCTTGCTATTCTATTCAGTGCTTACGACTATTGATGAGGATCCCCTGGAAGAGAAGGATAAGTTACTTACCTGTAATCCTAGTTCTCTTCCAGGGGTATCCTCATCAAAGTCATAAGCAACCCACCCGCCTCCCCAGGTAAATGAGATTTGGTACTGTTTTGTTTTCAATCTTGTGGTTGAGCCCTGTCTTCAGGGTTATGCAAAGAACAACTGACCTAACTGTCACCCCTGAGGCATGATGGGAAGCCTGGGGTCATGGCTGCCTTAAAGGCACGGTGCCAGTTATTGTGAAAATGGTTTCATTTTCTATGATATTGTTTTACAATGCAGCCTGAGGGCTAACAATGTCTATTTATAAGCAATTTTCAGGATTTATGAGTGGTTTGACTCATTAAAACACAAAGTTCAAGGATTTTTTGACCTAATGTGTTTTTTGATTCCTTACTAATTGCAGTTCATATATATGTGTTTGCATTGTTTAGCCTCAGTTTTGGGGCTGCATTGATGTGAGAAAAATGATATATGTACATACATATATGTGGAGCGAGATATATGTGTTTTATACATATATATTTTTATATTGTTTCCGGGGTCCCGCACATGGGCGGGAATATTCAGTGCTGATGACTTTGATGAGGATACCCCTGGAAGAGAACTAGGATTACAGGTAAGTAACTTATCCTTCTTCTCAGACAGGAGGTTACAGCCCTCTTGGGCAAGGGGGCAGTCGAGCGTGTTCCTGTGCAGGAACTAGGGAGTGGCTGTTACTCCCACTACTTTCTGGTCCCCAAGAAGGACAAGGGGGGCTTGCGCCCCATCTTGGACCTCCGGGACGTCAATCACTTTCTCCGGAAGGAGAAATTCAAAATGCTGACTCTGGCTCAGGTCCTGGTTGCCCTCGACCCTGAAGACTGGATGGTAGCGTTGGACTTGCAGGATGCTTATTTTCACATTCCTGTCCTGCTAGCTCACCGGCGCTACCTGTGGTTCATGGTGGGCCTGAGCATTTTCAGTTTGCCGTGCTTCCCTTCGGCCTTACCAGCGCCCCTCGGGTGTTCACGAAGGTGATGGCAGTGGTCGCAGCTCATCTGCGCAGGTCCGGGGTGTCCGTCTTCCCCTACTTCGACGACTGGTTGTTGAAGGCGGGCTCGCCCCAGGCAACCACCTCCAGACTACGGCCGACCTCCTGCACTTGCTGGGGTTCTCCATCAACGTGCTGAAGTCGCACCTGAGTCCCTCTCAGAAACTCCGATTCACCGGAGAGGTTCGGATTGGGCATTGTGTTGGGTTTATCCTCCCGAGCAACGAGTCTGGGATATTCAGGCTATGATTCTGATCTTTCAGCCTCTGTCCTGGGTTTCGGTCAGGATGACCCTCCGGCTTCTGGGCCTGATGGCCTCCTGCATCCTGCTGGTGACACATGCCAGATGGCATTTGCGGACTCTGCAGTGGGACCTGAAGTTCCAGTGGGCGCAACATCAGGGCTACCTGTCCGACCACGTTCAGATCTCGGAGGGCACTGCACGACAATTACAGTGGTGGCTCACAAATCGCGATTGGGTCGATGGCAGATCCCACTCCCTTCCCCAACCGGATCACACAGTGCTGACGCATGCGTCCCTCCTGGAATGGGAAGGCCACTTGGGAGAGGCGGAGATCAGTGGCCTCTGGTCTCTGGCAGAGTCCCGGCTCCATATCAACCTTAGGGAGCTGCGGGCGATCCGACTTGCACTGAAGGCATTCCTTCCCTCTGTCCGAGGAAGTGTAGTGCAGTTGTTCACGGACAACACCACCGCCATGTGGTATTGCAACAAGCAGGGCGGAGTGGGGTCCTGGACCCTATGTCAGGAGGCTCTGCACCTCTGGACATGGCTGGAACATCAGGGCATTACCTTGGTGGTTCAACACTTAGCAGGTTCCCTGAACGCCAGGGCGGACGAACTCAGACGTCGGTGCATGATGGACCATGAATGGCGTCTGAACTCGGACGTGGTGCAAGGTCTCTTTCTGCAGTGGGGAGAGCCCTGGTTAGATCTATTCACCAGCGAAGAGAACGAGCAATGTCATCAATTGTGCGCGTTGGAATTTCGAAGGCGGCAATCGCTCGGAGACGCTTTTCGTCTCGAGTTGAGCTGCGGTCTGTTGTACGCCTTATCGCCTGTACCACTTCTGCCCAGAGTGCTGAAGATGATCAGGCGCGACCGGGCCGAAGTCATTCTTGTGGTTCCGGACTTGGCTCGAAGGGTATGGTATCCCGAGCTACTCAGTATGAGCATCGATCCACCGATCCGTCTGCCTCTTCGGAAAGATCTTCTGTTGCAGCAGCAGGGGCCCGTTCTCCACTCGAACCTGTCCAGCCTCTACCTCCATGCGTGGAGATTGAGCGGCGACAGTTGACAGATTTTGATCTTCCTCCCGAGGTCTGTAATGTCATTCTGGCAGCCAGGCGTCCTTCCACTAAAACAGTATACTCCTGCCGATGGAACAGATTTGTGGCATGGTGCACAGCAAAGGCTGTGGATCCCCTTTCTGCGCCTCTTTCTGAGGTTCTTCTGTTTCTTTCCAAGGAAAAGACTCTCAAGGGTTATCTTGCTGCCATCTCTGCTTTTCTGTGGTTTCCTGATCAGCCTTTCTCTTTTTAAGTTTCCGGTTGTTAACCGTTTCCTCAAAGGCATTACACACACGTTTCCTTCTGTGCCTTTCACAATGCCTCAGTGGGACTTAAATCTTGTATTGACTTATTTGATGTGCGCTCATAACTGTCCCTTACGTTGTCTCACTTTAAAGACGGCTTTCCTGGTGGCTATCACCTCTGCCAGAAGAGTGAGTCTTCTCCAGGCTCTTTCTTCCAAACCTCCTTTTCTTTCAATTCATCCGGACAAGGTGGTTCTAAGGACCCATCCTTCTTTCCTGCCAAAGGTTGTCAGTCCCTTCCTCATCGGGCAGACCATCACCTTGCCTACCTTCTTTCCGCCTCCGCAACCTTCCAGGGAGGAGGAGAGGCTGCACCGACTGGACCCAAAACGTGCGCTCGCATTCTATCTGCAGCGTACACAACAGTTCCGGGTGGATGATCAACTCTTTGTTGGCTACGTTGGCGCCAAAAAAGGCTGGGCTGTGCACAAACGGTCCATCTCCCGGTGGGTCCTTCTGTGCATCAAAACATGTTACTCCTCGGCCAAGAAGGAGCCTCCTGTGGGACTGTGTGCCCATTCGACCTTGCAGGACATTTGGCAGGCAGATACGTGGGCCTCGCTGCACACGTTTACTAAGCACTACTGCCTTGACAGTCAGGTCCGGAGAGACGGCTTCTTTGGCTGTTCTGTGCTCCGTGATTTTCTGGTGTAATATTGTTCGCAGACCCACCACCGGGGTTGGTATAGCTGGGGTATCTATTCTAAGGTAAGGAATCTATCACTAACGTGTCTCTTTCAGATGCACAAGTTACTACTTGTGTAACAATATATCTGTAAGAGACATTAGTTAGTGATAGATTCCTTACAGCCCCACCCATCCTCCTCGTTCTGCGAACTGATTTCTAGGGTTAAGGTCATCCCTTTTTAGGGCCCTAGTTTTAGGCACCAATGGTCAGTATCTTGCATGGCTCTGCGTTTCTGGTGCAGAAAGTCGTGTACAGAACTGACGTCGGCACGCATGGGTGGTGCCTAAGTACCCTCCGTGACGTCATCTCAGCGCTGGCGACGCCTGTGACGGACGCGGAGCCGCAGGATGCCACCTACTGACGTGCAGGGGTACTGCTAAGCAAAATTTTCCGGATCCAGTCGGACGCCTGGGGATATTCTAAAGTAAGGAATCTATCACTAACTAATGTGTCTTACAGATATATCGTTACACAAGTAGTAACTTGTGCTTCATTTTTGGTTTCTTTGGAAGATGTGTGACTTACTCTACTTTAAAGACTCTGAAAAGCTACTTGATCTTGGCTGGCATTGATTAAGTGGTGCTTGCTGAGGGAGGAGGATGATTTTGTTATATTTTTCTTTTGCCATGTGTGTTGTTTTGCTGTGGTCTTCTTTGGGTACTAAGGAGCTGTTTAGTGATTCATTTCGTTATTTAGTGGGGCGCCTAGGGGTTAGAGCAGCTAGTATGCAACTCACTGGTGTTTTCTTCACTTGGGCTGCCATGGTGCTCACCTTATCTGTGAGGGCAAGTTTAGAGATAGGAGCCGTGTAGTAAACAGTACTAAGCATTTTAACGGTTGTAAACACTTCCTTTCAGCATTAGCAACCATTAAAATTATTTTCCTTATCCATGAATCCCATTTTAAGAGTCTCAAATGTTTTTCTGACTACTACAATGGGATTTCAAATGGATACCGATATGGTATCTGAAAGAGGAGTGTTGTTGGCATCCCTTCCAAATACTGAATCTGTGTCTGTTTCATGTTTTGCAACCAAAAATCAGTAAAATGTTTTTTAATACACACCTCCACATTTAAATTTAAGGAGGAGTCCCCAAAGGACCGCTCCCAAACTTATTGTTGCAGTTGGTGCTTTAAGAGTGAGGAGTATGCCCAGGCGTGGATCCCATGCTAACTGTGCCACAGGACTCAAGCTATACCTCACTTGTGAGGCCTTTGTAGGCTGAAAGCTGCCTGGGATTGCATGTGTTTCCATCTGAAGGGGACATGGCCTAGCAGTTCAGGCTGGACTGTTTCGGGCAGAGCAGGACTAAGACTGATTTGCATTCAGTGGGTCCTTGTCTAAAGTGGCATGGTGGGCAAAAAACAGTGGACTGGGACGCGGCCCTCTGCTACTGCCATTGGCTTAGAATAATTCAAGTATTCCACCCATCACCTTCTTGTTTGTTACAGTACCTTGTGATAAGACATGGAACCAGCAAAAGCAGCTTCTTGTTTTGACAAAAGGTCACAAATTTAAAGTTTTCTTTGAATAAGCACCTCTCCTTCTGCCATCTTTCGGTGATTGTTTTGCTGTGAATAATGTTGCAATTTGTAACAAGGCATTGAGCCAGGACTCGCTGAAGAATCCTAGATCTAGGTCTGTGCTGAAATGGTTTGTTCACCAAGCAGGTTATGTGGAGAATGCATCTTCTGGAGCTCATGCTTTGCCAGGCGTATGTTTCTTTTGCTCTTCTTGTATGCCCAAAATGTAATGGTGGGTTAATTTCATACAGAGGTGTTTGATTCTTCTCATGGAAGATAGTATAAATGGATAGATAGGTTGTGTGACAGTAAGTGGGGGCCAGGTAATGTAGTGGTTGACTGCTTTTAGGTACATGAAGTTTCTCCAGGCAGGGAATTACCAGTGGTTTAATTGAAACTGTGGGAACAGAGGTCGTTCAGTGAGGTCTGAAGAAAGGCAGTTCATGGTAGATCAATAAAAATTCACTTCTACAGCATCCTTATCCCACGTGTTGGCAAGGAAGGGACGCCACAAATGGCTGTGTATCCATTTTATTCTATGTATGGGTACCCTCCTCATATCGCTGGGGTCAGAGAGCGTGCCACTCACCAATACTCCAATTTCCCCCTCTCTTGCACCTAGAGTTGAGCTGTGTTACCTACAGCCCAAGGTTCAGGGGTGATACGATTATCTTCTCAGCAGTCTGAGTAGTAGCCCCTTTCCATGTCTTCACATCGCCGTGCAAACCTGGACCAGGATATGCATATGCAAGCATTCCAAATAATGCCATCACCCCATCATGGCACCCATGATTGAAGACTATCCTCTTCCCTAGGTTGGAAGAGGATGCGTAAGAGTAGTAATAATTAGATCAACTGCTCCCAGCTCAACATCTTTGGAACCTCGCCTGCCGAGATATTATTAAACTTCCACGCCCAGGAGTCACTGCACAGTCTCACTGACTCACTCCACAAAACGTTGACACATTGTGCATGTATTTGAAACCATTCCTCGGTCATAAGATAGAGAAGGGAGTTGATCAATGTTGTCCCCTAGGATATCGCAAGCAAGCCCCAAGGCAGTAGTATTTTAGTTTGCGCTTGTGATTTCAAAGCAGATTCTACATGTGTTTACTTATGGAGGATTAGAAAACAATTTTGTATTATTCATACAAAAAGATGTCATGGAATATTTTACTTGACCAAATGAATAACAATAACAGATTAGAAGCATACAAACCGTAATTGAATTGAAAATGCTTGACATTGTACCTGTGTCACAAACACTATTTTTATAAGGCCATATATTTTTTCCATAAGGTATACTTTCTCAACCTTCTTTAAACATTAGTTGATGATACTCAATTCCTTGTGAGTGGCAATATTTGTTATTTGGTAACTTTGGGAGTCATATAAGTAAAGTATAGAGCTGCAAGTTGCACAATAAAATGTATGACCTCTTTTTGTCCAAACAGTAAACAAAATCGATTTGACCATTAAATTCAAAATATTAATATACTCGCAAGTAGGTAAAGCTTTCTATTTAATCATTCTAAGCAGTAGATTTAATAGAATTTTCATGCTGAATTTCTTGTCTATGCTTACTTTCAGCTTAGAGCAATTGTTGGCCAGCCAGACTGCAAAGCATGTCAGTAAAGAATCTAGTGAGAAATCTAATATCGAAGAACAGCTTTGAGAAGAATTTGGTAGGAGATGTAAAAAAGGCAGGTGACCCGGACTATTCTAACACGTTTTACCACCACCGAAACCTGTTTACTGTTACTAACTGGAATAAGAAGCCTGTTTCAAACATTCTAATTGTGATCTTTAAAAAATTGTTTTGGGGTTGAGTGGCAGGGTTGGAAATCACTTTCAAGTCAAAAGACCTTGTAGTTCTTGCTCGCACATCCTATTATGCTGCCTGTTAGAGGAAGGATGATCATAGGACAACATATTGGGGGACGGTTGTTACGTTGATCATACAGTGTTGGGTACTTTGAGCATTCTTGAGCTGTTTCCGAACTGTCACCCTAGTTAATTGCCAGCCCCACAGTTACAGTCACGAGCTAGAAGTCAGAGAGTATCAAATGGGAATGGAAGAGCAAGTAACAGCTGGTTACATTCTTCTACAGTAAGTGGGATGAAAACCTATTCAGTGATCAACCCAATTACACCCAACAACATCAGACATTAAAGGCTATTTGCGCTCTTTGCTTCAGATCTTTGCTTTGGTTTCACTGAGTAATTAAAAAAGATTCAACATTTTTTGCTTGTCTACTTACATTTAAGAGGACATAAAAATGTGGCAATCCTTTTCCTTGGACGTGGAACACAAATAGTTGAAAGTTGTTGAAAGTTGTATGTACTTTATTCGATAAAAAATTTATCATAAAAGTATGTACATCTTTATACATTAAGAAGAAAAAATCCAGCAATCCATTATACATACAACCAAAGTACAAAGTAATAAATACAATTAAAAAAAGTGTATATACAGTAAAACAAGAAGCAAAATATCAGTGTATAAATGCTAAAAATGCCTTAATCAAGCAAGCGCACAGACTTCTAAGGGTAAATTTGCTTTATCAGCCTTGAACGTGTCTGCCAGGCACTACCCAGGTACTTGGCTACCCTACAGACTGTGAACAGGGATGATGTGTCGGTAGTTAAAACACATAGGGCCATGCTGTGGCACCAAGACCCAGTTCTTTACAGATTGGTTTCAGCCATATTTTCCTTGCAACCCTGTATGCTTTACATGCAAAGAAAAAGTGGGCCAAAGACTCAATGGGAGCAGAGCACCCGGGGCAGGATGTTACGGGGGATCCCGTCTTTTTCCAACCTGCTATAGTTTCATTAATCGGGAGTATCCCGAACCTCAATTTTAAATAAAGCGATCTATCGCTGGGCTTTTGGATGAAATCAAGAAATGGTTTGAGCCTCCTAACAGGTTTATGCTCCAAAAATTGTTCTGTAAGCATCCCCCATTTAGAGCTACGTAACTCCTCCTCCTGCACCTAGTCCCAATATATCTTCTTCATTGTTTGTTTTGGTGGTGGGCACTGGCTGTCCCGAATTTCACTCATCCCTAGTTTTAAAACCAGCTGCCTGAGATTACTTAACCACTTGATCTTATTACCAGTGTTAAGTTTGATTAATTCATCCAGGACTGCCGCGTAGTTTGTCAATTCCGGTGTACTTCTTAGACGTACCCAGAATAATAAAGGGCGGAGACAGACTATGTCTTTTAACGAACGCTTGCCCATGTCCTGACGCAGGGGTTTTACAGGGGTGGAAACGGGGAGTGAGACCAGCTCTCTCAGAAACTTATTTTCTGATCTTACTAAATCAATAGTATTCTCAAACCCCCACAACTCAGATCCATACACTGCCGAAGACAATGCTTTTCCTTCATACACCACAAGGGCCGGAGCTATAGGTTTACTCGTGGACTCTCGATGTTCTCTTAGAATAGCTCCTGAAACTCGCTTGTGGTTAAGAAGCATTTTGGCCACATGGGTTCTCCAATTTATCCGGCTCTTAACCCTAACCCCCAAATAGTCAAATGAGTCCACCACCTCCAATGGAGTACCATTAAGGGAGTTATTATTCTTAAATCTCTTTGAGGGTGACATGGTCATTAGCTTCGTCTTGGTAGTATTAATGGTAAGGCCTCTTTCGACACAGAATGAACTAAATCGATCTAGCAGCTTTTGGAGGCCTGCCGGGGTTTTAGATATCAGGAGGGTATAGACGGCAAAGAGCAGGGTGGGTATTTTCTCCCCCGCCAGGGCTGGGGCATCGGCTGGGTCCTCTCTCAAATGGTCTACCACCCCATTAACAAAGAGAGAGAACAAAGTCGGGGCCATCACACAGCCCTGGCGGACCCCCCTGTTCACAGCCACCCTCTCTGTCAACTGCCCCTGATCCCCCCCATCTGATCTTTGCATAATTCCCCTAATGCAGTTTCTTAATGAATTCAAGAAGGGGAATGGGGAGGCCCAAATCTTGCAACACCTGCCATAGTTTAACGCGGGGCACCAGGTCGAAGGCCGTCTTAAGATCTATAAACGCCAGTTATAGGCTGCCTTTCCCGATGGTCACAGTTTTCCAGTAAACAGCAAAAAATCTGAATACCTGGTCCATCGTGCCCACCTTCCGCCTAAAACCCGCTTGGAAGTGGGAAAGAATGTTCTCTTCTTATAACCACGACCCTACCCTAGAGAGGATGACCCTGCCAACCACCTTCTGGATCACGTCAATTAGACTGAGCGGCCTGTAGTGGGCAGGGTCATCCCTCGCAACTTTTTTGTACACTCTTACTACCTCTGCTCCCTTCCATGAATCCGGGACTGGGTGACCCCCAGCAATCAGATTCATTATTAGGGAGATTAAGTTATCCCACATCGCAGGGTCATGTAGAAGCAGGTCTCCAGGAAGCCCGTCTGGGGCTGCCGCCTTTCCCGGGCTAAATTCTTAATAGCCGTTTGTACCTCAGTAATGGAAAAGGGTTCTTCAGGAACCTGCAATTCTAGACCATCACCAACAGGCACAAATGGTAGGGGGCGAGGCGCTCCTTCTGCACAATACAGATCATGAAAATGGGAATACCATTGTTGTTCCGTTATGTGGTTAGTAATAGGATCAGCTCCCCTTCTCTTAGCTTTATTAATGAAATCCCAGAATATGGTTGGGTCTTTCCTCTGGGATGCAGATTTAAGGTCTAGCCAGTGTTGCTCCTCCCAATTGCGTTTTGCTAGCGCTATTGATCTAGCGTAATCCTTTCTGGCCGCTCTTACTAATGACGGGTCTTTTTTATGCAGAGCTATGGTGAGTGCCTTCCTCTTTCCCCTACATTGGTCCGTATACCAAAGGTTACTTGATTTTACTAAGGGCTGTTTCTGTGTACTATTTTCTTGAATAATAAAACACTGGCCCAGTCTCTCAATTATGTTATTATAAAATTTAGCGAAGGAGTGGCCCTGAAGGTTTTCTGTAGCTCCCTCAAACTGTTCCAAGTCAACAATCTTCAGTACTATGTGCTCACTGATGTTGCTTAATTTTCCTTCCTGACATTTAACTTTATGCCATTTCAACCGACAGTTACAATTCGAGGGCACGACCTCCTTAGTTTTCTTTAACGGGACCTTAGTTATATTTCCATTAATCATTCCCCACCTTAATTTCATGCATAAGGGATTGTGGTCACTGTCCTGGGACTGTATTACCTCCATATCAAGTAAGTCTCCCCAGAGTCGAGTGTCCAGCAGTATATAATCTATACGTGACGGGCCACTAAGCCTATTAAAAGTATTGGCCCCGTCTGGGTCGGAACCTGTCCTACCGTTTACAGCTCTCAGGTTGTGTTCTAGAGTTAGGGCATTGATCTGAATTGCCCTTGCGGACCATTTTTTAATAGGTGCCAGCGTCAGAGTAGGTATAGACCATTTAATGTCTTCCTCCCCAATTCCTAGGAAATCTTCCCCACTTAGGGGTTCGAAGGTACAGTTAAGATCTCCAGCCACAATCGTATTGGAGAGGGGGGCTATTAGCTATTTCTGACTCTAGGGCTGCTATTGTGGTGAACATTTGTGCACCTGCAGACCCTCATGCATATATATTATATAAGTCTACCTTGTTACCCTTTTGATGACCTTTGATAGTAAGATGTAAAATATCCTCTGACGGAGAATTATGTATAGTAATGGCCCAATTCAGTGCAATCTTAATCCAAATGTGAAGGCCCCCTGCAGGACGGCCCTTCCCAGAGTTTGTTGCGGGGGTGTAAAATGTGGAATACCCAGATTTATATATAGGGAACGTACTCCAGGTCTCCTGAAACAAGCAGACGTCAAACGTATTAATAAAGTCATTCCATTCAGGTATAGCTAGTTTTTTTTTGTAGTCCTGCTATATTCCATGAGAGGAGTTGTATCACCCTCGGGTTTGCTGCTGGAGTAGCTACAGTATCGTACTTGCTCCCACCCTTCCCATCCCCCCTGCGGGGACTTGACTCTGCACTAACTACTCTTGGGGCTCGCCCTCCTTCTACCCCCTCTTGTATTTCTAGTATAGGGGGCCGATGGTGGGTTTTATCCAGTCAATCGACAATATTGAGGTCTGATTCGACCTGCTCCCTGTCTGTGGACCAGATAGGCAAACGCCTGATTTGGATATCTGAATGCTTGGGGGGTGAGGCGCGATATTCCAGGGCCACTAGATTCTCCGCCAGTTCTGCATTGGATAACTGTAGCTCAATGCAGTCTGTCCGGGAGCTGTATAGGGAGACCCTTTTTACCCTTACCATATCCTCCCTAATGATTGACCTACAGCCCCTCACATGACGTAGCCAATGTATTGCTTTATTGTGGATGGACTCACTGCTTTCATAACCAGAATTACTACTTTGTGTGGGGACCTTAGTCATATAGACTATTGTAGCTGAATTTCTTACAGGGGAGCTATTCTTACTTAATCCTGGGCGCACCCACCCTGGTTGCTTGTGTCTCCCAGTAGGTGGGCTTTGATGGTCTGGATTAGTAAGGGATGGTCCCTGATGCTTAGCTCCAAATCCCTGGCTTCTCATCATGTTTCCTACACTCGATCTATTAGAGTCTGTTGAAGTAGGCAATGAGCAGGGCCCCTGCGACATATTACCAGCCATCCTTGCTCCCCCCACCCCTTTCACTGAATTAGACACTGACTGCACCCTAGGTGCTTTGCATGGTTGAGTAGTTGGTAGGGGCAAGGAATTTATACTCCTAGTCAGATCCACTTTTCTGATTAATTCTTCCATCATCTCTTTTACCACAACTACCTCCCTTCCAAGCATTTCCACTCGTTGCAGTATCAACGCGTTATTATGAGCACAACTAGGACACATTCGGGGGGCATCGTTTGGGGACTCTATGTCCCTATTAACACACAATAGATCATCTGCAAAATCCCCTGATAACCTTTCTAGTACCGCAAATCTATTTGAACATGCAATGCTTCCCACAGGGGAGCTAAATTATTAGGACCCACTACTTCTTTGTTGGGGGCTTCCTTCAAGTGAGATACCTCAGCTGGCCCTTCTGCTGGTCTATGGACTTCGCAGACGGGAGTGTTGGAAGTAAATTTTTTGTTAAAGATGGCAGGGATCACCCTTTTCCGAGCCTGGACCGAGGACTTGACAGTGGGATCAATAATAACCACTCTATTGCTGTTAGTGTTCCCCGCTAAAACTTCTTCACACTCCTCGACAATGGCTTCAATTCTGGTGAGCACACAGTTGGCTGCTTCGTGCGCCGCCTTTTTTCCCTTTTTCCCTTTTTTGGTAGGTAGAGTTGCCGTCCCTCCCTCCATGGTTTTCCTTTTCCCCATATTATACTTTCCTTATCACAACAAACAGGTCTACTTAAATTTAGTACTACCTTTGGACACCAGCGCAAGGATTAGCCAGTCCGTTTTGCAAAGTTCCTGTTCTCATCCCACGAACAGTACCTTATGTTCCTCTGAGTCCGGTTCGAAGTGTTAGGGGGGCGGCCCTGTCCTGTCTCTTTCTGTCGCGGACGGGCCCGCCCTTGGACCGGGCTTCACCCGGGAAGCGCCCAGGCACGCCCGCGCGCGTCCCGCGGGTCCCCCTGGGGCTTTAGGCGCCTCCTGGCATGGCCTTATGACGGCGATTTCCCTGCGCCGCTGGGGGTGTAGGGAGATGTAGTCCCTTCCCCTCTGGCGCGACCTCGCTGGCGGTGTGATGCTGAGAGCGGCAATGGTCGCAGAAGCAGGGGGACAAGCAGAGCAGCAGAGAAACCCCCTCCGTGGGGTCCCACAGCCCAAGTAACAACAGGTAGGGTCTCGAATTAGGGCAACAGACTCCGACGCGTCCCCACAAATAGAAAACAACATGGAAAGAATCATGAATGAGTGAATGCCTTCTAGCTCTTGTGTTGTCTATTCCTTAAAACACCATTTGACTTCCATAGTGATTTCCATAATGCCCCCGTCTTCAACAATAACTCATTTTAAATATTAGTTTTTCTTCAGTGCTTCATATTGCAGTTCTTTATGTCTCTTAACTTTGCCTGGTTCAAGTGGTAGCCGGGGATGTGAATTTTATTTGTAGTCCAGGGATAATAATTGGGACGGCCATGGATTGAGAGCTCCACTTAGATGTGATAGGATTACCTTTGTTTGGATGTTAGTGCTGTGGGAAATATTTTGTAACACAAACAACTTTCTCGAAGCAGAAAACGCATCACACGGCTTCAAAAGCAGGGGTGGGTGCATGGATGTATGTTGCAACCCTAACGATAAGCTAGGACTGCTCTTTAGAATTCATACTAATGCAACAAGAGAACCTGTTTGGAACTGAAGAAGACTTCCCTGGTTTCGCCTTCCTAAACAAGATATAAATCCCTCTTCGGGCACTCGAGACCCTTTCGGTGAGGTGCCCTGTGCTCTGGCTTGAATTTCTTCCTTTCTCCGGGTTTTGCGAAAAAGTTTCCTTATTGGGATATTGAAAAAGATTTGGATTTCCTTTCTGAGACAACTCTCCCTGGTAAGAAACTGGAGGGAACTTGCACTAAGAAGCCTGGTATAGATTCTGTGTGGCAAAAAAAGCCTTTGGCAGGAAGGAGCTGCTTCTCAGTAAGACTGTACAAGAGATGGCTGATTTTAGAAGAACTTGTCCTGAAGCATTTATAACTTGGATTAGCAATTTTCTACATCTTATCAAGTATCTATGGCTCTCTCCAGCAAGCCTATGGTAGGTTCAAACCATGCTTCAATCTGTAGCTGCAAGTGATAATGACACCTCATTGGAGACTTCTGCACAGATTTGCCTGGCGCACATGTTTTCGAACCACCTGCATCCAGGCTCAACCTTTCCCATACAATAAGCTCTCTCTGCTTAGACCTGCCAGAGCTTCAAGCAAGTGACTAAGGTTCAACATTGCTTCTACTAGGGAGGCGGTGCGGTTGAAGTTGCTAATTTGAACAAAAGTTGGAGAACCACTCAGTGACTTTATACTACTGTTAGACCCGTTTAACTGTTTGTTGATTCTTTGGTACTATTTTCACCTCATGCCTTTTGAATATGGTAACCATTTTTCACAAGTTTGTGACATCCTATTTTATTCAGTAATACATATTTTAATTAACTGGGTTTGTACATGTAAGTGTATTGATATTTAAAAACCTGTTGTACACATGCCACACTTTATCTGCTGCCTAGGTCAGGTAACTATGAGCGAGCCAGGGCATTCCTTGCAGGATGCACTTTACCATTGTGGGTTGGGATGTTGGAGTCTAGTGGGAGCGCACACACAGCTTGCATCAAAACTTTGGCCTCTCTCTCTCCTCAACCCACCTCTCACCCACTCATCCTGACAATCTGGTTCCTTTTAGTATGTGAAGCAACACTGGCGATGTGGCCAACACTGGGGTCTGAAAGAAATATTTTTCCAGCATGTCGCTACTTTGTGCACACTACTTGTTGTAATACTATTGATATTTTTGATGCTGCAGTTTTTGGGCATTCTTATTTCAAATAAAGCATTAGCAGAACTGCATAGTTTCTTGCAGAAAGATATTGACGGCAGGGTATTATTGATATTCAACTGTGAGCAGAGGATAGCTTTTCGTTATCCAAGACATTGGGGAGCCTCCTACATGTTGCTTTCTCATGTTATGTATGCTATAATGTATCTCTCAGATGTCAATCATGGACTCTGAGCTTCACGTTGGAAACTACTGTTAAAAGACAGCTTAGGATTTGGGCCAGGTCAGTCAGTAGTAACAGTTGTGCTCCAAAGATGGAGCAGATCGAGCGGTGACTGTTTATTATGTGCGGCATGGCATTAAAAAAAAAATACCTACAGTAGCTGAGAGATACCAGCAAACAATTAATGCTATCTAATGGGTTTGTGTCAAACACTCATTAGATCTAAAATTGAGATCTTCAAGTGAACCTATGGAGCAGAAATATCACAGAGAACCAATCACCCTTTTTTATGACTTGCCAAGCCAATACCAAAGAATTTATATTTATTTTGATCTCTCTGCCTCCTTCATGTGGTGCTGAGTTACTTGAATAGTCGAGTATACACTGTGGGGTCGATTCCGATCCGGTAAAATGCGCTCCGAATCGTCGTACGGAGAGTTTTTTCCCCATACGAATCGTACCCGTAGACGTCCCGTACGTACGACGAAGTACGATCCGTACCAGGTGCCAAACTCCGTACGAGTCGTACAGGACTCCGTACGACTCAAATCTCCGTACGAGTCTCACTTGGAACCGGCTGTACGCGACATCACTACGGTTCGCGGCTGGTTTTTACGACCCAGCAAGTACGATTCGTGTCGGGTACGCGCCGTACGACCCTTTTCCTACGGGAGCCGAAAACAGTCGTAAACGCAGAGTTCGCACCGAAACAGGTACGGAACGCCCCCCCCCGGGTACGGCACGTACCCCCCATGATCGCAGGGGTACGCGCCGTACCCCTGTGATCATGCGGGGTACGTGCCGTACACCCAGCGTACATGGGGTACGCACCGTACCCCATGTACGGTGGGTGTACGGCACGTACCCCATGTACGCTGGGTGTACGGCACGTACCCCTCATGATCACAGGGGTACGGCGCGTACCCCTGCGATCATGGGGGGTACGCGCCGTACGGTGTGTAGGTGATCGTGCGCTTTTCCGTACGAATCGACGTGTACCGTACGAATCGCGTCCGGGTTGGCCGATCGGGATCGGAATCATCCGGTCGTACGGCGTCTGTACGAGTCGTATGGAAACGGCTCCAGATACGATTCGTACGGACGGGGATTTTACCGGATCGGAATCGACCCCTGTGTGTGTGTTTTCTCATTGAACAGGCTTTTACCCTGACTTGTGAAGTATCTATTGACTAGTGTTATGGAGTCCAGAATAGCAATACTGAAAAACACTGTATTTTTCCAGTGTAGTATCTATCATATATTCAATACTAGATAGTTGCTTAGATGTTGATTCTCTTTGTGTTCTTGTTCGGAGTTTATTACACAATTATTTTTATAAAAATAAAGTGCTTTCAGTACCAATTTTGATTGGCACATGTCATCCACAAAGCATAAAAATACAGTAAAGTACATATTCCAGATGTTTTGCTGAGGGTAATGCTATTAAAAACATATAGAGCACACATATTGCACATTTTCCCCTTAGTAACTTGACTTCTCTTATCTAATCAAATGGCTAGCTTCCTATGGACTTCCAGGTTTTCTCAAACTTTGTGTACGAGCCCGACCTTGGGGTATATCGAATATCCAGCTCTCTTACTCTATGTAATTTAGCCTGCCAACTATGAAAAGTAGGTATGATCTCACTTCACCAATTCTGGAGTATAAGTGACCTCGCCACTGAGGACAGTATTTAAAGCGCTTCTTCTTGTATAATGTTTACCTTTATGTTTGGAGAACATCCAAGAGTGGCAGTATATCTATCGATAGCTATTGGATGACCTAGCTTCATTCTACAGTAATTCTCAATTTCTTCCTAAAATTGCTTAGTCTTTGAGTAATCTTAAGCAATATGAGTCCATGTACATCCCCTTCTGCTAAGCACCAAAAATATCTATCCACTATCTGAGTATATACTCTATCAAGAAAGGATGGAGTCCTATATATCAGCCATTTAGTGTAGAATGGCATTCTCCTGAAATTGGCGCCCCTTAATAATGTAGTGTTGAATGTATTAATTCTATTCCAGACCATCCTCGAAATCTGTAGGCCTTCTTTCTCATACCATTTAGCTCAGGCTTTTTCGTACAACTTTACAGACTTGTGTCTAATAAATCTTTTTACCCAACGACTTATTGGTCTCCGTCTAGTTGTTTCTAATAAAGCTTTACTGAGTTCTAGTCTTACACTTAGGGGCTCATTAGGATGGCGGACGGAAGAGCCACCGCGGCCCTGGAGTAGGCGGAAAAAGCCTTTTCCGTGTCCGCCTGCCGCGGATACTCCGTCCGCCATATCAGGATAGGAAAACGTGTCAAATTTCCGTCCGCGACGGAAAAGCACGCTCCGCCGCCGAACTACACACGAGACCGTGGCGGACGGAACACATCCGGAGGCCCCGCCGTACGTACTGACGTCGAAGACCGTCCCCCAAATCAAGATGGCGGAAAATACACATAAAACCGCAGCGGAAAAACAACCTGTCTGAACACGGCGGAATCCCCACTGCGAAGACAGGTGACATAGCAGAGATACCCACCGCAAGCTGACCAACACCATGGACCCAGCGCTACACGCTTTCCCGATGCTCTTCGCGATCCACCACGTCCTAGTCATGGCCCACCATGGACGACGACGCAGGTAAGGCACAAACCATTGGCTGTCTGCAGTGGAATACCAGTAAGGAACGTGACGTAGGGAGGGGGAGTGTCATGTTACCGAAACCATGATGAGAAGCAAATACAAATACACATTAGTAGTACGCAAGCAGGAATGACAACGACAGACCACGAGACCTGATAGACTACCTTTATTGTACAAAATAGGGGTTAAATCACAGTGTATGCGTGAGCATGGGCAAAGTGGGCACCACAGCAGCTACATCATTGGCAGTCAACGAGAGGGCAGAATGCAGTATCAGAGCATCAACAGGGCATTGTGCAGTACAGAACAGGTACATCAGAGCAGGTAACGAGAGGGCAGCATGCAGTATCAGAGCATCAACAGGGCATTGTGCAGTACAGAGCAGGTACATCAGAGGCAGCACGTGAGAGGGGCAGTATGCAGTATCAGAGCATCAACAGGGCATTGTGCAGTACAGAGCAGGTACATCATAGGCAGTAAACGAGAGGGCAGAATGCAGTATCAGAGCATCAACAGGGCATTGTGCAGTACAGAGCAGGTACATCATAGGCAGTAAACGATAGGGCAGAATGCAGTATCAGAGCATCAACAGGGCATTGTGCAGTACAGAACAGGTACATCAGAGCAGGTAACGAGAGGGCAGCATGCAGTATCAGAGCATCAACAGGGCATTGTGCAGTACAGAACAGGTCCATCAGAGGCAGCACGTGAGAGGGGCTAAGTGCATCAACAGTCCATTGCACAGAGCAGGTCCATCAGAGGCAGCACGTGAGAGGGGCAAAGTGCATCAACAGTCCATTGCACAGAACAGGCCCATCAGAGGCAGCACGTGAGAGGGGCAAAGTGCATCAACAGTCCATTGCACAGAACAGGCCCATCAGAGGCAGCACGTGAGAGGGGCAAAGTGCATCAACAGTCCATTGCACAGAACAGGCCCATCAGAGGCAGCACGTGAGAGGGGCAAAGTGCATCAACAGTCCATTGCACAGAACAGGCCCATCAGAGGCAGCACGTGAGAGGGGCAAAGTGCATCAACAGTCCATTGCACAGAACAGGCCCATCAGAGGCAGCACGTGAGAGGGGCAGTATGCAGTATCAGAGCATCAACAGGGCATTGTGCAGTACAGAGCAGGTACATCATAGGCAGTAAACGAGAGGGCAGAATGCAGTATCAGAGCATCAACAGGGCATTGTGCAGTACAGAGCAGGTACATCATAGGCAGTAAACGATAGGGCAGAATGCAGTATCAGAGCATCAACAGGGCATTGTGGAGTACAGAGCAGGTACATCATAGGCAGTAAACGAGAGGGCAGAATGCAGTATCAGAGCATCAACAGGGCATTGTGCAGTACAGAGCAGGTACATCAGAGGCAGCACAACTACGTGTCCCTACCAAACCGTCACAGGGACCACAAGAGTGCCACGCAGTTCTCAACGGACACACCATGTGAACTAACATTTGAGTGAAGTGTACAGCACCTCACATCACAGAATCAGGGGGACTGCGTGAACTACCTGCCTCGGACACACTGGCAGCACCAGCAACAGGAGTGTGAGACACAGCCACAGCCCGAGTGACACACACATGGGCCACGGACCCAGACACACAGGCAGCACCAGCAACAGGAGTGTGAGACACAGCCACAGCCCGAGTGATACACACATGGGCCACGGACCCAGACACACTGGCAGCACCAGCAACAGGAGTGTGAGACACAGCCACAGCCCGAGTGACACACACATGGGCCACGGACCCAGACACACTGGCAGCACCAGCAACAGGAGTGTGAGACACAGCCACAGATGTAGTCACTGACACGTGAGCCACTGACCCAGACAGACTGCCAGCACCAGAAACAGGAGTGTGCAACACAGCCACAGATCTCCTAACTGACACGTGAGCCATAGACCCACATACCCTGCCAGGATCTGCAACAGGAGAGGGCACAACTGACACTGTGCCACCATCTGATACATGAGAGTCAACTGCACCAGCGCCACTGGGACAACTGAAATGATGAGCCACAGGGCTGTATGGGCCAGGAGGCAGGGTGGGCCTGGGAGCTGGGGATAGCTCACCTAGAGCCAAATCGGGGTTGGCAGGTGTCAATGGTGTGTGTCTGCGTTTCTTAGGGAGGTGTGAGTGCACCCTGGACAGGACAGGACTGCCAAGTGGTGGGGACTCCAAAGAATCACCACCCAGCATAGGTGGAGCAACTGCTGCCGGGGATCTGGTTTCGGGGGACGTGCTGGAGCCTGCTTGTCGTTTGCTCTGTGCCTGCCGCCTGGACTCGGAATGATGTGTAATGGGGGATGCAACAACAGGGGACACCCTCCTCTGCTTCTGACTGGCCTGGATGGGAGTGGAGGTATGGGGGGACTCCGCCGCGGAGACATCAGTTTGGCGTTTAGTAGAAAACATCAGCCTCAGTGCAGCCAGGGGTGAAGTATGCCTGTCCTTGATAGCGCCATTGTCCATGCTAGATGCCTTGTCCGTAGGATGTGCCTTATCCTTAGGTGGAGTGTTGTCTCTGGATGTAGCCTGTGCCCTGCTCGCCGCCCTGTTCCTGCCAGCAGACTTGTCGTCTGTGGTGCACCTGTCTCCAGCAGACACCTGCTCTCTGTGTGTGTCCCTGCCCTTGGGAGTGGTCCTATCCACTGCTGTGGGCCTGCTCTTGGGAGTCTCCCTGCTCTTAGTAGGTGCCTTAGTCTTCTCACTGTCCTTGGGAGTGTCCCTTACCTCTGCTGTGGGCCTGCTCTTGGGAGTCTCCCTGCTCTTAGTAGGTGCCTTAGTCTTCTCACTGTCCTTGGGAGTGTCCCTTACCTCTGCTGTGGGCCTGCTCTTGGGAGTCTCCCTGCTCTTAGTAGGTGCCTTAGTCTTCTCACTGTCCTTGGGAGTGTCCCTTACCTCTGCTGTGGGCCTGCTCTTGGGAGTCTCCCTGCTCTTAGTAGGTGCCTTAGTCTTCTCACTGTCCTTGGGAGTGTCCCTTACCTCTGCTGTGGGCCTGCTCTTGGGAGTCTCCCTGCTCTTAGTAGGTGCCTTAGTCTTCTCACTGTCCTTGGGAGTGTCCCTTACCTCTGCTGTGGGCCTGCTCTTGGGAGTCTCCCATCTCTTAGTAGGTGCCTTAGTCTTCTCACTGTCCTTGGGAGTGTCCCTTACCTCTGCTGTGGGCCTGCTCTTGGGAGTCTCCCTGCTCTCAGTAGGTGCCTTAGTCTCCTCACTGTCCTTGGGAGTGTCCCTTACCTCTGCTGTGGGCCTGCCCTTGGGAGTCTCCCTGCTCCTAGTAGGTGCCTTTGTCTTCTGACTGGCCTTGTCCAAGGAACAGTCCATGGACATGTGAGTATCCCTTGCCTTGGGAGTACCTTTCGTGTTGAATGCCTGTGTAGCTCCGGAAGGCATGTCCCCCAACAACACTTGTGGATCCTGTGTGTGTACTCCAGTGCATCTGACGTCGTCTACGTGAACAGATTTAGCTGATCTAGGGGATGGGGTCTGTGCCCTGCGTGCCCTGACGTGCTGTCTGACGCTGCTTCTAGTGCAATAACCTGTATTTGAGTCCTGCTCAGAATGATCACTACCCCCTGAGACATCCAGCGGTGTAGATGGTGAAACAGAAGTAGCACCCTGTTCGTTCGACTGTACTATTGCAGACGACACACTGCTTGCCAATGACTGCACTGTCCTGTGTAGACCTGCAAGATCGCCATGCATCCCTTCCATGAATGCCACCACCTGCCCCAACTTCCTATCATGGTCCTGGAAAGCATTTGTCATATTGGTCTGCCCCACACACAGCTGTCGCAGCAGATCAACGGCCTCAGCACACAGTGCATTTTGGCTCACCGTGGCAGGGGCAGCGGTGCCTGCACCGAACGCCACTCTGCTCCCCCTACTCCTCCGGCCACGAACAGTACATGGTGCAGTTGGCGGAAGTGTGGGCCCTGTGTGCTGTCTTACGACAGAAGGTGATGAGTGCCCACTCCCAGTCTGTGACAACAGTGCAGGCTCACCAAGAGTGTCCGACGAGGAGGACGATGGTGTCTCCACATGCGAGTCCTCAGGGACGGTCCTGTCCCCCTCTCCGGCGCTGGCCTCCTCCGTGTCAGTCTGCGTGTGTGCGAAGTCTGAGCCGGACTCATTTCCTCGGCTACTCTCCACCGTCTGTGGCTGAGTGTCCTCTGTCAAAGCTGAAATGCACAGAAAAGATGTGTGAGTCATGGGCACACTCACGTACAGAAGGAACAGGATAGCCAAATCACATAGCAGACAAAGGTTTAGGAGCCCTCATCCTGCACATGGCCCACCCCTACCAGTCATCCTCACATTTTCTGCCATGGGGCCATGGACCACTAGGGGATGTGCTTTTACACTCAACTACTAAGCAAGTGGCGTGTCAACATGGCAGACCTGGATGTCAAATGAGTACCACCCAATGGGACCAAAATGGCATCACAGGCATACATACGCAACACGGAACTCAATAGTGTGTCTGTGCACCAATACATGCATAGCACTCACAAGTTTCCTACACAGACAGTATGCTCACCGCTAGTTTGCTGTTGATCGGCACTCAGACGTTCGGCCAGTTCAGGATGCGTCACTGCAATGATACGGTGCATGAGAGGGGTCATGGAGCGTCGGGACAGACGGGGCGTCCTTGGAATCAGGCCCAGTGTTACTTCCGCTACATTCTTGCTCAGCCTGGAAATGTCGTCCCAGCGTTTGTGGCAGTGTGTATGTCGTCTGTTGCACACCCCCAATGCCCGTACTTCCCGTGCTATGCTCCTCCACAGGTCCTTGCGAAGGTGCAGCTTGACCTACCATGATGGGAGACAAAAGGGTGTAAGTCAGTGGACAGGTGGCCTGTCACACACATAGGGGCAAGACGTTACTGTCAGCAGCCATGCACAATCAGGAACATATGTCTAGCCCACACTACACAGCTAAGATAGAAATAGGCCTGATCATTTGGCCCCCTCATGCACACCAACATGTCCCACACTGCACTTACCACCCGTCCCGGTGCGCCGTAGAGGCGTCCATAGTTGCGGAGTACACCGTCCACGAGGACATCAAGCTCCGCGGCGGTGAAGGGTCGAGACCGGATCTCTTTGCCTCTCGACATGGCAAGATCACGGAGTATGGCACTAGAGCAGCAGTCGGTGGTCAGCTCAGCAGCAGCAGCAGGTCGAGGTGATGGTCACAGGCAGCAGTCGGTGGTCAGCTCAGTAGCAGCAGCAGGTCGAGGTGATGGTCACAGGCAGCAGTCGGTGGTCAGCTCAGCAGCAGCAGCAGGTCGAGGTGATGGTCACAGGCAGCAGTCGGTGGTCAGCTCAGCAGCAGCAGCAGGTCGAGGTGATGGTCACAGGCAGCAGTCGGTGGTCAGCTCAGCAGCAGCAGGTCGAGGTGATGGTCACAGGCAGCAGTCGGTGGTCAGCTCAGCAGCAGCAGCAGGTCGAGGTGATGGTCACAGGCAGCAATGGTCCCCAGGGTAGGAAGTTTCATTTTGGCCAACACACATATATAGGGCCCTCAGCACGTGTCAGTGGCATACGTCGCCAGCAATTGGTCAGCCCTGGAAGCGTGATCGTGAAATGGGCCAATGACTGGCCCTGTTGTTGCGGTGCACAGCTTCCGCTACTTGCGATTGGCCGTATGCGGCCAGCGTCCCTCTTCCCATTGGCTGCATGTGCAGGGACCGTCACGGGCACACATCGGCAACCGCACGTGCAAGCCTCAGGCACGGATGCTTCAGTTGCAACAATGTACTATCACTGGCGCCTCCATGGCGGTGCACGTACACAGCGGGGGAGGTGCAGGCCTATACACCCTGTAGATGTACTCAATGGACATGCCAGTTCATGACCCCCCTTACAGTCACCTTGCATCATCCACCGTACACCGGCCGGAGCGGCCGGCCCATGAACAACCGCCGTGCCAGGCCCTGCCCAGGACCGCCGTGCCGGCCATGGCAACAACCGCCATTGCACGGCCCTTCCACTACCGGCGTTCCCTGGCGGTCCGTGCAATGGCGGTTGTTGCCATGGCCGGCACGGCGGTCCTGGGCAGGGCCTGGCACGGCGGTAGTGGAAGGGCCGTGCAATGGCGGTTGTTGCCATGGCCGGCACGGCGGTCCTGGGCAGGGCCTGGCACGGCGGTAGTGGAAGGGCCGTGCAATGGCGGTTGTTGCCATGGCCGGCACGGCGGTCCTGGGCAGGGCCTGGCACGGCGGTAGTGGAAGGGCCGTGCAATGGCGGTTGTTGCCATGGCCGGCACGGCGGTCCTGGGCAGGGCCTGGCACGGCGGTTGTTCATGGGCCGGCCGCTCCGGCCGGTGTACGGTGGATGATGCAAGGTGACTGTAAGGGGGGTCATGAACTGGCATGTCCATTGAGTACATCTACAGGGTGTATAGGCCTGCACCTCCCCCGCTGTGTACGTGCACCGCCATGGAGGCGCCAGTGATACAACATTGTTGCAAATCGACCATCCGTCCCGGAACCTTGCACATGCACTTGCCGGTGTGTGGGCGTGACGGTCTGTGCACGTGCAGACAATGTGAATGTCGAAGGCGGCCCGCGTATGCCCAGACGTAAACAGCGGATGCAGTGCACCGCCATGGCGTGGTCAATGTTTGCATCTTAGCCGATGATGCACCTTGTACCATTGTCTGCAGCTGCCTGCTCACGGTTGTGTGCGTGATTGCGTGGCTACACATGTCATGCTCCATCCCATGTGTGTCCATACCATGGGCATCGGTGAGCCACAAGTGTCCATCACGTGTGCATGTCCACATCGGGTAGTACCCTACACAATTTTGTCGTACCTCACATGTACACAGTAGATCCCGTATGTATGGGCACCTGTGAATCAGTTGTCAGTGAGTGGTATGTGTCAGATGATGACTATGGTGGGGGTTCTGTTGTGTACTGTACATGTGTGTTGCCTATTGTGTCCCCATGCATGTGATGTCCGTATGCCCACCATTCCTGGTGTTGCCATTGGTGCATCATGATATGGGGGGGTGGGGGGGTGTTTAATTTAGTATGTGTGCATGTACTTGCATGTGTGCATGTGATGTTGGGCCTACACATGTGGGTCATGTCACATGTCTGGTTGGCAGTGATGTTGAGGTGAGACAGTGTGCATTGCACATGTTGCTAAACATCATGTTGCTAGTGGATGCACATTGTTGCTACGTCGATCCATGTTGTCCTGACAATCAGAGGAGTCACACATATGACAAGCATACACTGGATACTACATGTTGGTAGAGGGCGTTGACATGTGATTGAGGTGCACACACATGCGTTGTATGTGATTTGACTTCCATTCCATCTACTCCCACACAGGAGGGCTCCAAATGTCCATCGCCCATACACTGTGCTGGAGGATATGGTGGACGAGGAGGTGATCCGGAAATTCAGGCTGGATCGCCGTCGATTGTTGGAACTTGTGACCCTATTGTCTCCTCACCTGCAGCCGCGAAGAACCTATCCAGGTTCCATGACACCCACGCAAAAGGTGATGGCGGCACTCCATTTCTTTGCAACAGGCACATTCCAGTACACAGTTGGAGATGCCGGGGGAATGTCACAGGCCATGTTCAGCACGGTACTCCGGGATGTACTGACAGCCATGATGCTGTACAAGCATGACTATATACATTTCCCTCAGGCGGCGGAGTTGGCAGCGGTCAAAGCTGACTTCTATGCCCTGGGTCGTATACCACACGTTGTGGGTTCCATTGATGGCACGCATATCGCTCTCATTGCACCACGGGCACGTGAGCAGGTGTATAGGAATCGGAAACACTTCCATTCCCTGAACGTGCAGGTGGAGTGCCAGGCCGACAACATCATCTCACATGTGTGTGCAAGATTCCCTGGCTCTGCACATGACGCCCACATCATGCGGAGCAGCATGGTCCCCCAACTGATGGCTAATCTGCGTCCGGCACAAGCGTGGCTTGTTGGTGAGTATGCTGTGGTGACAGGAGTGATATCTGTGTGGCATGGTGTGCCCCACAATGCAGGTTGTGATGTTTCTCTCTCTCTCTCTTCCACCAACACAGGCGACTCGGCTTACCCAAACAGGCCATGGCTGCTCAGTCCCTTACGCAATCCCACTACAGCTGGAGAAATGAGATACAATGATGCCCATGGTAGGACACGTCGAGTGGTAGAACGGACATTTGGCCTGCTCAAGTCTAGGTTTCGGTGCCTGGATAAGACTGGAGGGGCCCTGCCTTACTCACCAGGCAAAGTATGCAAGATCGTGATAGCGTGCTGCATGCTTCACAACCTGGCTGTGCGCTATAACATTGAACTGCTCTTGGACCCTGATGAACTGCAAGTTCCTCGCCCTCCCGACCCAGCCATGTCAACTGATGAGGATAGTGGTGAGGAGGAAGGTGTGGACCAGAGGCGCCAGATCATTGATCGCTACTTCCCTTGATTGTGAGTGTGCTCCTCTTGTGCTGCTTGGGTATGCCCTGTGAATGTGTGCTGGTGTTGTGGCATAGTGGTGTGCTTCATCTCTGTGTTCTGCTATGTGATGCATGCATGTGTGTGTGTGTGTGCTAAATTGTGGCCAATGCACGTCTCCATGATGTGTGTCGTCTCATCCATTACTGTTGTGATGCGTGTGGGTTGTTAAATGTTGCACTGCAGTGTGTTCTGATGAGTGTGATCATGTTTCCTGACGTGTCTTTGCGGTTTCTATTTTCCCTAGGTCACTCCCGCAGCGCCATGATTCTGTACCAGTTGGATACCTGTACCTAGTAACATCTGTTTCTGATGCATTCATGTGAATAAACATGGAGGCAACACATGATTGAGTGAGTAAGTGGCTTTTATTTACAAATTGTGCATGGGTGTAGGTGCATATTTACAAATGAGTGAAGGGGTGGGGGAGTGAGAGTAGAAGGTTATGGCAGATGAAATGTCCGTGCGGACACCACATAGGGTGGTGTCTGCCTAGTACAGCAGGCCTGTGGCAGGTGGGACCGGATAGTTGGCAGGGTGAATGGCATGCGCAGGTACTGGTACAGTCATTTTCTGTTCCTCTTGGAGCGTGTGGCAGCTGCTTCCACACTGCTGTCGCCCACTTCCAGCCTCGGACGGCCCCTCCGTCTTTGTGCCGGTACGGAGTCAGCTGGTTGCGCTGGGGCATCGGGTACCACATCCGCCGCAGGTGGCGGTGGCGGTGGCGTTGGCGGTGGCGGTGGCGTTGTTTGTGGCCTGATTGTCCTGGTGAAGATGTCCACTAGTTGGCCAAGCCGCCTCTCAATAGCCCCCAACATTGCAGTGTTATCTACAAAGTCCTGGTGGGCCCGGTCTGCCTGTGCCTGACCACGTTGGTAGCTCACCTCCACCCTGCCCAGTGCCTCCAATGACTGTTGCACTGGATTGGGTGTGTTGGTATCCTCCCGTCTTCTTTGGCGTATGCTCCTGCCTGCCGGATCTGGCCTTGCATCTCTGCCTTGCCTCACACTCTCCCTGCGTGGCTGGGATGGCGCTGGCACGGCGTTGGCCGTTGGGTTGGGCAGGGTGGCAGGGGCAGGAGTGGTGGTAGTAGTGGTGGTGGTGGAGGTGGTGCTGGTGGTGGCTGTGCAGGTCACAGTGGCCGGTGTTGTCACAATGGCAGAGGCCGTAGTTGTTGGTGCAGGGGTGACCTGGGAGCCAGATGGCCCTGGCTGGCTGCTTGTGCCGGGATCATCCTCTGCCCCGGAGGTGGCTGGCCAATCGTCCCCTGAGACGTCTGTGATTGGCGAGTCTGGAGGGCGGGTGTTGCTTCCAGCTGTCGGATTAGGATGACCTGCAAAACAAAAATGTGAGGATGAGTAATGTGGACTTGACAGGTTGTTTTCACTTTTTTTGCCGATTCTGTCTGCACTGGTACTCACCCCACCCACCACCACCACCGCCATCCCTATGGACATGGGGGCCTGTTGGGAGTTGTAGTTACATCCCCTCACACCCACCACCACCCACCACCACCACCACCACCGCCATCCCTATGGACATGGGGGCCTGTTGGGAGTTGTAGTTACATCCCCTCACACCCACCACCACCGCCATCCCTATGGACATGGGGGCCTGTTGGGAGTTGTAGTTCCATCCCCTCACACCCACCACCACCCACCACCACCACCACCACCGCCATCCCTATGGACATGGGGGCCTGTTGGGAGTTGTAGTTCCATCCCCTCACACCCACCACCACCGCCATCCCTATGGACATGGGGGCCTGTTGGGAGTTGTAGTTCCATCCCCTCACACCCACCACCACCCACCACCACCACCACCACCGCCATCCCTATGGACATGGGGGCCTGTTGGGAGTTGTAGTTCCATCCCCTCACACCCACCACCACCGCCATCCCTATGGACATGGGGGCCTGTTGGAGTGATTTCGACGTTGGTGAGTATGTGGACTGCATGCATGGGTTGGGGTCTGGGAGATGTGTCTTCACAGTTGTGTGAGGCACACCATGTAGTAGTGCTCGTGGTGCTTGGTTTGTACTTACCAGCCTCTTCTCCCTCAGGAAGTCCATCAAGGCTCTCAGGGTGGATGATGGTCATCACCTTGTCCTCCCACTCGGTGTAGGGTAAGGGCTCCGGAGGGGTTCCACCGCCGGTGTGATTAGCCCGGAGATAGTTCTTGGCTCGTATTGCTTTGACTCGGGTCTTTAGATCGTGCCACCGCCTCTGGATGTCCTGCTTCGTCCTCGGGACGCTCCCGGAGGCATTCACCCTGGTGACTATCCGGTCCCACATGCTGTTTCTCCTGGCTATGCTGGTCTGCTGCACTAGGGCCCCGAATAAGTGGGGTTCCACACGGATAATCTCATCTACCATAACCTTCAACTCGGTGTCAGTGAATTTTTTTTTTTTTTTTGGTGCCATGGTGTGTGGTGCTCGGGGTGTGGGTTTGCGTGGATGGGGAGGTGCAGGTGTGTGGTGTGTAAGAATGGTGTGGTGGGTGTTTGTGTGGTGGGTGTGTTTGGGTGTGGGTTGTGTGAATGCTATTTCTCTTTGGTCTCAGTTCAGTGGTGTGTCCTGCTAGCAGCTATGCTGTGATGCAGAGGAGTTGTGGAGTGGGTGGGAGTTCTTTTATGGTGTGTGTCTAGACCGTGTCTGAATGGTTATTGGCAGTCAGGTGCTAGGTGGGAGTGCTGCCAGGTGTGGATTGTGTGGTGCTTGGCGGTGGATCATTGTGTGTTGGGATTGGTTTGGATGTTTTCGGTGGGTGGGCGTTTTTTTTTCGTGTGTTTGGTGATTAACTTCCGTGCCAATGTATGGCATTGGTTTGACAGTAGGGATGTTGTTTGTGTTGTCGTTCCGCTGTGGTGCACGGATTCTCGGTGCATTTGTACCGCTGTGGACGTGGATGGCGGTGACTACCGGGGTACTTGCGGAGTTATCCTAATAGCGGACACGGACATTGCGCAGGTATCGCGGGGGTGGTGGATGTATTCGCGGTCATGTGCGTACGCGGCGGTCGGTGTTTTTACTGTTCCGTCCGCCTGCCGCGGACTCAGGTGTACTCCGACCGCCGCGGACGGGGATTGGTGTGCTCCGTACGCCGCGGTCGGCGTTTTTTGCATGTTTTATCCTAATTGCTGTTGCGGATTTTCCGCGGACAGGTCCGGAGTATCTTGCCACCTTCCGCGGCGGACGGTACACGTTTCCGTCCGCCATCCTAATCGACCCCTTAGTGCGGACGGATCAATACTTTCTGAAAGGTGCCTTATTTGAAAAAAGGACCATTTAAGTATACCTTTAGAATGACCCAGGCTGCATTCTATCTCTGTCCATTTTTTCCAAGTGTCAGAGCTGAGAAAATCTGCCACATAAGTATATCCGTTCTCCTCCCATTTCTTTTATATGTTAGATTGGATCAGCCTATACGCCACACCCTGAAGGTCGACCAAACATGTAGAGCCATTTATCTTAGGGATTTCAAAATACTTAAATAGTTGGGCTTTTTGTTTTAAAAACCACTGGGAGACCTTATAACGTACTCTTTGGGGATTTATCACCAGCCTCCTACGATCTAGAATTTTGTATTCCTTCAGTATGTTTATTATAAAAAAGTTTCCGTACTTGGAGGATTAAGATAGTTATTAAATCTATATGTGTTATGTGCAAAATTTACATAATAGTATTCCCTCAGGTTTGGAAGGGCTAACCGTCCCTCCTCATGTGGGTTACATAAAGTGACTAGTGCTAACCTCGATACCTTGTTGGCCCATATAAAGGATGAGAACAGACCATCTATTTCTTAAAAAAATTACATTTGTAATTTACTGGGGATCGCCACAAATAGAAAATTAAATAATGGTAAAATAGGCATTCTTATTAGTGCTACCCGTCCAACTATTGAGATTGGGAGTTAATAACATTTAGCAAATACATGCTTGACTTTCTGCACTAGGGGGGCATAGTTCAATGCATATAGTTTCGTTCACATTTTCCAACACAGATATACCTAGACATCTCTTAGGCCTCAAATTGAATAGTGGGTGGAGATCAGGTATTCATGCGTGGCCTGGGCAGTTGCAGAGTAAGATTTCCGTCTTAGCGTTATTTATTTTGTACCCTCCCAGTGCTTGAAAACCCGAAAAAATGCATGCTAAAATGTCCTGTTGAATACTCTCCCAGGCCTGAGAAATAGAAATATATCATCAACATATAATTTTATATTGGACATGCCTTGCAGAGGTTCTGTTTGTAATGCTTTTTAGGTCTCGGCTAGAAACGCACGAAGCGCGTTCTCGCCAGAGAACTATAGATGTCGGCTCAGCCGACAACGAGTGGAGACAAGAGCTGGCCACTCGCAGCACTTTGCAATAGGATTAGGTTGCGCGCGTGAACTTCTGCTGTTTTCAGCATGGCAGAAAGAATCGGATCCCGTCGCGCGCCTTGGGAAGAGTTCACGTGACTAACTGTGGAATGCATTGGTTGTAGTCAGCGTGCGTGGGAAGGGCAGCGGCACAACCCCCGTTCCCGGCGTGAGCTGCAAAGTAGTGGTAGTTCATTTTAGAATTACATTAGGCTGCGTGCTTAATAATGTTAATCAATTTCACTTGCTGTGAAACAGCGCAGTTTGTATTTAATTATACCGCGCTGTTTTCGAAAATAGGAAACATGAGGGCAAATACAAGTAGCACTGAGAGACAGTCTGGAACCGCGTGTATATCTTATGTAATGTAATTTAATTTTGCTACTTTGAAAACTGCGCATTTTAGATTTACATTACAGCGCGCGCTTTTCGAACTATGAGACATGAGGGCAAATAGAAGGAGCATGCAGACACAGTCAGGAAGCATATTTTATATTTTAGTTTTACATTAATCCACGTGCAGCTCGAACGCTTGTGAAGGAGCAAGCTGTCAATACCCATTGCAACAAACAGCTTTCCTTTTACTCCCCTTGTGGACAGGAGCACAACCCCCATTGAAACAAAGAGTTTTAGCCCTCTCGTGTTGTTTTTGGCACTTTACGTTAAGATAGCCCCAGGCCCATGCACACATATTCAATTAACAAAGTAATCCGTGTTTAAAACAATAGGTGCATGTTTAAGAGTCTTTGCTACGAAGTGATGTGAAGTGGCGTCTCACTGGCTTCAGGAACTGGCTTTTACTTATAATAAAAAAATAAACAAACAAGGTTTACAAATAATGTTAGTTTGTTTTCATACGTTTGAAAACAGTTCCTGTGTGGCAGCCTACACAGCTTTTGTCCACATATACAGCTTTACCCAAGAACTGTTTGAACTGTAACATTTTACGAGATTTTAAAATGCTGCATTGCAAAGTATTAGACACAGGCGCACAACATACATTGTAAGAATAAAAACAAGTGTTCAGCTTTTCTTTATGGTGTATGACAGCATAAGAATAATCATAGCAAACACTAGAAAAGGCCTCTTTGTCGACAGACGCATAACCCCCATTGCAAAAACACCCTTAGCACCCCCGGCGTGAGCTGCAATGAAGTGGCGTCTCGCTGTCGGTACTCGGCAGCAAGTTATTTTTACTTAAACATCCCAAAACCAAAAAAAAACGTTATTTAATGTCAGTTGCTGTGAAACAGCGCTTTTCTCATTCACATTTGCCCACGCGCTTTTCGAAATCGGAAACATGAGGGTAAAGACAAGAAACATGGACACAGTCAGTAAGCGCGTTGTATATTTTATGTAATGTTAATTAATGTGAATACTTTGGAAACAGCGTATTTCAGAATAAACAGACATAAAGCATATACACACTTAACAAACATAGGCACAAAGATACAGTCAAGAAACATAACGGTACAAACAAGAGGCATAAGGGATAACACAGGAGGCATAGAAACACAATCAAGATGCATACGTGCACAGACAGGTAGTATGAAGGAAAATACACAAAGGGGCACAAACAAGAGGCATGAGGGCATATACAGGAGGCATACAAACACATTTAAGAAGCATAAGTGCACAGGCAGGGAGCATAAAGGCAAAAACACAAGGGGCATAACGACACAAACAAGAGGCATGGGGGCAAATACAGGAGGTATGGACACACAATCAAGTAGCAAAAATGCACACACTTAAGGAAAAAAAAGAAGGCATAGAGAAAACCTATGCTATCTACAAGAAGCATTCAGACATACTCAAGAGTTGTAAAGAGAAAGACAAAAGGCATGACAAGTAAAAACGCATAAGGGCACACACAAGAGGCATAACTGCTCAAACAAGGGGAAAGAGGACTAACACCAAAAGTATGCAAACGCAGTTAACTGGCACTGGTGTACAGATAAGAGGTATGCAGACCCAATCATAAGCAATAAGTGCACAAACAAGAAGCAGGACCGCAAATACAAGACATATTAACACACAGTCAATTGGCATAAAGGCACAAACGAGAGGCATAAGGGCAAACACCAACAACATAAGGGCAAATACAAAACACATAGATACATTTAAAATACATAAGTGCATAACAGGTGTCATGAAAGCTATTACAAGCACACACATACAGTCACATTAGAAGCATTAGAGAAAACACAAATTATGACATTAACTACAAAAGCCAAGGAAACAGTCAGTAGGCATTCGTGCATAGACAACAGGCGATGTTAAACCTTAAAACTTTATAAAAAAAATATACATTCTTTGCATACTTATTTACAAACAACAAATTAGCAATTATCAAATCATCTTCATGCGCCAACACATTGTCATATACAATGACAATAACTCCAACTTTAATGCTGCGAGACCTATTGCATTGCAAATGCTTGTTGTCTAATGGCTATTGTCAGTCGTTCTATGAACTAGGCAAACAAAATTGGGGATAGAGGACATCCCTGCCGTTTCCCCCTGTTTATTCTACAGCTTCCTATAGTTCTAGAATTAACAATGATTTGTGCTGAAGAGTCCTCGTATAGCTGTTTCACTATGTGTATACATTTTAAAGACCTTACTTTGTGTTTTCTAGTAGCCTGCCTAACGTGGAGCCATGTTAAACAACCTGTGAATGAATGGGCTATGGACATTAACCTCTGGGGCCTTTTTAGATCTTTATAGTATGGGGAAACCCAGAAAAACAGTATTACTTCCAGATGTGCTATGTAAGATAATCCAGAATGGGACATAGAAAACAAACCTCAGAAAAATAATAAATACAAAATGGGATGAGGGCTGATAGGGTTATATTGGAAGGTGCAGGGACATTTGCTGTTTCTAAGAATAAATAAATTCAATTTTTAATAAAAGGTGTCTTGCCGTGACTGATAAAAATGTATTGTTATGAATATTAATGCATTTACAGCACTTCTGTTACATAGAAGGAGAGTTTTAAGAGACGGCTATAATTTTTAGATGTACATATACAAAATAAAAAAAACAGCCTTACCTGTGACTCAAATAATGAATTGCATTAGTATAAGAATGCATTGGCTTTATTATATTGATTCATGCTATTCACTGGCTTTACATCCACATCTGTCAAATCACTGACAAGAGTATTCATACCAAGATCTAAGCTGGAAAGCCTGTGATACAGGAATAGGGCTCCACAAGCAGGCTTAACAAAGACACTGCATTCATGTCCCATGTTGTCCTATGGCCAACTTATGGGAAATTGCCTTGTTGCAACACTAGACTATGCCTTCCAAGCTCGTACAACTGAAAATATTTTCACACACTTACTGTTGCATGCAGTACATCAAGCACTTTCATTATTGTTCGTGGGGTCTCCAAAGCTCAGCACCCTTTCACTTTAGACCTTTAAAGGTGCCTTTATTTGGCGGACTCTTTCTCTGTCACCTTAAGTGGGACACCAGTTTTGCGGTCACTGTGTGTAGACTGCCTTTATGTTGGGACACAACCTCAGAATGACGATTACCTCTGCCTTGAGATCCCTGGGCGTCTTGGGGTGACCGTGCTCTTGCTTAGAGTGGTATCATAGATGAAGTTTACTTGTTCTTTGTATTTCCACCTAAGACACAACTATCCACTATGCTGTAGATGTCACCATAATGCCAATTTCCTTATTGCACCAGCATGAACATAAAGCCTTGTCACAGTGTGTCAAATCCCCACTTCCATGCCCGTTTTGCTGAACTTAAGTATGTAAAGTGCTGTGGCTATTACACCATATTTTGCTCTTATTAAAAAACTTTTTACAGTTCCCCATATATGAAACTCATCTCCACCAATTGAAATGTGCTATCTAACCTTATTACATGTCACAGCGCACATGCAAGTGTGTTATGAAAGCTATTCTCGGTAGGAGGAAATTGTATGCCGCACAAAATGATGAATCTCTCTTTCAAGGATTAGGCCATTCTGATGTCCCTGTCCTAGGAACTCGGGTACCATATCGTTTCTGGGTTCCAATCCACATCTCACTCCTAGATATGCGTTGTGGCATTGCCTAGATGACCCTGGGTTTGCTAGCTTGAATGCCCAGTTCCCTATTCTCTGCCCAGCAATAGCATAAATCTACTTCGGATGTCTGGTCTGTCGATTGCAATACACATTCCTCCTCTTGTCCGTGTAGGAATCTCGCGACAATTCCTGAAAAGACACTCCTGGGTGGTTTCAAATATTAAATTAGAAGGTGGAACATTCTTATTGGGTCTTGGCTTTGCACCAGTTCCTCTGGATTTAGATGATTGCTGTACACTAGCGCCAGTATCCTAACGTCACTCAGAACCTAGGTAACACCAGGTTAGATAAGGAAAGTGGCAATGTACCAGTCCTATGATACACCTATTTTATCCCATGTTGTGGCTCCACTAGTGCAAAATCTGGCAAAAAGCCTAGGATGAATGAGAAACCATGTTACTGTTCACTGTCTGCAATATGTGTATTTGGCACTGCTGGGCAGCCTGCAAGTGAGATTTTGACCAACCAACCAAAGAAGCAAGAACGGATTTTTGAAAAAATGTTTTAAACCTTTTTATTAGATTTTCCATTTCAGACATGTCATACAAACACATTCATATCAGTTAGAAATTACAGTAAGTGAGTTCTGGCATCCGGACCAACCGCCGTGGATGCATTCCTCAGGGCAAGGGCTCCGGAAGCGATGGAAAGGAGGCCTCCTTGTCGCAGCCTCCAGCGGTGTCAGGGAGTATACAAAGGATTGTCAGTAATAGAAAGACCACTGTTCTTGTGGTTGGGCAACAGTCTCTGGTCCCATGTCCCTTCCAGTGCGTATCGTGAAATGGTCATCCAGTTCGACCATGAACTAAGAGCCTCTAAACTGGGGAAATACAGGGGCAGGGGTGGGAGGGCTAGGGGTCGTAGCTCAAGAGGGCCTACGCGATGGTGGCCCGTGTCGTTCTACTGATTCCAGACACTGTGCTCCGCGCCTAATTTTGCAGTGCATCTAAGGGGTTGGCTTATAAAGAAGCTAGAACGGATATGCCATCATAAAAGTAATGAAGGCATCTTGGAGACTGAACTTGGATGGACTGCACTATAGTGTTGAACCTACACTGCAGCCTTAACCTGCTTTGCATAGTATACCCTTACAGCCATGTAGCAAGTATCTGGCCCTGTATACATGTCGCCAAATCAAGACATTGGGAGACCTTACCTGTAAATATATATTTTATATAACTTGCTAGTATTTCTCGTTTCGTCCTCATAATAGATTAGTGTACAACTGCATTAATCGCGGTTTCACCGGATTCCATGGAGATCATTAAAAAGGAGGTAGGAAGTACAGGGTTAGTCAAAACCTCTTGTATGGAACTGGTCATGGGGCTATATATTCCCCTGCCCACAAGTGGTTCTTTTAGGAACCTCTGGCATCTAACTCAAAATTCCAAGATCCTGTGGGGAGAGGGAGAAAAAGGGTGAGTGTTATTGACCTATCTGCACCTCTCATGCACTTCATAGCACATCATTTCAAAATATGTCAACACCAATGTACATGCAGCGCATTCCTGGTCATTCTTTGTACGAAATACAGAAGGTGGACCATGACCAAAGATGCAAGTCTCCATATTACATGCCATTTCTTATAGCTCCATCTCATAGTATTCACTCATTTGGAGAATGTTTGAGAAATTCGAGGCAGACCGTGAACCAGTGGGCAAATTGTTCAGTTGTTCAATAGAAAGACAATGAAGGCTTCCATTGAAGCACTTTCCACAGTGTTCTCTTTCTCCTTTGGGATGAACCAACCCTCACCCGGCTCGCAGAGTCAGGTCTTTGATGCTAAAAGAAGAATCAGAATATATTGCAGTTGCCAGAGCAGAATGTCAGTGTCTGCCCCACTTACATTTTCATATTAAAGGAATTCTTAAGAACCTAAACCGCAAGAAACCTAAATTGTTCTCTGTAGCACAAAAGTTGAACTTCGTTAAAGGCATTTGATTGTTTTCAGTCAGTCCTAAGGACAGCTATATGTACCTAACAGCCTACATTCTCAGTCACATCATACCTTTTGGTTTCTAGTGATCAGAGATTAATGTTAGTTCAAGGTACTTTAATTTTGCCTTTCTGTGGCGATAATCCATCCACTCTGATAAAAACACCCTGGCTTTTTACATTTTGGACCCTTGAATTTCCAACTCTGCTGTGGTCTGATGCTGGGTGAATACGCTTCTGCCCCGGTCTCCTCTTATTACTTTGCTGTGATCTTCACCGTTAGTGCAACTCATGTTGAATACCCTGCTCCTTCTCTTAAGCGCTTAGAGACCAGTGGTAATTTGCGCTATATAAAAATAAAATAACATAACATAACATAACATGGCTTCCTGTAAATAGTGCATATTTAATACAGCTTCTCTGATAATACTAGAGTGGAAGTGCATGCTGTCTTTAAAGTTAAATGGGCAGATGTGGATGGTTTCGTTAACTATAATTTTACCATTCACTAACCACAATTGTCTATTATTTGGGGGACGTGGGCTGGACACCAACATGGCGGCTGTAACCTAAGCAGCTCTGAGCCATCTGCCCTAAATCCTCCCGGCTCCTGCCTCAGTACCCCTACATCCTGTCCATCCGATTGCAGGATGCTGAACTAAACTTCCCTGAGGGCCCAATCTTCCGGTGAGAATGGAGGTTGGAGAGCAGCAGCATCGTTGCAGGGATGGAGCCAGCCTACATAGACCGCATATCTCAGAGCGCATTGGACAAGCTGCCTTGGAACTTGGCCTGGGACGTGGAAGGCCAGCAACGCTATGGAGCTTAGACAGACTAGGTTGGTCTGTGGCCCGCATTGTAGATCTCCCAGCAGTCTCTTTCTGTGGCAACGAGAGCTCAAGTGCTGCGGGAGCTGGGGGAGGCGCCTCCTGGGACGGTGCTGCACCTCCTGGTGGGCGACTCATCTCGTGTTGTAGGCGGTGATGCTGGAGGCGACGGGGCCTAATAGATGGACTAACGGGCGAGGCTTAAACAAAAAGGTGAGCATGCTGCAGCCTGGGTGAGCGAGAGGCGCTGGGATGGGAGACCTCCAGGGGCCTCTGGGAGTCCCAAAAGTGCCAACTTAAAGAGCCTGCAGAAAAGGGGGATGCAGGCATCCGCACGGGTTCCTTGTTGGGCGTGCTGAGCCGTTGTGACTGAAGTGGGTCTTAAATCTTTATGGACCCCTTGGGAGACCGTACCTCTGTATGAGAGCGCTGAAACGGGGAATAGCTTTCTCCTGTCAATCTCACCTCCTGTAGTGTGACAGCGGATCAGTGGCTTCCAGCAAATCCTTTATTGAGCCTCCTGTTGTGCTGGAGTCCTGCATTGAACGCTTGTGCACCGTGCAGTGGAGAGGGTAACAGACTGAGAGGAGAGTGACTGAAGTGGAGGCCTCAGTGTCAGCAATGCAAACAACTATTTCCAAGCTCTACTCCGTAACCAAAGAGCTGGTTGCATGAGTCGAGGATGCAAAGGGGAGGGCCTTTACAGAAGCACTTCGCCTATTTGATTTTCCAGAGGGCTGCAAGTGGTCATACCCCGAGTCGTTCTGGGATCATTGGCTATCCTCTACCATTGTGGTCAAACACACTATCCTCTTATTTCATCGTAGAGCGGGCGCATCAAGTCCTTGGTCCTGCAGCCGCCCCTGGGGGCCCCGGCCAGGCCTATCATTATTTGCATCCTGAATTATGATAGGGATGTCAATGCGCGGCATGCTCGTACCCAGAATGCCCTGCTGTACCAGTCTCACAGAATACTGCTCTTTCCGGACTATACAAAAATGGTGCAGCAGAAACACATATCCTTAATGGAAGCTAAGAGGAAATTACAGGACATTAATATCCGTTACATTCTACTCTACCTGGCCAAACTTAAGGTCATATACCAAGCTAAAACTGTTCTTTGACTTCCCGAGGTAGTCTTTCAGTAGACGGATGAGTAGACTGTGGTACGACCGAGTACCCCACTACACTGCTTGCTGACCAGTCCGTGGGGAATGGGGCCTGGACTTCCCAGTGGCAATCCTGTAACCGCGGTCAATGTAGAAGCCTCTTACGCTCTTCATTGAGAAGCAGACAAGACAGGATTCCCTATGAATTAGTGAACCAGGCAAACGGATAGCTTGCAACAGTACATTTCTGTATATCAAAGATTGATGTAAAATGATGTTTACTTTTTAGGAAAGAAGGTGTTGCTCATGTCTACTATGTAGTTGTAGCTTTATATGAAAGTAAACATTTATCCAATAGATTTAACATCTGTTTTGATTATGGATTTGTGGAAGATGAGCAATTTCTTGTATTTTTCATCAGATGGGCTTTGTTCTGTTTGAGGTAAACATTCAGATTCAGTAAAAGTGTTTTTTTTGGTTTTCATTTATTCAAGCTCTTTGGAAGGGAGAAATCCGGCTGATACATTTTAAATATCTTAACAGAATGTATACAACTTAGTCTGCCTATTCGATTATGGTTTAAGGGACAGTTTGTGCTGCCTTAGATGTGGCGTGGTTCTACCCGGGAATACAGTAGTATTGGGATGCAGTATTGAGAGAGTTACAGGAGATCACGGTTGAACACATTCAGCCGTCTCCCCTGTTGGCGCTGCAGGCCATGACAGAGACGTCCCTAAGTCTCTACAATGTCTGGTGGCTTTGGGGACTGTTGCTGGTGAAGCGTACAATAGCAATGCGCTTGGCGAAGGGACCACTCCCGACCATGCAGGAATGGCATGTGGATATGGCATATTGTTACACCCAATCGGATGCATACCATGACTTGATGCCGGTCCGAAGGACATCTGAGGACTCTCTGAGACATACCTACCTTGGACAGAGAATACCGAGATCGACAGGGCTGGAGGTGGCGCTGTGACGATGAGTGGAGCTGTCTAGGAGCAGGTGGTACAAACTCTTGTGCTGCTCATGATGCGGGGGCCTGGTGGAGTTGCCTGATACCGGGGGTCAGTGAGCAATGTTGGTTTATGCCCGCGCCCCCAATGGTGTATAACGAGTAAGGGTACCTAGTACCCCCCACGTAGTATGATGTCTTGTGGATGTGTTGAGTCACTAAGTGTGCATGGACTTGCTGCAATTTTTTCAGATATATTATGCTGCAACCCAGAGTGTGCATAGAGTGGACATGTATCTTTATCCACTTTGATGTGCTCTTTATGTGCACCTATATGACTCATATGTCATTGCATCTTGTAAAGTTATCAAGAACGAAAATAAAGTTTTTTTAAAAACACTCCACGAAAGGTTGTAGAAAATAATTTTGTCTGTTTGCGGACTAAGGCTATTGAGCACTATGAAACTTATGGTCCCCTAAATTAATCTCTGGGGTGGGTAGGATAAAAATGGTAAAAATAATTTCACTGCTCGTTCTTTTCTCTAGAAGCATATATTCTGGTATCTTCTTTAAGAAATGAGCTAAACATATTTTGGAATCCACAATGCATATCAAAAGGGTAAGAAGTTTCTTATTCACAGTGAAACTTCAAAAAGCTTAGCCAATCCGTGCACGTATCCAAATGACTTTTTGGTGAGACAGGGCATTAAATGAATAATGGAAAACAGTCAAAGCTTTCCTCCTGGCTCTACATTGATCACGACTTCGTACACCTCTTTCGCCTAGTATCAGGTATCACAATGAAACAAACTAAAACAGTAGACGGTGGCAATTGTACTCACTAGCACAATCCCAGCCCTGGCCAAATGGGACAACAGACTTCAACACAAGATGAGACACTCCACACATTTATCGTCCTGACTTAACCAGCAGGTAAAACCTTGTACTGGAAGGGTTAGTCTTTAAAAGAAACATATATAATGAATAGACCTTAGCTCTAAAGAGCATCCCCAATCATCCAAACCTAATACAACCTTGATAGACTGAATCTGTAAAATTGTTCTCAAAGTAAGGTTATCCACTCCAACAACCGTACCCCACAGTCCTACAGTGAGTGACCTCAGCTGTCATTTGTCCTCCAGTACTAATTCACGTATTTCATTTCTCGTTCTTCCTCTCTGACTTCTCATTTAGGTTCCTAATTTGTTAATTTCACCAGGGCAGGATTCTCATAAATATCCATTTATACTATAATAGTCAGTAAAACCAGTTATAATCAATTTCACATGTTAGCAATGATCTCCTTGTTATCCGAGTCTGTCTGACGAATCTTTGTACAAACAAATACAAATTGCCAGTCAATAGTCCTATTCTTTGGTCATTTTCTTAAGCTTCGTTATTGTCAAATGTGAACAGTTGTCAAGTCCTGTGATCTTATGCTAAGGTGTTCAAATGTACTCTTTGAAATTGTAATGCTTGAAATAAAAAATATTCAAATTCTCACATTTCCAGAGAGTTTGGGAAGCAGCAAAGTCCTACCTAGCATTCCCACGCATCTTGCAGTAAACTTAATATCCCATCTGTATGGATGGACTTATAACGTGGCACGGTAAAGCTGTAAGGGTGCATGGGAATGTTTTGAATGTGTCTTTTAAGAAAGCCTTTTCTTTTTGGTGTTGGGGAGGGAATGTGGCTAGGTGCTGTATCTGGCTAGGTGCTGTATCTGAGCCTGCATCTGCTAGCACCTTGACGAACATTTCAACCCCACACATTTATGAAAGCTCAGGGGGAGTCCAGAGTGATGTCACTAATGTGTATGCCAACACTTTCTTTGCCCATAATACCAAATGTCAAATTATCTCTTTTGGATCCTGTTTTATCTGGCACACAATTAACTCTTATCAAACCTAGGCATTTATGACTCCAAGAGACTCACAAGAATCCTTGGTGATCTGGCTTGTGGCTGTGTACTGTTTCTTGCAAGATTTCTTGCAAGGTTTATAGGGCCCTTTGAATTTCTGAAAACATGTTCATGCAAGGGACAGCAAAGAAAGACTATCAAGCATGGCCTTTTCATACCATTGAAAATCTGCTTTGACAATATGTTTGTTATGTTGCTTTGGACAGTGAATGGACTGCATGCCACCTCATTTGGAAACTCGGGACATTACTCGATTTAAACCAGTGTTGAGTCTTGAGCAATTTTGCAAATTGTGATGGCTGGTTCCACTGATTTTTGTTTTAAATAGAAAAGGTGATTATGTGAAACCCTGTACTTACCTAATTTAGGGTTATTACCAACTATTGTATAAACACATTACCTCCCGACGAAGAGTATAGATTACTCAAAATGCAGTGAGATATTCTTTACCATGATCTTGGATGCACATGCATGTGTAAAGAAACAAACACATTGGTAACATTTACATTTAATCAATTTGGATTTAAAGTGAACATTTAACTAATGGTACGGTATGTATTACCTTTAAAGCACTTGTTCACCAAATTTTCTTGGAGCTGTAGAGAAAACTTAACACCCAAACTTTGTTAAGACTAGGTAAGTTTAATATGGCTGGTAAAAAGAAAAGCCTTCGGTGCCTTTTTGACTAATGATCGATGAGGTGTAAGAGCAAAGATGCTCTAGGAGTTTATTTCAGTCTCTTGCTGCTGTTACTAAGAAGGTTCTGTCGCCAAACTTTACTGTTGTTGTTTTTGGAATATCCAAGAGGAACTGATCATAGAGTGTGTTGAAACTGTTGCTTAAGTTTGGAGGCCATAAAGTGAGCTGCGTTTCCTTGAATGGCCCAATAGACAATTGAGAATGTTTTGAAAATGACTCTTTTCCTGATTGAGAATAAGTGGCGGTGTTTCAAAATGTTTGAAATTTGGTAGTAGCAGTGAGCACCATATGAGCGCCCTAAGAGTTCTGCACCTGTTGAAGCCAACTTATGAGCTTATACAGGCGATCCAGATAGCAGGAGTTACCATCACTGAAGCAGGCTTGTATTTAGGTCAAACGGCTGGAGTATCCCTACCAGGCGAAATGATCTTCATTAGTTTTAGGTGCCAGAAACAAGAACTGGCCACTTAGGAATTGTGGTGTTCTAAAGAAAGATCCTTATCTAGGTAGTTACCCAGACTTGATGCTATTTTGAAAGGTGTTGGAGGAGATTCCACACCTGCTTGTGGAGTTGCATTTGCTGTTGTCACTTTTAGTAATAAGCTCAGTTTTTGCAAAGGTACATTTTTAGACGTTCTGTGGTTAGACTATTGAAAAGGGAGTGCTAAACTGATGTGGAATTCAGTTGAGTGAGTTGCTATGTGGAAAGTGTAACATCAATTGGGAGTCATCCTTGTAGATAATATAATAGAACTCCCATTGAATGGAAGTTAGGCAAGTGATGTCTCATATACATTAAACAAAAATGTTTAAAGAATTGAGGCCTTTGGACACCGCAGCAGATGAAGTTTGAATTAGACTTGAAAGGAGGAAGTTACATAGTCTGGGAACGGCTATTGTGGACTAAACTGATTCACTTAATAGACAAGTGGCCACACCATGTGTCCATGGTCCTACCAAGGAGTAAGGAATGAAAAACAGAATCAAAGGCTGCTGACACATTTAGAAGGACTAGCACACCAGTGCCTCCACGATCAACCAGAAATCAAAGTTTGTCCAGTACGAACATTACAATAAATGTTATGCTGTACCCAGGTCTAAAACCAGCTTAACAAGGAGATGGAGTGGATAATATTGTGATCAGAGGGTGAGAGAGAGTTATTTTTTTGTTTTTTAGCAGATTGATCATGGTAGATTTCCGTTGCTCTGGTACCACTCCCTGCATCAGATCGAAATTGAGAAGCTTGGTCAGGTCATAGGCTAAAAATGGGGCAAACGTTTTCATGAGAATAGATGGACATATGTCTGGGTGAGCCACCTGTTCTCGAAGTAGAAATAATTGCTGTCACTGCAGAGACTGAGCTCTCCCTAAAAGATAAAGACTTCCCGGCATTTGTAGAATATGGGACCACTTTGGTTAGTCAAACTGGAAGGCAGTATAACTTTTCTGTTTAATCAGTGACCTTATATTGTCAATGTTGGTAAGAAAAAGTTCAAAAGTTTGTCAAAGTTTTTCTGAAAGGAGTCTCCTGGTTTTCACTAGCACACCTCACGAGTATGATCACAATATACTATTAATTGTTTTCTAACGGATACAAGTATGGTCTGTAACCATTTGTTTGTACACCATAACTGCACAGAACACACTGTGCGTTTTAAGCAGGATTCCCAGAAAAAGGATTCCAAAAATAGACCATGACCCAAAGATAACGTCACCAGAAATAAAACAATAACAAATGAAAATGTTAACTTAAAACATCCTGACTGCCTGTGGATCCCTTGGAAGTTAAACCAACTAGTGTTATGTAGCCTTGCAACTAAATACCTATCTCCTTTATTGATCAACAGACCTAATTTATCAGTCCTTGACTGGTGCATTTGGATTTTTTTTTTCTGCACTGACATCTCTTTGCAACAAACTACCATTTTGTTTTACGTTGACGTCAATTTGGACCCCTGGTCCTGAATTTTGATCCTGAATTGGATGCCACCCCTAATTCTACATATCTAAAGGGTTGAATTTGTCTTCCATTCTTTTTACGCAGATTCAGGTTTAATTCGACGTCTTTGATAAACTTTATCCAGCACTTGTGATAACCCTGTACTACATAGGGAGGGAAAAATATAATTGTCTGTTTTTACTCTGCAAGTCAATGGATGCATCAGCTTCTTTACGATATACACATTCCCAGGGTAGTCCACTTCTGTTTCTGCTGGAATATGTGGCTACGCGCTAAAATACAATTGCCTGCTCCCTCCCTATGTAGAAACTTCTAGACTCTGTAAATCAATCAAAATGCCCCCATGGTATTTTCCTTTAAACTTGTAGAGGTTCCTTTAATACATACGTCTCAGGAACTCTGCCTTAGTTACGGATGCCTTACGTAGCCATGCGTTGCACCTAACTTGCATGCCACTCTACGTTTATTATTCACATCCTGGAAAAACACTTCCGTGCGGCTTCTGAAATGGATTGATACATTGTTGCTTCGAAGGTTAGCTAGCGTCTCTGCTTTGGGACTGGGCGCGCATAATTGATTTTCCTTCAATATAGAAACTCCAGTTTCACCTTTAAATGGGTGACCGTGAATCTCTTTTTTTCTAGTTATAGCCCCGGCTTTGATTTGGTCAAAGATATTGCCACAGTAGTTTGGAGTTAGACGCTGTCCTTGACCGCCTTCTCCTCTTTGGCCTCAGATCGCTTGTCCGCGAACAAGGTTGCAAAGACACGTTGTAGCTCTGCAGGTAATTAGCTCGGCTTCTTGCCGGTTGTGTTTCGTTTTCTTTTAAGTGAATCTAAGGCAATCTTAAGGGATGTCAGCCTTAAAAAAAGCTCCTTTGTTTTTTACAGATAAGTTTTGATTCATTCTTTACGGGGCTCATTTCCCTTTCACTCCCCAATCAGTACAGATTAATGTTGTGCCTGTGGAGAGTAACTCTTCCTCTACTTCTAATACCGATTAATAAGTGACTGCTAGATGGTTTTATGCAGTTTTCTCACAGAGTGGACCCAGTCTTCTGTTTCTGGGCCCTTTTCTTGCAAATTCTATCTCCTATGAATCATGTTCCTTAATGAGAAGATACCCCTTGGACCGTCTCCTTATACGTGTGATTGATCGTGTTCCTCACCTGTTTAATGTTGGCCCATAGATGAGTTTACATATGTCAGGGATAAGTAGTAGTAGTTTTTTTTAATGTGTTTTTTTAAGAATACCCCCTTTTTTGATAGATTGCTCCTGCCTTATTGGTTTACCCTGTCCTGAAGAAGACCTGCTCTTGAGGCTCCGACTGGCTCTTCCTCCCTCCACGCCTGGTCGAAACATCGAAAAAAATGTAAACTGCCTAGGTTGTTTAATTGTGCCACAGAGAGGGAATGATAGTTGAACACAATGACATTTAGGGGATATATATTTTGAGGGTATGAAATGATTTACATATAAACGCTGTTGAAATAAGTTTATAAATGTTATGGGTCTTTTCCACCTTTTATGCACAAGCACTTTCTCTTGAACACTTTATGGTTTCTGGAGCGACCATTGTATGTAAATAGTGGATGTTAGCATCAATATAAAATGAAATTAATTTTTTGTGATGATGTTATACTTGTATGCTCTCTCCCTGTCATTTTGTATTCATTGGATTTTGATTCAGGATAATCTAATTGATTTTGTCTATACTTGGTGTTCGTTTGGACCATTGTTTTCTGTATCGCGTTTTGTCTAACACCAAGTTATTAGCCACTTTTCTTTTGTATTAATGTAGAGTAGGGTTGCTGAACAGTCGCATCCCCTTGTCTCTTTTGTGTGAACTAGATATTGCCAAGTGCGTGTGATTTAAACATGTCACATCCTGTGACTACCTGTACCAGAGTCATCATGAAAGCAACTTTATCTTCAGCACCCATTCCCCTCTCTGCTTCCTCTACCCTGTGTACCCGATCACTTAAATTAATCTAAGGTTCATCGAATCCTGATACCGAGATAGAGAAAAAGAGGAATGAGGGTAAACAAAGGAGAGGAAGAGTATGTGCTTTGGTCTCTTCGCATTTTAAAAGACTTTTAATTGCTTATATGTAACCTCAACCACATGATGGAAAGCAGACCCAGGTCAATGTGTATCTATAATTGTCTCATTGAACTGATATCCTCATGTAAGTGGAACGCTAGAACAGAGTGATGAAACCATAGTATGATTCCATTAGTTTGCTGGGTTTTGTGGATCATAAGGTTGGAGCTAAATCAACATTAATTAGATTAGTGATCTCTCAACCACCATGGAAATGTAGTCTCGCCATGTCTACAATCTGCTGTCAAACAAGTTTGCAGAGTGAACTCATTCTTGCAGTGTGTAAAACCAGCTTTGTACATCAGTCTTTCTGAAACCTCTTTATGATATCCTGGTAAAAACATTTAAAGTCCTAACCAGCTGCTCTATTCATATTCTCTTTGACTTCTAGAAATCTAAAATGGACTTCTCCAAGCTGCCCAAAATGTTTGATGAGCACAGAGAAAGCAAGTTTGGATTTGTACACGGAGTCTCTGGTCCTGGTAGGTGGTGCCATTGGTTACATAAGGACACACTGATGCTTTTAATGTTCTATATGTGTTACCTTGTTTTTGTAATTATTCTCTGTGAAAATTGAGCTTTCCCTACTTACTTTGACCTCAGTTTTAACTTCACTAAACCGTCTTTGTCTTCTGAGAAGCTGTTTTCTCAATGCCGAACCTTCTGAGATTAGTGAGTGGAGATTTTTTGTGTTCTGGTACATTATCATTGAGTTCTAAAGTTCTTGCCTTGGGCGTGAATTTGACGAACTCTTACGGCCACTTTACACTACAGGGTAGTGGGGAGTATGAATAGAAAACCACTATCAGAACAAAAAAAAACTGACACTATCAAATATGTTCCATTGCATTGACTTGTATTTACGACATTATTGAAGAATGATTCAAACTTAAAACAAGTTGTCATATATGTCAATATATTGATGCGGACATAATCACAGAACATAGTTAATAGGAAAACATCATATAACATATAAATCCAGCAATATTATTTTAATTTAAAAATAATGTTTAGCGTAGGCGCTCTGTCAATTGTGTGTAGACATAAACGTAGCAAGTAAATCCTGCAGTTATCTCAATACTGTAGATGCCAACAATTCCTATGGTAATATTTCAAAAACTGTATCCACCCTTTGATTAATTACTTTTGATGCACCAGTCATGATGGTAGTCCAAATGATGTGCTCTTATGGCCATAAAGGTGTTGCTGATATTTGTGGATGGGGTTTTTATGCTTTATCAATTGTACTCATTTGTTCCTCCTAAATGTAAGAAAATGCCTCTTTTTATATAGTTATCCCCAAGTTTTTCGATGAATGCTGCTGGTTTTACGACTCTGAAGTGCACTGAGGCCTGCTAACCAGACCTCCATGACAGTGCCCTGACCCTAAAAGTGTATGTTGAATTGGTATATCCAATTGAAAATGTTTACCTTAACTGTAAGTCCCTAGTAAATGCTACCCAGGGCATGTAAGTTAGAAGGCTTGCACCACTGATTGTCCTAACCTGGAGGTCCCCCAAATAAAACAAGTCCCCCAGTCTGCCACAGACTGGCAGAGGAGTCGTGCACTGTTCGCCCAACTTTGCCATTGAAAGCAATGACCAAGCCACCACTCCCCTGGACATGTGTGTAAGCCACTCCTCTGACAGGCCTACAGAGCCCTAAAGACAGGGTGCAACACATGACACAGGCAAGAACCGTACTGTACACGTCCTGACAGTAGATCACGCGAAACAACTGTTTTTACTGTCTGAAGACTTGGTTGCCCAATTGGCGAGTAAAGAGTTGAACACTGACCCCCCTCAGCTGTACTAACTCTTGAATGGTGCAACCAAAGTGGGCACTTCAAGGCGTCGAACAACTCATTGCATTAAGCCTGACTTGTATCTCAAGTAGAAATTAGCGTTACTTGTTGCAGTGTGCAGCTTTAGCACAGCTGCCACTTTGTTGCCTTTGAAACTCATGTGCCTTCCTGGGCACACATGGAGCCTGCTCGATGAGACCGCTTTCTGCCCTCCTGGAGAGATGTGCTAACTATTCTCAGGAAAGAGAACAATGCAGAATTGCGAGCCAGGGAGGTGTTATCTCCCTTCTGTAGGAAGCTACTTGGGTGTTGGCCCCAAAAAGCTGGCTTCAAAGATAAACTTGCCTTTGAAGGGCAGATGTCTAGCACCAGGGGGAGGGCTGCCCTATTGTGAGGTAGACAGGCTGGAACAGGAGGCCGAGAGGGGAACCAGTTGCCAAACCAGTTCCCCCAGGGATGTGTACCCCTGAGATAGTCACACCCCAGTGTAGTGTAGTGAGGTCTCTACACCAGGAGAGGGGTCTCGCCATCTTGGAAGTGGGCAGAATAGTGCATCCTGTGATAGCCAGATGCCACTCTCCACAGGAAGTGGTCACCTGGTGGGAGGGAACCTAGTAGCCCATTGTCTACAAACCGCCTCCTGTCCTGAGGGTACTGTCCGAGCATAAAGAGGACACAACTGGCACCCAGACCTCAGATCTCGACCGACTTGGAAGAAGGACCAAAGACGGGCTGCCCTGCTGCACCGAGGATCCCACAAAGACAGGCTGCACTGATGCTGCACCTGGTGGCTAGTGAAGAGCGGGACTGTGCCTGCCATGTCCTGCTCAGGGAGTAGCTGTTTCCAAAGTCCAGTCAAGCCTAGAGAATTCCAAGGGCCAAATGACTGGCCTCTTGTTCGCAGCACAGGGACAGAACCACTGAAGAAGACTGCTGGGGCAAGTTGGTAGCCCAAAGTCTTCAATCCGCTACCACACCGTTGCCATGCCTCACTAAGGACCAAGGCCCGATGCAGAACTGCACACACGTTTTCTGATCCCAGAAGATCTGTTGTAGAGTTGCTGGGACCCTCTGAAGGGAAATTATCAACCTAGGAAGAATTTGCCTTTGACCACAACATCGGGGGACTGGTAATCCATTTGAAATTGGACTTCGGCTAGATCGGAGATTGCTTTGTGGGATGATGAGCCTGCAACCCGGACCACCTCACCATCTTCATGGACTGAGAAATCCCTGCAGGAAGATCCCCATCGGCCGCATCGCATCCACAGCATCCTTTGAGCATCTTCAGCACCTTCATCCCTTGCATCAGGACCACTCCATAGGAATCCATTGCAATGTGCCTAGAACTGCTGAATGACTACTTCTGTACTTGTAACCAACCGCATCGACACATACCTAAGTTTTCTTTTAACACGTTTCCAAGTGTTCAGTTTGTTGACTTTGCCGAAGCTTGTTCACAGTTGCGTGAAATTGCATTGGTTTATTATTGCTTGTAAAATCTATATCTCCAGGCCCCTCCGGATGATCTTTTTCATTCTAGGGTCTAAAATCTTTTTAAAATTCAATATTTTTTTATAAACGGGTGTTCGAATTCTTGAGGGTTCTGTTGATTTCTTCTTCAGTTGTTTTGGTGCTGTTTAAAGGCTTAACAATTGTTCCTCTGTGTAAGCCTTGCTGCTCAGTGTCACAGCTACCCACGATTGAGCAGAGGGTTTGACAGATGAAACCCAAGGATCCTAAAGGTGTTGGTAAGTGTATTACACGGTGAGGTTGCAGAACCATACCTTGTAATAGACCCCATTCCCTCACACTATATGAGCAGCCATTTTTCAGGCAAGGCCTAGCAGACCCCAATCGGAACTAATACAAAAGCAAACATAACAGAAATTAGACATAGAAAATAAGCCCTTCTGTTTACTGCCCACCTTTCTAATGACCCGTGTTAGGTCTTACCTAGCAAAAGCAACATGCAAAGCCAATTTACTAACCAGCTGCATTCTATGCCACAATATAATTCTACTACAGACATAAAATACATGCAATTTTACTCTTCATTTCTACGCAATCATAAACCTATGTTAATTTAATTCACATTTAATTAATAAATTAGAATTTTGCAAATAGCAGTTAGTTTCCCACGTGTAGTGTCTAAATAAAAGGTGCATTTGTTGATTAGTTTACATGCTACCCACAGTTAATATTATTAAAGTTATGAGGTCATTAACTTCGAAGGGGGTACAAAAAATGTTAGTATTTCCCCTGCTCCATCAATTCCCGGAGGCATCTAATTGTACAACTTACCTGATGGACTGCGTTGGCAGCATTGAGAACAGGGTGATCGGTGGCTGGCACCTGTTGACTGCTGCCAAGATTGAAGTCTAGTTTTTGTCTGAGAATGAGTGACTAATATGCAATTCTCCATGAGTGGTGTTCCAATTGTTTTTAAAAAATGAATTACTCTTTCTGACAAATTTTAGTGCTTCTATTAAAATCCCCAAACTGTATTTTGGCAGATTTTAATAATATCAAAACGGCTTCTAATAATTATATTCTCTGCAAAATATAATCCTTTACCTAGCATTACAGGCTAGAATTAATGTTTTAGTGATATCTCACTTAAATTACTGCAAAGTGATCTGTCCATGGACCTCTAAAATGGAACTCAGTCTACTCCTTGTGGCCTATCATGCTGCGATAGAACTGTTTCTTGCAAGAATAAACAGTGGCATGGACCGTAAAACGGGCATAGGCTTCATGTCTGTTCGTGTTGCTAATGCTTGCTTTCTAATATGTTTGTACATTTTTATTACAGACACATAAAAAAGTCCTGTGCATGTGTGCACAGGCAGACGTCAGATTTTTTTTTTTTTATTATAACAGTTCCACAAAAACATTCAAAGATGGCTGTCAGTCCATGCGTCTGCAAGGGCCTCAGGCCCAGCTCTCCCGGGCAGCTGCACCGCTCTGCTTGCTACTCGTTCTTCTGAGTGCTTTTTCCTGCTTTTGCTTTGTTTTTCACTGCTTTCTCCATGAAGCAGCTAGCAACTCAAGCGCCTTGAGACCCTCACTTGTGATTTGCCGCGCTTTATAAATCCTGATTGAAATGATTGAGGGCGACCATCATGGAACTGTTTAAAGTTATTCACAGAGATTGCAGCCGCACGCAGTGCTCAAGCAGTGGCGAGGGCCCAATAGTAGTGTCTGCAAGGTTGCTAGACCAGTACAAAATAAAAAAACTATTTGTTAGAAAAAACACTCAATGGTTAACAAGTTCCTTCCACTGAAGGGATGACTTTCTGTTTGGGTGATGACATTATGCCTTATCGTAATTCTGTCGCTCACACTATGGAACCAGTAGCTGACGTGGGCAGACCCCACTGCCCACACTGTTCACTGTGCTGGGCAGAGACCAATGAGAAAGACACTCCAGTTGATAAAGAGGATGCCTTGAAAGATCCTATAAGTTTTTTTATATCTCTCAGTTAAAAAGTGAGTTATGGTTCTGGCTCAAACGCCTAAAACCCTTTGAAATTCAGCATTTTTCGTTATGCAACCACCCAATTCACGGTTTTACGCTAGAACCATAACTCTGATATTTTTGACTGTTTTTTCTTTCAGTGGTTAGGTTTTCTTTTCAATTGTGTAGTTAATTTCAAACTTCCGTCTTTCAGGGTCGGCCTACGCTATACTTTCTGGCATCCAAGCAAAACAAATTGCTCCTAGTGTTTGGCTTTGCCTGTGCTTTTTTTAAGACAGCCTTAAACATGTGAGTCTATCACAAAATAGTAGTCAATTCCAACTCCTAAAATAACCGCAAGTGAGTCTGCGCTCCGTGTTTGGGGCTTTTTTATTGGATTGTTTTATATTTTCCATGTATTTGAGTACTCCTGGCCACTTCTTTGGTGTCGCTCACACTTGGGGATTGCCCCACTAAGGCAGTTGAATTTTCTTCCCCCTGTGCGAAATTCTAGAGTCTGAGTCAGTTTGCACATTTCAAGATGGGAGTGGGATTCTGCCCTATTCCAGTTACTGGTATTTTGTATAAAAAATCAAAAATCAAAGTGTGATTGACTGAATTAGTTTAGCCCTTACAAGCTCTCTCTGGAACTTTATAAAACATTTATTTCTAAATCTACTGATCAGATTTACACCAAAATTAAAAAGCAAGGTGCGGAGTAAAGTTCTTGTATCTTGCCACGTTTGTGGTAAATCCATTAAGACATTGGGGTTGCAGATGTGAGCAAAATGTCCTATCGGAGTTAAAATGGGAAATCAAAGTATACTAGCAATCACCCTAAAAGGCCTGCTGACTTTAATAAATGCATTTCACAATAATCCAGTCAGACTTACTATCTTTGGCGCAACGTTTCATAATAAACAGATCAGACTGTTGGCATCTGCCATAAGTTTTAGCAATGAAACAGTCAAGCCTCTAGCTTTCATAATTGTCTTGTCACCATAAACATCTGTCACCTCTTGTATTGCACATAAGCTGGCAACCATAAGCGTTACGGTCATAAAATTATAAATAAACACAACATGACAGTTGTTAAAACAGTATACAACCCTTTTGAAAATGGCCTAACAAGTATTACCACTTTGCAAATCTTCCACTCAAAGTGTTTGTCAGACGGTGTAACCAATACTTCGATAATCTGTGAGACTACATATGTAATGGCAATACCTGTGCATACGCTTTAACCCCTTCGCTGCTAGGCCTTTTCCCCTGCCTGTGCTAAGCCTTTTTTTTGGGCTATTTGGGGTAGTTTGCGCTGAGGCCCCTGTAACTTTTTGACCACATAAGGTATCCACGCCAAATTTGCGTCCTTTTCTTCCAACATCATGGGGATATTAAAGGAACCCAGGGTTTGTTGATTCCCCTGGATGGTTGTGGGGATATATAGGACTTGTAGGTTCACCAAGAACCCTAGGAACCCAGAGCCAATAACTGAGCAGCATCTTGCAATGGTTTTTTATTGTGTACTGGGTATATAGAAAGTCATTTGGGAAAATATAAACAGTGAAAAATCGGTATGAAAGACACCTATGTATTTCTGAAATGGAAACAAAATATAGAGTTTAGAAACAGTAGCTATTTGCACATCTCTGAAATTGTGGGTACCCATACTAACGTGAATTATAGGACATCTTTCGAAGTGACTTCTTTTTTACACATTGTCTTTCATTTGGAAGGCAGAAATGCATCGAAAGTCAATAGGTAATAACAGTTGCTCTACAATTATGTGTTCCCCTAAGTCTCCTGATAAAAATGGTACCTCACTTGTGTGGGTAGGCCTAGTGCCCGCGACAGGAAACGTCCCAAAACGCAACGAGGACACACCACATTTTTACAATGAAAACTGACCCTTTTTTTGCCTTGTGCCTAGCTGTAAATTTTGAACCCTATCTCTGCCGGCACATAAGAAAACCTAGCAAACCTATACATTTTTGAAAACTAGACACCCAGGAGAATCCAGGATGGGGTGGCTTGTCTACCTCTCACCAGGTTATGTTACCCAGAATTCCTTGCAAACCTCAAAATTTGTATTAAAAAACCCACACATTTTCCTCACATTTCTGTGATGGAAAGTCCTGGAATCTGCGTGGATCCACAAAATTCCCCCCACCCTACATTCCCCAAAGTCTTCTGATAAAAATGGTACCTCACTTGTGTGGGTAGGCCTAGTGCCCGTGAGAGGAAGAGGCCAAAACGTATTGTGGAGAGATCACAATTACCTATCATAAAACAGCCTTGTTTTACAGGGGGGGTCACCTGGGTTTTTTGCCCCAGACTCGGCAACCATCTAGGGAAACCTACCAAACCCACACATTTCTAAAAACTAGACACCCGGGGGAGTCCAAGGAGGTATGGCTTGCGTGGCCCCCCAACGTTTTCCTATCCAGAATCCCCTGATCCTATACATTTTCTGCGGATCCGGCATCTGGGTCCGCTCTGCGCTTCCCAGAGTTCTCCCGAGCGACGCTCGCCCAACTCAAAGAATTTTGAGACGCCATGCATGCTATCTTTGGGCCACTGACTCCCTCTGGCGCTCTTTCAGACCTCTTGGGGCATAGAGGTGACTCTGCTGGGGTACCACCAGCGGGTTTGCCCCTGACACCATTCGGGTCTTCTAGATCCACCCCCGGATCCAGACTGATGCCGTCACAGTGACTTCTTCCAGCCCGGCTCTTTCGTTCTGGAGCTGTGCCCAGTACTGCGGTCGCTTGACAATGAACCCATTGTTATTCCCGACTCTGAACCGATGACCCATGAGAAGTCGATGCTTGTACCGGCCAGGCTCTAAATGCCCCTGGACTAACCGCCCCTCGATCAACTTTACATCACTGAGGGGTAGATGAGCAGGGGGACCTTGGTCCCCTAGAGGAGGACCTCGAGCCAACAGAAAACTGGTATGAGGTGCTGGGTGAGGCCAGTGGTCTGGACACCTCACCAGACTTTGGCATGCTTTCCCCTCCAGGCCTTGTGTCGGAGGGAGGGGCATCCTTCACCACCGTGGTACACAAGGTGACAGAGGTCCTCGACCTTCAGCTGCCTGCGGTCGAGGTTAAGGCCAACATCTTGCCGGATGTGCTTTCCCTGGGGCCAGTTTAGCTTAACCTCTGTTTTCTTTTAATGAAGCCCTCACCAACGTTCCATTAGGATCCTGGGCCAAGCCTTGTACAGGGGCTCGTGCATTGCGTGATTGCCCGACGCCATTGACCTGCCCCAGGAGACCGAGCCTTCCTCTCCCACCACCTCTCCGAAGAAGTCCTGGTTGTACATGCCTTCACATCAAAGGTCAACCCAAATGCTTTCCTTTCCACTCCACCGGACAGGGTGTCAAAGATGCTGGACGTTTGGTCAGTAAATGCTGCATGCCTCTTGGACTGATATTCCCACACGATGTGGGACTCTGTTGCACAGCTGCTTCCCAAGCTACCAGAAGAGGGCCGAGCTATCCTCAACCAAGCCTTAGTGGATGATGGGGATGCAGCGACCATCATATGTGGGCTGAGTTCCATAGACTTCCTAGGCAAAGACATTGCTTCCACGGTGCTGCTGCGTCACCAGGCCTGGTTCCGGCCCACTGGGTTCTCCGGGGAAGTCCAGGCATCCCTTATAGACATGCCACTTGATGGATTCCGCCTATTTGCTGACACAGGGCTCAAGTGTTTTCGGGTGAGCTGGTTCACTTCCAGATCTCTCTGACTTTCTATGTCTGCCCGGTCTCAGCAGCAGTCCTTTCGCCCTAGCTGCAAATGTGGTCAAGGCACATATGGGCGTCCGCAAAACCAGATTCAATCAATCAATGATTTATAAAGTGTGGCAAATCACCGTGAGGGTCTCAAGGAGCTGCTTTTTTTAATGAGAATAAAGCAAGGAGAAGTCATTCAAAAAACAGGGGGAAGGAGGTCGAAAGCAATCAAAACAAATAGACAGTGAGGAGAAGGCACTTTAACAACGGGGGAGGAAACAAGAAGAAAGCAGTGAATGAGGGTAAAGTAAGGAGAAGGCACTCAAAAAATAAGGTAAAAAGAAAGCAGTGAAAATTAGGGAAAAGCAATGAGGGGAAAACCAAGGAGAAAGCAATGAAAGCAAGGAGAAGGCACTCTGAAAGCGGGGAAAAAGCAAGGAGAAGACAGGAGCAAGAGCGATGCAGCAGCACGGGTAGAGCAGGGCCTGGGGCCTTCTCAATGGGTTCGCGCTGCAGGCTACATTTAGTAGGTCCCGAGAGGAGGGAGGGGTGGTGGGAGGCGTGGCTTGGTGAAAGGCGCGGAAAAGGCAGCATTAGCTAAAAAGTAGCCTTCTGAGGGCCCATTCCACCAGGGCCATGGTCGTTACTACTGCAATGGCACACGGTGCACATGTCCTGGACATCTGCCAAGCTGCTACATGGGCATCCCAACCCACTTTAAGCACTAATGATTAGACAGTGACGTCTGTTGACATGCTCATTTTATCAGTTTGTTCCTCCAGGATTTTCTAGCTTGATCCAGTTTTCAGACACACCTATAGAGAGGTAGTGCTTGGATATCTGTTCTAAATGAGGAGTCTATGGTTAGAAGTGTCTATCAGAAGGACAAGTTACTTGCCGTTCAGAACACTTTTTCTGGTGGAGACACTGCTCAAACACTGATTATACATGGCTCCGCATTTTTGGTGCCGGAATAGTCATGGAAGAAACTGATGTCCGTGGGCCTGGGTGGCGCTAATGTGGAGTCGATCAATGCCATCTACCAGTACGCAGAGGTACTGCTCGAGATTTTCTGGGCTCAGTCGGATGCCTGGCAAACATTCTAAGATGAGGACTCTGTAGCTCAAAGTGTTAAAGTGTTACAGAAGGTAAGTAACTTGTTTACAACAGTAGGCTATGGGTTGTGTTGATAATCTGTGACATATGGAGTAAGACACTCATCTATTAGCTTTAACAAAGTGTTAGAGCAGTCTACCCTAAAACGTCTATTGGCTTTAACATATGCTTTTCACAGTAATTAGGTCAGGCTTACTGCTTTCGCCGTGACTGTTTAATAACTAGATCTAGCCTATTGCCTTGATCTGTGGCGTGTTACCGTATCCAACTCAGTCCTGCTGTGATGAGCCTATATTTTCTGACCGGGCAAAACAATGCAAGACAAGCACTTTTTTCAGCAGAAGTACACAGCTTCTGCTCAGTTAAATTCAGTACTGCAGGAAATCACCATTTTGTCTCAGCCGATTCCCCTTTGTCAGTAGTGCTTCTTAAAGCTCTTTTTCTGTTCATCTCATATGGTCTGGTTACATTTTTGCTGTCAAGCCAGGCCTAAAAAGAGACAATTTAACACTGTGAGATGCAAGATTCTTTGTTGTTTGGGGGATGGGTCAGGGCGATGTAGGGCACAATACGTCAACCTCTTTTTAGAGCTCCACTGGTCCCCAGAAAGATCTTGCACCGTTGTTTATATCACATGGCCAGTCCTGCTCTGCATAGTGGAGGAGGGTTGGGAGTGCACCAGGAATTATCTCGCACACAAAAAATTGAATTTCCTGCACAATGCTTGGAAGTTTACTTTTATACAGGGTTCTGATCCGTGGCAGATATTTTGGAATGGTGTCTCAAACAGCTCCCAAGATAGAACTGATGAATGTCCCGGAGAACCCTTGAAGGTAGGTAGGTACATGGTAGCTCTTGTTAGTCTCGGGCTGATACTTGTTAGAGTGAATGTAGCACAGAACGTTACTACCTATAATCCTAGTTCCCTGTAATGGGAATCTTTATGGAAGTCAACAAGGAAGCAACTCTTGTGATAACAGGATCCCACTGATCAGACAAAATCAGCTGAACCAGCCACCAGTACAGGGCATTCTGGGGCAGTGGAGCTGCTGCCCCTTAAAGGTGCAGTGCTCTTCTTCCCTGGTCATGTGACTACCGTCTAGCCCAGTCCCCTCTTTTCTTTTTGTCTTTGGATAATGATACCAGATTAATTATAATTTTTATAAACAAAAAGAATAATCCAAATTAACTCACCGTAGCCTGCAGATATGTGTATGTTTTAAAAGAGTGGGTTTCTCTTGCTAAAGTGGTGCAAGATAGTACACGTGGGTGAAAACATCTGTGTTTCACGAATCCCTTGATGGATAACAAGGATGAGCTTTTACTACTGTTCATCCCCAACCCAATGTTTCATCACCTCCAGTGGAGGCATGCACCTGTGAATAAGTTTGTGGGACAGCTTCACTTTTCTTGTTTCCCCTTATCACTGTATCTGTTTTTGTCGCCTCTAGTGTTTACTAACTCTGCTGGCAGGGATGCTAGAGTGAATATTGTGTTCTAATTAATTCACTCTTCCCATGAGTTTGTCTCTTTTTCACATTTCTAGTTTGTGAGCACTTTTTTGTTTTCTTGGCTCGCTCATAATTGTGTTGGACACCACCATCACCTGTGTCCAGCAGGCCTAACTTTCATTTTCTTTCTATCCACAGTGGTTACTGCCTCCAGCATGGGGGGTGCAGCTATGTATGAACTGGTGCGAGTTGGTCATGCGGAGCTTGTGGGGGAGATTATCCGTCTTGAAGGCGACATGGCTACCATTCAAGTTTACGAAGAAACCTGTATCCTGTTTTCAGACAACGCAGCATTCTGTAGTATTGTCATTCATTCATAACGTATGTTCAGGTGTACTTGAACATATATTGTGTGGTCACTGGTTTCTGCAAACTCATTTGAGTGCCGTATAAATGCTTCAGACTACTTTAAAAGGCATGACTAACATCACCACAATGTTATATAAAATAAACATTTAACTAGATAGCAACTCACCCTATCAGGAAGCAGTCGCTTCCACTGGGTAGTAAGCATCATCAGGCATTATAGTACAAGATTCATACCATCCTGGCATACAGAAATGTGAAATTATCAACCTGATGAAACATCTCGGAGACATTTGTTTTGAGTAATTGTACTTGCTGAAGTTAAAAATAAGCTTACGGTTTATGTGAAATCTTGGTTTTCTAACACAAAGGAAGTGAGAAACTATACTGGTGTTTTTACCCGCATAGGGAAAAAATTGCCAGATATTTGGTGGCATTCTCCTTGAAGTTTGGCATATTGTTAAAATGTTATCATCTTTAAAACTGGGGTTTTGGAGACGCGTGGACATGGTGATTTGTGAAGAGCCTGCACATTGGTTGAACTTTCTTGCAACTTTGGGACCACAGGCTGCTGCTAAACCCTAGAGTGTGGCCCAGTATCCTGGGAGAAGGAGTGTGGTGATGGCTGTGTCCCCGCTTGTGTCTCCCTGAAGCCCGCATGTACACGTTAGTGGCTTGCTCGTCCAGGAAGGCAGACGGTAGTGCTAGGGTTATGCAATCCAGGATCCGGTTGATGTGCTGAGGAGACCAGAGTAAACACAACAGAAAGCCAGGATGACGCATTGGTGATCCCATCATGTGAACAGGAGCGAAGAGCATGCTTTTGGGAGTCTGTATGATGTGGCATTGAGGTGAAGGAGAGGAGACCGCCACCAGGGGAGACATTGAGAGACAGTCACTCCAGGCAGATGGTTCTGCTCACTCAAGTGACTCCTAGTTCCTAAGTTTAACAAAACCTTAATCAAAACTCCTCAGAGGGAGAATGTATGCTAAGGAAAGCATGCAGTCCTCTCATAAGAACAAGGATGACTCTGTTGCTCAAAGGGCCCAATCCTCATAGGCCACTCCTCAGCTGAACCCAGAACTGCTGAATGACACTGAGTGCTATTGAAATGAGGATGGCCATTGTGTAATAGGCAGTATTCGAGATTTAAGACTGTGTTATGGCTGGGTCAGAAGACATGAGAGCCCTAAAACAGTGTATTGCAACCAATTATACAACAATGTAAGAATAAGGCTATCTAATCCAGAGATGTCTTCAGTTTCAAAATTGGGTATTCACTTCAATCTCTAACCTGGAATCTAAAACAGAGTTACTGGAAAGTGAATCAAAGGCCACAAGAGTTACACATCCTGGGATTTCCACCAACAGTGCTGAAAGTAGTATAAAAACTGAGTTGCAACATTTCCTGAGGTCTGTGGTGTTGGAGGTTGATTCAAAGGCTATAGTGTCAGTGGTGGATGCAGGGGACATAAGATCGAGCATAGCAGCAGCGTTGGCCGAAGTGGCTGACTCTGGACAGAGGGAAGTGATCAAGATGAGGACCACGTTGGTGAAGGAAGCGAGGGTCCACTTTTTTCCAGCCTCAGTCAAGTAACCGTGAGGTGTTGGCAGGACTTGCAGATCATCAAAAAAGAGCAGATGGTCTTCGGTGTACATGCTTCCCTGTGGGTTCCAGCAAGACTCAATGTTTGTTGTGGAGAGAAGACATGCTTCTTCATTAATCCCAAGGCAGCTGGGTAACTTCTTATGACAGAGGAAAGAATCATCTTGAACAAAGTAAAATAGTGGTGTTGGTCCCAGCGAATCTTGTACTTTACCAGGATATTTGTTTCCCCTTGGGATCTCGTCAGAAATCCTCTCATGTTATTGCGCCAAGAGCCCCAACTATAGGAGTGTTATTCCCTTGTTCTTAAGCTAATTCCTGGAATGTTTGCTTGCTTTCTAGTCCCACAACAAACAACCCAACCCCTCCCATTGTTGTCCTTGGTTAACACCCGACATGAAAGTGTTATTCTTGGAGTTTTCATGCTTGGTTGACTAAAGTTAGAAAAGTATGATGAGCGATGTGCTGATACCCTTGATTTTTTCTTAAGATGGTCTGTTCCCACCTGATATGCTGAATACAGATGTAAACCATAAAAGTGTGATGTTCTCTTCACTAGTTCAGATCACATGTCTTGTACACCGTGCTTCAGTCTCTGCACCCTCAAGCAGCTTTAAACGTGTCTTTCGTTCCTTGCCTCAGATAACTCCTTTAGGGGTGTGCTGTTTTTTTGTTGTTGTTATTTTTAACTATTCAGTAGGACATTAAAGTAGACGCTCTTTAATGACTTTCCGAACCAGCCGACCTACAGCCCTACATATGCCCAGCTCTCTTTATTGTGCCCCGTTCTTATTGTCTTTAGGAGGGTTGTATGGTGTTCAGGGATTAAAGAACCAGAGCGAGCACTAAACAAATACTTAAGCTTTCTTCAGAGATGTTCTATTTCATACCTTGACCTTTTCTACCATAAATACACACCCATTAAGCAAGGGTTTGAACCTACCAAACATAACATAAGCAGGTGTCCTAAAGCTGTCTGTAGCTAAGGAATATTTAAAAGGATGTGTATTTCACTTGCCACTGTTCTCACAAGCCCCTAAACCATCTATTTCGTAACAGTATGGGCTAATCTGGTTTCAAATAAAAGCCTGTGTGAAATGTCTGCCCGGTAGATATCATGCTTCACAACCTAGCCCTGTCTTCTGTGAAAAGGAGTAAAGGTGTAGGATGGTGGTGTCAACTTGTTATTGGCACCCTGAGTGCTTGTTTAGCATTTTGATTCAACTCGAACTTTTTTGGGTGATTTTGTAACTCTTCCCTGAAACTTTGGTTTATTCTCCATTCTTTGTTTTGAATTTTCCCATGATTATCTGTTTTCTGGTGCATACTGAGATATTTGAGGCTGTCTTCGCTGTCAAAAAACATATTTTTACGACAGCGTCTTCCAAAAACCACTGGTTTCAACACCCTCAATGTTCTTAACGCCATCAAATCGTCTTTCTACTGACCGTACACACCCAAGGTCCTGCTGCCGCATGTACTTTATATTTAGACTATTCCCAATTACTGCATGTAAAGTAATGGTTTTCGTACTGCCTTTCATCTTCCCTTGTGACAAACCAATCTCCAGGTCACTGTTCTTTAAGTTGTGCATCGCTCTGCATTATCTCTACAAGTCATGTTATGCTCCATCCTCTTTTTGAAATGGTGTATCTGTTGTTGCGCCCTCAAAGCACTTTTCCTTAGCTTCCATCTCAAGCTGGTGTGTCTGTAGGGGATCCTGTGCTGCGCACAGGGAAGCCCCTCTCTGTGGAACTTGGTCCAGGCATAATGGGGTCCATTTTCGATGGTATCCAGAGACCCTTGAAGGACATCAGCGACTCAACTCAAAGTATTTACATTCCAAGAGGAGTCAACGTGTCTGCTTTAAGTAAAGACATTAAATGGGAGTTTAATCCGTCCAGAAACCTGAGGGTAAGTATTATTGAGGCTAACGCTGCGGTGGTTGTTTTGTTTTTTCAAATAACAACTCAATAAATAAAATATAAATATACACACACACACATATAGTCTAAATACAGGAGTTGGTTGTGAATCAACATGCCTTGTTTCTCTCCATGGGTGTTCTAGAGTTTATCCTCCTTTTGCTTTGCTCTGTACCTCATATTCTGTGTTATGGGTATAGAAAAATGAATTTAAGTTGGAATGATGGTAAGGTTGCTTATTTACTTTTGAGTCACATGTTCCGATTGGATATTGAGCTGTTCTCTGGTTTTGCCTGCCGTGCAGCAGTTCCACTATTTCAATACTGCGGTAATGGAGGGTATGACGGATGAGATCTTTTAGACTGTATTTGTTGTTTGTCCTCTGTCCACCCATCCCTCATTAGTTCAGTATTATCAAAATTGGCACTGCTGTTATTTCACGTGTCTTCAAATCGACTGTTACATCTCTGGGTAGTTGTCTCAAATTACTGAAGTCCTACCATTATCTACCATACTTTAGTACTTCACTGCCAGCCTTACGCTCGCTCTTCCATTATATAGAAGTTCATGTATAATATCTCACAATGTTTGTGTATGTCAGGGAATGTGGGTTGTGGTATTTCAAAGTTCTACAATCCGTGTCCGCAAACTATAATGGCAAGTCAAGGAATGTTACCGACTTACTCTCTCTATTTTGCAGGTTGGAAGCCACATCACTGGTGGGGATATCTACGGCTTGGTACATGAGAACTCCCTCATCAAACACCACCTTATGCTACCGCCACGTAACAGGGGTACAGTGACATATGTCGCCCCACCCGGTAACTACGATACCTCTGTAAGTATAACATTGAACATACTGTTTTATTAAAATCTTATTTGGACAAAAAAAGAATGTTTTTGTGCTTACATATTCCACTCGAAGATCCATTGCTTTCAAGGCTTTTCATGTTAAAATTACACAGATAACGCGTTTAATAAACACAAGAAATAAATGAAATTAAGTGAATATATATCTTTGATTGTGCTTCTCTGTTAGTCCTTGTGAGTGAGTCCGAACCCTCAATCTAATGCATTCTCAGCTATTTTGTTTAAAGGGGTTTGTGAAACCAAAATAATATAGGCTTACTGGAGATGGAAATCTAGTATGTGTATTTCTGATTTCATCTTGAGCGGAGAAGGTAAGGCTAGGAGTGACCATGAATTTCCCACTAACAAATTAAGTAGTTTACTTTACTTTTGTACAGTATTCTCGCCAGGGCCGGCCCTAGGCATGTGCAAAGTGTGCACCTGCACAGGGCCGCCAAACCCCAGGGGCCGCCAAGACGAGGATCGGATCGGAAGGATCTGATAATCGTGGCAGTGGCGGCCCCCTGGCAGTATTTGGCGGCCTCCGGCTCCGACCCCGGCTAGCAATGGCAGCGTTGTCACAGTTTCACTTTGCCCAGCCAGCCAGCAGTTTGGGTCCCAGGGCCGTCAATCTTAGCCCTGCTAGTGCTACTACCAATGACCGTATGACGTGACGGCCCTGGGACAGCCCCCGCGCGCTGTGCGCAGTGCGGAACTGCACACATGCTGCCGCTCTGACGCGTCACGGTGGGTCACACTCCCGCCAGGGAGAGTGCGTGAGCGGTGGTGCCAATGACTGTGCGTCGTCATCGTGTCTGTGACTGTGAGAATCACCGACGATCATCAGAGAACACCTGTCCCGTGTCCGACTCAGAGTCTCCGGATTGCCAGGTAACTCAGTTTCATTGTTAAACATTATAAGAAGGCGACTTCAGGCAGGATAGAATTGGTGCTCACTGAACAGAGTGAACTGCTGGGATGGGAATGGCTCAGTATTGAAGGCGATGCAACTGGGGATACCCTCATTCGCCCATGATTGGATGGTAGAGTTTCTAGAAAGTGGCACACGCCTGGACTGGTAACCATGGAACATTCGCAGCGTGATACTATGCACTCGAGAGGTTTCGTTCCATGCTATTTAGTAAGCAACATTCTGGGTTGCTGCACACATGCTGCAATTCAGTAATTGGGCTGTCTAAAGGGGAGGCTCATAGTCCAAGTTTGACTCTATAAGGGTATTGCTGACAGCTGGCGGTCCTTTGCAGGAATTAATACAATGATGCAGAGTAGGCGTTCGAGGTGGAAGGGGCACATTGAGATTATAAATGCTTCTAACGCCCTACCTGGAATACAAAAGCCTGAAGAAGTGATGAAACACAGTTCAAGAACGCTCTGGGATCTGATGAGGTGCCAAGCAAGGAGATCAAACTGTTCAAACCTGTAATATGAAAATGGAGATATAATGCTGCAACCGTAAAATTACGGTCTTTCTGTGTAAGTAAGAAAGCAGAAGACTAGGCAGATTTAATGAATAGTGCCATGTCTAAAAGAATGCATTCTTTCTCACCTATTCTCTCATAAAGATGGAAATTAATCAGTCAACTTACTACAATGAAAGGGTTGATAGGGTATGCACAGTCCTTCCATAGGCACCATGAAACCATTGCCATGCACACACAAACTTGCACCCGTATACTTTTGTTTTGCTGCTACTGTTCAACCAACTGATTTGGAGACTGCCAATTGGCATCAGCATATCCGCAAGGAGGTAGGGCAAAGGTAACCTGTGGTAGGCTACGCGTTAAAACTGATGGATAGCTTGTGCTTCTCTTTTATAACCACCTTTTGCCATCCCCCAAGTACAGACTGAAGTAAAGGAGTTTCATTGGCATGTGGTTGAATACCTTAGCATGTGAGCAGAAAGCAGTGGAGGCAGCCCAGGCACCTGCTCTTCAGATCTGTTATAGCACAATGCTTTGTGGATAAAATCTATGAATAAATGTTCTGTTGGAATATCAGGACCAAAGCTAGGGAATGGTACTCAAACGTATAGTCCAGTCTGAGGCCTACATTAATCCACCTCGGTGGGTGGGGTAGGTTTATCTTCACAGCACCCTGTTACTTGGATGCAAGATTTCTGCAAACATCCGCTTTTAGTGAACCCTTAGATGCCTGTGAGGAAAAAAGCGAATAAGAATGTGAAGCCGCTTGCTCCTGCATCCCCTTGTTCTGTGGACACTATCACTAGAACCATCCCCAAGACGTAGCTCAGGTCCCTGAAGTCCAGGAGCCCCTTTACCACCTGGGACCCCTGGTTCCAGTCTATAACGTGCCAGGAGACAGAGATGCTCCTTGAAAGTATCCACTTGGGCATTGGCAGCCTTGCAGGAAATTATAAAATGTAATGTTTCTCACTGAAAGGAACTCCATTTGACGCAAGTACAGGAGCAGTAGTTAGAGCGACACAGAATGAGCATGGCCACCATAGGGCAAACCTGTTAAGATGAACAGAAGTCCAACAGAGATGAAGGTTTAAGTTTATTTATTAAAGTAAGTCACGTGTAATATCACCACACCAGGGGCAGAGCAGTCTGACACCAGCTCAGTCCTGGCCCTTATGAGCTCTGCCGTCTGACTGGTAGAATAAAGTGCACACCAGCATTCTTCATGAAATCACAGACACCATGGACACAAACACTGCACACTAGGTACATAGAATACAAGAACAAGTAGACCTCCAACGCAACCACACACACTCAAAACAAACCACAGAGCGAAGTATAGACTACACACAGCCGCCATGACTTAAACATATTATGGGAAATAAACACCAGACACACACAAACACAACAGCAACACAATGTAGCACAAATAAGCGACCCCTGCCTTTCTACGACTTACACACACTATGAAGTGAGGCATGTGACCCACAGCCTGCACAAAAATTACACACTGCCCAAACCAGTGATGCACATGAACGATAGGCTGCCCGCGAGTTACTTACAAATATGGTGCAATGCATACGAACCTCAGTTTGCCCATGACTTAAATGCACCCAGTATAGGACAAGCATCACTAATAGCCTGCCCATGACTTGCCCACAATAAAGGCATGACATGCGATCCGTAGCCTGCCAACAACATATGTACCAACATAGTATATGGCATGCTACTACACAGTCTGCCCATATCTATGACATAGTTTGATATTAAAAATACAACACAAACAATCAGTCTATCAAAAACCAAAGAAGCACACGCAAAGACATGACCCAAAACTGGATATATGGCGTGAAGTCACAAATGAATATTGAGTGACCCAAATTATTATAAGGAATGTGCTAAATGTGAAAAATTACATGCAATGAAAATCTATTTTGCGTGAAAATTATCCTTGCATCCATTTTGGACGCATTTCAAGCTAAAATAATAGCACAGAAACACATGTCAAGAACAACAGTCCCTCGTGTTCCTTGTTCCTGTTCTTCTGCAATAGGATTTTTATCTGAATGAACTGGAAATGACACGTTGCGGCATACTTTCAGGAATGCAGTATAACAAGCGTAACATCAAATTAAGAAGATTATGTTGGCAGGGACTAGTTATCATCAGGGTAGGGTTGGGACTGTTCATCATCATTTCATTTGTATGTATCTTTAAGTGTATTTAGTTTGATGATGATTCATTTGTGTATCTCTAGGCAGGTCTTACTTTCGTTCTTGGATCTGACTATGTTGGCAGCACAAACTTTATATCTACAGATGTTGGATTTGTCTTTGTGGATCCTGGCTGGTTTGGCTCATTTATTGTTAAAAATACTTTCACCTCATGAATTGTCCCTCTTGTCACCTCATGAATTATCCCTCTTGGACATAAAAGATTAACCATTGGTGTTGGCAGCAAGGTAAGCAGGGCCGGCCCTAGGCTGGGGACTGCGTGGTAATGGCATTTTGTTTGCTTTGATACTTGCACAAGTGCCACCATTGCCTTTGCCTACGAAGGTAACGTTTGTTCTTGTGCTCGAGTGTCTACCATATATTGCTGTATTATACCTCCTCTAATTATACTTTGTTTTCTCTCGAGCAGGCTTCACTTTAAAATAGTTTATTGCAGGGGATTAGACTGTAGACACCTAGATCTTTGTTTACCCAACAAATTCCAAAGCATTGTAGCTGTAAGATAACTTTGGTGGTGAATACATTTGCTGGCGACTGGCGAGATCTGTGTGCAGTCTAGTTACAGGCCGGCCTCAGTCACTCATACAAAGTATAAAGAGACAGAGTTAAATGCGATATCCCAGCTGCAAAGTGAAGCATGCACCATGCAGGTCACAGATTTGTATTTTACGTAGGAAGCTCAGCGAGTTACTGCTTTCATCATTGCAGACATTCTTTAGGGAGATAGGTCTCAGGTTACCACCTTGTAATATACCTGCTTAATGAATTATTAACCATCTTTAAGGAATTGCATGGATGGTAACTGCAAGGTATAAGTTTAGAAACAGTGCTTTTTGCTCAGTATTTCATTATTCAAATTTTTCCCAAAAGTGTTCCTTTAGTAATAAAGACGTATTAGTAGTAATTGCTTTTATACACTGTTATTAGTTTAATTACTCGTGTAGATAATTCATCTAGCATTCAGACAGTGGATGTGAAGCTCTTACATTCAGGGATTGGAAAATTCAAAACCTGCCTTCAGTCATCTTTTAAGGACTTGTGTAACCTGCACACATGTCACTTTTTCCTCCTGTAATGCACCGTGTGCAACCTCATGTATTTTGTTTGCTCACAATTGTCACTTTTGCCAATTGTAACTTAACGTTTGCTTTTGTAATTTATTCACTTGTAATTTTCTCCTCATGTTACATTACTGTTCCTAGCAGCGCGCGTGCCATCATTTTCACTTTTTTTTTCCAAACAGGAAGGTTTTTTTTTTCTTCAAGGGCCAATAACAATTAAAAGAATGATTTGAGCGGAAAGCTAGGGCTTATGGCAAGTGTAACAATGTGTGTGAATTATATGAGTGCATAGACCATAGATTGCTTAAAAACAACAAGAAAATGGCGCCTTGTAAGAACACCGGGAAGGGTAGGAGCAGCCGCAGGTACTGGTTAATCATCTAACGACTTTTCTGGACGTATTATTTAAACACGTTCCTGAGCTCCGTCCCGTCCGGACCCCCTCTTCCGGGGCCCCCACCTACGCTCCCTGCACAGGGCCACCATGAGCCTAGCTGTTCTCGCTCATTCCTAACTGGTCTACAGTTGACTGTAGCTCAAGCGAGACTGAAAAAAGCTTCTCCAGATTTAAATTGACCATTGCCCAGAAGAGTAGTATCCACTCTGTGCCCGATATCTGACCAGTTTCTGTACTTCACCAACAACTCCCACCCAGGTCATGCATAGTTTTTCCAGCACGCATGTCCGCGATCTGCAGATGCTTAGAGGGAGTGTTTGGCTGGGTCTTGTGAAGGAACAAAGACTAAGAGGACCTAATTCAGTACGGAATTACTTTTTCCTTTCATGCAGGGAACATGATTTAATACCCCAAAAAATAGGTGTCAGTTATGAAGAATAGAGGTGGTTGCACAAGGGCGACACCATAGGAGACGGATGTGCTTACTTTTATTAAGAAAGCGTCTAAGAAGTTGCATGGTAATGGGAGTGTTCACAACTAGGCCCTATGGGATACTACCAGCACTTGCTTTCTCTGTGTTTTCTTGAAGCAAGTGCATGCCTCAGAAGATGGAAAAGCCTTCCAGGAGAGAAACATTCACTAAAATGATATGAAACAGATTATTTCAGACAAAGGGATCTCAGCTCCCTGAGAGCAGGATTATAGTAATTATATCTAGTTGAGTACTCAATCAGGAGTCTGGTACGCAGAATCAAAGTGTTATTGCTTGGAAAAAGCTAAATACGGGTGCCCCAATCGGTCATAGATTATACAATTATTTACTATACTGACTTGTCGAGATATTTCTCACATTGGGGGTTCTGTGTTAACCACTATTGTCATAATTTTGTAACCCACAACTAATATTACTATAAATAGTTTCAGCAAAAGATAAACATAGTGAACTAAATTACATCTTAAAAGCGGTTAACAAAATAATAAGCAATCATTTATTCTGGAAGGTTTTAAATTAGGGGATCCGATATGTTGCCCTTTGCTTTTAAAGGATTATTGAACCGAAGAACTTATCCGACTTCCTGGAGGTGACATGGGCACCTTTTGTAAATCAAGAGGGCTCCCATGTCACCTCCAGGAAGCTTTAAAGTTGCAATTATGTTCACTATGTTTGTTCTCTTCGCATACTAGCACATTTTGATGGCTTAAAACAGACAGGGGTTCACACACCATCATTCGTATCACAATAATTTTGTTTTTACCCCCTTTTATTGAATTTTTGGCAAAACAGTTTGTGATAATATCAGTTGTGTGCTATAAAATTCTGGAAATAGTGTTTAATAAATACCCTTAATGTGAGAAATATGTCTATATGTCAGCATTGTAAACAATTGTGTAATCTATTGGTGATTTGGGGCATACTCATTTTGTTTTTTTAATAAGCTGCCTCAACTGTTCTTAAAGGGCACCCCCACATCTTATGAGTATGTAGAATAATCATTAGGCATACTTTCATGCCTACATTCATTCTTCAGCCTTGACTACAAAAAATAAACTTGCACTCAGTTTTCAGACTATTCCGTGAACCAGAGTAGCACTTCTTCTCAAAACGCATGATACATCCTGCTGACTCAACAGCAATGTGCAAGCCTGATATAGATATATTAATAGGGAAACTAACATTGATTTTTTTTTTAAATCCCCATGCCCTGTAAACATCTCATCAAACCTAGTCAAACCTGTCTGTCAAAAATGATTGCTTTCAAGGTGTACCACTGACTTTGTTGTTGTTCTGATTGATCTTGGATTTATTCTACATTTAATGGCCTATGATATCAAGCCCTAATGATATGCATGTCACGGGGTGTTCTATCTATACCTAATTTCAAAGCTAATGACTGGTTATCTTGGCTACAAAAAACCTTTTTGTACACCAAAACTCCTCAAAGGACACATAATCTATATACCGTATTTAACCTGTTAACTACATGAAACTATATTCACCTAGCTATGATAGCTGGATAAGCTCGTCCTGACTGGTGTATCCCAAAGGACAGGCGCGTGCAAAACCCTTTGCTTCCTAATGATCTGATACATTTCTTATCCTACGTTCAGAAAGGAGGAATATCTGCTACTCAAGATTTTGATCATTCTAAAACGCCATTTGCTTTTATTTGAATGACATGGAGAAGTCCTCATATTCCACTTCATAGGTTATTAATGCTTCAAATTATTTTATTGTTTATTGGAGATCACCCTGGCAACACCATTAATACATGCATGATAAGGATAGGAGTCGTTATAAAGATTGACATGTATCTAGTGGTACAACTTGAATTTAACGGGGAGTCCTAAAAGATGTTGGAATGGTCCTCCCAGTCAATATCTCCCACATCTGCCAAGTTCTTTTACCTGGTTATTCCTAATTTGATAAGGTTGTCTGGTTTATTGCCTGTGAGCGTTTGATATATCGAAGAGACCGCCTTGGTCTCCATCTTCTCCATAAGCAACGCACCCTCTAGGTGTTTTTTCCCCGCAATTCTGTCAGCCTGTCCTCTCAACACCAAGGCAGGTTTAAGCTGCACGTATTTGGAGATTTGCTTATTAGAAAGTTCATATTCCTCCTGAATGTTTAAAGCCGTTCTCTGCCAGCAGCATTGCTCACCTCCTTTTCGCTTCCATCACTGAAGACCTGTTAGTCTAGTGGCTGTTGCAGTGCAGAGTTTGCTCTGATAGCAGTCTTAGTCAATTAGATTGGATTGATTTGGACAACTGATGCTGTTTTCTTTCTAGAAGGCTGCCTACTCGCAACCATTAAACCGATCTTTGGTTGTCCCAGATTGTGTTTGCAGTATGTCTGAGAAAAGTATCAGTGCTCAAGGTTGTACATTATATCCAGTGAACTTTTGTGGAGGGTGTTTTAGTTAAACTAAATGTATTTACAGGAGGAATATATAGTTGAATAGCTCTTTGGAATGCTGGTGATGGTGTAAAGTGTTAGCAAACCACCATCCGCTATAAATGTTATTTAAAATCTTTCCTAAAAGCAACAGTGAAGCCTATGGCAACTGCCTTTAGATGTTGTATTGATGGAAGTGTTGATAAACTGTGTGTAAATGAGATTTTGCTTTTAAATTTGGTAATGTAGTTTTGAGTAAATTAAGTTGTAGAAGATGGCCTTTCTAATGACATATTTTTCAAATCTGTATTTATTATACATTTTATTGTTTGTATTGTGATTTACACTTAATGTAGAATAAACTTAATTACATATTCTGCTATGTCCTTCCTACGTGACAGCATCTGTGTCACCAGATAACAGAACTAGAAGTATGAATATTCCATACATGTTCTAATAGTTAAAATATTTCTAAAGTTTCTTTTAAAAATCCCTACCACAGGATGTTGTCTTGGAACTTGAGTTTGAAGGCGAGAAGGAGAAGTTTACCATGGTGCAGGTCTGGCCTGTTCGGCAAATCCGACCTGTCACAGAGAAGCTTCCCGCTAATAATCCACTGCTCACCGGCCAGAGAATCCTTGATGCACTTTTTCCGTAAGTACTGATGTTTGGCTCACGCTTTACACTTCTTAAGAAGAATAACATTGACAGGCATAGATTAATCAGTTTGTTTCCATATTTGTTACTTCAAAAATAGAATTTAGTGTTCCTGTTTTGGAATGCAGTTTGCATTGAGGTCCTTCATGAATGGTAAGACTGCAAGGGTGGAAAGAGTTGAGTGCAGAGGGCCTGGTTGGTGGTGCTGTTCAATAGCTTTTGGAAACAGATTGCTTCAGCTACTTGGGGCGAGTCTCTTATCTTGGAAAAATTGTGTCTTTAAGAAGAAGGAAAAAAAGAGGAGAAAAAACGCAGCCAATGGCTAACAACAAAACCTTTCTGTATACACAGGTGTGTCCAGGGTGGCACCACCGCCATCCCAGGGGCTTTTGGTTGTGGAAAGACGGTCATCTCACAGTCCCTCTCCAAGTATTCCAACAGTGACGTCATCATCTACGTGGGCTGCGGTGAAAGAGGAAACGAGATGTCTGAAGTACTTCGAGATTTTCCTGAGGTGAGTCTGCGGTTGAAGCAATTTGAACGAAGTAGTCCTTGTTCATTAGAAGGTCAGGGAAGTGTTGTGAGTCTGCAGATTCTGAGAAGACAGAAGCCTCTAATTAGGTATTTTATAGCATCACACCAAGTTGTCCATGGTCTTTCAAAATATGAACAAAGGCCTTGTGGACAAAACCACCCTTTAATAGAAATTCAGAATCGTGCTAAAGAAATACTTGGTTTGTAATTTATGGAATTGAGGTATTATGTCTGAGAGATATTTTGCTATATTTTGCAATCCAGGGATATCTTTCCCCAAGTTCATTTCATTTCTCTTTGCTATGGCAAGGTATATTTGCCTGTTTCATAGCAAATTAGTTGCTGAGAGAAAATCATAGTTGCCTTCTAGATAGGCAGCAGCTGTTGAATTTATTTGTCCAGTACACAGCGAGTTGTTTTCGAGAAAAAAGACCCATGGGCGTGATTCACAGAAATCTACTCCTAGATGTATACTGACTTTTAAGGGTTCCACAAAAATTCCTGGAAATCGATCTATGTCACTTTTAGATTTCCAGTGTGAACCAATATTCTAAATATATGCATGAAATATTTCCCCCATTTGGAAATTTCAACGAGTAAATGTAGAATTGTACTCTTGCAACATTGTTTTTCTCTCCAGGAAAAAAAACACATTTACCAGTGGTGAAACCCTTTCTTCTCCAGTATTAGGGGTGTCTTTCATAGATTCACATGCCTGAATCATTCCCCGTCGTCGGAGTAGGAGTCCCACGGTATATAAAAAAGCAGTAATAAGCCATTTGTACATAGCAAATAACAGTTATAATAAACCAGGAAGTAAAGTAGCCTCAGCTACCAATGAAAAAACTTCCACATTAGTGACTATCCAAGTCATTATGTTAGACCAAACTGCAGCCAATCAGGCCACAGCTCCCACCAAGGTATTCTCCCCAGAGACCCAGGCTGTCAGATTTTTTACCGCACGTCGTGTGATAGGGAGTCTCTCTGAGCTCTGCTCAGTTTTTTCTCTACTTTTGAAAGTTCTCACTTTCAAACATGTCTACATCTAAGTCCCTTTTCAGGGCCTGTGAATCTTGTGGCAAGGCAAGGCTCTTCAAGGAGGACCCTCATTCTCTCTGCATATATTGCTTGTATCCGGATCATCAGGCTAAGGAGTGCAAGATTTGTCGCACTTTTCCCACAAAAACCCTCAGAGACAGAGAGGGTCGCCTTCTACTATGGATACAACGGAATAAGGACAAGGACTTGCCACTCTCTGAGGTAGGAAGTTTGGCCTCTGTCTTCTATGGGATCTAGAAAGAGAATGGCTGAGGGTAAGGTGACTACCCCTAAGGCAAAAGTGGCAAAACAGGCCCAGCACACTCTTGCTGCTGATGAGCCTTCTACTTCTAAGGTGAAGAAAGCCTGTGAAAAATCTGTAAAGCCGCCTGTAATTAAAAAGACTGTGTCTTTATTGTCACCTCAGAGGCCTGCAACCAAGGCAGCAACTTCTCTGCCGGTTTCCTGTCAGACAGCCACTACAGTGACTTCAACTGTGACTTATTCCTCACCAAAACCCTCTTTGGTGGTGTCCTCAGCGTCCTCACCTACTTATGTGCATGTTCAGATTCGTCCCATCTCGTCGACGAAGAAAGTTTCTCCGACCGTCGACGAGCCTCCGTCGACGAAGCCCATGTCAGCGTCGAAAACACCCTTCCCGTCGACGACGACTTTACCGTCGACGAAGAAATCCTTACCGTCGACGACTTCACCGTCGACGAAGCACCAGTCGACCATCCCATCGACGACGAGGAAGACTCAGTCGACGATCCAACCGTCGACGAAGAAGACACCGTCGACGGCCCCGTCGACGAAGTCGTCGACGACGGTCTCGTCGACGAAGAAGATGGCTCCGTCGACGGCCCCGTCGACGAAGAAAATTATTCCGTCGACGTCGAAAAGTGTTCCGTCGACGACGACGTCGTCGTCGACATCAAAAAACGGATCGTCGACGAAAACTCTCCAGCCACAGTTGTCGACGACGCAATCGACGACGGCGAGTTCATCGCTCACAACTAAGTCAATGCCAAAAGACTTCCCAGTGGCCCAAGAACATCCAATAACGCCAAAACTGTCAACTTGTACAGACATTCAGGTCTGGTCAGCAAAGAGCAACATGATATCGTTGCCATCTCCAGCCACCACTGCGGCACTTCTACAACGCCCATCGCAGTCTGCATGTATGTCACCACTCACAATGCCTGACAGGCTCTTGGATTCAGACGAGGACTCTGCTAGCGAATTATTTCCAGCAGCTACAAGTCCATCTGACTTGCTCATACAGGTCAAGGATCAGGAGGAAGAGGAGCAAGTGACGCAACAGCCCGGGTTGGATCCTACACCACCACCAGGGACACAAATGCCCATGGAACTATTTAGAAATTTGATGTCCATGTTGGATGATTACTATCGCCGTTTTCCGCCCTCAGAGTCGGGCGAATCACACATCTCTTCCCCCCAGCCTAGAGGGGCCCCGCATTCAATACCTCCTATAACGGAAGAATCGGGACATACCCCATCCATACCGGTGCCATATAATCAACCGGAGGATGAGAATACTGATGGGGAGGCTCAGGAGGAAGGTGAATTAGATGAATCGGATTCGTCGGAGTATGAAGATTATCAGGCTGACTCCCCTGCTCCAGATGAACAGCCTAAAGCTGATTCACCACCGGTGGATATTGCGAATTTTCATAAGATTATGGACAACGCAACCAAGAGATTTCTCATTGCCATGGAGACAAAACAGGATGATTGTTTCCTGTATGATTTCAAAAATTTGTCCCAAAGACAGAGTTGGTCCATACCTATCATAGACTTCATTTGGAAAGAAGGTCTAAAGATCATGGCCACACCAAACTCTTTACCACCAGTGTTACCACGAGTAGATAAAAAGTATAGAGCGCCAGCTTCTTCACCGGCTTGCCTGATTGGACAAGCCAAGACAGACTCAGTCATTGCACAAGCAGCTCAAAAGAGAGCGAAGAACCCGTCGTCTCAAATCTCCACTCCTACAGACAGAGACGGAAGAAGACTCGATACCATTGGGAAAAAGGTATCGACGATTGCAGCGACCACAGTGAGGGTTGCTAATTCTATGGCAATTCTTGGCCGATACGACAGGCAAATGTGGTCTGACATTTCGCCATATATTAAGAAACTGCCTGAACCGGACCGGTATGAGGCTATCAAAATTCTACAAGAAGGGGAGTGTGCGTCGTCCGAGATCATTGATGCTGCAGTGGATGTAGCAGCTACAGGATTCAGACAATTGGCAGGAGCCGCAGTCCTTCGGAGAGAGGGATGGTTGAAATCTACGTCCTTTAGACATGAAGTACAGGCCAAGGTGTTAAACATGGCTTATGATGGCGAGTACCTATTCGGCTCGCACGTGGATGAGGCTTTGCAGGCCATAAAAAAGGATACTGAAACTGCACGATCTTTGGGTAATCTGCAGTATCGAAAGTCTTCCTTTCGTGGCGCAAGAGGAAGGGGAAGCTTCTCAAGTAGAGGAGGATATTACCAACAGCGCAACTATACTAACACACAAAACACCCAGAGGTACCAGCCATATAAACAACAACCTTATGGCCAAAGAAGAAATACTTACGCACAGCCCCGAGGAAAACCCACATATCGGGGAAGAGATAACACCAACAAGAAGGGAGACTCACTTCCTGCCGCCAAAGTGTCCCAGCCAAAAACGAATTGGAGGAAGAATATCCCTACATTGCTCAAAATGGTCCAAGATTACTACAGACAAATGGGTGCTGGATGTGGTATCCAAGGGCCACATATTAGAATTTGTAAAAACCCCTCCAAATTCTCCACCAAAAGGGCCGCCCCCAGCACATCTCAAGGAGCTATTCATTCAAATCAATACAATGATTCGAAAGGGGGCAATCGAGAGAGTACCTCGACACCAGAGAGGGACAGGCTTTTACTCTCGTTTTTTCTTGATACGCAAAAAATCAGGAGAATGGCGCCCAATCCTCGATTTGCGTACCCTGAACAAATTCATCAAAAAATTAACGTTCAGAATGTTAACTCTCCAAGAGATCCTCCAGTTTTTGGCAGAAGGGGACCACTTGGCAACACTCGACCTTCAGGATGCCTACTTCCATGTCCCTATCTTCCCCAGACACAGGAAGTTCCTAAGGTTCAGAGTGGCTTGCAGGGATTTCCAATTCAGGGTGCTTCCCTTTGGACTACGTTCAGCCCCGAGAGTATTCACAAAAATGCTAGCACCCGTAGCGGCCCATCTACGATTGCAGGGAATTCAGATATACCCTTATCTGGACGATTGCCTTATAAAGGCCAATTCCTACGACACAGCAAACGACCATGTCCAGAAATGCCTTTGCCTGTTTCAAAGCCTGGGGTTTTCAGTGAACTTCGAGAAATCAGATCTGATTCCATCTCAAAGGAAGTCTTTCCTAGGAGCAACGCTGGATTCCAAGCTCGCTCAGGTCTTCATTTCAAACGAAAGACAGGAAAAGATCAGAACAATGGCAACCACACTCCTCAGAAAAGAGTGCGTTTCTGTTCGGAAATTCAAATCTTTCCTAGGGATGATCTCATCGTGCATCCCTCTCACTCCAAACTGTCGTCTGAGGATGAGACCATTACAAGAGGAACTCAGTCATCAATGGGTGCAGATATCGGGGTCCTTCGAGGATATCATTTCCCTAACACCTCGAATGAAGGAAACAATCCTGTGGTGGAGTCAGAAACATCACCTGCAAGTAGGCTGTGCTTTCCTCGCAGAAGTCCCAAGATTCATAGTAACCACGGATGCCTCGCTAGAAGGTTGGGGCGCTCACCTTCAAGGGATGACGATCAGTGGCAAATGGGACACTCATCAAAAGAAATGGCACATCAATCTGCTGGAGTTACGGGCCATTTTCCTCGCCCTAAAATCCTTTCAGGCAATTCTAGAAGGCTCCACAGTGTTAATTCGAACAGACAACACAACGAGCATGCATTACCTGAACAAGCAGGGGGGCACAAAATCAGCCCGGTTGTCTCAACAGGCTCAAGAGATCTGGACTTGGGCTCTGGATCACGACATCAACTTGTCAGCGGTGCATGTTCCAGGAGTAGCCAATATACTGGCAGATTCGCTGAGCAGATCCAAGAACAGCACTCACGAATGGGAACTGCATCAGCCAGCGCTGGATCGGATCTTCCAGAGGTGGGGTCTCCCCGATCTAGATCTTTTTGCAACTTACCAGAACAAGAAATGTACTCACTTTGCGAGCTGGATTCCCCACAGGGACTCTTGCGGGGACGCTCTGTCACTGAATTGGGAACGGATCTTTGCCTACGCCTTCCCGCCAATTCCGTTAATTCCCAAAGTCATCAAGAAAATGAGGAAACAACCGTGTCGAATAATCCTGATTGCTCCACGGTGGCCACGACAGTATTGGTTCACACAGCTTCTCCTTCTGTCAGAGCGCGAGCCAATCCAACTACCCCGAATTCCAAATCTTCTAACAATTCAAGAAGGCAGGGTGTATCATCCGGACCCTCATTCTCTGAAATTATCGGCTTGGCTCCTCAACACCATGAGTTTGCACACTTGAACATTCCACAGGACTGTCAAGAAGTCCTGGCCAATGCTAGGGCGCCTTCAACAAACAAAACTTACAAACTGAAGTGGAAGCGTTTTTGTGTTTGGTGCCAAACTATAAATATATATCCAATAACTGCGGAGCCGGAAGCGATCTTGCCCTTCTTTTTGCAGTTGGCTAAATCAGGTTTGGCGCACTCAACACTTAAAGTGTTTTTAGCGGCCATATCACGATACCGTCAAGATGGTAAGAACTCTCTATACTCCTCAAGAATAATCCAACAGTTCTTTAAAGGTTTATTTCGTATGTTTCCACCTGTACGCCGACCACCTCCATCTTGGCATTTGAATGTAGTCCTGGCTCAGCTTCTTGGCCATCCCTTCGAACCTATCCATAAGGGCGATCTCAAGTTCATCACTTGGAAGGTTGCATTGCTGCTGGCATTAACTTCAGCCAGACGGGTGAGTGACATGCAAGCGTTCACCTCTAAGCCACCATGCTTGCAATTCACACATGACTCTGTGATACTACGCACCAACCCGAAGTACATGCCCAAAGTGCCATCGGATCTTCATCTAAATGAGCCAGTGATACTTAAGACATTTTTTCCCAATCCGCAGTCACCAGCTGAGCGGACTTTACACACATTAGACATTAAGAGATGCCTTAAATTTTATCTTTCAAGAACAGCTGCCATCAGAAAGACGGATCAGCTATTTGTGGCGTATGGCAGACCAAGACAAGGCTGTGCTGTTACAAAACAGACTATCGCCAGGTGGGTCTCATCCACGATAGGGCTCTGCCATCAACAAGCAGGTAAACCCTTACAGACCTTACCTAGAGCACATTCTACGAGAGCAGTCTCCTCTTCAACTGCTTTGTTTGCTGGTGTGCCTCTCCCGCACATTTGCAGAGCCGCAACATGGTCCAGCAGACACACATTCACGAGGCATTACTGTCTGGATTCTTCAAGCGATACCGATGCCTCGGTGGGGAGAGCAGTCCTGAGTAATCTGTTTCAGTAAGGTGAGCCTCTGGTATCTCTCCCACCTCCTTTGCTCTTTTACGCTTTCATATGTTGTTGCATTGCTTTCTTTTACTGCATGTTAACTGTTCTTTGGCGTATAAGAGCGACATATTGTATTACTGCTAACTACTCGGATTCAGGCATGTGAATCTATGAAAGACACCCCTAATACTGGAGAAGAACAATAGTTACTTACCTGTAATCTGTGGTTCTCCAGTATTGGTGTCTTTCATAGATTCACATGCACCCACCCACCTCCCCTCAGAGTCTCACCCAGACTGTTAGGATATATGTCTATATACTCTGGTACACTCCAGTGCTACAAAAATCTGACAGCCTGGGTCTCTGGGGAGAATACCTTGGTGGGAGCTGTGGCCTGATTGGCTGCAGTTTGGTCTAACATAATGACTTGGATAGTCACTAATGTGGAAGTTTTTTCATTGGTAGCTGAGGCTACTTTACTTCCTGGTTTATTATAACTGTTATTTGCTATGTACAAATGGCTTATTACTGCTTTTTTATATACCGTGGGACTCCTACTCCGACGACGGGGAATGATTCAGGCATGTGAATCTATGAAAGACACCAATACTGGAGAACCACAGATTACAGGTAAGTAACTATTGTTCATCTACTTTGCCATTTATTGTGGGCTGTTACCTCGCTATTCCCACAATGGCGAGCGACTTACTTCTGCTGTTTTACATGATTAAATGCGTGTTCATTTCTAGTGTGAAAAATGACTTGCACAACGATTTCAGATTCCCGCAAACTATAATTTTGAGAGTCGTTATTTTGTAAGGCCATTCTTTTCCCCAGAAAGTCCACACTTTCACTAACCTTGTAATTGGAACCGTTCACCGCTCCTAGGCATTTGGAATTGCCATTTCTGAATGTACAAATGAACCAGCCATGATTTGTGATTTGTTTAAGTTATTGGTTTCACCTTCGAAAAGGATGCTCTGTGCACCTCAGTGGATCTTAGGTGCACAAAAAACCTTCTTCATCACAACCAAAAATAAGCAATGTACTTTTGCTTCAGATGTCAGATCCTGCTGTTGTACTCACATAGACTCGGATATGGGTTATAGTAGCCAGGTATTGCAAGTCACTGAAGAGTTACACATCTATAGAGAGGAATAAGGTACAGCCTCCTAACATGCTCATAGAGCTCAGTCCACTTGGAATATCTAAATACTGTATAGTTGAGAGTATGTTCTAATTTATACAAGCACTCTCTTCTTACTCTGGTGTAGTTTAATTCTCTCCTATTTCCCCAATTCACAGATAGCATGGCTGTTTTCATACTCTGGTATTGCGATTCCTCCTCCTCCTCCTCTCAGATCGCTTACATTTCTAGTCCTATAAACCTACAAATCTCTATTGTTTTGTGTTATAATGTCATTCTTCCTTCTTTTATCTTCCCAACCATTCCTTTTTCTAATGTTTTGCTATCTATTGCCCCTATTCCTGAATAGAATACACATTGTGCTATGTTTTCTTGTCACTCCTTCCCTTCTCACTTCCAAAGAAATCCAGGTTATTACGTTTTTTTTGTCCATAGTGTGAGCTTCGGCACCTTCTCCAAATGCTTTTTTCCCGAACACGTCTGTGTGCGGGTCGCAACACTGTATAACGTGATTTAGTTCAGCTAACTAGGACTCTGTCCTCATGTTCTTTTATCGGCTGTACAACCTACCAGCAACTGTTCTGGATTGTCAGATACACCATGCGGAGTACTTGTATGATTCATTGTGTGTTTCAAGAGCGTATATTTCCACCACTGCCAGTTGTCTTTTGTACTGTATCATGTAATCAAGGAGGCTGAAAGCAGAAGGTCTCGCCCTGTTCTCTGGAGGCCTTCATGTATGGGAGAAGGCAAAGAATGGACAATAGGAACACCACATTTTGTGAACTGTCTTTAACCTTTGTAAGAGGAAGTGACCTCAGAAGCGGGCAGGAAGTGCAGCCTGAACAGCTCATAGAGCATGAAACATCTAAAGTCAGTTGTTGAATTTTCAACCATGTCGTTTACTCCTTGATTACTGTAATACATCTACAATTGAGTTGTCCTTCCCTCCTGTGATGACACTACCCGTTTCTGGGTCCGAGTCAGTCAACAGATAAAATAGAAACATGCTTGCAAATAGTTACGACAAAGGAAGATGGAAAGAGTTTTGTTTGGAAAATCTGCTTGAGGCCGAATAGGAATAGCATATGTCCTCCTTATTCGGAATGTAGATGCAGAGTAGACTTATCTAGCAAAATAAGACTTTGCAAAATATGTATTTATTTATTCATATTAGCCTCTTCAATCTTGGTCACATTTTGATATCATATTTAAATGCAAATATATTGTTCAATTCACTCTAAATGTCTTTGCAGCTCACTATGGAAGTAGATGGGAAGGTGGAGAGTATCATGAAGAGAACCTCGCTTGTCGCCAACACCTCCAACATGCCTGTGGCTGCAAGAGAAGCCTCCATCTACACTGGTAATTGGAGTGAACCATTAGGGCTTCTCGTCATGTGCCGCGTCGCTCTTATTTACTGGCCAAAGATTGCCTATAGGAAGACTTGTTCATTTATTTCCGATTGCCCTCAAAATGTTCTCAGCAGTTTTATTTTTTTTATTTTTTCAAGATTGTCTCTCTCCCTCCATTAAGAAGTACATTTTTAATACATTTGTTTTATATTTGTGGTAGTACTTTTTTGTGCAAAATTATCGCACAATAAAATGTATACTTATTATTTGGCCTTTGATGCAGGAGACTGTTCTTCCTCACCACATCCTAATTTTGACAGTTCTGTGTGTCCAATACCATACATTAGTAGTCTAAAGTGCGTCTAAACCATTCTCTGCATTCGGGGCAGTATTTTCCGTCCCTCAAACTCCCAAACAGACCCTTTCCTTGTTATGAACCAAATTCTGATTTTATGCTACCTATTTAGGTGGTGTATGCCTACTTTTAGACTGTTGTCAACATTGTCTGCCCTTACTCAGTGCCTTTCACCATTGTTTGCAGTGACAAAGATCCTTCAAAACTCCTTTGGTTTTATAAAGTCTTCATGTTTTGTGTTAGTTTACTGTATCTTAGTAATGTGTGCAGTTATTACTAATTAATGCCTGCTCTGGTCTGTAATATACTCGGCTCCTATAAGATAAGTCTTTCAAATGTCTATTAAAGCTTAATGTTAAACAACGTGGTGCATGATTGGCACCAGTATATGCAGCAGGGTGACAGGGTTCTTCACTAAACAAGTGGTAAACTCTAAAGTTGACTGGTTATCTCTGTATAACGGTGGGAAAAAGTGTTACTGCAACTTTGATTTCATTTTCTTGTACTGATCTTCCTGGGGATCAAGTGACAACAATAACGACCATGTTTGAAGGGTGGGGAACTGAGAGATTGGGTAGTGAATTCAATTATTGATTCAAGAAATGTGACAAAGTTATCTTGTGAAGGTGTGTCACTTGTGACAATCTTTTCTTAGCACCCATTGCTGTGAGTATTTTTAATCTTGGGATTTCATAGTCTGATTCTAAGGTTTTTATTGGAACTCAGTGGGCTCACCAGTGAAGTAATTTTGCCTCTCCCCCTCCCCCAGGAATCACGCTATCAGAGTATTTCCGTGATATGGGCTACCACGTCAGCATGATGGCCGACTCCACATCCCGATGGGCCGAAGCCTTGAGAGAAATCTCCGGTCGTCTGGCTGAAATGCCAGCTGGTGAGTCATTTCTCCTTAGTAACAGTTGATCCTGAATAGTCCTCCTACCCAAATGTGGGACTCATGACTGCATTGAGACAACAAAAACTTTGGGAGGCTCTGTGTGTAACAAGAAAGCATAATTTCAAGCATTAACTAGCCATTTGCATACCTGTTCATAAAGCTCAAGTGCAGGGTTGTTTCTGTGCGTAGACCGCATAGTAAGTCACATTTTGAGTCCCAGTTGGGGGCATCACTCATTACCTCATTAAACAGAGTTCTAGCTACAGTGGTCCAATAAAAAAGGAGTCTAAAGTTTTTACACCATTTAAAAATATTTGAAATGTACTGATCAATTGACTTCAAACCTAAATAGAAATGGTTACAGACACCTGCTAAACCCATCATTGCTACCCTTTTTAGGTCTCGGCCTGCGAAAGACTGAGCACATGGGCAGTCGAGCTGGCGACATTTAATGATATAGGGTATTTTTCACTAGCGAGGTTAGGCCCCGCCCCTCTTTTCCATTGGCTGGCGTCACCGTTCAAGCTAAATGGTGGCCAGCCATTGGAGAAGAGGTCCTAGTGACGTTCTACTTTCTCTTTTAGCCCTGTCCCTTTCAGACTGGGCTCCTTGACTTACTGGTGGCGTAAAAGGTTTCTTATCTTCTTTATGGGGCCATCTGTTTCGCCCTATAAAGAAGATAAGGAACATTTTAGAGCAGCAGTAAGCCATGCCGAGCCCGTCTGAAAAGGACGGGGCTAAAAGAGAAATTTCTTTTATTTTAGTATGGCGGCACACGAGCATTACTTTTAAAATGTTACTAAGTAAAGCGCGGGTGCCGCGATTATACTAAAATGAAAGAAATAGAAAAGAAATCTATTTCTTTCATGTTGGTATAATCGCGGCACCCGGGCTTTACTTGTAACATTTTAAAAATAAAGCGCGTGTGCCTCGCGATTATACCAAAATGAAAGAAATAGAAAAAAATCTATTTCTTTCATTTTGGTATAACCGCGGCACCCGTGCTTTACTTTTAAAACTGTATTAAGTAAAGCGCAGGTGCTGCAATTATACTAAAATGAAAGAAATAGAAAAAAAATCTATTTCTTTCATTTTGGTATAAACGCGACACCCGCGCTTTACTTGTAACATTTTAAAAGTAATTCGCGGGTGCCGCGATTATACTAAAATTAAAGAAATAGATGTTTAAACCTCACTGAATGAGGGACCAAATTGCTCTGTATGAGGGATTGGGCTCTGGCAGGGGCAGCCAAGGCTTTCCTGTTTTACAAAACAAGATTTAATTGATTTGGGTCATAACTGTCAACCAAAGAGGCCTGATCTGGTATTTGCCTCGAGCCGTGCAAATGGTGGCCCATAAGAGCTCCACTGTTAGACTTATATACTTTTGCTATGGCATTTCTTCGTGTCCATGTTTGCCTGTTGTTTGTAGGCCCAGGCAGCAAAGTCTAGAGGCTGCATTGCTGCCTGTGTAAATCGACTCTCCCTGTTGCCGAGGGCCTCTGTTGCAAAGGTGTGCCAGGGGCTCGGCCTCGGCACTGAGCGAGAGGGAGGGAGGAGGAGTAGATAGAAATGCAAGGCCGCAAATAAAAAAAAAAGAAGAAAAAGGCTGCTGTGCCCGGCGTGCTCTTCTACTGGCACCACGTCACTGGGCTTTTGCTTGGGCCGCGGCGGCCGTCCCTGTAGCACCCCTTCCTGCTCGGTTCGTCTGCTAGGCCTGGGATTTAACAAAATACATTCAATCGCAGCCTGCTTGCTCCCTGCGCACCACCACGCCCGCCATGGCCCTCGCGACTAGGCCGTGCCTGGCACAGGTGGGCCCTGGCATGGAGGATCAGCCGGGCGCAGGTGGGCCCGGTGCCACCCGCAGCCCGCCTGCAGCATAGGCCGGGGGAGCAGGTGGCGGGCGCGAGGAGGAGGAGAGCTCCCAGGAGGAAGAGCCACCATTCCCCGGAGGGCTTGTCAGCAGGCTCGAGCCGCCGCCGCTCGTGGAAGAGCCGACCCGCCGCCATTACCAGAAGGGGAAGAAGGTATCGGTCGCCGTGGCTCCACAGTGCACCGACACACACCCCGTGCACTCCAGGCGCTTCTAGTTTAATTCATTTGAACATTGTGTTATTTTCACCCGATATTGCTGACCTTGCATCCATTGTAGTGGGGGTTGGGGGGGAGGGCACCACTGATCAGACAGACACGACTCTTTACAGTTTGATATGTATTTATTTGTATATCTCTTAAATCCTTTATTTCCTCATAAAAGCTGAAATGGCCCGGCTTTTGGTGAAGTGGTGGTAAAGGCAGTGACGAGAAATGTCGTCTTCATAAGCTACTGGGATTGGAGGCGAGGCCTAGATTCTTCCGTGCCCAGTGTATTGACGTTGTATTGCTCGTCGTACGTTGGTTTCCAAAGTGCTGTGGTTGTCAGCCTCCTCTTGAAAGCCTGTAAGAGGCGGCGACTCTGCCCCTATTTAGAACGTTCCCCGAGAATAGTTCAGTTTCGATGTGTTGCTTTTCCTGTCGTTGCCTTTGCTATGATCGCCCTTTATTTATTTATTGCCGGTCATGCTTCTGGTTTGATTGGACCGGCTCTTCTTTCTTACATAGGGTCATTATAGTGCCCCAAGTGCATAAGGTATATTGGTGACGTAATGCATGCCATGCACTCTCATTGACTGCATGGTATTGGCTGCTATGTATCCAGTTTAGTATCGCGATACCTTTCGTAGTGAGACCAGTTAAGTTGCGCTCTTTGGTATCACCAGTCTTTGACACTTTGTTGTGCAGCGGTTCGTTGGTGGCCGCCCCCCATCCCCCCCGACATACGTCAATGTGCCTGTCACTCACCGCTCTTCAGATTAAACGGTGCTCTATGCCCGTTCATTGACATACTGATGATCACTGGAGGGTTCGATGGCAGTGTACTAGTGCCCCTAGTTGGATGGTGCTTTCAGTATGTGTCCCCCATTGTACACCTGCTTTAGTAGCCTGTTTTTTTTCTTTATTTTATTGACGGTCTTGTCCATAGTGCCATCTGAACTGTTGCATTTTCAAACATGCTAGGCACCAGTTTGGCTGTGTATCAACAGCCACGTTCTTATTCCACTGGCCCTCTCTTGCCCATTGTAAACATTTTCAGTGCCACTGTGAGAATTGCCAGTCATCCAGCTTTCCAGCTTGCTGGCACAGCGTGCATGCTGTGTATCTGGTTTGATGGGACTGAGCGCCCGCCATACTCCAGATGCGAATGAGTTCTAGGCTTCTCAAAACACTCCCATTTTATGATGCCTTGTATCATACAGTGTACGGCTCAACGGCATGAATTGTGGCTTTTTTGCCTTCCATTCCCTTTATTATTGAACGTGCAATAAAACACTTGCTATTGCTCCAGGTAGCATTCCAACCCATTGTCCCGCCCCCGTCACTCTTGACAGACACCCACCTTATGCAAATGAGGACTCAACCTGCTCCATATGACAATCCTTGCAGTGATGCCCCCCTCAGGATGCACTCCGTTCATTAAACATCATGTATTTCAGTGACATGGAGTTATCTACAAGCAACATCTTTCGGCTTCATAGATTTTCCGATATAGGTCATGACCAATCTATGGTCAAAGGTTCTTCATTCCCTTTTAAGCCGAGCACTCATTTACCAAAAAAAGTGTCCTCCCCCGCACACCTCTATGTGACATAATCTGGTAAAATGCTTTAAAATGTTTTCAGTGTGTGACAGGAGTAGTGGGGCTTTTTTAGGTCTCTGGCGGCCTCGTGACGCAGGGTGTTTGTCCCTCAGCGCCCAGTGATGTACCCCTGGGCGCACGGTAGCAAATGAACTGTCAGTGCCTTCACGGTGCCCGAGATGCTTCTTCACACGTAATTTTTAAACTACATTGGCTCTTGGAATTATGCTCTGGGGCTCTGTGTATGTGTGTGGCTCTGTGTGTGTGTGGTTCTCTGTGTGTGTGTGGTTCTGTGTGTGTGTGGTTCTGTGTGTGTGTTGTTCTGTGTGTGTGTGATTCTGCGTGTGTGTGTGTGGTTCTGCGTGTGTGTGTGGCTCTGTGTGTGGCTCTGTGTGTGGCTCTGTGTGTGTGTGTGTGGCTCTCTGTGTGTGTGTGTGTGGCTCTCTGTGTGTGTGGCTCTCTGTGTGTGTGTGTGTGTGTGTGTGTAAGGCTGTGTGTGTGTGTATGGCTGTATGTGTGTGTGTGGGGCTCTGCGTGTGTGGGGCTGTGTGTGTGTGGCTCTGTGTGTGTGTGTGTGTGTGTGTGTAAATGCAAAAGGTCTCGCATTTGCGAGAGATTAAGCTATTGGCATTGTAAATGACAATGCCATTTATTTATCTGTTTTCAAAACCAACACATAAATATAAATCTGGTCATTTACAATGCCAAAAGCTCTAACCTTTGCAAAGGTGAGACCGCTGCATTGTAAATGCTTGTTTCTATTTACTCCACTGCCACAAGTTGGTTGATGTTTTCAACTTTTTCCCTAATTTACCACCATTGTGGGCCTCATTGCTTATCCCAAGACACCTGATGTCACTGATATCACTATGCTTTCACTAAGGGATGGCGTCTAGAGTCTTTACCAAGACCCACATGGCTATCATGAGTGCCACTCAATGAATTATTTAAATTACTGTATGGCTATATATTAAATTGGAAGATTGGAATAAAGTACACATAATGTAACATGGAAGATAATTTGACATTTAGGTGCAAGAACTCACAACCACTGAAATAGAATTATGACATTCTATGGATGCAATACTCTGTAATACATGAAGGTAAGTGGATAAAAGTTAACAATAAGTGCAGAGGAGGAACTAGAGGACAGGGAGATGCTAAAGGTTCTACTATTCCTGAATGTTGTCTGTCAAAGAGCGTGAAGGTTCAGAGTTTATTCTGTTTTCTAATTTAGTATTTCAGAATTGGCCTTATTACCTTATGCTTACATTTCTATTTGTCCTCGTTCTTAGACAGCGGCTATCCAGCATACCTTGGAGCCCGTCTTGCCTCCTTCTATGAGCGAGCTGGCCGAGTGAAATGTTTGGGGAATCCAGAGAGGGAAGGCAGTGTCAGCATCGTTGGAGCGTAAGTGTTGAAAAGTTCTCACCTGCTATTCTTTTAAGCTCCTTTATGGTTTGTTCTTGATGGACGGAATGTTGCACAATGGCAAACAAATTCACCCCCAGTCACAGATCTGGGTTTAATCCATCGTTATTTTGCTCACCAAGCCACCCCAGTTCAGAGATGGCCATATGCAAATCAGTCTGACCCTGTGCCTCATGGGAACAGTCCAGCCCGACCTGCCAGGACATGTATTCCCTGGACCGGAATAAATGGACAAAGAGCACTTTATAGAGTATTGATGTTACATTTCGGATGTTTGTTTTTATTTGCTCACTCAATTCAAAACGTAAGCACCCTCAAATCTGGTTTTAAGAAATGGTAGGTGTGGCTGAGTTGAGACGTGTTTTTTAACAAATGTTAGGTGCAGCTGAGGAGGGAAGCCCAGTGCATACGGGGAGTTGTAGCTTCGATCAATTTTACTTAAATCCCAGGACTGTCGGACAGGGCCCCAGTGACAAAGAGGCATCTGTTGCCCTAGTTGCAAATGTTCACATGACACACTGCATCATCTCAGCCAATCACTGAGTTTTGGGGACCAGATGACGCGAAGTATAATGCGAATTCTATCATCTTAGTTTAAAGTATAGTGAACCCCTTCTGTTTGTGCTCATGACTGTAAGGCTGATTTTTTTTTTCTCCGTAACCCCATGTGTCTCATGCTTCTCGGTGTCACCTGGGGCCTTGTGTCTCCTGCAGAAGGCATGGACAAGCCCTTCTTTAATCCACATTATAGTGCACTACGTCCAAATTAGGGCTCAGTCAGAAGTCAGAAAGACTGATAGTTTTAAAAGCTTGTTCTGCTTTACCACCAGCTTCACTGATAGACAAATTTATTGACATTTATCCTACTCCGATTGATGTCTCTTGTCCCTGCTCTGGGAAGCGAATATCTATAAATTGAGTCCCCGTCTCATCTTTTGCTATAACCTTCCTCATTACCTTTTAAATTATCTTTATTGATTTTCTTCATGTGAGGAAAGGCACAGGACAGACTTTTGGAGGGACACCTCCGTGGCTACGAAGCAGAGAGTGATAATACCCACCATAACACTAAAAAAGATACACATTACCACTCTCTATGCATCTGAGACTTTTTGGGTGGTACATTTACGTATTTCAGTTTGGAGCTGTGGAGTTCTGTAACCTCTTCCCTCTCACCTCATATATGATAAGCCGAAATCAGCACACTTTCCTCCCACCTTGTAGTCATTCTCACATTGGTCGCCTTTAGTTACCCTGCTTCTCCCGTTTCCCAAACGACACCTTTTAACGTCATTGCATCTACTGACGTTACACCTCTGCCTACTCCGGCAACCTCATCCCCTTAACTGCTGAAGAATTTTCCACCCTAGGGTTGAGTCCGTTTTTTGCGATTTGTAGTACTTTGCTATTACACTTTAATAACGTTTTTTCCACATAACGTAGCCAAATTTGCTTCCTGTTTTTTAACAAAATCCTGGGGATTCTAAAGGTACCCAGGTTTTGTGATTTCCCTTGAGGAGACCAAGATAATAGCCAAAGTATACCTAAGTTTTTGATGCACAAGAAAGCATATTTTTTTCCTTAAAATGCCATACACTAAAAGTTTGCATGTTTGGACCACAATCTTTCTCAGCTTTCGGAAACGGGCACAGTTCTGTAAAAATATTTGATGCAACAGCTTTCCCATTTTTCTAAGAGGTAGACCATTTTTCCAAATGTTTGAGATTTCAACATACTTGGAGTCTGTGGTGGAAACAGGTGTGAAACCCATGGGTGATCACAGAAGGCTATACATTTTTGAAAAGTAGAGCCAATTCTGACTGAGCACAGGGTCGTTTATGTAAATACCTCAAAACTGCTGAAATTAACAAAATAAGTAGGAAAATAAACACCATTTGTGACACCATTTTCATCTGAAGCTTCTTGTCACAATGGCTGATTTACAAAGCAGTTTAATATTGCGTCTGACAGACCCTTCTTGTAACAGTGATATATAGGGTTTGTAGGTTCTCCAAAAACACATGCTACCCAGAGTCAATATAGATCTGAACCTTACTATGATCTTTCATTCTGTACTGACTACACAGCAATTCATACGGTAAAATATAAAGAATGAAGGGAACCTATATATTTCTGAAATGTACACAACCTACTGAGTGTAGGAACAGGGGTCATTTGTACACCTCTGAATTTGCGGCTACTCATACTATCGTGATTCAGAGGGCATTTTGCAAAATGTCTTTCTTGCACACTAGCTTACATTTGGAAGGTGCAAATTCAGAATGATCCAATTGGTAAACAAATGTTCTACTCTTCTGTATTTCGCACATTTCTCAATAAGAACAGTACCTCTCTTGCGTGGGTAGGCCTAGCGCCCGCAACAGGAAACGTCCCAAAATGCAACATGGACAGGTAACATTTTCCACTCAAAACCAACTATTCTTTTAAGAATGTGGTTAGTTGCAGATTGTGGGCCCTAGCTCTGCCACAACTCAGGCAAAACTACCACATCCGGACATTTATGAAAACTTCACACCTGGGGGTATCCAGGGTGCAGTGACTTGTGGTGTTCTAACTAGGTTTTCTTTCCCAGAAGCCCTTACAAACGTCAGCTTAAAAAAACATTTTCACCACATTTCTGTGAGGGAAAGTCTTGGAAACTGCTAGGATTCACAAAATTCCTGCCACCTAGCTTTGCCCCAGGTCTCCCATTCAAATCTGTGCTCGTTGGAGGTGGGGTCAGAAATAACCCAAGCATTAATGCAGTAAAAGTGAAATGTGCAGATTGACTCCTTTCACTTTGTGTAATGATGTCACTGCATCATGTGCGCTGGTCGACATCACAAACAAACTAAAAAGTAGCCTTGGGCTGTTGGGAAAGCTCTTCTGGGGCAGCCCAACATGGAAATAAAAAAGGTAATCCCTATGGTGAAAAAAACAAAGGTTCCTTTGCAACCCTCCCCAGTGTCTGTCAGTGGCTGACAGGCGCACTGGGGAGGGAGTGCAGGCGTTGGCCAGAGGCCGACGCCCACAGAGTAAAGTGGTTAAGGTCCTTTCCTTTCTCAAAGAGTGTCCTCCCTTTGTTCCCAAATAAACCAATCGTAAGGTGAGATCTACAGCAACATACCAGGATGACGCGCTGAAGCCAGTTTCCTGTCCTTCGATGCTGGTTTGTGGGTGTGGGTTGCTCAAACTGATGATCTCTGTTTAGTTAGTGGGTGCCAAATTGGTTTGCATTGATGAACTGTGGGTGCTATGACTTGAAGGTTTAATCTGTCCTCCAGGTGGCATGTTTAAAAAGTGGGAAGGAAAGTCAAAAGTATAGGTTACAATGCTCCTTACGTTCTATAGGCTCACATGTTTCAAGCCAATACCCGTGACTTTTCTCAGGGACCAAGGATCTAACTCCCTGATTCCACTCCTGAAGTAGTTTTGGCACCTACTTGGTGTACTGCTTGGCGTCCGAAATAGGGCAAAACGTTTGCATCAAAGTTCCATCTGCAGCAAGGTGAACCTGTAGTCACACTTCCATCAAGGCTTCCCCTCGGCCAATTCACCTAGAGGAACTGCACCAGCGTCTGCATATTCTCTCCTACCATCTTTTTGATCATACCGCCTGGAGGACTGATTAAAGTATCATCTAACAGGCAGGTATTTTGAACCTTCCACCATACACAAAAAATACCCTCCTACTTATCATTAAGAGATTCAGTGCTCCTGCATAAGCCACAGATCGTAGCACTCCCCGTTCTGCAGCTGAACAGGATGAGCACTATGATGAAGCATGCCACCGAGGGGTAACCCTGGTGGGTAAAGGTTATATAAGAAAGTCTAGCGCTTTCTCACTGCCCTGCAGGGGGTTAGCTCACATAGAATGAAGGTATCCTTAGAAAAATGGCCATCATGGTAAGCTGGAAGTCACATCATCTCCCCTTGCCTTTTTACACTTTATTGACAGAATCAAATGTGCAGGCAGATTAATTTTAAACAATTGTAGTGTTAGAATTAATATGAATTTTCTGTTTTGTGTTTTTCTCCACAGTGTGTCTCCCCCTGGTGGAGATTTCTCCGATCCAGTCACATCTGCTACATTGGGCATTGTTCAGGTATGAATTGAAGCAACATATATCTGAATTGTCTTCCACTTTCTTTTTCCATTTGATCCCAATGATGTCTAGCCACTCAAGTGTGTTAAGGTCAACAAGGGGACCCCAAGCGAGTCAGCATAGGACCTCGGGGAGCATACTATTTCAAAACAACAGTGGTCCTATGCAAAAGGGATGTATTTAGAGCAATAAATATAGACACAATCGATTCTATATTCAAAATGACATGTCCAGCCGGACAGAGGTCTCAGTCTTTACTTAATGAAAAAAATGCACGGAAAAGGATTCCTTCAACAGATCAACGTAGTGGGGCACAAGCCTGTACCCAGACACATACAGATCAATACAGTGAGGAGAACAAAAGACAAAACAGGGCTTTTAAGGCAAAAGCTGCAGTTTTCTGTAGTTTTACAAATGCACAGAAATTTTAAGCTGACACCTTCACATATATATATAGCATATGATTCACGTTTTTGCATAAGGTGCACAAAAGGTCGACGGCGTTTCGGTCCCACTACTTAATCATGGGGACCATCAGCAGGACATTTAATTAATGCCTATTGGTTGAAAGCTTCTATTGCCTAAGAAGGGGAGAAAGGGAGAAGGCATATACACATTTAGTTGCAAGCACTCACATAACATGGAGTAATTGGTGACTGTTATGCTAGGTTTGTTCCACAGTGGTATGACACATAACGTGAGAGTGAGGTGAAAGACTTCCAATCTGTAAGACTAGATTGAAAATGAGCTGGCACGTTAGATCGGCAACGACTAAGACGGGTGAGAAGGCGTCAGCGTCACAAGGGTGAGGTTTAAAGTGCCGAGGCAGTGTTGATGGGAGCATGCCACTGGTTCACTATCGACAAGGGTGTCTCCATTAATATCAGTGTATTGGAGTGAAGCTGATGGCGTGACTAAAGTGATATGAAGGACACGGAGAGTAGCCTCAAGGTTACACCTTGAAAAAAGTGAGAATACGAGTGAGAAGGAAATTGGGCGGGTGCACCAGGTTTATTAGAGGCATAATCACGGGATGGTGAAGCGACGTGATCAGGGGAGAAGCTAAGGTGAAAAAGGCGCAGTGCATTTCGAACAATAAAAACGGTGCAACGTGAAAATGGCGGCGCAGTGAAAAACGGAAGGGGGACTAGCTTACCGAGGGGGGAGAGAGCCCCGGTTTGCTCGGAATCAGAGCAATTAGTGACGGGGGTAGAAGGGGGTTGTATGCCTTGGTAAGGCGGTCGATGAGCTGTCCTGGGGGGGGGTGGAAGGGGAAGAAAGGGCGATGATTATTCCCGGGTCCTGGAATAGCATATCGGGGCAGCCATGGGAGAAAAAACTCTTACCAGAATCGGGAGCTAATTAGACCCGCGTTGACTCGAGGGTCAGAGCGCGGTATTGAGGAAGTGCCTGTAAGGGGAGAAAACGGGCGATTAGGAACCCTTAAGGTAGGAGAATTATGACGAGAAAGCGGAGCTGAGGAGCGGTGCTTACCGGTTCAGTCGGCTTTAATCGGCTTCCTTGCAATGCGGGTTATGATTCCAGGGAGGCATCACATAAAGAAGGGGTGGGAGATACCCGATTGGCTGTAGGAACTAGGGCATAAACATAGAAGATGGCTAAAGCGCGAATCAGCCAATTTCGGGTAGTGAAATTACAGGGAAGGGATAAAAGGGCATAGACATAAAGGATGACTCGTCGCTGCCATATTGTAACGGTGAATTACAGGGAAAAGGTGGAAAGAAGGAAAATCACTGTAAGTGTGCATCGCCGCTGCCATATTGGAATAGTGGGAGGCAGGGATAGGAGGGAAGAAGGGAGTGCACTGTGTAAAGTGAGGGTGACATAATGAACAATTAAACAATACTTGTGTAGATCTCAATAACACAACGGAAATTATACATCTGGCAGGCCATAAATATAATTACAGAGAGGACACGATGTGAGAAAAGCCAAGGAGGTCTTAAGACAGGGTAGTGCAATCCTCTGTCTGGGTTCGTTCACAATCCAGACTGTCCTTTTTGAGAACCAGGGAGGCTATTAGATCAGGGTAGTCCAATCCTCTTGAAGGTTTAGTCCAGAGTTTAGACTGTCCGTTTTAAGTATGCATTTTAGCTCCTCTTTATTGAGCATTCTTGTAAGGTCACCACCTCTTGGTGGTACGATCACTTGGCTTATTACTGTCCAACGAATTTAATTTTCACTGTGCCCTTTGTCAGTAAAATGTTCAACCAAAGGAGCATTGGCCGTTCTACATCTGATCCGGCTCCGGTGTTGTGAGATCCGCAGTTTGATTTTTTGTTTATGCAATCAACAAGAGAGAAAGGGTCAAAAGGTCACTCTTGTACCCCTTAGCAATAATATATTTCAATCAACAGAAGAGTGACAATATAAGCTTAAACAAAGCCAAAAGGGAAAGAAAGTCAAGGAGTAGTTTAGTTTCTACCACCAGAACAAGTACATAGACAATAGGGAGATAAAGTGAGCATGCTTAGTGAAAGAAAAAGAACCCTCAGGCACCAACTTGAAGTCGGTAGCCAGTTGTCTTCATTGGGTTCTTGTTTAAGAAAGTAGTATCAAAAAGTGTGATAAGCTAAAGTGAATTAAAAGGAGTGTGGACTACTCCCCAAACCATAACATTCTTTTAATAAGAGGGTAGCTCTAACTCCATTAAAATCAGTGAAAATAGCGGACGTATGAATGGTTGTATTAATTTGAACCATAAAGTCCTATGAATTAATCAGAAAGAAGGAAAGAAAAATGGGTCAACATGTTTCTGCTAATGAGCCAATAGTCAGCTCAGCATTCATCAGGACCAAGAAGTCCTCACTCCATGGTTGACGCACGCTAAGGCGCCAAAACCAAAGGTGTGGGACATAAAACTATACAACCTTATGTGTGATAGTTGCACAGGTGTTGTCTCCTATGGCCTCTCCGGATTTTGAGAGACAAGGAATTCTGTAACATATGAATGGAACAGCAAAAAACAAATGTTTTTCTCATGTAGAATTCAAAGAGTCACACATAATATTTCAAATCATTTAAAAACACATTCGCTCACTCCGAAGTTTCCCACAACAGTCTATGTAATTTTAGAGACTAGTTGACCATTTCGCATAATATAATTGCGAAGAACATTTTTTGTAACTTGTAAAACTGCTATGAGCCCAGCAGAGTGCCTGGCGTATTGATTGGCCAATCTGGTCTATGCCTCAACAAATACACGTGTTGCATTTACAAACACGTGATGGGGCACGTCATTAGTTAACATTTTAAAAAAGTGCTCGATGAACAAAATATGAAAATATAGTGAAACACCTCCAAAACGGAAGACTCATCGGATTTAATTATGATCGAATAAGACACTCACAGTCAATTGGTAGTGCAGGTACCCCTTAGGCTTGTGGCAGGGGGAATCCTTCACGCCCAGAGTATCTGTGAGGGAACGAATAATAAACATTCGATCAATTGCCAACTTCTAAATCATAGTAATTTTGCCCGTCATAAACCATAAAGATGGAATGGGCAGCAAAACGCCGAAGAAACATCCCCTCTTTCGACAAACTCACTTGCTACCGGGCGACTGCCTGCCGTAAACACCTAAAGCGTCCACATCCACAGCCTGCAAAAACATGGAGCCGTCCCGGATGTGGGTCTTAACTGAGGAAACGTAATCACCGTCATTCCCGGTCACGTGACTGCTCCTTGGCTGTTCGTTCTTAAAGGGACCGTGTTATTTATTTATACTTTCGCTCGGAACCTCTTTTCTGTGCCGTTTTTTGTGATAATAACTTTATTTGGTAAAACATCGCTCACACGGATAAATCCATGTTACCAGCAACATTAGGCAACAATTGTTTTACCAGCATAAGTCATTTTAAAAATGGTATAGAGCCATTTCCAACACAGAAAGCACATAGAGGATGTTATAAATATAACAAATGAAAAACCTGTAGCATGAAAATAAATAAATATATTATGGTCATTACTTGATTGTATACGACCAGCGTGTCATGTTCAGCATTGTGCTGGAGATATCTTAAGGGGCCGGGAACAGAGTACTTAAGACGGGGGTATTTCACCCAGCAGTAATCTGGAGACATAAGCCATAGTGTAGGGAGCAGCAAAAGAAAGAAAAAGTTATCTCCGCATCACTGACCCCCAAGGTATATCATCATTGAGGCCCTGTGTATGCGTGGACAGACGGTAGATCCATCTTTGTTCCTTCTCAAAGATACTACCCTCATTGGTATGTGTCAATTGCTCTATTATTGTCCATCTGAGATCATTTGGACAGTGACCACGTTCTAGGAAGTGGGCGGTTAGCTTTGTGGTACTCCTGCCACATCTCACGTTGCTACGATGTTCCCCAATGCGTGAATTCTACATGAGAAAACCATTTGTTTTTTGCTGTTCCATTCATATGTTACAGAATTCCTTGTCTCTCAAAATCCGGAGAGGCCATAGGAGACAACACCTGTGCAACTATCACACATAAGGTTGTATAGTTTTATGTCCCACACCTTTGGTTTTGGCACCTTAGGGTGCGTCAACCGTGGAGTGAGGATTTCTTGGTCCTGATGAATGCTGAGCTGAATATTGGCTCATTAGCAGAAACATGTTGACCCATTTTTCTTTCCTTCTTTCTGATTAATTCATAGGACTTTATGGTTCAAATTAATACAACCATTCATACGTCCGCTATTTTCACTGATTTTAATGGAGTTAGAGCTACCCTCTTATTAAAAGAATGTTTCGGTTTGGGGAGTAGTCCACACTCCTTTTAATTCACTTTAGCTTATCACACTTTTTGATACTACTTTCTTAAACAAGAACCCAATGAAGACAACTGGCTACCGACTTCAAGTTGGTGCCTGAGGGTTCTTTTTCTTTCACTAAGCATGCTCACTTTATCTCCCTATTGTCTATGTACTTGTTCTGGTGGTAGAAACTAAACTACTCCTTGACTTTCTTTCCCTTTTGTCTTTGTTTAAGCTTATATTGATTTTCTTGTTTAGTCTGTCCCACGTAGATCAAATCACAGGGACAAAAGATTGCATAAACAATGTTGCAACTGTTGCAGTTAGTGAAAGTCTTAAGCTCGTTTTTTACATCTTTAAACACAAACTCCTTACAATCAACAGAGTATTCACACACCACACATGAACCACATTTAGAATGGCCCTTCAGGGGTGGTAGTGCCCAGTGGTCGTTACGCGTGGTATTGACAGAAGTGGTGGAGGGGAGAGCTGCCCTCACTAACTGGTCTTTCAGGTTTTTACTCTTTTTAAATGCGAACAAGGGAGATTCCCATTCAAGCGTACCAGAGTTCAGAATGTGCCAATTTTTCTTTAAACTTTTCTTGATATGATTGGAGATGGTCGAAAAGGTCGTGACACATACCATTTTTTCGGTGGATTTCTTAGGTTTGGGCTCTAGTAAGTGCTCATGTGGGCAATACCACGCCCTTTTCATCGCATTTTTTATTAAGCGGCGTGGGTAGCCCCTGGATCTAAGTTTAGCTGAGAGTGTGTTGGCCTCAGTAAAATAGTCCTGTTTTTGGAAGCAGTTTCTTCTGAGTCTTAAGAATTGGGAGTAAAGTAGACTGTCTCTCAGGGCCCTGGGATGACAGCTACCATAACTCAGTAATGTATTTCTTTCGGTTGGTTTGCGAAATAAGGATGTGAAGAATAACCCATCTTTATGTTGGATGCAAAGGTCCAGAAAAGGGATGTCAGCCTTACTGTGTGCCAGTGTAAAGGTGAGACCGTTACAGTTATTGTTTTGCCAATGTAGGAGGGCTGGAAGGACGTCATCTGAGCCACCCCAGATGAGAAAAATATCGTCTATGTAACGTTTCCATGTTAACAACCCTTGATGGAACGGGTTAGTATCCGTGAGAATGGTGTTGCATTCCAGCCAGTCCATATACAGAATGGCTAAAATTGCACCCATGGATGTGCCGCGGACTTGTTGATAATATTGATTATCAAACATGAAGAAGTTCTGGGTTAGACCGACTTCAAGTAATTGTACAATAAATAAGGTTGGTACTATGTGTGGACGTGGTCTAGCCACTCAAAGCAATTTGTTTGTAGTAAGAAGTAGGAGGCGAAGATTTAAATTGACAGCACTCAGGTGGGAGTTCTTTGCATAAACAAATTATCCTTAAGTGAGAGCACTTGGTAGAGTGGTTCATGGATGCACATGCTTACATGTTCGAGGCATGTGGGCTGCTAAATTCATATCTTTTGCATTAGATCGCCGCCTAGTGTTGGGTCCGGATGATCGCACATTGTTGTCCTGGAAGAGTCTTCGAAGTATCCTGAGATAGGTGGCTCCTCCCCTGGACTACAGTGCGCATGGGCATCGGCTCCATCCCCAGATTGTTTTTTTCCGCCATTGGGTTCGGATGCGGTCTCGACGTCTCTCTGTCGGAACCGAGAAAACTAGCTTTTTTACGGCCAAAAGGCCTTACATTCTTTGCGTCGGTATTGTTTGCGTACGGTCTCGAGTTCTTCCGTCTCTTTGAGTCGGAATCTACGGAGTCGTATCACTCTTCGGACATCGAGGCCTTCTCATCGCAACACGACCGCAACTTTTCAGCATGGAGCGGAGCCCGTTTAAATACTGTCCCCTCTGTGGGTCCAAATACCCACATATCGACGTGCACCCGGTCTGTAACAAATGCCTTTCGCCAGACCATAACGAGGACACCTGTATGGCCTGCTCCAAATTCAGGTCAAAGAAAACGCTCAAGCTTCGGCGCGCGGTGCGCCTTGAGCCCAGACAAGCGGCCCCGGATCCAGACAACATCTTCGGCGACCAAGAAGAAGAGGGCCTAAGCCATCATCTTCAAATCTCACCGCCCGCGACGGAGGTCGAGGCGGATCCGGAAGACGACGACGGAGTCGTGGGTCAAGGCCTTGAATACGTCGATGAGGTAGGGGGCGGCGAAGAATTTTATGGGGCCGCGGAAGATAGCTCAGGGGATGAGCTATGCCCCGAAGGTTACGCCGATCAGGCTCGGGTCACGGGATCGCCACTCGGCCTTACCCAAGACCCCGTACCGCAAGCCACGGCCCCGCCTTCAGGCCCGGCCACGGACATACTTGCTGCGCAGCCCGTATCGAAACCGAAACTGAAACCAACGGTATCGACTACACCTAAAATGGCCGACCCGAAAACAAAACCGAAACCTACGGATTCGAGCGTCCCTAAGATGGCGGCCGTTCCACCAAAACCACACAAAGCTGCTGCCTCTTCGACTCCGTCGGCCTCCGGTCCACAGAAGTCGAAGAAAACTGTCGATTCGACAGTGTCGAAGTCGTCGGCAGAGGAGGTTTCCTCTAAGAAGGGAGTTCGGCACGGGTCGACCAGTGCGACGCCGTCAAAGCCCGCCAAAGCCAGCGACAAGACTCCGGTGGAGACGGAGCCTGCAAAATCACACGGGTCGAAGGCTGGAAGCTCAACACATCGGTCCAAGGACTCTGTGTCTACGGCTGCAGCATCAACGTCTAAGACTCAGAAGGGCCTACAAGACGTCGGATCCGATGGCAAGGTGAAGTCCTCCTCGTCGGCGCCAAGTGCCGCTGTGGGTGACGCGTCCCTCATCGTCTCTTCCCTACAGAGAATCCGGGAGAAAGCCTCTGCGTCGTCGGCTCCGACCCCGTCGCCCCAGAAGCCGATGGACATGCCGGCAAAGCCTGCTGGTAAACTTCTCTTCCTTCTGCCGCCAAAGGAGGCACCGAAGGCCTTTACGCCAAAAACGGCGCCAAAGACTTCGGAATCGTCAACGTCTGCAGCAGTTTCAGGTCGGCTACTCGACTCAGGTGAAGATTCTGAGCGTTTTATCGACGCAGACACGGGCAAATTGACCCTTTACAAAAGAAGGATCACTTCTCAACCAGTGGACTCCTATGTTATCCCACTGAAGAAGAAAAGGCTTGCTCAGGACGCTTCAGCCCTGATGGAACCTATACAGCCTCCTCCTAGAAGGAGCCCAACACCTTCCCCAGAGCACTCTGAAGGAGAGGGATATGGAGAAGATGACCAATACACTTTCCCCATCAATGAACCAGATGCACAGCAAGATTCCTATGACGACATAGGTGACCAGGGCACCCAGAATGTGGGGCAGGACCCACAGCCTTTCAGTGCACGTGCATCCCCAACAGAAGACTCTGCAGGTTTTCATGCACTCATTGAACGGGCAGGTGCTAATCATGATGTGGACATGCATGCTGACCCAGTGGAAGAAGACTTTCTATTTGACACTTTTTCAGTCTCTGAAAGGACAGTAAAGACACTGCCTATGCTCAAAGGTGTCCTTAAGCATGCTGCGGACATCTTTAAAGAACCTACCAGGGCGAGGGTGGTCAATCCACGCATCGAGAAGAAGTACAGACCAGCACCTGCAGACCCTGCATACATTCGGGGACAGTTGCCACTAGACTCCCTTGTGGTCGCAAATGCCCGCAAACGGGCAAACTCCCAAACGACGGGTGAAGCTCCTCCCCCGGACAAGGAGTCAAAAGTGCTGGAGGCAGGGGGCAAAAGGGTAGCTGCGCAGGCTGCCAATTTCTGGCGTATTGCAAATACACAGGAACTATTGGCACGTTATGATAGGGCGCATTACGACACCCTAGAGCAAGTCTTACAACACCTGCCTCCGCAGTTTCAAGAGGGTACCAAACTGCTTATAGAGGAGGGCAAACTAATCTCCAACGCAGCCATAAAGTGTGCACTTGATGCCGCAGATACAGCAGCTAGGGCCATTAACACTAGCGTCATGCTGAGACGACAAGCGTGGCTCCGCATATCGGGGTTTAAACCGGACATTCAAACCACCATACTCAATCAGCCCGTCAATCCTGATAGACTGTTTGGTCCTGATGTTGACACCACCCTCGAAAAGATTAAGAAAGACAACGAAACAGCTAAGTCTATGGGGGCCCTACAATCGCAACAGTTCCGGGGCAACACTTTTCGTCGCTCAGGTGCACGTGGAGTCACCAGAGGACAGATGGGTCAACAGTCACAGTTCTCTAGAGGTGGAGCACAGTCCTCGTACCCCAAACAGAACAAAGGGGGTTATCGAGGAAACAGCACCAGAGGACGTGGCAGAGGAAACAACAATTCCCGTTCCTCTGCCCCAAACAAACAGTGACTCTCTGTCACTGCCCCCCGACCATTTCACACCTGTCGGGGGGAGACTCCAGCAGTTCCTGCCAGTCTGGACAAACATCACCACAAACAGGTGGGTACGAAAACTTGTCCAGTACGGTTATTGTCTAGAGTTAAAGTCCACTCCACCCAACATTCCACCAAGGCAACGGCCTATGTCCGCAGAGCACTTGCACTTATTGCAGCAAGAAGTAGTGGTGATGCTGCAAAAAGGCGCAATCGAGCTCGTGCCAGTGGAGGAGGAAGGCACAGGGGTATATTCCCTGTACTTCCTTATTCCAAAGAAGGACGGATCTCTCAGACCCATTCTGGATCTGCGTCCCCTCAACCTGTATATACTGTCAGAACATTTCCATATGCTTACACTGCAACAGATTCTTCCCTTGTTAAACCAAGGGGACTTCTTAGCAACCTTAGACCTCAAGGATGCTTATTTCCACATACCACTGCACCCGTCCCACAGAAAATATCTCAGGTTCACTATCAACAGCAAACATTATCAGTTCAAGGTCCTGCCCTTCGGAGTGACCACAGCCCCAAGAGTGTTTACCAAGTGTCTGGCGACAGTAGCGGCGCACCTCAGGAGACAGAACATCCATGTCTACCCCTACCTAGACGACTGGCTTGTTCAAGCCAAGTCGGAACAACAGTGCGCCGCAAACATGTCGACTACCATTCACCTCCTTCACAGTCTGGGCTTCTCGTTGAACTACCCAAAGTCGCATCTTCAGCCGGCACATGTCCGGCAGTTTCTGGGTGCGACGATCAATACCCTGACGGCCATGGCTCAGCCAAACCAAGTCAGGATAGACAGCATGCAGTCTCTAGTCCAAAAGTTCAGACCACAACACTCGCTTCCGGCGAGGGTATTCATGCAGTTGATTGGCATGATGGCCTCCTGCATCTTCATAGTCCCTCATGCACGCTTACATATGCGTCCGCTCCAGGAGTGCTTAGCAAACCAGTGGACACAGGCTCAGGGACAATTGACAGACCTAGTGTTGGTTACCAGTCGGGCATACGACTCTCTGCATTGGTGGAATCCACACAACCTTTGCAAGGGCCGACTGTTCCAGGAGCCAGTGCCACAGATTATCCTGACAACGGACGCATCTCTCCAGGGATGGGGAGCTCATCTGCTCACTTACACAGTGCAGGGACTATGGACGACGCAGCAACAGAAGATGCACATCAACTATCTGGAACTGATGGCAATCTTCATGGCGCTCAAGTCCTTCAATGTACATCTGTGCAACAAGGTAGTGTTAGTCCAACGGACAACATGACCGCGATGTACTACATTCAAAAGCAGTGGGGCACCCACTCGCCACAGCTGTCTCATCTGGCTCAGAGCATGTGGAAGTGGGCCGTTCAGAGGAACATTTTCCTCATGGCAGAACACCTCCCGGGCAAGGACAATCAGATGGCGGATCTGCTCAGCAGATACAGCCATCAGATGCACGAGTGGGAGTTACACCCATCAGTACTCCGCCCGTACTTCCAGCAGTGGGGTCATCCGGAGATAGACCTGTTTGCAACAAACGAAAACGCAAAATGCCAACACTTTGCCGCCAGGTTCCCTCACCCATAGTCGCAGGGGAATGCGATATGGATGAACTGGTCAGGCAGATTTGCGTACGCTTTTCCGCCAGCCCCTCTGATACCGCTGGTGGCAAGAAAACTAAGGCAGCACTCGATGACACTCATCCTAGTTGCTCCAACGTGGGCGCGCCAAGCATGGTACACCACGTTTCTGGAACTCTCGGTGGTGCCGCATCAAAGGCTGCGCCTCACGCCCAAACTTTTGACGCAGAACCATGGAGACATTCAGCATCCAGATCCGCAACAGCTCAACCTGGCGATCTGGCTCCTGAAGTCCTAGAGTTTGGATACCTTCACCTACCTCCAGAATGCATGGACATCATCAAGGAGGCAAGGAAGCCGACTACCAGAGCATGCTATGCTGCAAAATGGAAGCGTTTTGTCATTTACTGTACAGCCAATAACATCAACCCGCTAGATGCATCTATCCCTAACATCATTTGCTATCTGTTACATCTTTACAAGTGCAATCTAGCGTACACTTCCATTCGGATACATCTATCCGCCATAGCAGCTTATCTTCAGAACAGGCAGCATCTCTCTGTTTTCAGAGTGCCTGCCATTAAGGCTTTTCTTGAAGGTCTGAAACGAGTCATTCCCCCAAGAACACCACCAGCTCCGGTGTGGAACCTCAATGTGGTCCTCACCAGGCTAATGGGACCACCTTTTGAGCCACTACACTTGTGTGAACTCCAGTTCCTGACGTGGAAAGTAGCTTTCCTAATCGCTATCACGTCGCTACGGCGTGTTAGTGAGCTGCAAGCGCTCACAATCCAAGAGCCATTCATTCAGATTCATCCAAATAGGGTGGTACTGCGTACTAACCCCAAATTCCTTCCGAAGGTGGTGTCACAGTTTCATCTCAACCAAAGTATTGACTTGCCTGCATTCTTCCAAAACCCACAAACGGTGGCGGAAAGAATGCTTCATACTTTGGATGTCAGGAGGGCGTTGATGTACTATATTGACAGGACACAACACTTTAGGAAAACAAAACAACTTTTTGTTGCCTTCTCGCCACAGCACAAGGGCAACCCTATTTCCAAAGCAGGAATAGCCAGTTGGATTGTTAAATGCATCCAAATCTGTTATCAAAAGGCTAAACGTACCTTAACAATACCCCCAAGGGCGCACTCCACACGCAAATTGGGGGCATCCATGGCTTTCCTGGGGAACATTCCTTTAGAAGACATTTGCAGAGCAGCCACGTGGGTTACACCACATACCTTTACAAAACACTACTGTGTTGATGTGCATTCCAAGCAGCAAGCAGCTGTTGGACAGGCTGTTCTCAAAACACTTTTTCAAGTTTCTGCAGCTGGCACGGGCAACCGCCGCTAATGGAGGGACTGCTATATATTCTATGCAAAAGATATGAATTTAGCAGCCCACATGCCTCGAACTGAATATGCTACTTACCAGTATGCATCTGTTCTTGGCATGTAGGGCTGCTAACATTCATATCGCCCACCCTCCTCCCCGGTGCCTGTCGCAGCTGCAGACATACTCTTGCATTCAATCATTAGCATGGACATCCTTTACACTTTACACTCCATCTCTGCCACAATGGCTAAAAACAATCTGGGGATGGAGCCGATGCCCATGCGCACTGTAGTCCAGGGGAGGAGCCACCTATCTCAGGATACTTCGAAGACTCTTCCAGGACAACAATGTGCGATCATCCGGACCCAACACTAGGCGGCGATCTAATGCAAAAGATATGAATGTTAGCAGCCCTACATGCCAAGAACAGATGCATACTGGTAAGTAGCATATTCAATACTTACATGCATCCCAAAAGCTGTTCTAAATGTAGGGTTGTTTAAGGCTTGGCTTCACAGCACAGCTGTACGGAAGCCTTTTGTGTACAATATACAGCGGGTCAGCCCTCATCAGCCATTGCTTTTGGACTTTGTCTATTCCATCTTGGATTAGCCAAGAGTATTATTCATCTTCCACCTCATGCTGTTAAGCTACTTGGTATATCAATGCACCTCCATTGCAATGCATGAGGGTCCATTTCACATCTGAAAGCTATACTCGTACATCACATTTTTGTCACATTGAAACCTTTATCTCACTTCTGAACTTTAAACACAAAGTAATCTTTTATTTTTTAACAACTGCAGGCTTATTTTAATGCTTTTGTCCAGATGGTAGTGCAAAGGAGACCTTAATATGGCCATCACATTGGGGTGTCCCTTAGAGCGGGTGAGCGTATGTCCAAAAATGGCCCAATAGTTTAGCGACAATAACATAAGCTTCAGTCTCAAAACTTTAGGTGGCCATGTTGAGGGAGGCAATCTTGATCTCAAAACCCTACAATATTTGGGCTGATTTGCCTTACTATCTTCAGCTGCACACACAACACCAATATGATCATTATCCTGGATGCACATGGTTTTGTTGTGTAATACCTGAAAGTATATACACATCTACATCAAAAGCATTTTGAATGTCACATTTTTAAAACAGCTTGCAAGAGCTGTTTTGGTACAATTGTCAACATTTTGTGAAACAGACCAAAGTCTCACTGCACTGCAGTGCATAACATTTTTTTTCAGAAGAGCATCAACATAATCTGTTGAGCAAATATAAGGCTTGGCCCTAAAAAATGTCAGGGTTACCTTTACCATTTCTGATATGGTTTGGTTTGGTATTCTTGGAACCGGGAACAGAGTCATTAGTATAGCAAAATCCTAGAAAAGAGCAACTCTTCTGAGCACCTTTTTACTGGAAATTGTCAGTAAGCTTAATGCGATAGATAGATTTTCAGTTTCAGAGTTTACTGCATTTTTCTGCCCATCTCCACTCCCAAAAAGGTCTAGAATATGTTTGCACTGGTGCAGGTGAAAGAGTGACAGTAGCAAGTGTTGTTCTTACATTTACAGGTACAGAACAGAATTGTGCGCTCATAAGCCCACCTGTCTGAAATATGCATATCTAAGAGTAGATACCGGTGCACACTCTTGAATTGAAAGGTTATGATTTACAGAGGTTTATTGTGTCAATGAGTACGGGTAAATGTTCCTCAGTTTTCCTGCTTTCTCATTTGTAACCATTGTTTCTCCAGCATTGGATCTTTTATAGAATCACATCCTTGAATCATTCCACATCGTTGAAGTGGGAGTCCCTCTGTAACTTTAACATATCTGTCTAAGGCACTGCCTGCCTGGCTATGCTCAAACAGTGACATTGATAGCACATTCCCCTACTTGTATAAGGTTCAAACTTCAACCAGAGGGATGAGTGTTCCTTTCCTCACCCTTTCCCGAGGTCATCGTGACTCCGATTTCTACAGCACGACGTATGGAAGGAAGTTTAACAGCTTTTCTCTCACTTCAGCTCAGATAGAGCTACAGTTTACCTCAGCTATTTCCTTTAAAATCCTTAGATGGAGTGTAGATGTGTATCCACCACCATTTGTCTAAGGGTAGACCACTAGAAAAAAATAGATGGTGTTCAAGGCTTGTGATTTCCGTGAAAAAATGAGTTTTTACTCATGATCAGCACAAAAGGTGTATTTATCGCATATATCCAGCCCATAAACCTAAGGGATGCAATATTTGCAGAACATTTTCAGCAAATGCTATAAGCAACAGATTAAATACTCTTGGGATGGCTTCAAAAGACCAAAGCTGCTGTGCACTCCTTCTCAGGGTCTTAATCTGGGACCAGCCCCCATAGATCTGAAGAGGAAAAATTAGCTGAAAGGAAGCCATAAACTCCTCAGGTTTCGACAGCCAAGACATTGCGTAAGGACATAACTTATGATGAGCCGTAAAAAGGGACTGGAAAAAGGCTGACAAACCATCTTCTCCTTGGAGGAAGCTCAAAAAGAGGCATTCACCTATGTCCATGGCACTTCTTCCTCTCCTCTGATAAGTCTGTCATAGCATCAACAGCTCCACCTCAGGCACGATCAACAAACCTTCATCAAGCCAAAGGTAAGAGACAGTAATTGGCATCAAGCCCACATTAGAAGATATTGCAGACAAGCCTATCGATGACAGAATATCCACGAAGAGGCCATCAACAAGCGACTTGAGGGTATAACTTTCAATAGCTGACCCATCAATGAGACCATTGACAGCCGACCATCAATGAGACATTCACCCACTAATGCAACAATGAGACCGTCAAAAGCTACGTGTCCATGAAGCCGCTGTCAACAGCATCACCTTTGAAAACTCTTTCCTCAAAGAAAAAGCCACCTACAAGCTTTCAAAGCAAATGCAAGGGATCAGTATATTAACACTTGAAGCACACCCCTCAAAGCAAAATCCTGATCGACATTACTGACTAAGGCCAAGTAAGAGCTTTTTCTCTATTGTATCACATCTGACAGGAGGAAGTTCAACTGATGCAGACCACAGTTGCAGGAGTGGTTCCTAGATTGGGTAATAATTATAAGATTCCCAAAAAAGTTGTGGTTCCTAGATTGGATAAGAAATATAAGGTTCCTGAAAATTCACCAGCCTGTCTACTAGGTCACCCAAAACTTCACTTTGTTGTAATGCTCGCTGCTCAACGTCCATCGCAAAATGTAATGATTCCCTGTTCTGCACCACCAGATAGGAAAGGACGCTGAAAGGATATGTCAGAAAAAAAATTCTCAACAATGGGGGCAGTGTCCATTGGAGCTACCATAGGAAGCTATGATCTCCAAATGTGGTTAGATAATGCTACATACCTGGATATGTTGCCAGAAGACAAACCGGTAGGAAGCCAAGGTTGCACTTTAAGAAGGTGAAAGAGTTACTGGAGTGCTCATCGAATCTGCTATGGATCTAGCAAATATGTGGTTTTATCAACTAGCTGTAGTACTCTGAAGGCAGAAGTAGGTAAAAGCCATTTCAGTTAGGCCAGAAGTCATAAAAAATAATTGACATAATGTTTGATGCCAATTGGAAAATATGATGACAATTAAAAATATTAAAATGGGTAATCAAACAGCCAAAACTTTAGGGACATTGCAGCAACTTCGGCCGCAATCCTTTAGTTGCAGAAGAAGACAATACCCATATTGTGGGTCATACCAGCCATAACAATACCAATATTGTCAACCCCACAGAATTAGCAAGATTACTCCCATCAGCAACAACCACCACTGTATTGACAGTCCCACTCCCAGCCCTACGGTAGAGCCTTATTCTAGCGGTGAGCAAAAAATCACCATGGAAATGTGGGTATTAGATGTCATCCATTATGGCAGAATGTAAGTTAGAATTCATCATGCATCCACCACTAACACCTCTGCCAAGAGTCAAACTTAAGCACTTAAGTTTGTTGAAAGCATAGATCTGCCGCATGCTACAGAAGGAAACCATAGAACCAGTCCTGAAACATAACAACGTTGGGTTCTGTTCTAAGGACTTTCGCATAAGGAAGAGAACTTCAAAAGAATGGAGGCCCATTCTGGATCGAAGACTGCTTAACCCGTTTCTAAGGAAACAGTTGTTCAGAATGGTAACACTTAAAGAGGTGCTATAGTGAAGAGCGAATGCTTAGCATCTCTAGATATCAAGAATGCATATTTCCACATACCTATCCACTGAAAACACAGCAAATTCCCATGACTCGAGGTAGCCAGTCACCACTATCAGTTTGATGTAGTACTTTTTAGACTTAGCTCAACTCCCATAATATTTACAAAATGCATGGCTCCAGTGGTAGCTTATCTCAGATGTCCAGGGTACCAAGTCTGTCCATAACTAGAAGGCTGGATGGTTAAAGTCTCACCTATACCACCTACAAGACATTCGATTACAGCCTGCATCAATCTTCTCAAATCTTTAGGACTCAAGCTAAACCGAAAGCAAATCCTACCTAATACCATACGAAAGGCTACAATTCTTAGAAGCAGTCATAGATACATGGAGAACAATTGCATATACAACAATAGATAGACAATTCACTCTCAGTATTGAAGCAATTGCAATTCGATTTTTGTTTATTAAAACGCCTTCTAGGCATGATGTCACCATGCATGGTACTGATTCCTTTTTGCTGACGCCACATGCTTCCCATTCAGGAGGAATTGGACAGTCAATGGCCTCAGGTGTCCGGATCTTTCTAAGACACTATAATTGTGACAAACTCGTTTAAACAAGCACTTTCATGGTGGACATCACCAAGGGGTACGTGACCTAGGAGCATACGTTTCTTCTGCCGCAATCCCACTTGCGATGGATACATCAATGAATAGATTGTGGAAAAGTCAGCCCATAACGCACCTGATGCCCAGGCTGCTGGCGCAGGACGCCTCTTAGTTCCCATCTTGAACAATTACCAAATAAAGAGATGGGCGCTGGAGGCAGGAAAACAAGAACAGAGTTTTATTTCTCATGAGGAGAGCCTGTCATTTCGGACACTCGCATAGTGTCTTCAGGAGGTGCTCTCTCTTGGTGCCCTCCACTTCAAGTTTCTCTGAGGCTTCGTCTTTTATACACATGTTTATGATGCACAAACATTCCTTATTGCAATAAAGACGCTTTGAAGTAGGAAAAGGCATGCTTGGAATCCCAGCTTCAGGCCTATTCCCATACCAGTCGCTCAGATGTCATCCTCCCCTCCTGAATGTAACAAGAGATTGTGATCTCTCAGCCGGACATTCCTACAGGACACGAGGGCAGGAGGGGATGATTAGATCAAAGGTTGGGCAGGCGATAAGATCGGGGACTTCGGCTGGTGTATCACGGTTTTGTTATGCTGGGCAGGAAAAGGGGGGGTGTACATCCACGAGGCTTGGTCTTAGGGCTTGGGACCGGGTCGAAAGGCCAAGTGCAGTTGGGGGGGGGGGGGGGGCTCGTCAGCTGAGGGGAAGGGTGTTCTTGGGAGGAAATGGGGGGTGTGGGTCAAGCAGGAGGGTTACTTCTAGGGCAGGGTCACGCAGAGGGAGAGGGTTTTATGGCCGATGCATGAGCAATGCGCGCGGGGAGGGGTGCCGGGAACAAACGGGCAGAGAGGCCATGGTGCCTAAAATGGCTGTCGTGTACGTGTGTGCATGGGTCTATGCTGGCGGGATAACACAGTCAGTGTTTAGCGATATCCGTTCTGCTTACAACAAGGGGTACAGTGAACACAAATGAACGCCGCTTATGTGCATATACATTGCCATTTTCAACAGTCGCCGCTTTTTTACATAAGCTAGTTCATTTCTATACAGTCGATACGATTGGCGGAATGCGGTACATTTGATTTTACATTTGTTGGGTTATTCATACAAGTCTAGAGATCGGCATAATACTTAGTCGGGGTCAATCAAGAAAAAGGTTCCGACACATTATAGAATCAGGTTCCGACTTTCTCTCCGGTGACATCAAAATACAGTAAAAAGTGCTCTGATACCTTCGGGTCTTGTCAGTGCTATAAGAGACTTTTGGAAAACTAAATACATGAGTGACCGATGAAACATTTTTGAAAGCAATACAAAATGGTTGAGGGAGGAATTCAGTTCGATACAAGCAATTAGTCAAGGGGTGGGTAGAAAGTTCAGGAAGGGGGGTCTTCGTCACAATGTCTTTTTAACAGAGTCCGTCTTCTTTGGTTGGCGCTGTTGAGCACCGGCGGTGGAGCTATAGGTCCAGCTCGGATTCATCCTTACGCGTTGCAGGGTGCGATCAGTCCTCTGCTGTTAGATCACAGTCCTGTTTCCTAACTGATCTTCTTAGGGGTGCCTCATGCTGGGCACCTGCGTGTCTTTCTTCTTTCGTGGCAAAACCTTATTCTATCTAAATGCTGCTCTTCTTTTCTGAGTCAAAAGTTATGCGAAAAGGGTGATGTTGTTGAATAATCGAGGGAAGAGAGGGCGGAGTGGGATCAGATCTTTGAACACACCAAGAGACCAAAGGAGCAAAGGACGACGAGCAGGCAGGCCCATCAGTCGGGCTCAAAAGGGACGGGGACTTCAGGCACGAGTGGGTCAGCAAATCGAGGGCTTCAAGGCAGCCCTTCATTCCTTCATCTGACGAGTTTGAGAGTGGTGCCTCGTCCCACGTCTCGTTGCTCTGCGACTCCACCTTTGGTCGCGGTCACACGTGCTTCATGATCTGTGGCCAGGCTGTGCGTCACGTCCAGCTCCTCTCCTCCGGTGATTGTATCTTTGAATGGGTACAAAACAAGTTTTAGAAAAACTGGCAGGAGAAGACATTTATACATCTCAATTCCGTCCCCAATCCTAAGTAGGTGGGGGTTAGGTTCATCAGTCACAGTCAGAAGTCATCACTTATGGAGTATGTAGGAGGGCATTTCCACTGAATTCGTAAGCCTATTTGGCGTTCATTCGTGACGTACGTGGAGAGAAATCGGACTCCCATTGACAGTGTATTCTATCAAACTCGAAATCGAGTCCTTAGGTAGAGACTCGCCCTTTTTCTTTTTAACCCAAGTACTGACAATCTTACATTTCCCTTCAGGGTCGGCAAACTCTTGCAAGCAGGGGGGTTATCATCATGAGAGGGGGGCAGAGGTTAAACATGCTTTTCTTGGGGAGCGACGGTTAATCAAGGTCATCAATTACGCTTCGGGGATAGCTGATATGGAGCTGGGGTCAATCGGGAGAAGCGAGGACGCTTTGGACAGGGAGCTGGGGTCAATCGGGAGAAGCGAGGATGCTTTGGACATCCGCACTTAAGTGCAGAGGGGTGAGGCAATCTGGGCATTGGGGATTGCATTTCTAACGAACTGAAAAACAGAAGACCATTGACGTTATAGTCCCCCTATAAAAGGCCAGATTAGGGGACATCAGTCGTCTTACCTGTCCTTTCTTTCATTACCAACTCGGGTTCTATCGTTTTGCAGAAAGGAGAGGTAGTAATATGGCAAGTTACAATCGTTTTAGTTCCTGTCAATTTTGCCGAACACCTTTGTGTTCGAAGAGACCCAATTAGGTTTGTGCCGGTGGGGCACAACGTTACCATACAAGGGAGGAGGGAACAGGGGGATCCTCAGAGAGAGAGAGAGAGAGAGATAGAGAGAGAGAGAGAGAGAGAGAGAGAGAGAGAGAGAGAGAGAGAAACGTGTACAATAATGGGCCATTCAGTGCGCACACAACACAAAACAGCAGGGGTCAAGTAATACGGAAACACAGGCAGAGGGACGACGTAGATCCATACATTACGTACACACAAACTCAGGCGGGGAGACAGTACATGTATTATAGACAAAAATCCAAGACAAAACATAGAACAGTGACTGGTATTATATACAAAAATCCAAGACAAAACATAGAACAGCTATTGGCCAAAATGATCTCTTCCTGTATGCTGCGCATCCTTAGCATCCTAAGCTCTTTTTACCTTTTCTTCTTCTTTTATCGTCGGCTGCCTTCACTGGTGGCTTTAGTTGCACACACTTACGCTTTTGGCAATTGGTCAGGAACTAACCTGGTCGGGCTAATGTGTTTCCAGGCTGAGGCAACAGTGGGTGTCAGTTGTGAGAACAATAGGGCAGCTTTGAGTTTCATGTCTATGAGGGTGCGAAAAGGATGTAGTAGATTTTAAATACTGGCAACATTCCTAGTCCTCCAAGCGGAGGGTACTTGGGTAAACCTCACCTCGGAATATTCCTTAAACTTTCCCTATTTAGTTAAATGTAGGAATTTTATTCATTAGTGCACGTCATTCTTGGTTGTATTATTCGGGGTGCCAAGCGAAGTCATATTTTGTAGTTTCCGCTTCAGGCTGTCCTCCCAAGCGCTAAGTTCAGGGAGAGAAATAGCCATTGTTCGCTCGTCGTGTGTAAGTACCATAATCAAACCCCTTTTTCCCATCTCTTTGTCCGCTAGATCACCATTTTCTTTTTCGTACTTTAATCGACGTTCCGATGTGACCTGCAGAAAGAGGGAAAAAGAAGGGGGGCGGGGGCAGCATTTTAAAAACACATCAGCGCGCATAAACTCGAAAAGGCTTTTACTTACTACATACTCGGGCTATCTCCACTGGACGCAGTCCCTGCCAACTTGGCGTTTAAGCCCAGGTGGACCATTTTAGGGTGGGAGAGATGATTATCGGAAGCCTGTGGATAGCATAGGTCGCCCAAGTGTGGTATTACGGATCGTGCGCAGGGGGGGGGGGGGGTCAGAACAAAGGGCAGTCGGTGCAACGTGGGGGGCGAGCTCGTGCTCTCCTTTGAGGAAAAGTGATAACCTACAGTGGTACGGGGTCGTTGTCGTTCGTACTAGGGGGGTCAGGTGGCACTCCTTCGGGGCGACTTAGGGGTATTTTAAAAGCAACTTTCCTGACACAGGTAGCATATAAAGTATAGGCTAAATACCAGGATCTTTAGCAGTTGCTTTAGGCTTGTACAAAAATGAAAAACACATACAACAAAAACCTGGACCGTTCATATTTGCAATATTTCTGCGTACTATACTTTTTAACCCTTAACTAATCGAGCTGAGCCATTTCACCTGTAATTTAGTTATTTCGGAAATAGTGGTCATTTATTCGAAACTTACCAATTTACGCGTGACAACTACGTTTGCTTTTTCCAAAAAATCTTTAATAAAAATGTCGCTGCATAAATACGGGCCTACAACCCCGTGGGCCGGCCAGAACTGTACATGTGGGGATACTTATTAGTGGAAAACCTAATGGAGTCGGTGGTCGTTGATTTCATAATAAAAAGTGCGACAGGTGCAATAGAATCATATCGAAACTTCAGTGTGAGCGAGTATCATAAGTGTTGAAATTCGAACTTTCAATAATCATGATGCGCCAAAACTTAACAACAATTCATTGTCCGAATGTTCAATCAGTACCCATCTCACTTCAATTCATTGTCCGAACACATAATCAGTACCCATCCCATATCAATTCATTGTGTTTAAAAACTGCATACATATTTCATGACACCAAGGCTGAGCAATCTGGGTACAACAAGGAGTTGAAAGTTTCATTTGTACCAGCGCCATTTTGGGGGCAGCCAGGCAGATCCAGGCATAGTGAAAATCTCCACCAACTCGTGGTTGGCCCAGAGCCTCTTTCGGCAGTCCAAAAGTTCCGTTAAAGGGCAACAGAAAGGATCGGCAGTATGAACCATCAGTCAAAGGGGGAGGGAGGCAACAATTTTTTCTACCGGGTCATACTGGGTTTTCACCGGAACTGATCCGAACTGAAGTCTGCAGGATTTTAGTCATTCAAACTGAGGCTGGCGTCAGCATGGGAGCGCCGACGTCTCGCGGCTACATTTTCATTGTTCCGCGGGTAATCATGGCAGTCATTCCCCATCGGGGGGTGTCTGCGGGGGTCGGGGGCCCCCGTGGCTCCTATAGAATCTTCAAAGTCGAGGAGAACACTTTTGATTGTGGGACTCATTTCTTAATCAACAAGCAACCGGGCCATCTCTTCACGCCGGGCCCGCTCCTGCAGGGTCGACCGCCATTTTACGAGTGAACGAACCCTCGTCGGGTGAGTGGAGCGTTGGGGGTGCCGCTGGGGGCCTCCACCTGGGGAGGTGGGAGAGGCTCGTTTGCGCCGCCTCTCCCTCCCAGCGCACCCCACGCCGTTTTTCTCGGCGCTAATATTCATGATGGCCGGACCAGGCGATGAGAGGGGGGGGGGGTCGGAGGCATAGGCAAGACATCCCCCCCCCCCCGGTGGCCTGCAAGGCGCCGCTTCAGGGCCGAACGGGGAGCTTCTACCAAGCCGTGGCTGGACCAGGAGATGCGAGGGGGGGGGTCGGTGGCATGAGCAAGGCATCCCCCCCGTGTTGTCGCAGCCATTATTGAAGAAAGAAATGGGGACGCCCGGATCCCGTCGGCCTCGGCTCCTCTTCTGGCCCACCTTATGCGACGACCTCCGGCCGATGGCTGGCAGCAGGACCCGCCCTACACGTGCCGAAGATCTCGTCTTCCGGATGGGCGTAGCCGCGAACCTGTAGCACTTCGGGAGTTTCCAGAAAGGGGGTAGGTATCTGCTGATTTGTATCTATCTCATGTTACCGTTATTGGGGCGTGGCAGGCGGTGGGACAGACATGTTTGGAGCAGTGAGGGGTGGCGAAGCCTGGTTGCCTCGTGGCCGTTGCGATGTCAAACTTGGCTTCTTTCACCATTTTCATGTTTCCTATTACGGGCTTATTTCTAACATTTCTTATTTCTAGCGAAATCATGTGTTTTATCGTGAGCTATTTCGAACGTTTTCCTATTTGTGGCGAAATCAAAAAACTCATCAGTGGCCTACTGATTTTGCTTTCTTATTTCTTTCTCTCTTTTTTTTCCTTTTTTTTTCTTCTCTTTCTAGCGTGTTTCATGCTAACGTTTCTGTTAACAGGATACGGTGATTACTTCGTTATTGTTGCATATGTCCTTTTTATTAGGGGTGCCCTCCGGTCGAGCCAGATGACCTACCTCTAATAAATGGTCCGGGTGGAACTAGTTTACCAATCAGTGGGGAGTAGATAGGCCCGAGAGATTACAACGGGGGACAAAGGTCCGCATTACCTACCCTTCACTACTTGCAAAGATTAGACAGAATATTTCTTTTCTACGTTATTTGCAAACAGAGAATGCTTCAAAAGAACTATTCCTTGAACAATAAATGTCCAGACAATCAATCAATCAGTGGGGAGAAAAACAGGCATGACGGATTACAACGGGGACAAAAATCTGCATTACCTATCCTTCACTATCTGCAAAGGGGGCAGAATATTTCTATTCTTCCCTGTTTGTAGACAGGGAATATCTCAAAGAGCAATAATCGATAACAAACAATCAGTGGGGAGAAAGATAGGCATGACGGATTACAATGGGGGACAAACGTCTGCATTACCTATCCTTAACTATTTGCAAAGAGAGGGGAACGTTCCTATTCATCGCTGTTTGCAAATAGAAAATGTCTCAAAGAGAACCAATACTTCAAGTACAATCAATCAATCAATCAGATGGATAAAGCCATCCTACCAATCGGACGTAAAGACGTCCTACTTAACCTTACCCGGACCGGACCGTGTGGGCAATTCTTCGCCTTCCCTTTTCCAGCGCCCAATCGTTCTCTTTCTCCATGTTTTTACCGCAGCATTCCTGTGGGATTCCAGTCAGGACAGTAGGTCACTTGAGAGAGGTCCGTTCGGAATCGGTGAAGTTCATTCAATCGGCAGCCGGACGAGGGCCCTCTCAAGGCAGGTATACTACAATCGTTTAGATGTTCACCCCATCGTCTGGACCTCTCTTACCGGACCTTATGTCGCTGATGGGCCCCGCGTTGGGACGCCAATTGTGGAAAAGTCAGCCCATAACGCACCTGATGCCCAGGCTGCTGGCGCAGGACGCCTCTTAGTTCCCATCTTGAACAATTACCAAATAAAGAGACGGGCGCTGGGAGCAGGAAAACAAGAACAGAGTTTTATTTCTCATGAGGAGAGCCTGTCATTTCGGACACTCGCATAGTGTCTTCAGGAGGTGCTCTCTCTTGGTGCCCTCCACTTCAAGTTTCTCTGAGGCTTCGTCTTTTATACACATGTTTATGATGCACAAACATTCCTTATTGCAATAAAGACGCTTTGAAGTAGGAAAAGGCATGCTTGGAATCCCAGCTTCAGGCCTATTCCCATACCAGTCGCTCAGATGTCATCCTCCCCTCCTGAATGTAACAAGAGATTGTGATCTCTCAGCCGGATATTCCTACAGGACACGAGGGCAGGAGGGGATGATCAGATCAAAGGTTGGGCAGGCGATAAGATCGGGGACTTCGGCTGGTGTATCACGGTTTTGTTATACTGGGCAGGAAAAGGGGGGGGGTGTACATCCACGAGGCTTGGTCTTAGGGCTTGGGACCGGGTCGAAAGGCCAAGTGCAGTTGGGGGGGGGGGGGGGGGTCGTCAGCTGAGGGGAAGGGTGTTCTTGGGAGGAAATGGGGGGTGTGGGTCAAGCAGGAGGGTTACTTCTAGGGCAGGGTCACGCAGAGGGAGAGGGTTTTATGGCCGATGCATGAGCAATGCGCGCGGTGAGGGGTGCCGGGAACAAACGGGCAGAGAGGCCATGGTGCCTAAAATGGCTGTCGTGTACGTGTGTGCATGGGTCTATGCTGGCGGGATAACACAGTCAGTGTTTAGCGATATCCGTTCTGCTTACAACAAGGGGTACAGTGAACACAAATGAACGCCGCTTATGTGCATATACATTGCCATTTTCAACAGGATGTGGTGCCCATCTTCAGAGGGGTCTATGGTCCTCACAAGAAAAACACTCTCAAATTATGTGCTGTAAAAAGGGCCCTACAGTCATTTCCATCACGTATACAGTACTCCATGGTGTTCATCCAAACAGACAACACAACTACAATGTTTTATATCAGCAAACAGGGAGGAAAACACATGCATATACTGTCACTAGAGTCACATGGCATTGGGCCGTTTATCACCACTTTGGACAAGCTGCAGAGCACCTCCGGTGGATACAGAAAGACCCAAGCAGACTACTTCAGCAGAACCCAGGAGAACTGTCATGAGCGGGAACTGAAAGACAAAATCATGAACAAAGGGCTCAATGCATGGGGAAAACCAAATATAGATATTTTGTCACACACAACAAGAAATGCATTTCGACACCAGCAGGCATCTCCAGTCAAAGCCATGGGAGAATGCTCTGTCAGTATGATGGTGCAAAATGTTTGCCTACACTTTTCCGCCAGTTCTTCTGCTGTCCAAAGCATAACAAAGAGCTAGCACTGCAGGTTAATATTCATAGCTCCCACCGGTCCATGACTGTACTGGTTTATGGACTTTCTACCTCTTGAGGAACTATTCATGTTAGGAATTTGAATCTGGATTACGTCTTTTCTCTTAACAACAGCACAATTCCTGGAAGAGGGTAGGAACTCCAATTCACCTGTTATCCGTGGTCCAGAGTGTGCTGTACATTTGGAGAACACAGGTGATACTTCTGAAAACTATATGAGCCAGAGAATTATGAAATTAAATTTATTAATTTCAGTTACATTTATTCTTATTTCCTTGCATTAGAATACTCTGGCTCCCAGGAGTTACCATATTGCACTGTATTGAATCCGCTACAGTAAAGGTTTGAAAGAAAGAAATGAATCACACCATGTAGCCCTACAACTCTAGCAAGGTGAAAAAATCCCTTCCCCAGGTTAGCAGAGCTTCATTCGTCACACCGATGGCTCAGCCCAGGGTGTCTTGGCTGCATGCTATAGCCGACCCTTAGAGTTCTCAGGAATCTGCAAGTGATCTTCGATAATCCTTCAGAATCCTAGTAGTGTCTTTGTAATTTCTCATAATTACACATTTAGCATATGTTCTGTAGCATTTAGCACTGGTTCTTCTCTGGTAGAGAGAACAGATCTCCTTTGAAATTAGTATAGGGAGATCAGTAAATTTCATTAGCCATTAAAAGCTAAATAGTTATTTGAACAAAAGAAAATGACGTGTATAACGTGAAGTAATAACTTATTTAATTCAAGAAAACATTGGTTGGTAAAAAAAAATGTTATTCAATTTTGTAACATTTACTAGCTAATCAACTACAACTACAGTATGTATGTTTTACTTCAAATGTTGTCTGTCAGATTTTTTTGTTTAATTATATGACTTTATTTTAAAAAAATATTGTCTAGACAATATAATTCTACTGTTGTGCGGGGGGTCACTTGCAAATTTCATTAGGGACATAATGTCATGAAAGCTGTGAAATTATCGGATTGTATTCACATGTAGCTTTAAAGAAAGTATCCTTTGTAGTATATAATGACTTAAACTTGGCCTCATAGTTTCAGGAACACTATCTTGATGTTAAGGTATTTAAAAAGTATTTCATTGCCCACTCGGGCTAGCATTTCCTTAAAGGCCTCTTTTGTTAGAAATAAGATAAAGGTACACATTTTAGAAGTCTGGTAAATATCTAACCTTGAGTCTTCAGTTTTCACAAATGTTACCATCAGGTTTGCTACTCCACGCAATGTGTCTACTGTATTTCTGCAGGTTGATTGCATAAATCACCAGTAAATGTTTTACTAAGTTGAATGTTTTATTAATTTCAAATAACACAGAATGCATGTAAAATATGTACTACATACATTTGAATATATTAATGTATATACCTTAGTAACCATGAGATAATTCTAAAGAGAATAGTTTCTTTTGGACATCGTCATTTTGTGCTCTATGTGAATCTTCTCCTTACACAGGTGCATCATCCCAACCCTTTAACTCCGAATCTCCATTCTTGTATTTTAGGTATTTTGGGGTTTAGATAAGAAACTTGCTCAGCGGAAACACTTCCCTTCTGTGAACTGGCTGATAAGCTACAGCAAGTACACGCGTGCCCTAGACGAATACTACGACAAGCACTTCACCGAGTTTGTCCCACTCAGGACCAAGGCCAAGGAGATTCTTCAAGAGGAAGAGGATCTGGCTGAGATCGTCCAGCTTGTTGGGAAGGTGAGCTGGGAAATTGCATGCCTTCACACTAGGTTATTTATAGATGTACCTTGCGTTTTTGTTTTTTGGTTTACAGGGCAAACCAGGAGAATGCTGTAGTTATTGTTTCTTCTTTTGGGTGGAGTGTTCTTCATGAGCACTGGCGAATATTTCTTTTCAAGGCTGAGGAATTGTGAGGGGAACTAAAAGTTCTTCAGCATTTGGTCTTTCATATATTCACATGCTTGTCGAGTCATTCCCAGTTGTCAGGCGGGGAATCCCCATTAACTTTAATAGCAGTAAACAGTGCTAAAATGACCACATACCTCAGCAACAGTGTTTGCTTTGTAGCACATCCACCTCATTTGAAGCAATCTGTACTTCAGCCAATAAGATAGAAGTCCCCCTAGAGGCCATAATAGTTCCAATTTCTACCGCACTTCATGTATGGGAAGTCCCTAAGAAGAGCTCTGCTCTGGCCTGTGTTTGACCTTAGATAGGTTACTTTTTCAGCTTTGTCTTCGTCTTCTCCTCGCTTCAGCCAGCCCTGTCTTCAGCTCTCATTAGACTGTGAGTTGTTATGAAGGGACTTCTGGGATTTTCATTTCAGAACCGGTCCAGAAGATTTACACTATTGAGAAGTACATTCATAGCCTTTATCCAGTCATAAAGAGTCTTGCTGCAACATGTATAAGATCTTCCCTTCAAAGACACTTAAGGACAGGAAAATCACTCTTTGCTTGCTGGAAAGGAACACTATACCCTGTTATAAAGGTGCTACCCGCTCCTCTTGGTAAGATTCCAAGAAACATGCGCCACCAAGCATTTCCTTGTAGTCGGTGCATAAAGGTAAGCATATGAAACTTTCTGATGGATATTTCTACCTGCAGATTCATCACCTGTAGAACAAACCAAAGTGTCAGGCGGGAGACGGTAAACTTCAAAGTTCTCAAGTCTCCGGTAGGAGGCGTTGGACTCGGTCAGTGCCAAAAGTGACGTCAGGCAGCATCAATGAGGTCATAAGGCACCTTCCTTGGTGCAACAATGCCAGTTCACTTTTTTCCCGTGTCTGCAGCCACCTCCCCCATTCAACAGAAAGTCTTCCCAAAAAAGGGCAATGAACAACCAATGCAAAAAATTGCGTGAAAATCCAGCGCTTCTGACATCCAGTTAGACCAGCCACCCAAGTCCACAAAGATCTACTGCTGGTGTAAAAAGCACTGCCATCAACAAGCAAGAAGGCCCCGTCAACAACTGCATCATTGATGATCAGACTCTTGTTGATGACAATACAATTGATGATACCTTCAATGTCGATAAGTTATCATGTCAACAATGTATCCTCTGTCAACAGCGGTGCGTACCTTGATGCCGGTCCCATCAACAGTAGGAATTCCTTTCCAACCATTAGCATCCTCCCCGCTAAACATTTCTTCTCACCCACAGTTCACATGCTTGATTCAGAACTACAGGCCCATAACAGGAACAGGCACGTACACAGCCTACTGTCCTGCACAGTCTGACATAACCTAAGGCCCTGAATTTGAGCTAGAATATCAATAGGAGTATGACAGAGTAGGTTCAAAATTTTTTACCCACAGTGTCCGCTAAGGGGCCTAATTATAATGCATGTTTCTGTGATATTAATGACTGTGTTGCAACAAATGATGGGCACATTCCAGAGGTTACTTCCACAGCAGCCTCAACCACTAGTAGGACCAGTGCCACCTCTTCCTTCCCCGATGCGAACACCTCCACTTCCTCTACAAACTGAGCGACCTCTCCCCACCCCCTGATTGCTCCCACAATGCCAGGTCTGGTTTCATGCCCTGCCCCACCCCCAGCTAGTGACAAGGGAGCACAGAACATGTTTGACTTTGAGCATGTAGTTCGAATATGGAAAAAGAAGGCAAACTTTATTGGGGAAGTTGATGATGAGGATGGACATGAAAAGTGGGAGGACTGCAATCTTCCTACGTATGGCAGCAGATCGCCTACACAACCTGACTTGCCTCTAGATATCACATCACCCACTTTCACATCATGTTAGAAAGAGCAGTGAAATTGTTTGTTCCCCCGTGGTGGTTCTTCCACAGAGCAACAATGTTTTTCTTTGTGACTACAAGGAACAATCTCAGAAAAGCCCAAGATCAATTCTCATCCTGCATTTCGTTTTCTCCGAGGGTCTCAGACTAATGCGTCAACGAGCTACAGCTCAGGCAGTCATACCCACTTTGGAAAATAAGTCAAGGGCTTTAGAATCCTGACTAGCATGCTTGACTAGCAATCCAAAGTCTAATCCCTTCATTTTAGTGACAGCCCTGCAAAGATCAAAACGTCCCGCCAACCCATCTTCTACACCTCTTCAGGAAGAAGTCAGTACCAAGGTTACAGTAGAACGTCATCCAAGATGAGCGCAGCACCCTTTCTTCTCTTTGGGCATTTAGATCAGAGATTTACTTTGGCACTCTGCCCCTCCCCAACTATCCTGGTGCTTCACTTTGGGCGAAGAATCTCTGCTTTTGATCCTACTTGGGAAAGAATAGCCACAAATAGAGCATTCCTTTCACAAGCTGGAGTTTGTACAACAATCACCTACTCTCCTCCCCAAAAAGGAACTTTGTTTGCACTTGCTACATTACAAGATTCCTTAGCAAAGATCCAGAAGAATCAAAGGAATTAAACATTGTACTCCAGATTCTTTATGGTCAAGAAAAACCAGGCCAGTGGAGGCCAGCATTGGACCTATGAACATAGATCAAATTTGCTGAAAAAAGCAATCGATCTGAATGGATCATCCTCAAGAAGCCCTTCTGATACTGATACCTTACCTCCCTGGATTTTCAAGATACGTATTTTCACATCCCAACAAATCCAAATCACAGGCTGTACCTTATGAGTTTTAATGACGAGGTAGATTTAGCAATTCAGGGAGCTTCCTTTTGAACAGAAGTCTGTATCCTAAAACTTCACAAAGTGCCTGATGCCAGTAGCTGTCTTCCCTCAAAAACAAGGTCACCATGTATATCCATAATGGACTCCTCCAAAAGAGGCCTGTGAATCAAAGCTGCATCCATTAGCCTGTTCCAAAAAATAGGAGCAATCTTGAACACTGCGAAATATTCCATCTATCCTATGGCAGGATTGTAGTTCCAAGGGGGCCTTCCTGGATATTCAAATAGATAAGGCTTTCCCCTTGAAAGAAAGAGTAACACAACTCCAGGTCACTCACTGAATTGGACTGATCTTGGACAGGGTCTCACTGTACCCTTTGGGAAAAGCTCATAGTCTGAGAGATAAAAATTTCACACCCAAGTCCATTAGAAGGCCGGATACTTTTGGCACCTTCGCTTTTTTGGAAAATTTTTACACTCCGGTTTAGTCTTGTTTTTGGAGTTCTAAATCCTTCATTGGAGCAAGGCTGTGGTTGTATCCGACAATGAGTTTCACAAGGCCAGATACCTTCTTGCTGAGGCACCATTGAATCCGATTTTCTGCTGCGGAGAAGCTCAAAGTTTGAGAAACGTTTTCTCAGCTCCTCGAGGTTACACCTAGGGTGGTTAGGCTGGAGTGTTTTGTCCATGTTCTCCAGCCATCTGGAAGTCCAAAACGTTTCTAAGTCACAGCATTTCAGGGTTGATGGCAGACGTCCAGTTAGACAGTCAGTAGTACCAAGACCTTAGGAACTGCACTTCAAAATTAAGACTCACTCCAGCAGAGGCCACGGGCAGGGTCTAGGTAAGGTCCAGTTAGCACTGGTCAGCCGGGCACTTCCGGGAAAAGGCCTCTTACAGCTCGTTGTGGCTGTGTAGTTACACAGGCGGTAAGCCAACAGACCCTTAGATTCCACTTCCGTTTCCTGTGCATGATGGGGGAGCACTTCCAAGCCTTCAGGCATCCTCTCAGGTCACAGACCTCAGATCCAATCCTCTACTATTGTTCTGCAGGTCTAGAGATTGTTCAGAAGAAGGTGCCCGAAGGGGGGGACTCTTATGCCTGCCACCAGCCAACAGGAGGGGGTGACTCCTGGCTTCTCACTAACTAATAGGGTAAAAGTTCCCAGGGTTAACCCTACCCACTTTTGCAGCATTTCCTGTTTGCCCCACTGCTAACAATACGACAGTGCCCCCTCTCTCAAAATCCAAGATGGGAAAACCCTTCTCCCCTTGTGTAGAGCCGGTGTTCCTACCCTGGGATGTGACCGGGATAATGAGCAGTCCCGCTTGGTGGTCACTTAAAAACGGTTCTGGGGGCAGCTCCCAACCCCCGAACCACCCACTTGCTTTGATGACTTGGAGGACAAATGTTGGGCCTTTTCAGGTGTCATGTAACATTTGACTGTGACAGGGGAGGCTACTTTGAAGAATATTAAGTTCCTGGGCCCACCCAGATTGTCTTCCTGCCATGGTGAACAAAACACCTTCCCACACCCAAACTGTTATGTCTTCTCGAAGAGTGTTTTTCACAATTCACTAGCGGTAATCCTGAGCTTTTGATGGAGAACTAATGCAAATAAGTCTGCAGGAGCATGTGAAACAGTGATTTTTCTAAAATGTACTTTTCCTTCCTTTATATTTATTACAAATCTGACCTCATCACGAAGTTTGACTTTTAATGAATATTTAATCATGTTCTAGCTGGCACCAACATAGGGATACCAGAATCTATATTTAATCTTGCTTCCCGATGTTTCTGAATAAGAAGCATGCAAATGAAAGTAACAATAAAGCCAAAAGATAGGCAACTAGTGGGCTGTAAGCCCACAATTGATGTTTTGCAACCAGACAACTTGCGTCTGGTATTTGCGACCTAACAACCAGCATGAGTTACAAAAATAAAAAAAAATCAAGAAATTCATTACTTAAATGTAACTCCAGTTCTTCAAAGTTGCTATTTTCATATATTCACATTCTTAGATCATTTCCTTTTGTCAGGCTGGGAATCCCTAGTAACTTTCAACAGCATTAAACAATATTAAAAAGATTGTAGACCTTAGCAAAAGTGTTTGTTTATTGGCACATTCACCTCATTTGAAACAACATCAGCAATCAGGTAGAAGTGGTGAGCGCTCCTTCTCTCCCAGGTCCACCTAAGCTCAGATATCGTTGAACAAGTGTCAAGAATGCATAGCATAGGACGAGCTTCTGACTAGGGAGTGTAGTGCATGACTACATGAAAGATACCAACGCTGTTCAACTGAAGTTACAATTAAGTAACTCATTTCTTCTCCGCCGTTGGATCTTTCATATACTCGCATGCTTGAATCATAATAGCAAGCAATACAGGACACCTGAATAGAGAGAGGAAGCAGAGTCATCATAATGAAACAGGTTGCACCGAACTCTGTCCTAGTGCTCAGTCGGCTGCGGCATTCACATTCAGACAGTAATGCCTGGTGAAAGTATGCTTGCTTTTCCACATGGTTCCAAGGCAAATGTCCTGTAATGAAACTCCACCATGGAGTGCAGCTATTACTGCCAGGCTTCTGGTCAGGGGCGTCCTCACTCGTTGCCTTGTTGTGACAGTGTTGATACAGTCAGACGACTAACATGCAATACCATTGTTGGAAATGGGTGGCCTCTTCCTGGATGTCCGAATGAGACAAATAATTGATTTGAAGATAATTCCTTGGTTTTGGCCATATAGAACTTGCACCTGTGGATATCCAGCAAATGCAAGAATCTGTCTGCGGAAGTGGATGGATTGAGGAAGAAAGATTGCTGGATTACAGGTTCATTCAAGCAAGTGTTTGTACAAGCTTTGAACATGAACCTAGGATTGGTCCATTAAATCACCTTGCCTTTGATGAAGCTATTGTATGGCTCCTTTATGGTGAACACCTGTCATTCTCAGGCTCTCCCTGCTGAGGTGAAAGCAAACAGAATTGCTGTTCTCCACAAAAGGAATCTCAGGTCTGCTCTATGAATGGATTTAAAAGGAAGACGCATGTGTTGGCTTAAGTGTTTAGATCCCATGGAACTGGAGGGCACCTCAAGAAAGGCCCAGAACAGTCCTTTTAAGGATGGTTTTATAAAATTCTCTGTGAGAATAAAGACATGGAAAGAGTTTTCTGTCCTCCGAAATCTGATCATTGTGGCCAAGTGAAGGCTGACCATGGAATACTTGAGACCACTCTTGCCTAGCAGGTACAGCAGCACCAGAGGGGCCTTAATGGAGGTTGGCTTCAGGCCCTCATCTTTGCACTATGTGCAGAATCTTTTCCATGTACCATGTTACTTTTTTGTGGTGGATGGTCCACGTGCCTGCACTAAGATGGCTCTGCAGTCTGATGGAATATTCAGATAGCTGCACTTCACGTGATCAGGAACCATGCAGTCAGTCTCAACGACTTGAGGTCAGATTGGATAATCTGTCTTTTGTGCCTGGAAAGCCATCTTGGATGATTCTTCAGCTGGATCGTTTGCTATGTGGACAGCCTCAGTAGGTCGCTGTACAAAACTGAGGAGGCCATTCTGGGGCGATTGGAATCAAAGAACATTGAGATTTTACTCTCCTTGGTACTCTCGGAATGGAGAAAACATGACCAAAGACATTCAACCAGGTCATCAAAAGGGCAAAGCTGTTAGACACACCGGTGAACTTTTCAGCAAAGCACAAAAAAAACCACCTTCTTTGAATGTGCTGTGCCACTCCGCCTTCTGGATTTAGTTTGTCGTGCTTAATGTGCATAGTTGCTCTACACAAATTTACACATTTATTTTTAACGTCGAGTAAGGCTCCAATGTTGTATCTTATTTAATCAGTTTAGTCAGTTTTCCATTGAAAATGAGTGAATAACTTGATTTTGTGCTATTTCTCATCTTTAAAAACTGTAAAATTCTTGCCCAGTGAGTAAAAGTAGAATTGGGCCCTAAATAGCATAATTGTGATAACATGCATACTTTAAATTTCAGTCATTGTGAAATCTCACTATTTTATTTCTGTTCCAGGCATCATTGGCAGAAACAGACAAAATCACGCTAGAGGTGGCGAAGTTATTAAAAGATGATTTCCTCCAGCAGAATGGGTACACGCCATATGATAGGTATGTCCAGCATGCTTGTGCATCTTTCATTTCCCTTTTATTGTTCAGTATCAAAATGAGTGCAGTGCTTGTTGAGTAATTAGATGTTTTAGTAGATCTCACAAGATCTCTCCTAAAATTCTTGCCTTGTTCACTTTTGCTTTACAAACTAATCAGCCACATTTCTGTGTTATTTCTTGAGTTCGTACATTGCATATTACGTTTTTTATAAAGTTAAATGTGGACTAGCCTCATGCACCAGGAGCTAGAGCTTTTCCTAGGGGATTATAGAGGGGATTGTTTCTACAGAATCCACAAGCTCCAAATCCCCCAACATTAATGCTGAAGTTAGTTTCCAGCTTCCTTTTCCCATTTAGCACCCTCAACTTAGGAAACCTCTCAGTGGTGTTGTATGTAACGGAAGAGGGAATCTAGATGGGGGTTCTTGGTCTTGAGGTGGGGGGCATTGTATAACTAACATCAGCTTCACCTAGTTTGCTTCTTTTGCAAAAAATGTCCACTGCACTGAGTGGAGTTTGCTCCTTCTGCCCAACAGTTTCCATGCATTTTCCTCCTGCTCATAAAGTATGCAACAGAGGGTGATACCCGAGCAACACCTCAAATCCATTATTTTAGATAGCACTATATCATGTATTTGTCATGGACTATTTACGTTCATGATGAAATCTTGTACTGTGCATTGAGGCGATAATCCCATAGCTGTGGGTTCTCGCTTTAACATTACTATGCACATCGCAGCCTTATTTCCTCTCGGAAACCTGTCAATCGGCTTCGTAGTCCAATTATGTGAATTTAATTACTAGCCCAATATTCATGCTTAGGACTACTGCTTGGAATAGAAATTCTTTAAAGGTGTTTAATACAGGAATCTGCAAAGCAGGAAGAATTTCGAATTTTAAGGAGTTATAAACATAAATTTTTATCAGACTCAAAGAAAGCATAACAAAAAAAGCTCCTTCTGTTGGACTTGTACAGCTAGCCCCCATTGACAATTTTGGAAGGGACTAGCTCAGCTAACTGAATATCTCTTTGTCTCTGTAACAAGGCACTGTGAACTCGGTGGTCCCAGTCGTTTAGGACTATGTGAAATACATTATCCCTACATTCTAGCTGGCTCTTCTTACCAGTTTGTTTTTGCAGCCATTTGCGTGGATTGGAGCATGCTTTTGTCAAGCTCAATCACTCCTACTTGGGGCATCAGATTCGTTTTTCCTCTAGAATTATTTTCTGATGAAAATGCCACAGTAACGTCTGCTCTAATGTTATGGTTTCAAGCCAATGTATATTGTGTTGTTTGATGCAGCTGATCTACTTCACATACATGCAGGACAAGTAAAGATGACCCTGTCCAACAAGGGACTATGAATTTTGTAACCAGAGTAGTAGCCTAAAAATGAGAACATGGAGTAAGGTACTGTAGCAAGCACACGTCAATCCTCAACCAAGAGGCATTGGCCTGCAGGTCTTGAGAGAAGCCGCACCAAACCTATAGTGTGTAGTTTCTTCCTCCTCTAACATGCATCTTTTTCTAGAGGGGCAGGTTGTTTAACAAACAAAAAAATATTCAAATCCCCAAGGTACTCTACTCACAACGATATTCACACTACACCAAACACCTAATCTAACACAATGACAGACCACTGGCGATATGATGTGTTGGCTTATGAAAATCAAATATATTGTCTAAGATGCTCTCCCTCATGTTATATATATATTATATATCTATATATATATATATATATATATATATATATATATATATATATCTCTATCGATCAAACAAGGTTACCCCCTCGGAAGAGCCACATCAGGTCGGTATTGCTTATATTCTTTTAAGGGAGGCTGCAGCATGGAGATGGGATCACTTCACGGCACATCACATCGTGCCGACGCGTTTCGGGCCACTGCCCTTTGTCATAGGCAAAGTTCCATCACAAGTGCACAACATATTTCGCATTTAAATCCCTTCGTTGACTCCCGCCCGTATGGGCGTGGCCGCTTGCACAGCCTTATGGTGTCTGAAGTCCATATTTCTCCAGTGAGTTGCTGTGTACTCGAAAATCAAGCAAATTAATACCCTAGTGGGTTGCTGTGATTGTTCCAAAGAATCTGTGCTGACACCTTAAAGTCTCCTTTAAAAAGCTCCAGTGCCGCAGCTGGTGTTCGCCGGTTGGCGTCACCGCAGGTCTGCACTTGCAGCGGGCTTCTTCCACGGCCGAGCCAGCCGTAATTAATCCATCAAAAAAGGTTACCCCCTCGGAAGAGCCACATCAGGTCGGTATTGCTTATATTCTTTTAATGGAGGCTGCAGCATGGAGATGGGATCACATCACGGCACATCACATCATGCCGACGCGTTTCGGGCCACTGCCCTTTGTCATAGGCAAAGTTCCATCACAAGTGCACAACATATTTCGCATTTAAATCCCTTCGTTGACACCCGCCCGTATGGGCGTGGCCGCTTGCACAGCCTTATGGTGTCTGAAGTCCGTATTTCTCCAGTGAGTTGCTGTGTACTCTAAAATCAAGGAAATTAATACCCTAGTGAGTTGCTGTGATTGTCCCAAAGAATCTGTGCTGACACCTTTAAGACTCCTTTAAAAAGCTCCTGTCCCGCAGCTGGTGTTCGCCGGCTGGCGTCACCGCAGGTCTGCACTTGCAGCGGGCTGCTTCCACGGCCGAGCCAGCTGTAATTAATCCATCAAACAAGGTTACCCCCTCGGAAGAGCCACATCAGGTCGGTATTGCTTATATTCTTTTAATGGAGGCTGCAGCATGGAGATGGGATCACATCACGGCACATCACATCATGCCGACGCGTTTCAGGCCACTGCCCTTTGTCATAGGGATCAGTCTGTCAGTGCTGTTAGATCTCCACGCACCGGATCTTCTCCTCTTAACCGAGACATGGTTCTGTGATGACTCTCTACCTACTTTGCTAGCCACTCTGCCCGCCCCTTACTACGCCCTTCGAGCGGATCGTTCATCTGGCAGAACGGAGGGTGGCGTAGCAGTCATTGCTCGCGCTGATCTTCCATTTCAACTGCTTTCTCTCCCCAACATCGCCACCACCGAGTATCTTGCCATCCGCACCACGTCTATATCCCCCCCTCTCACCTGTGTTCTCATTTATCGTCCTCCCCAGTCACCTCTACGCTTTCTCCCTGATTTCCAGGAGGTGTTAGCCACCCTCTCTGTTAATAACTCTTCTGTGTTACTACTGGGCGATTTCAACTTCTGGCCCTCTGACCCAGCAGAGTGTTTATCTTCAAGAGAGTTCTCAGACACACTTCTATCTCTTAATTTTGTTTCCCATGTATCCTCCCCTACTCACGTCAAGGGGCATATCTTGGACCAGATTTTTTTCCTTGAACTGCCCTGTTGACTCCCTCTCTATTTCTCCCTGCACTAGGTCTGATCACCACTTGATTTCTTTTGCTCTCCCTATTAGTTCTACACCTAGGGTCCCCCTTCCTAAAAATGTCTGGGTCCGCTCGTGGAGCAGAGTTGACCCGGCGAACTTGTCTGTCCTTTTAAGTGCTTCCTACCCTGCCTTACACGGTCTTTCCACCTTGGCTCAGGCCAACATCATTGAACAATGGCTCTCCTCAGCCAGTGAGTCCATTGCCCCTTTGAAGCGATTGACCTCCAAGCGGGAGAAAGATGCCAATTTGTGGTTTACCGATGACCTCAAAACCATCAAATTATCGGTACGCCGTGCTGAGAGGGCCTGGAGGAGAAACTATTGTCCCACCTTAAGAGCTGACTTCACTACTCTATTAGCCCAATATAAGAATGCTATCTTTTTTTTTTTTTTTTTTAAACCTTTATTTATCTTATGCATATTACACAGCGTCTGCCTACAACCACTACGGGCCGGCCGCTATGACAATCAACAACATTCCAGATCGTCTTACTATGTGGAAAAGCTAAAAATAAGAGCGCTACGGTGTATTAGCAGCAGACATAAGAAGAATAACGGAGGTTTCATTTTATAAATTTAAAGAGGTGTCATACATTCAGACCAGACAACCGAAAGGGCGAGCCATACGACATAATATCAACTAAAAGAGCAGCAATAGTTAGGATTTGTGCGTTGAACATTATATAGGCAGGATACATAAACACTATACTTCATTCGGCGCCAGTTCGTGCCCACCCAGTCAACATATCACTGCAGGATTTATTTGCAAACTTAACCACTATATAGCAGGACGTGAGAGGGCACAGTCTTACAGCAGGACGAAAGGATCCAGTGTCATACAATAAAGCGAGTTTTACGTGGAACAAGCCATGTAGGAGGATACAGGCCCTCTAAGAAATATAATCGGGAAGTGAAAACAGGATATGCGAGCATTCAATGGCTGTGTATTAATATCAACGCCGTACACACAAAATCCAATAAACAGTGCAAACAACTTAAGCACGGAGTGCTAAATCCTACCCAAGAGGAACACCACCCGACCCCCCGTCTGATCTAAAATATACGAAAAAAGGAAAAAAGAAAAGGAAATAAAAGAAATATAAAAGGAGAAACACAATCGTGCAAGATGGGCGCCACCCCGGGCCAGGCATCCCGCGGCTAATAATACAGAAGAAAGTAGAGAGCTGGCGAGAAGAAGGGTATGGCAGTCGCGACAGAGCATCGAAACAGACAAAAGTGGCATAGCGACAGACCCCAACCCACTCATGCCAGAGAAGTGAGGACAGAAGCGGCACCGCTATAAAGGGATAGAAGAGGGCCATAGAACCAAAAAAGAAACATCTGAAAGACCCCGCCCACCCGTCCCACCCCGCACCCCTGCAGAAGGCTACGGCCAACCCTCCAAACAGCGTGCCTGTCGCCCTAATCCGAAACCCGAAATATAGTAAAGAAGAAAGTAGAATAAGGAGACAAAAAGAAGGAGGAAAGAGAATATGAAACAAAAATAAGATGTGAGGGAGGAGCCAGAGGATATGAACAAACACACTCGGCTACGACCCCCCCCCGACCAGCAAATGAATAATTATCAAATCAATGCTACACCTTCCCAGACAGCAAAAACCCACAGGGGGGGGAGGGGGGGAAATTTTAACGTTTCACAATGTCGAGAGTACAAGCGTCAGTGCAACGGACAGGTAAACCAGCAGTCTATCAGTGTCTTGCAACTTACCCCCAGCCCTTCCTAATCACGAAACCAACCCAATAAAGGATAACATGGAGCGGGCCACCCAGCACAGAATAATCGTAATGTTGACCAGGGTTACGGCAGTGATGTAGAGTAGGGAGAGCCACCATACTAATGGAATACAAAAAATCAATGAAGCAAGTCAATTGTAGCAGCAACGACAGGGCAAGCAAAAGCAAGCCGGAGTCCAGTTTCGCAGTTCGACAATGCAAAGGTACCCCACCAGGACAAAAGCTCGAATCCATCGAAGCGGGAGCAAACAGCGGCCCACCATAGTTCCCAATTGTCCGGGAAGGAGCAGATCTCCGCGTCATGTGCAAGTCCTCGAAGTCCGGGCGGAGAGAAAGCGGAGGTTCAAAAGCCACCGGCCCATCAAGCGGCCGAAGAACAGCGACAGCAACTCCTGGCGCAGCCGAAGGGGGCAAAGCAATGGAGGCATCAGGACGATATGGGTGCATGAAAGAGCGACGACCCAAAATGGCGGCGGGCCGCATAGGGTCGGTAGAAGCACCGGGGGCCAAGACAGCGTACAAGGACATCAAGGCGTCCAGGACATCTCCGAGCGTGGGCGCTCGAGCACACGCCCAGGCCTCCGCGCAATCCGGCCAGCAAGGTTCGTCGGTGCAGAGCGGATCACCCCCCGCGTTGTTGGTAGCCATTTTGTGAGTTTCGCCGCCCCGCACTCCACCGTGGGCCCCCAAACAGTTCCCAAATGTAGGACTTTACAGACCTCCGGAGGCTCCCAACGATGGCCCCACCGGCACAGAACGGGGCGGCGCTCAATGGGGGGGGGTCCCCCTCCGAACAGTGGCGGGCCCCACAAGCGAGAGCCAGGCGCGGGGTCCAGGGCTGCCGGACAGAACAAAGGCGAAGGGACCCCTTCACACAGTCAGCCCCCGACACATCTCGTCCCCCTCCAGCCGCACGGTCCACAAATCGGGGCCGGTTCAGGATCGCCGGGGCAGACGCACAACGGCTCCCACCAGTGGCTCACTCTCGAGGCCGGGGCCGGCAATCTCAGCACCGCTGGTCGGGTCCCACAGGCGAGGTCCCGGTCTCGAGCGCCCGGAGGCCCCAATCCCACCGAGGGCACAGCTGCGGACCCACAGCACGCAGGAGCCTCCGGACCAGACGGTGAGTAAGAGTGGGTCGTTAAGTTCCAAAATCTGTAGTGAAGTATCGTCGCAGTACAGGATATATTGCAGGATATTCGAAGTTGGCCGGAGGGCCGACGGAGCCGAGCTAAAAGGCGGCCATTACGCTCTCGAGCTAGGCTCCTCCCCCCCAAGAATGCTATCTTGGTCGCTAAAACAGCCTATTTCTCCTCCAAGATCCTCACAGCCGAGAACCAATCAAAGGAAATCTTCTCGATTGTTCAGAACCTAGCCTTTTCAGATCGCACCTCCCTCAAGCCCTTCCCCTCCCAGGCCCTCTGTCACTCTTTGAATAGTTTTTTCATTGATAAAATCGCCGCTATCAAAGCCAACATCCCTTCACCTTCCCCGTTTTTTGTTGACCCTCAGTGCCCTCCTCCGCAAGGACAACTAAATTTTCTCCCCCTCCTGACCAAGGAATCCTTTACATCATTAATTCCCCTCGTAAAATCTGGCTCTCCCCTTGATACCTGTCCCGCTCACATACTTCGTCCATTTACACCTCTTGCCCCGATCCTCCCCTTCTCTTTCTTAACAGCTCCCTTTCTCAGGGGGTTGTCCCCAACCCTTTGAAGTCAGCTATTATTTTACCTATTTTAAAGAAGCCTGGCGTGGACCCTTCCATCCCAGCCAACTATCGCCCCATTTCTCTCCTACCATTTTTGGCCAAGGTGCTCGAGCGCCATGTCACCAGGTCTCTGAGCACCTTTGTGGAAGAGAATGGGGTATTGGCTTCCCGTCAGGCTGGCTTTCGCCCCGCACACTCTATGGAGTCCGTAGTCCTTTCGGTCCTTGACAACCTCAGGGAGGGGAGGGATACCAATCAATCCCAGGCATTGGTCCTCCTCGATCTCTCTGCCGCCTTTGACACGGTGGATCATACCATCCTACTTTCCCGTGTCGCGGCGGCGGGGATCGGAGGCACGGCCCTGGTATGGTTATCCTCCTTCCTGAGGGACCGCACCCAGGCAGTTCGCCTGGGTGACTTCTCTGCGGACTTCCGGAAGGTCCAGTGCGGGGTCCCCCAAGGTTCCTCCCTTTCACCTCTTCTGTTCAATCTTTACATTTCTCCCCTCATTTTTTCTTTAGAACAAATGGAGGTCTCCGTATATAACTATGCGGATGACCTCCAACTTGTTTTCAACCTATCTTCTTCTCCTGCTTCTATTTCTGATTTCCAGTCTATTATGATTTTTATCCGGGACTGGATGGATTTCAACCACCTGAAACTCAACCCCGATAAGACCGAGTTGGTGTTGACGGGTGGTTGCTCCAGTCCCTGGTCTTCACTTTTTTGGCCCCCTTCCCTTGGTCTCCCTCCCGTTCCCTCTACCTCTGTCAAGACCCTAGGTATTAAACTTAACTCTCACCTTACCCTTCACTCCCAGGTTAGTTCTGTGGTTTCTTCTTCCTTTCTTTCTCTCCGTACCATCCGCAAGGTCTCTCGATTTTTCACCTTCGAGGCCTTGAAGCTGATCGTCCTTGCGATGGTCATCTCCCGCCTGGATTATGGCAGCGCCCTATATGCAGGTATACCTGCATATAGTCTCAGGCGGTTGCAGATGATTCAAAACCAGGCGGCTCGGTTGGTCTTTAACCTTCCCAAATCCTCACATGTCACTCCCCTCCTGAAAACTTTACATTGGCTCCCGGTCCGGGAACGTGTCCAATTCAAGCTTGCGACTATCACCTACCAGGCTCGACTGGGCACGGCCCCTGCTTTCATTTCCTCGGAGATTATCCCTTACCTTCCAGCCAGGGAGCTCCGATCTTCTTCCCAATTTCTGTTGACAGTCCCCCGGTTTCGCCGGAAAAAGTGGGTGGGTTCAAAATTTGCGACCCTTGCCCCAGCTCTCTGGAATTCATTACCCTTAGAGCTCAGATCCCTAACTCCATATTCCCAGTTTCGAAAGAAACTTAAAACCTATCTTTTCAGTAAAATCTTTATTTAGTCTCCGGTCACCTGTCCTCTTCCCTTTGTCCCTTGTGGAGATCTGCCAGTTACAGCGCCATGAAACCGCTGGTGAAAGAGCGCTATATAAAACTTTTTAAACTCAAACTCATAGGCAAAGTTCCATCACAAGTGCACAACATATTTCGCATTTAAATCCCTCCGTTGACACCCGCCCGTATGGGCGTGGCCGCTTGCACAGCCTTATGGTGTCTGAAGTCCATATTTCTCCAGTGAGTTGCTGTGTACTCTAAAATCAAGCAAATTAATACCCTAGTGGGTTGTTGTGATTGTCCCAAAGAATCTGTGCTGACACCTTAAAGTCTCCTTTAAAAAGCTCCAGTCCCGCAGCTGGTGTTCGTCGGTTGGCGTCACCGCAGGTCTGCACTTGTAGCGGGCTTCTTCCACGGCCGAGCCAGCCGTAATTAATCCATCAAACAAGGTTACCCCCTCGGAAGAGCCACATCAGGTCGATATTGCTTATATTCTTTTAATGGAGGCTGCAGCATGGAGATGGGATCACATCACGGCACATCACATCATGCCGACGCGTTTCAGGCCACTGCCCTTTGTCATAGGGATCAGTCTGTCAGTGCTGTTAGATCTCCACGCACCGGATCTTCTCCTCTTAACCGAGACATGGTTCTGTGATGACTCTCTACCTACTTTGCTAGCCACTCTGCCCGCCCCTTACTACGCCCTTCGAGCGGATCGTTCATCTGGCAGAACGGAGGGTGGCGTAGCAGTCATTGCTCGCGCTGATCTTCCATTTCAACTGCTTTCTCTCCCCAACATCGCCACCACCGAGTATCTTGCCATCCGCACCACGTCTATATCCCCCCCTCTCACCTGTGTTCTCATTTATCGTCCTCCCCAGTCACCTCTACGCTTTCTCCCTGATTTCCAGGAGGTGTTAGCCACCCTCTCTGTTAATAACTCTTCTGTGTTACTACTGGGCGATTTCAACTTCTGGCCCTCTGACCCAGCAGAGTGTTTATCTTCAAGAGAGTTCTCAGACACACTTCTATCTCTTAATTTTGTTTCCCATGTATCCTCCCCTACTCCCGTCAAGGGGCATATCTTGGACCAGATTTTTTTCCTTGAACTGCCCTGTTGACTCCCTCTCTATTTCTCCCTGCACTAGGTCTGATCACCACTTGATTTCTTTTGCTCTCCCTATTAGTTCTACACCTAGGGTCCCCCTTCCTAAAAATGTCTGGGTCCGCTCGTGGAGCAGAGTTGACCCGGCGAACTTGTCTGTCCTTTTAAGTGCTTCCTACCCTGCCTTACACGGTCTTTCCACCTTGGCTCAGGCCAACATCATTGAACAATGGCTCTCCTCAGCCAGTGAGTCCATTGCCCCTTTGAAGCGATTGACCTCCAAGCGGGAGAAAGATGCCAATTTGTGGTTTACCGATGACCTCAAAACCATCAAATTATCGGTACGCCGTGCTGAGAGGGCCTGGAGGAGAAACTATTGTCCCACCTTAAGAGCTGACTTCACTACTCTATTAGCCCAATATAAGAATGCTATCTTTTTTTTTTTTTTTTTTTTTTTTAAACCTTTATTTATCTTATGCATATTACACAGCGTCTGCCTACAACCACTACGGGCCGGCCGCTATGACAATCAACAACATTCCAGATCGTCTTACTATGTGGAAAAGCTAAAAATAAGAGCGCTACGGTGTATTAGCAGCAGACATAAGAAGAATAACGGAGGTTTCATTTTATAAATTTAAAGAGGTGTCATACATTCAGACCAGACAACCGAAAGGGCGAGCCATACGACATAATATCAACTAAAAGAGCAGCAATAGTTAGGATTTGTGCGTTGAACATTATATAGGCAGGATACATAAACACTATACTTCATTCGGCGCCAGTTCGTGCCCACCCAGTCAACATATCACTGCAGGATTTATTTGCAAACTTAACCACTATATAGCAGGACGTGAGAGGGCACAGTCTTACAGCAGGACGAAAGGATCCAGTGTCATACAATAAAGCGAGTTTTACGTGGAACAAGCCATGTAGGAGGATACAGGCCCTCTAAGAAATATAATCGGGAAGTGAAAACAGGATATGCGAGCATTCAATGGCTGTGTATTAATATCAACGCCGTACACACAAAATCCAATAAACAGTGCAAACAACTTAAGCACGGAGTGCTAAATCCTACCCAAGAGGAACACCACCCGACCCCCCGTCTGATCTAAAATATACGAAAAAAGGAAAAAAGAAAAGGAAATAAAAGAAATATAAAAGGAGAAACACAATCGTGCAAGATGGGCGCCACCCCGGGCCAGGCATCCCGCGGCTAATAATACAGAAGAAAGTAGAGAGCTGGCGAGAAGAAGGGTATGGCAGTCGCGACAGAGCATCGAAACAGACAAAAGTGGCATAGCGACAGACCCCAACCCACTCATGCCAGAGAAGTGAGGACAGAAGCGGCACCGCTATAAAGGGATAGAAGAGGGCCATAGAACCAAAAAAGAAACATCTGAAAGACCCCGCCCACCCGTCCCACCCAGCACCCCTGCAGAAGGCTACGGCCAACCCTCCAAACAGCGTGCCTGTCGCCCTAATCCGAAACCTGAAATATAGTAAAGAAGAAAGTAGAATAAGGAGACAAAAAGAAGGAGGAAAGAGAATATGAAACAAAAATAAGATGTGAGGGAGGAGCCAGAGGATATGAACAAACACACTCGGCTACGACCCCCCCCGACCAGCAAATGAATAATTATCAAATCAATGCTACACCTTCCCAGACAGCAAAAACCCACAGGGGGGGGGGGGGGGGGAGGGGGGGAAATTTTAACGTTTCACAATGTCGAGAGTACAAGCATCAGTGCAACGGACAGGTAAACCAGCAGTCTATCAGTGTCTTGCAACTTACCCCCAGCCCTTCCTAATTACGAAACCAACCCAATAAAGGATAACATGGAGCGGGCCACCCAGCACAGAATAATCGTAATGTTGACCAGGGTTACGGCAGTGATGTAGAGTAGGGAGAGCCACCATACTAATGGAATACAAAAAATCAATGAAGCAAGTCAATTGTAGCAGCAACGACAGGGCAAGCAAAAGCAAGCCGGAGTCCAGTTTCGCAGTTCGACAATGCAAAGGTACCCCACCAGGACAAAAGCTCGAATCCATCGAAGCGGGAGCAAACAGCAGCCCACCATAGTTCCCAATTGTCCGGGAAGGAGCAGATCTCCGCGTCATGTGCAAGTCCTCGAAGTCCGGGCGGAGAGAAAGCGGAGGTTCAAAAGCCACCGGCCCATCAAGCGGCCGAAGAACAGCGACAGCAACTCCTGGCGCAGCCGAAGGGGGCAAAGCAATGGAGGCATCAGGACGATATGGGTGCATGAAAGAGCGACGACCCAAAATGGCGGCGGGCCGCATAGGGTCGGTAGAAGCACCGGGGGCCAAGACAGCGTACAAGGACATCAAGGCGTCCAGGACATCTCCGAGCGTGGGCGCTCGAGCACACGCCCAGGCCTCCGCGCAATCCGGCCAGCAAGGTTCGTCGGTGCAGAGCGGATCACCCCCCGCGTTGTTGGTAGCCATTTTGTGAGTTTCGCCGCCCCGCACTCCACCGTGGGCCCCCAAACAGTTCCCAAATGTAGGACTTTACAGACCTCCGGAGGCTCCCAACGATGGCCCCACCGGCACAGAACGGGCCGGCGCTCAATGGGGGGGGGGCCCCCTCCGAACAGTGGCGGGCCCCACAAGCGAGAGCCAGGCGCGGGGTCCAGGGCTGCCGGACAGAACAAAGGCGAAGGGACCCCTTCACACAGTCAGCCCCCGACACATCTCGTCCCCCTCCAGCCGCACGGTCCACAAATCGGGGCCGGTTCAGGATCGCCGGGGCAGACACACAACGGCTCCCACCAGTGGCTCACTCTCGAGGCCGGGGCCGGCAATCTCAGCACCGCCGGTCGGGTCCCACAGGCGAGGTCCCGGTCTCGAGCGCCCGGAGGCCCCAATCCCACCGAGGGCACAGCTGCGGACCCACAGCACGCAGGAGCCTCCGGACCAGACGGTGAGTAAGAGTGGGTCGTTAAGTTCCAAAATCTGTAGTGAAGTATCGTCGCAGTACAGGATATATTGCAGGATATTCGAAGTTGGCCGGAGGGCCGACGGAGCCGAGCTAAAAGGCGGCCATTACGCTCTCGAGCTAGGCTCCTCCCCCCCAAGAATGCTATCTTGGTCGCTAAAACAGCCTATTTCTCCTCCAAGATCCTCACAGCCGAGAACCAATCAAAGGAAATCTTCTCGATTGTTCAGAACCTAGCCTTTTCAGATCGCACCTCCCTCAAGCCCTTCCCCTCCCAGGCCCTCTGTCACTCTTTGAATAGTTTTTTCATTGATAAAATCGCCGCTATCAAAGCCAACATCCCTTCACCTTCCCCGTTTTTTGTTGACCCTCAGTGCCCTCCTCCGCAAGGACAACTAAATTTTCTCCCCCTCCTGACCAAGGAATCCTTTACATCATTAATTCCCCTCGTAAAATCTGGCTCTCCCCTTGATACCTGTCCCGCTCACATACTTCGTCCATTTACACCTCTTGCCCCGATCCTCCCCTTCACTTTCTTAACAGCTCCCTTTCTCAGGGGGTTGTCCCCAACCCTTTGAAGTCAGCTATTATTTTACCTATTTTAAAGAAGCCTGGCGTGGACCCTTCCATCCCAGCCAACTATCGCCCCATTTCTCTCCTACCATTTTTGGCCAAGGTGCTCGAGCGCCATGTCACCAGGTCTCTGAGCACCTTTGTGGAAGAGAATGGGGTATTGGCTTCCCGTCAGGCTGGCTTTCGCCCCGCACACTCTATGGAGTCCGTAGTCCTTTCGGTCCTTGACAACCTCAGGGAGGGGAGGGATACCAATCAATCCCAGGCATTGGTCCTCCTCGATCTCTCTGCCGCCTTTGACACGGTGGATCATACCATCCTACTTTCCCGTGTCGCGGCGGCGGGGATCGGAGGCACGGCCCTGGTATGGTTATCCTCCTTCCTGAGGGACCGCACCCAGGCAGTTCGCCTGGGTGACTTCTCTGCGGACTTCCGGAAGGTCCAGTGCGGGGTCCCCCAAGGTTCCTCCCTTTCACCTCTTCTGTTCAATCTTTACATTTCTCCCCTCATTTTTTCTTTAGAACAAATGGAGGTCTCCGTATATAACTATGCGGATGACCTCCAACTTGTTTTCAACCTATCTTCTTCTCCTGCTTCTATTTCTAATTTCCAGTCTATTATGATTTTTATCCGGGACTGGATGGATTTCAACCACCTGAAACTCAACCCCGATAAGACCGAGTTGGTGTTGACGGGTGGTTGCTCCAGTCCCTGGTCTTCACTTTTTTGGCCCCCTTCCCTTGGTCTCCCTCCCGTTCCCTCTACCTCTGTCAAGACCCTAGGTATTAAACTTAACTCTCACCTTACCCTTCACTCCCAGGTTAGTTCTGTGGTTTCTTCTTCCTTTCTTTCTCTCCGTATCATCCGCAAGGTCTCTCGATTTTTCACCTTCGAGGCCTTGAAGCTGATCGTCCTTGCGATGGTCATCTCCCGCCTGGATTATGGCAACGCCCTATATGCAGGTATACCTGCATATAGTCTCAGGCGGTTGCAGATGATTCAAAACCAGGCGGCTCGGTTGGTCTTTAACCTTCCCAAATCCTCACATGTCACTCCCCTCCTGAAAACTTTACATTGGCTCCCGGTCCGGGAACGTGTCCAATTCAAGCTTGCGACTATCACCTACCAGGCTCGACTGGGCACGGCCCCTGCTTTCATTTCCTCGGAGATTATCCCTTACCTTCCAGCCAGGGAGCTCCGATCTTCTTCCCAATTTCTGTTGACAGTCCCCCGGTTTCGCCGGAAAAAGTGGGTGGGTTCAAAATTTGCGACCCTTGCCCCAGCTCTCTGGAATTCATTACCCTTAGAGCTCAGATCCCTAACTCCATATTCCCAGTTTCGAAAGAAACTTAAAACCTATCTTTTCAGTAAAATCTTTATTTAGTCTCCGGTCACCTGTCCTCTTCCCTTTGTCCCTTGTGGAGATCTGCCAGTTACAGCGCCATGAAACCGCTGGTGAAAGAGCGCTATATAAAACTTTTTAAACTCAAACTCATAGGCAAAGTTCCATCACAAGTGCACAACATATTTCGCATTTAAATCCCTTCGTTGACACCCGCCCGTATGGGCGTGGCCGCTTGCACAGCCTTATGGTGTCTGAAGTCCATATTTCTCCAGTGAGTTGCTGTGTACTCGAAAATCAAGCAAATTAATACCCTAGTGGGTTGTTGTGATTGTCCCAAAGAATCTGTGCTGTCACCTTAAAGTCTCCTTTAAAAAGCTCCAGTCCCGCAGCTGGTGTTCGCCGGTTGGCGTCACCGCAGGTCTGCACTTGTAGCGGGCTTCTTCCACGGCCGAGCCAGCCGTAATTAATCCATCAAACAAGGTTACCCCCTCGGAAGAGCCACATCAGGTCGATATTGCTTATATTCTTTTAATGGAGGCTGCAGCATGGAGATGGGATCACAGCACGGCACATCACATCATGCCGACGTGTTTCGGGCCACTGCCCTTTGTCATAGGCAAAGTTCCATCACAAGTGCACAACATATTTCGCATTTAAATCCCTTCGTTGACACCCGCCCGTATGGGCGTGGCCGCTTGCACAGCCTTATGGTGTCTGAAGTCCGTATTTCTCCAGTGAGGTGCTGTGTACTCGAAAATCAAGGAAATTAATACCCTAGTGGGCTGCTGTGATTGTCCCAAAGAATCTGTGCTGACACCTTAAGTCTCCTTTAAAAAGCTCTTGTCCTGCAGCTGGTGTTCGCCGGTTGGCGTCACCGCAGGTCTGCACTTGCAGCGGGCTTCTTCCACGGCCGAGCCAGCCGTAATTAATCCATCAAACAAGGTTACCCCCTCGGAAGAGCCACATCAGGTCGGTATTGCTTATATTCTTTTAATGGAGGCTGCAGCATGGAGATGGGATCACATCACATCACGGCACATCACATCAAAGCTTGAGGTTTGTAAGAGCCACACAAGTTACCCCATCCTGGACTCCCCTGGGCGTGTAGTTTTAAAAAATGTACAGGTTTGTTATGTTTCCCTAGGTGCTGGCTGAGCTAGGGCCAAAAATCCACAGCTAGGCACATTGAAAAAATGGTCAGTTTTCACTGGAAAAATGTGATGTGTCCATGTTGCGTTTTGGGCCATTTCCTGTGGCGGGCACGAGGCCCACCCAATAAGTGAGATACCATTTTTATCTGAAGACTTGGGGGGGGGGGGGGGGGGGGGGGAATGCTGAGTAGGTTGAAGTTTGTGGCTTCCCATAGTTTCAAGAACTTTCCATCACAGAAATTGGAGGAACATTTTTTTTTGGATAAATGTTGGGATTTGCAAGGGATTCTGAGTTATAGAACCTGATGAGAGCCACACAAGTCGCCCCATCCTGGATTTCCCTGGGTGTTTTTTTTCATTAGTGTACAGGATTGCTAGGTTTCCGTAGGTGCTGGCTGAGCTAGGGCCCAAAATCCATAGCTAGGCACTTTGCAAATAAAGGGTCAGTTTTCACTTTGCGGAACACAGAATAGTAGAGCACGTGCTATTACCTGTTGTCTTCCCATGCATTTCTGCCTTCCAAATGTAAGACTGTGTGTAACCACTGCTTCTAAACTCCATATCTTGTTCCCATTTCATATATATATATATATATATAGGTTTCCTTGGTACCTATTTCTCTCTCTTTATATTTTCCCAAAAGAATTACTTTATAACCGCCACGCAATGAAAAACCATTGCAAGATTCAACTTAGTTAGGCTCTGGGTACCTCGTGTTCTTGGTGAACCTACAAGCCTCGTATATCTCCGCAACCAGAATGGTCCAGCGGCCGTAACGGTACATACCTTTCAAGAATATACCATAGTTAGAAGAAGTTACAGGTAAAAATGTAGGCACAAATGGCTGTTTTTTAAACTAAATTACAATATTCTTTTATTTCAACTATTACTTTATATAGGAAAACCTTGAAGAATCTACACAAATAACCCTTGCTGAATTCAGAATGTTGTCTACTTTTCAGAAATGTATAGCTATTCAGGATCCAGTATTGGTTTCACATCTATTACTTCCACTAACTGGAAGGAGGTTGAAAGCACAAAAAATAGTAAAAATAGGCTATGTTCCAGTACAATGCAGAAACTGTGTAACATTTTTTGGTTTTCGTACAAAAGTCTGCCTGTTCATGAAAGCTGGGAAGATGGTAATTTTAGCACCATAAACCCTTTGTTGATACCGTTTGCAGGGAAAAAACAGACGCTTTTTTCTGCAGCACTTTTTCCCTGTTCCCCCAAAAACCCAAAATGTTACTGTATATTGCCAAATTTCTCGATCCCCTCCAGGGGAATCCCTAAACGCTTGGTATATTAGCAGAAAAGGATGCCAGTTTGGCATGGATACCTTATGTGAACAAAATGTTATGGGGGCCTATGCGCGAACTACCCCAAATAACCAAAAAGTGTGTTGCACGGGGTAGAAAAGGCCTGCCAGCGAAGGAGCTAAGGCTCCTTCCTAAACAATGCTCAATTTGGTTAGTCTTTTATATATAACCTATGCCACATTTGCCCAATGCTCCTTTCCCATTCTCCTATTCTAGTCTCTTTGCTGTGGAATTTACTTACAGGTTGTGAACGGGAGCCATGGTGTAGGAGTAGAACAGTTATCTGTGTGGTAACTTCTTGTCTCTAGGCTCTTCTCCGTTATCAACAACCTCCTGCCAACCACTGAGCCACATCAAAATGCTGATCGGCTACTTTGTTAAAAAGAGTACTGCTAAGAGTGCACATCCAAATTAAGTGGTAAGAGCTATAAGTTGATCTTCATTTGTAGCCCAGACCACCATGCAAGTAATCTAGGAATTTGCTCTAAAATGTCTTTCCTGGAAACAATTACTCTTAATTGTCACTCAGAGAGCAAAGATGATGTCCGCAGGCATGATTCCAAACTTTCAAAGCTCTAATTAGATAGCTAGATAACAAGTTCCAGTCACCAAAAGCATAACTCTTCCCTAAAACAACTTCTTAAGACTGTAAGTGGAAGACATACCACTTCTGGTGCATGTAGAAAACGTATATAGTGGCTAAGAAGAGCCAGGGTTGCATAGCTACTATACATTAGCAAACCCTGCTTGCCTTCTCTATTAAGGTACATGTTGCAGCTCTCACAGCATACAGAAAGAGGCCTTTCAAGTCTCTATTTTCACTGATTAAGGATTTCTCCGTTGGCATCAAATGCATTAGAGAAAGGAAAGAAGTTGGATTAAAAATATGTCATGCCTGACTGCATATCCGAAGTGCATTTTTTGTGTTATGAACCAACTACCCATGTATATTGAGGATGGTAAATAAGGTTTAGAGTTAATAGCTGCTCAGTTGTTGACTAGTGAATTTCTAAAATGTACCTTATAATGTTGCTTCTTTTGTAGGTTTTGTCCATTCTACAAGACAGTAGGCATGCTGTCCAACATGATTGCCTTCTATGACATGGCCCGCCGTGCCGTTGAGACAACCGCGCAGAGCGACAATAAAATCACATGGGCCATCATCAGAGAACATATGAACGATATTCTATACAAACTTGCCTCTATGAAGTTCAAGGTATGTTCTTGTGGAAGTACTAGGAGCTGAAAGACAAATTTGTGAACACTGCTTAGATTTGATCCAGAATGAGATTGCTGGTCAAGAACACTGAATGAGTCTATCACAGGAGAGGCCTATACATAATGATACGTTTTTTGCAGGTTCGCCAGTAATAATTGCGCTCCAATTTTAGACATTCAAACCCCTCTGGAAAGTGTAGGTCAAGACAACTTCCCAACTTGAGTTAGGGTGTCCGGTAGACTTTAGTCCTCGTACCCCCTACAACATATTTACAGATGGTGATTCTAGGGCACCAATCAGTCCTGTGAGACTGTAACACTATTTTATTAGTGTGTTCCAGAGCCTCTTCGCCCCATTGATGACCACACCCAAGAAATCTATCCAAATCTGAATCTTTAAAAAGGCTTTATTAAAAAGGCCCTAATCTAATAGAGATTATATGAATAGGTGTTAGTAACAAAGATAAACATAATAGTTAAACGGATGATGAAATAGATTTTTAAACTGCAACATTTTAGCTGATGTTCATTAAATCAAATCATTGAATGATGATAGCAGCTTGCGGTAAAACTCCTCCCTTTCCAGGCCCTGACTAAATCGATCTTACCACCAAAGTGTCCATAAGGGTTTTCCAGATGGCCCATTAAAACACATACACAAATTGAATCACAGAGTTGTTTTTGTTCAGCTACTGTGCTTTGAGAAGGTCAGTTTGTCTCAGTTATGGCATTCCAAACTGTGAAAAGCACAAATAACGCAAGCTCCCTGAGCCCATGGATTTCAAGTAGGATATTTGTAGTGGACAGCTCCCCCTCTCCCAAGGAAAGCTGAAGATGTCTCCGAAGATGCTTTCACATCACAATTAAAACCATTTTCTTAATATTACGAAAAGTCAGTCTTTGTGATTGATGATGTAAAATTCAAGAATTCACACTTGAATTCTATTGCACATTCACTAAAATCTTACAGATGTATTTAACACTAATAAATATACATCTGAGCAGTTGGTGCACTACCTAGGATACAATAAAAAATTGCATGTATAGCACATAAAGCCATTCATTTAAATACCCCAATGTACCTCAAAAGTTGGAGCTCTCGGTGGATCGAGTATATGAAGATTGGATCTGTCGGTCCTCTATTACCTCTTCTTCATTCCGCTTGCAACCGATATATGGCATAGGGCTATGATACTCCCTGTTACCATGTACGCAACCCCTATACTTACTTTGTCAAGGAAGTAAAAACGTTCTGGATGAAGAAACTTTTGCCTGGACTCATCGCTTCCATTGCTCCCTAGGGCGCTTGATTTATGAGACTGTTAAGATTATTTTTTGTTTGGTTGCTCTGTTTTTTTACACCTTGCATTCTTACCAGATTTCAGTGCAGTGTGAGATACCCGTTATTGAAAAATTGGACCATTCATAGGGGTTAGAGGTGAATATGCCTCTTCACTCCGCATACCATTATCCCGCATGCTGTCACAACGCGGTCGTATTCTCACTAGTGAAATCAGATGTTTCGGGATCTCCATCTCTGACCATGCTCATACAGAGATGGATTGAGGATGCATAGAGCGCCGCACAGTAAAAGTAACTGAAGATTAAGTTGTTCTGTAATTCAGTCAACAGGGAAGAAATTGAGGAAGATTGTAAAAACCGAGTGGAGGATACTTGGTGATGGACGGAGCATCTGAACCAATCAAACACTCACAACCAGTCAACAGATCTTTAGCCCACTCTGCCACCCCAGTTCAGACATGGCCATATGCAAATCAGTCTGACCCTGTGCCTCATGGGAACAGTCCAGCCCGAACTGCCAAGCCATGCCTCCCCTGGACCGTACCCAAGCTTCCGAGGACCGGTTTCTGGCATTTCAGCCGTCTTCAGCCTGACTCGCTTGAATCCAGTGGCAAAGTGAGCAAGGGACTCACGTCTGAGCATACCCTGCCAACTTATGGCGAACAAAGTGGTACAGAAGGGGGTGGTGATGGACAGAGCATCTGAACCAATCAAACACTCACACCCAGTCAATAGATCTGGGTTTAATCCATCACCATTCTTTAGCCCACTCTGCCACCCCAGTTCAGATATGGCCATATGCAAATCAGTCTGACCCTGTGCCTCATGGGAACAGTCCAGCCCGAACTGCCAAGCCATGCCTTCCCTGGACTGGAAACAAGCTTCCGAGGACCGGTTTCTGGCAGCAAGGCTGAGGGGAGGGGGTTGAAGATGGCTGATGTTAGCCATCACGCTGCTACGGTGTACTGGCCCTCCCCTCGGAGCGGGGACTACCTTTTTGCTGCTTTAGAGCTGCAGGGACTACTATTGGGAGAACAGGGGGCACATACATCCGGGGCTCAGATGTGGGCTTGGCAGGGAGTGGCCTTAATTGCTATGGCCTCCATTTTTCATGATATGCGCTGGGCCTAATGACAGTACCTCAGGCATTGGAGGAGGCCTTAACGGCCCCTGGACATTGCTCACAATGCATTTACCTCATCCGGCCTGTTGTACTGCCGGGATGTCTTCTGCTCGTTCCTGGTCCGACACTGCTGTCTCCTCCTCCATGGCAGCTCAAGCTGAGGTACGTGTAACCTGGGCCCAACAAAATCTATCTGAGGTGCCACACTAAGGAGGTCTGTTGCATATTCACAGCTTTGTTAGTTCCCACTGACTACCCCAATATCCCCACTCCCTTACCCCCTCCACACAGCTATCCTTGTCGGCTGAAGAGGGTGAGATCATCTTAAACTAGGCACACAATGAATGCAAGTTAAGGTCTGCTGCAATTGTGCCATGGCTGCAGGGGTGCCTATTGGCTTTTGGTGATGCTAAATTAGAAGGCATTATAGGGAAAAATAAAGCCAAACAACCCAAGCTCACATTTGAGGGCAGGAAATCCTCTAGAGGGGTGGGGGAAGTCTTATGTCGTCGACTCCACCTGCGGATAAACTACATGAAAAATAACCTTAAATCAATTGATCAGAAAATTGACCTAATGACATTACAGATTGAACAAATAAAGGAACGGCTCGACAGACATGTCATTAGACTTGATGGGCAGAAGAGCATATATTAGATCTTGCAGATGGATTAAAGTAATTGAATGATCTACTCACTCGACCAGCAAAATCAGTAGAAATATCTCAGACCATAATTGTGGAATTTGAGGCATGATCGAAGCACAATAACCATCACATATTGGGGATTGCGATACTGCCTTAAAAAAAAAACTTGAGCTTTTGTGGAATCATTGCTATTGGACATTTTTCGGCCGAGACCAGTTTTTGCAGTGCTTTGTTGTGGAAAGGGCGCATAAATCCTTAGCTTTAAGGACCCTGCCAGTGGCCCCAGCATACTTCATGATTGGCAGACACATGAATTTTAGATGACAAGGTCTTGTCTATGACCAGCCAGAGATCATGGCATTATAAAATATCAGGGAGCTACGATCTATTTCTTTCCATATTTTACACCAGGGTCAAGGAGGCCAAACACTTATTTGCTGAAGCTAGACAACCCCGGTGTGGTGCAGGCTTGTCCTAATCTATGCAGTGTCCTGCCAAACTACGTGGAGTTTCAAAACCTCCAACAATCTTCTTCATAAGACCAGGCGACGCCTATAAGTTTTCAACAAAACTCGCCAGACAGAAAAATACTGTAAAATCCCCTAAGTTAATACCTGGATCTCAGGTGCACCAAAATGATGTGGTGATGTGGAATGATTTAGCCTCTTAGGCCCTAAGGTTTCTACGAATAACATATGTTTTTGCTTCTATACAGCAATATGATTGTATTAATGCCCACAGGTTACCATACTGCAGATTGGTACAAACGTTACTTACCTACCAGATATATTAGTTACCCTTGGTTTTTCAGTCTTTTTAGCTGATGTGCCTCCGCTACAATTATTTACTAGTGCGGTCTTATACGGGTGCCCGGTGGACAAGACAAATATATGATTCTGTGTAGGTTTAAACTGTTTGGGTTTTGTACACTGCAAGTTTGGGTATGTGTGGAGGAAGTTGTGTAATATTGACTGTTGCGCTACCTACTATGCGAAGACCAGGCAGCATGAAATTATTAGACATGGATACTTCACTATTGACTCCTCACTGTTCTTTTCGATAAAGAAGGTCCAGAAAAGCATAACATCAGGTGTATCACCTGGAATGCCAATGGGCTTGGTCATTTGCTTCCAAAGGGGCTTTGTGTTGTTACTTCTCTTTATTTAGCACCTAGGCACGAGGAGATGCCATCCTTATTACAAAGACTCTTCCCTTTAATTGGAGGAGTGTGTACTCTGATCTTGATGGCAGAGTGTTGATTGCCTCTGGTACTCTTTGTGGGAGACAGTGTATACCTGCGAGCATGCACGCCTCTAACGTTGAGGCACCCCAGTTTTTAACCCCTTCAGCGCTGATGACAAAGCCAGCTCGTCATGGGCGTTACCTGCGCTACGCGCATGACGAGCTGGCTTTGTCACGTAACGCGCGTTTTTTTAAAATCCAGCGCGCAGCGGGAAAACCCGCTAGCGCGCATGCGGTTAATGACATCAGAATATTATATACTGGCATGTGTGGAGACTCGAGGGCGAATGAGAAAATATTTTACTTTTACTCAACTGTACACAACAATTATTCTAGGATAAATTACTAGTTCCGCAGCTCTGCAATTGCACGCTGAGCGCCAGATGTAAAATATATTCCATGCACACTATCTGACCACTCATCTGTGAAACTGGAACTTGAAATAGTGGTGATTTTTACCATACTCCGAGGATCGCAGGTTTCTTCGTGCCAGTTTTTATTCTGTGCCCTCTGTACCCTCTCGCCCCCTGCCCCCCTTTTGCCTTCTGGTTCTCCCTCCCGCCCCCCTCACGCTTTCCCGCCACTGCCTCCCGTGCGGCCAGGCCCTCCTGCTGTCCCATTCGCTACCCCACTCCTGCCTCGCAGCTGCTCCTTCCTCGCACATCCCCTCATATGGAGGCTGCGAGGTGGTAAAGGGAGCGACCCTTGAACCTGTCACCAGGTAGGTCGCCCCCTCAGCCGCCACACGGTCCTCCTGTGCCGCTGTTCCCGCTGCCACTGTGCTTGCCACTCTGCTCGCGTGCCTGTCTCCGTTTCCGTGACTTGCTGCCTCTTTTCACTTTTTTTCCTCTGTGCTCTTGTGCCCTTTGTGCCCGCTTTTTTATTCTGTGCCCTTTGTGCCCGTTTTTATTCTGTGTCCTCTGTACCCTCTCCCCCCTGCCCCCATTTGCCTTCTAGTTCTCCCTCCCGCCCCCCTCGCGCTTTCCCGCCGCTGCGTCCCGTGCGGCCCGCCACCCTGCTGTCCCATTCGCCGCCCCACTCCCGCCTCCCAGCTGCTCCTCCGTTCCACAGCCCCTCATATTGAGGCCGTGCAGCGGACGCGCCGCTGGCGTGCCGAAGACGTGCCAAAGGTAAGCCCGTCGGCACCCGTCCGTGCCCAGCACCAGAACCCCGGATCCCCGCCGAAGCCTGGAAACCCGACTGAGATATGACACCGCCGCCCTCGACGCACTAAACAACGGACGACCACCCGCCTGCTACCAAGCCACCCCGAAGCGCACCCACGGACCCTTCACCTGCCAAGCCTGCAAATTCGCCTGCCTCCGAACCTGTACCCGCCCCCCGGACCAAGCAACATCAACAACCACCTCATGTGCATCCTAGTCAGCACCCGCTCCGTCCACAAGCACGCCGTCGAACTCTGGGACCTCCTTGATACAACTGCACCGGACGTCGCCTTCCTCGCGGAAACCTGGATGAACGCCTCCTCAGCCCCCGACATCGCCATAGCCATCCCGGACGGCTACAAGATCACCCGTAAGGACCGCGTCAACCAAACCGGAGGAGAAATCCCCATCTACAGGAACACCATCAACGTCACGACCAACACCGAAGACACCCTCACCGCCGCCGAACACCTACACTTCCAGATCCACACCGACCCAAAGACCACCCTTAGAGGAACCCTCATCTACAGACCCCTGGGTCCGCGTACACAATTCAGTGAAACCATCGCCGACTTCATCAGCCCGCATGCCCTCGCCTCATCGGAATACATCCTCCTGGGGGACCTGAACTTCCCCCTGGAGAACAATAACGCCAACAACACCACCACCCTGCTAGACAACCTCGGACTTAAGCAACTGGTGAACACCCCCACCGACTACGCCGGCCACACGCTCGACCCCATCTTCCCCACCAGCAACCACGTCTCCTTCAGCCTCTCCACCGGGCTACACTGGACCGACCACAGCTGCATCCATTTCACCATTAAGAAGACTACATCCCTATTGGTTAATCACGCATGAAAATGTTTGCATGTTAAGGCAATGAATAACTTGTCCTAGTGTTTGTCTCGGGAGTTCAGAGAATTACTTGCTGTATTCCTACCGTGCAACCAATAAAATCTGTTTAAAAAAAAAGAAGACTACATCCCACCACCGCCCGCAACAGATCCCCCGCAGACTCTGGAGCAAAGTCACCACAGACTAGCTAACCACATCACTGAGCCAGAACCCACCAACCGACACCTCTGACACCAACGACGCAGCCCACAATCTCGCACAATGGATCACCAACTGCGCCGACGCCCTTGCTCGACTAAAGAACCCCCCAGGCAAAACCGGCAACAGGAAAACCAGATGGTTCACCGACGCCCTCAAAGAATCAAAGAAATCCTGCCGAACTCTCGAGAAAACCTGGTGCCACGAACAGACGACTGAAAACATGACAGCTCTCAAAAACACCACTCACAAACACCACCAGCTCATCCGCACCACCCAAAGGACATTGTTCAAAGAGCGGCTGGACAACAACACACACAACAGCAAGGAATTCTTCAACATCGTAAAAGAACTCTCCAATCCCAGCGCCAGCAGCAACAACATCACACCGTCGCAAGACCTCTGCAACTCCCTCGCCACGTACTTCTACCGCAAGATCGCCGATATACAAGACAGCTTCGGCGCCCAGACTCCGCCTCCAGTCACCAAACCAATGCCCCCCACCACCACCATCAGCGCCTGGACCCTCCTCAGCACTGAAGACACCACCCTCATCATGAACACCATCCACTCTGGCTCTCCCTCTGACCCATGCCCTCACCACATCTTCAACAAAGCCGACACCATCATCGCACCCCACCTCCGGAACGTCATAAACCACTCCTTCACGTCCGCCACCTTCCCAGAGAGCTGGAAGCACGCAGAAATCAACGCCCTCCTGAAGAAACCCACAGCGGACCCTAAAGACCTCAAGAACCTCCGCCCCATCTCTCTTCTTCCCTTCCCTGCAAAAGTCATCGAGATGACCGTCAATAAACAGCTGACCACATTCCTCGAGGCAAACGACTCCCTCGACCCATCCCAGTCCGGATTTCGAGCCAACCACAGCACCGAGACCGCCCTCATCGCAGCCACCGACGACATCAGGACCTACTTGACAACGGGGAAACAACCGCCCTCATCCTCCTAGACCTCTCAGCCGCCTTTGATACAGTCTGCCACCGCACTCTAATAACCCGCCTCCACAATGCTGGGATACAAGGAAAAACCCCGGACTGGATCACCTCGTTCCTCTCCAACAGAACCCAGAGAGTCCGCCTCCCTCCCTTCCGCTCCACGGTCACCAAGATCATCTGCGGCGTACCCCAAAGCTCTTAACTCAGCCCAACCCTCTTCAATATCTACATGAGCCACCTCGCCGCCATCGCACGCAAACACAACATCAACATCATCTCCTTCGCCGACGACACCCAGCTGATACTCTCCCTCACCAAAGACCCAGCCACCGCCAAAACTAACCTCCAGGAAGGAATGAAAGAAGTCGCGGAATGGATGAAGCTCAGCCGCCTGAAACTAAACTCAGACAAGATGGAGGTCCTAATCCTCGGACAGTCCCCTTCCGCGCTGGGACGACTCCTGGTGGCCCACAGCGCTGGGCGCCGCACCGACACCCACGGACCGCACACGCAACCTGGGAGTCATCCTGGACTCCTCCCTCACGATGACCAAGCAAGTCAACGCCATCTCATCCTCATGCTTCCAACACCCTGCGCATGCTCCGAAAAATCTTCTGGTGGATCCCCACCTAACCAGAAAGACGGTCACCCAGTCCCTCGTCACCAGCCGACTGGAATACGGGAATGCCCTATACGCAGGAACCACAGGCAAACTTCAGAAAAGACTGCAGCGCATACAAAAGGCCTCTGCACGACTCATCCTCGACATCCCTCGCCACAGCCACATATCTGCCCACCTGAGAAACCTGCACTGGCTCCCCGTCAGCAAAAGGATCACGTTCAGGCTCCTCACCCACGCACACAAAGCGCTCCATGACATGAGCCCCGAATACCTCAACAACCGCGTCACGTTCTACACTCCGACCCGCCAGCTCCTCCCTGCCAGCCTCGTCCTCGCCACCGTCCCACTGATTCACAGAACCACCACCGGAGGAAGATCGTTCTCCTACCTGGCCGCCAAGACATGAAACCCCTCCCCACCCACCTACGACTGACCCAAGACCATCTCACCTTCAGGAAACACCTCAAGACCTGGCTTTTCGAGCAATAGCAGCATACCCCCCCCCCCCTTCAGCGCCTTGAGACCCTCACGGGTGAGTAGCGCGCTCTATAAATGTATTGATTGATTGATTGATTGAACACGGATGCCTCCCACCAAGACTCAATAAGGAAGTTTAATAAATTGCACCTAGAACCTAGAGAAGGGTGGAGCCTGAGGTGAAAGACCTTGAGAAATACGCCCATGTACATTTCTAAGCAGAAGGTGAACTGCTTAGGAGGACCCTTTCTCAATTACTCAGGATGTCATCCCATTGCCCTGACGGTTGTTGCTCTGATCACTCATGAAAGCAGAAGGGTCTAATTTGTTACCTGTGATACTGCGTTATATAACCAAAGACTTCATCAACAACCGAAGCCATTACTGCTTACCTTAATGACTTTGCCCTTGCCGGAGTTGATAATGAGTTGACAGAACCAGCGGGAACCCTTATCAGTATTGGCAAAAGTATGAGCCCAATTAAAATCTTCACTGGAGGTGGAAAACCACCGGTTAAAAATGGGTTCACTGTGGAATTTAAAAAAAGATTGCTGCTCCATGTGGTTGAATATACCTATCCTGCATGTAAAACAGTATATTCTGGGTAATGTCTACTAACCAGCCCTTTTTTTTTTTTTACTGTTTTCTAGGATCCAGTCAAAGAAGGTGAAGCTAAAATCAAGGCAGATTATGCACAACTATTCGAGGACATGCAGAACGCTTTCCGTAGCCTCGAAGACTAAGAATGCAGAACCGTGTTCCCCTCAGTTATCCCTTCCAGCCATCATCTCAGACCACCAGCTGCTCCCCCACGTGCAGAGCTTGAAGTGGGACTGCTTGTGTATGTGTGTGTGTAGACCGGAGTAACTCCTTCAACCATTTCACATTCTGTAAGGTCTTAAAAGAAAACGAATATGAAAACAATTTCTTTGCATTCCAGTGTTGTAACAGCCTCACTGTACCTGTGCTGTGAGAATGTTGGTAATGTGTGTGTTTGGTCAAATAGTTTGAAGTGACTACTGGGAGAGCTTTGGCAGCTGTAAATTTGGCAGGTAACGGATGCGTACCATTCCCATCAGCTCCTGAGATGTGTGTATATATGTGCTGTATAGAGGGGGTTAGCCTGATGGCAACTACTATGTTGAAAAAAAACAATTCAGTTCCAAAGACAAAAATGGTTTCCTTTGATGTATATTGGTCCTGTGTTCCCATCTCTGGAGAGTGGTCTGTGAAAGCGCTTCAGAAACCCTCATTATGGCCCAATCAGCTTCTCATTTTAACGAGTGGGCTAGGACCCCTACTACATTATCTATGTGCACCAAAAGACTTGAGGTCAGTTGTGAGACCCCCTAGCTGGCTTTTGTATCTGGCAAGTGCTTTAAATCTAGCAAAATGTTTTTGTTATTACTAAAACATAAAAAAGAATCACATCATGATCAGGATAGTGAACTTGGCAGTGTTTTGGTAACATATCCTTGAATTACTGCTTCCAAAAGGGAAATTGTGAATTTAGCCTGCAATTAAAGGATAGTTTAGAAAAGGAACTGGTAGAAAAGCATAAAATACTCTAAACCATATGACATTTTTGGCTCTTTGCAGTCACCGATCCTTGAAGTAGCACTTGCCAATCGTGCTAGGACATTGATTTATGAAGGTGTACCCAGTTGAATGAAAAATACCCCTTTTTATGAGCTCGGCTGTTGGTCCTCGTCCTGCTGTCAAACATTGCCTACATTTATTCACCTTGCCGAACTCTCATTCGTGATGGTTGTTTCTTAATTTAGTTGCTGGAACAAGGGAAAGTTGTCTTTTTCAAGTTTTTTTATTATTATTTTTTAATGTTGCGCTCTCCAGGGTGCATATGCTATTGAGGGCAAATTAATGAAGCAAGTCAAATTTTCTCTTAAGGAACGTGTTTTGGTGCTGCTATAGTTTTCATAGGGGTTATTTGAACTAAAAACCTCTGTAAAAAGCCATGTGCTAGTTCATCGCCCCTTAGAATCTTTCATGGCTATTTCTGTTGTGAAGTTCATCGTAGTAGTGCTCCACCATGGTACTGCACATAATCCAATTTTCCAAGGGTGTAAAGCTCTTTGAACGTACAGTTAGTCTCTCATATTTAAGCGCAGTGTGTACGAATGCACAAAGTAGTCACTGTATAAAACTCCTGCCTTCTGCCCACCTGGGTTTAGGGGCATTATACCAATTTTCCCTTTTTCCAGTTGTTCCTCCTATAGTCATGTGTCTGTCTTTAAGGTTGATGTTCTCCTTCCTTTTAAGATACTGGGGTGTAATAAATTCACAGATGATGTTTAAAAATTATAGTTGTATATTTATTGTACTATATTTCGGGTCCTAAAAGATAAGGGCCATTTGAAACCACTTCCAGTTTTGTTGTTTTTCTTTCCTGCCTCTTGGGTTGTCCCTTATTTCTCAGTGTTGAAAATACCAATGTTCACTGTACTACTTTTACTTTTGATCCAGCCAGGTGGAAAGAGTTGCTGTTGTGCGAAGGCACATACAGCAACTGATTCATTTCACTTTCTGACCTGGAATCTGTGTAAACATTTAGAGTCCATGAATAAAAAAAGATGTTCATTTTAAAGGTGTTAACTTTCTTTTTATTCCTTTGAACTCTAGTTTTCTGTGAAATTTAAAGGCACTATACAACTTGTTTTATTGTTATCAGCCCAAGAAATGAGGAGTAAAGAAGGGGTAATCTTGCCCAACATGGAGACTACCAAGAAGATTAAATACAGAGGATCGCTATGATTTCTACCTGTGAAAGGAGATAGGATGAGGCCAAAGTTCAGTCTAATGTGGAGTCTAAAGTTACATTTTTAGAGCAGACTCCCTTGTGATGAGAATAGCAAGTGAAACCAAGATTATAAATTAGTAACAACCCATCACATTGCTTTCACTTTAATCTATGTATGCAGTAGTTAGGTTTCTTACAGGAAGGTGTGAGTCCTATTCCAGACACATCTTCAGAATTTTGTCGTCCCATTGGGAGGGAGCCTCATGACTATTACATGAATACAGCTTTCTGTGATTGACCGCAATCCTGGAGGTGGAATCATAATGAAAATCGAAAAAAACAAGATTTCACTATACTTTCCATACTGATTTTGGAATACTTCCACTGTTCGGTTATGTCTGATCCGCACCTCCAATTTGTCCAGGGCCTCCCATACACGTCCACCTCTTTCCGTACACGTCCACCTGTAAAGCTTTGGGGGTGCCATGAGTAACTTATTGATGGTAGTAATCAAGCCTTTTGGGGCTTTGTTGGAAGGAAACCGTTTATCAAATGGCGTTTCAGGCACATATTAAAAAATCAAATGTTTATTTGTCTTGCAATTTTTCATCCAATTTTCAGGTGATTTTATCTGGTCTTTGCTAAAAAAAAAAAAAAGGTCTCCTAGCATGCTACACTCCTCCACCTTTCAATTCTCAAAAGAATCCCAATTTAGGGCTAGTGTAAAATCAGAAGTCTGGTGTATGGAGATGAAAGGAAATGGGAACGTTGGAATACATACATCTCGATATCCCATATTTCTATAAGATGTCTAGTAATGCTGGAGACCTATGCGACCCTGGGTCAGTGTTGCTTGGGAAGCCATAGTATATATATCAGCCTATCATAGCTCGGTTTATGTACAGCGCCTGTTTCTTTGTGGCTTATAGCGATCACTCAAACACTGTCCACAGTTGATGATCCATATAATATTTGTAAATGTTAGGCAGTTGAGCCCACTCCTCTCCATGTTGGTGCATAAGAATTATTCATTTTTTAATTTTTAAGATAATTTAGTTTTTCTCCCATTCTATGTGAATGGTACGTTCAGTTTGTATGCCTGATAAATCTTTTCTGCGTATTGCTACTAGAAGTGCCTGAAACTAATACAGTAATCTCAGTGACATTCTTATTTTTAATATAGCAGTTCCAATGTAAACCTAATTTGTCATCTTTTATGCTCTCCCATTGTTTCTCTAAAGGATTTGTTTTATTTTCTTCAAAAACAACGAATGAGTAACATTGATCCCTCAAAACTTAGTGTTCGAGGCATGTGGGCTGCTGAATTCATATCTTTGCATAGATCGCCTCCTAGTGTTGGGTCCGGATGATTGCACTTTGTTGTCTTGGTAGAGTCTTCGAAGTATCACGAGATAGGTGACTCCTCCCTTGGACCAAAGTGTGCATGGGCATCCACTCCATCCTTAGATTGTTTTTTTCCGCCATTGGGTTCGGATGTTATTTCCTACACTCCAGCTCGGAATCGAAACTAACTACTCCCTAAGGCCAAAAGGCCTTCGAACTCGACTGTATTGTTTTCGCTCTGTACCCCTCGACTCCATCCAGATTTTCATCTTGATCCGGTCGTCGACGCGGGCCGTTGGGCCTTATCGACGCCACGTGCGACTTCCGTCGATGGAAAGGAGTCCTTTTAAAAGGTGCCCACAATGCCACTCAAAGTTCCCACATACTGACAAACACACAGTATGCAACAAGTGTTTGTCACCTGAACACAAAGAAGAGGATTGCCCGGCGTGTGCCCAATTTCGATCCAAGAAAACTATCCGGAATCGACGGGTTGCCAGGCGAGAGATGCAGAAGTCTGCGCCGGAACCGGAGAATATCGTGGAGAACGACCAAGAGCTTCCTGAAGATGCCGACTCCGATCTCGAGATCGTCACCGTTGAGGACCAATCGGACTCCGATGACCAGATCACACCGGGGCAAAAAACTGTGAGTACCCAGCCCCCCACTCCACTCAGCCCAACAAAGAAGGCTCCGGTCGAAGCATCGCCGAAAGGCTTTAGCCAAGATCGAGATATTCCTTCGGAGACCCCACCTCTCGGCCCGGCTCCGAAGCACAAACAAACGCCTTCAGGTAGCCCAGGCCCGAAGAGAGTCATCGAGCCAAAAAGAGTTCTCCAACCAAAGGTCATCGAACCATAAAAACTGGTAGACCCGAAGGGCGCACAACCAAAAGAGGTGGCCCGACCGAAGATCATCGACCCAAAAAGTAAGGCCGTCGATCCAAAGTGTGTACAGCCTAAGAAAGCTGTCGACGCCGAAAGACCATTGGCACCGAAACCCTCTGCACCGAAGAGCGTCACGCCGCAACAACACTCGGCACCAAAAGGCTTGGCACCGAAGCCATCGGAACCGAAGAAAATCGTACAACCGAAAAAGGTCGTCTATCCAACCGATACAGACGTACCTAAAAAGGCTGCCGAACACACAAAAAAGACAATCAACCCAAAGAAACACCAGGCTTCGGACAAAAAAACGTACCGAACCGAAAGTCCCAGTCGATCCAAAACAAGTCGCCGAGCCTAAAAAGGCCGCCGATCCAAAGAAAGACTCTAAAGCCAAGGAAACCGTTGAACCAAGAAAGATTATCGAACCTAAATCAGCTGTCGAGCCCAAAGGAGCTCCGACACCAAAAAGCACCGAGCCACAGACTCCAAAAAAGGTTCATAAACCGAAACCCTCGATGCCAAAGCCACGGACTGTCGAGGGAGAACTACTCAATCAATCAATCAATCATAGCATTTGTATCGCGCGCTACTCACCCGGAAGGGTCTCAAGGCGCTTGGGGGAGGGGTTGCTACTGCTCGAACAGCCGGGTCTTGAGTTGTTTCCTGAAGGCGAGATGGTCCTGTGTCAGCCGGAGGTGGATGGGGAGGGAGTTCCATGTCTTGGCTGCCAGGTAGGAGTAGGATCTTCCTCCGGCGGTGGCTCTTCGGATGCGTGGTACGGCGGCGAGGGCGAGGCTTGTAGAGCGTAGCTGGCGGGTCGGTGTGTAGAAGGTCAGGCGGTCATTGAGGTACGTGGGGCCCAGGTCGTGGAGAGACTTGTGTGCGTGGGTAAGGAGCCTAAACGTGATCCTTTTGCTGACGGGGAGCCAGTGCAGGTCCCTCAGGTGGCCGGAGATGTGGCTTCGTCGGGGGATGTCCAAGATGAGTCGGGCGGAGGCGTTCTGTATGCGCTGGAGTTTTTTCTGTAGTTTGGCTGTGGTTCCCGCGTAGAGGGTGTTCCCGTAGTCCAGACGGCTGGTGACGAGTGCCTGGGTGACCGTCTTCCTGGTTTCGGTCGGGATCCAGCGGAAGATTTTTCAGAGCATACGCAGGGTGTTGAAGCACGATGAGGAGACGGCGTTGACTTGTCTGGTCATCGAGAGGGAAGGGTCCAACATGAAGCCCAGGTTGCGTGCGTGGTCTGTTGGCTTGGGAGCGGTGCCCAGGGCGGGAGGCCACCAGGAGTCATCCCAGGCGGAGGGTGATGGCCCCAGGATGAGGACTTCCGTCTTGTCTGAGTTCAGTTTCAGGTGGCTGTTCTTCATCCACTTGGCGACGTCTTTCATCCCTTCGTGTAGGCTCGTTCTGGCGGTGACTGGTTCTCTGGTGAGGGAGAGGATCAGTTGGGTGTCGTCGGCGTAGGAGATGATGTTGAGGTTGTGTTGGCATGCGATGGTTGCAAGAGGTCTCGCGTAGACGTTGAAGAGGGTTGGGCTGAGCGATGATCCTTGTGGTACGCCGCAGATGACTTCGGTGGCCTCGGATCGGAACGGGGGAGGCGGACTCTTTGTGTTCTTCCGGCGAGGAACGAGATGATCCACTCCAGTGCCTTTTCTTGGATACCGATGTTGCTAAGGCGTTGCACTAGGGTGCGGTGGCAGACGGTGTCGAACGCTGCAGAAAGGTCTAGGCGGATGAGGGCCGCTGTTTCCCCGTTGTCGAGCAGGGCTCGGATGTCGTCGGTGGCTGCGATGAGGGCGGTCTCGGTGCTGTGGTTGGCTCGGAACCCGGACTGCGAGGGGTCGAGGGATCCGTTCGTCCCGAGGAAGGCTGCAAGCTGTCTGTTGACGGTCTTCTCGATGACTTTGGCAGGTAAAGGGTGGAGTGAGATGGGGCAGAAGTTCTTGAGGTCGGTGGGGTCAGCTGTTGGTTTCTTCAGTAGGGCGCTGAGCTCGGCATGCTTCCAGCTCTCCGGGAAGGTGGCGGTGTTGAAGGATGAGTTGATGACGTCCCGGAGTTGGGGTGCGATGATGGAGTCGGCCTTGTTGAAGACGTGGTGGGGCCAGGGGTCGGTTGGGGATCCGGAGTGGATGGTGTTCATCGTGCGGGCTGTGTCTTCGGTGATCACCGTGGTCCAGGTGCGGAGGGTGGCGGTGGGGGGAGTTGGTTCGACGGTTGGGTGCGTGGAAGGTGCGCCGAAGCTGTTGTGGATGTCGGCGATCTTGCGGTGGAAGTGCGAGGCGAGAGAGTCGCAGAGATCTTGTGAAGGAGTGATGTCGTTGTTGCCGGTGCTGGGATTGGAGAACTCCTTGACGATGCTGAAGAGTTCCTTGCTGTCGTGGGCGTTGTTGTCCAGTCGTTCCTTCAGTCATTTCTTCTTGGTGGTGAGGATGAGCTGGTGGTGCTTGCGGGTGGCGTCTTTGAGGGCGGTCATGTTGTCGGTGGTCTGGTCGCGGAGCCAGGCTTTCTCGAGGGTGCGGCAGTTATTCTTGGAATTCTTGAGTTCGTCGGTGAACCAGGAGGCTTTCTTGCTTCTGGGTCTGCTGGGCGGGTTTTTAAGTGGCGCGAGGTCGTCGGTGCAGGCGGTCAGCCACTGTGTGAAGTTGTGGGCTGCTTCGTTGGGGTCCGTTGTGCTGGCGGGTGGGTTCTGGCTGAGGGAGGTGGTGAGCTGCTCGGCGGTGATCTTGCTCCAGCTCCTGCGAGGAACCTGTTGCGGGTGGTGGTGGGTCGTGGTTCTTCTGAAGCTGAAGTGGACACAGCTGTGGTCGGTCCAGTGAGGTCCGGTGAAGTGGCTGAAGGTGATGTGCTTGCTGGCTGAGAAGACTGGATCAAACGTGTGGCCGGCGTAGTGGGTGGGGGTGTTGACCAGTTGCTTGAGTCCGAGGTTGGCGAGGTTGTCCAGCAGGGCGGTGGTGTTGCGGTCCTTGTTGTTCTCCAGGTGGAAGTTGAGGTCCCCTAGGAGGATGTAGTCAGCGGAGCGGAGGGCGTGCGGGCTGATGAAGTCCGTGATGTCTTCGCTGAATTGTGTACGTGGTCCCGGGGGTCTGTAGACGAGGGTGCCTCTGAGGGTCGGTGTGTATCTGGAAGTGGAGATACTCGGCGGTGGTGAAGGTGTCGTTGGAGTCGGTCGTGATGCGGATGGTGTTCTTGTGTACGATGGCGATGCCTTCTCCAGTCTGGTTGACGCAGTCTCTCCGGATGTTCTTGTATCCGTCTGGGATGGCGATGGCGATGTCGGGTGCTGAGGAGGCGTTCATCCAAGTTTCCGTGAGGAAGGCGACATCTGGTGAGGTTGTGTCGAGCAGGTTCCAAAGTTCGATGGCGTGTCTGTGGATGGAGCGGGTGTTGAGCAGGATGCACTTGAGGTGGCTGTTGTTGGTACTCGGCTTGGCGGGTGCGGTGCAGGTCCGGAGGCAGGTGAACTTGCAGGCCTGACAGGTGAAGGGTCCGTGGGTGCGTCTCGGGGTGGCTCGGTGGCAGGCTCTCGGTCGGTTGGGTTTGAGTGCGATGAGGGTGGCGGTGTTGTAGGTCTGTCGGGGGCCAGGGGTCCTGGCGCTGGGCGCGGGCCAGGCGCGGACGGGCGCAGACGGGCTTGCCTTTGAAACGCCTTCGGCGCACAATCGGCGCGCCCACTGCGCGTGCATGGAGGCGACATAAGAAGGGAGCCGGGAGGGAGGGTCCGCTGGGTGGCGGGAGCGGGGGGGCCAATCGGCTGGCGGGGGGCGGGCCGCAGGGAAGGCAGCGGCGGGAAAAGACGAGTGCGGGCGGCTCAGCGGCGGCTGGGTCGCCTGTGGCGGCAGCAAAACAGCAATCGGGACAGGAGCAGGAGGAGCGTGGGGGCGACCCGGCCTGGCAAGGCACAGTGGTCGCTCCACCCACATCCAGTGTTCGAGGAGCAAGCTAAATTATATATCGATCCAGATACAGGACACGTCATAGTATACCACCAGAAGAAGAGGCCTTTACCACAAGATACTCCTTCTCCAGTTCCTCCAAAGAAAAAAGACTTTGGCACATCTCCCTCAAGGCCTTTCACTCCTCCTCCTTTTCTGCCTGATATGCCTTTCGTTCCTTACTCTCCCACACACTCTGATTACAATGAGGGAGAGGACATGGGGAAAGATCCTCAATACAATTATGATGACACTGGGGATCCTGATCTACAAGATAACACATTGGATGATCAAGATGATGACGAGCAACAGCCCATCCCAGATACTTCCTCATACCCAATCAAACCGTCACCTACAGACGACGCAATCGATTTAATCAGCCTATAGATAGGGCAGCTAAATATCACAAGGTAGATATGCACACTGACCCTATAGAGGAAGATTTCCTGTTCGACAACTTCCCCACTTCTGAGAAAAATGTCAAAACTCTTCCAATGCTTAAAGGGGTCCTCAAGCACGCACCAGATATCTTTAAAGATCCTGCTAGGGCACGAGTGCTCAATCCAAGAATAAAGAAAAAATATAAGGCAGCACCAGCAGACCCTACTTATATAAAACAACAGTTCCCTTTAGATTCTTTAGTCGTCGCAAACGCTCGTAAAAGAACCAATTCGCAAACACAGGAGACACTCCCCCTCCTGATAAAGAATCAAAAATTTTAGAAGCATCAGGAAAAAAAGTAGCTTCACAAGCTGCTTATTCTTGGAGAATCACTAATACACAAGCTCTATTAGCGAGATATGATAGAGCACATTACAACCAACTCGAAACTCTAATGCAACACCTACCAGAACCCTTTAAGGCGCAGGCCAACGACCTCATTCAACAAGGCAAATTCATAACAAACGCCTCCATCAAATGCGCGCTAGACGCAGCCGATACTTCGGCCAGGTCTTTCAACTCCAGCGTTTTACTGCGCAGACAGACACGCATGGTTACGCATATCTGGATTTAAGAACGAGGTGCAATCCACCATCCTCAATCAGCCAGTAAACTAAAACTTTCTGTTTGGCCCTGCAGTTGACACCATTTTAGATAAAATGAAAAAAGACACAAACTGCCAAATCAATGGGGGCGCTTCAGTTCCAACAACACCGGGGCTCCTTTCGTCGCTCCTCATATAGAGGTGCAGGAAGGGGCAGCACTTCGTAAAGCTCCTTCACCTTCGAATCAAATACCCAGAGCACTTTTAACAAAGGCTCCAATAGAGGAGGTTACAGAGGAAACAATAATAAGGGCAGAGGACGTGGAGGCAATAACACCAGAGCCTCCACTGCCACCAAACAGTGACTTCACCACACTCCCTCCAGAACACACACCACCTGTCGGAGTCAGAATCAATCAGTTCCTACCTGTCTGGAACGCAATTACCACAGACAGGTGGGTGAGACAAATTATCCAGTATGGTTATTGCCTGGAACTCACTTCTACTCCACCCAACATACCACCCAAACACTGTCCGATGTCCAAAGAGCACATAACACTGTTACAGCAAGAGGTCCAATCCATGCTACAAAAGGGCGCCATAAAGCCAGTCCCTTTTCAACACCGAGGAACAGGAGTATATTCTCTATACTTCCTAGTTCCCAAAAAGGACGGGTCGCTCAGACCCATTTTGGACCTCAGACCTCTGAACCAATACATACTATCAGAGCACTTCCATATGATAACCTTACAATAAGTTCTCCCACTGCTTCAGCAGGGCGACTTCCTTGCCACATTAGACCTCAAAGACATATACTTCCACATTCCTCTACACCCAGCTCACAGGAAATATCTCCGGTTCACAATACAAGAACAACACTATCAATTCAAAGTTCTCCCCTTTGGAGTAACTACAGCTCCAAGGGTGTTCACCAAGTGCCTAGCTGTAGTGGCAGCACACCTCAGGCAGCAACACATCCACGTGTTTCCCTATCTCGACGATTGGCTCATAAAAGCCAAGTCAGACATCCAATGTGCAAGTCATACGTCTCGAACCCTCCAGCTGCTGCAGTCTCGGTTTCTCAATAAATTACCCAAAATCTCATCTGCAACCCTCCCACATACAACAATATCTGGGAGCTACAATAGATACATCAATAGCAAAGGCATATCCCAATCCAGTCAGGATAGCCAACATGCAGACACTAATCCAACCCTAAATGTATTGCTGATTGTTTGATTTAATGTTTACTTGTTCTTCTTCTGGTATATTGTTGAACCACATTGTTGCACTTCCTTTCGTCTCTCCTGTCTTCTCCTACCGCATCCTCCCTCTATTTATCTCTCTCCCTCCCTCCTCTCTCAATGTTTTGAGACTGAACTATTTTGTCTGATGCCCGATGGAGCTACTTGGTTTAGCTATAGGGGAGATGGGCCGTGGATTCCCTCCTTGGTCGTCACCTACCCAGTCGGTCTTCAGGCAGACTTCTTTTTGTCTCTCCATATTATCTCTTCCCTAGCTCCTATCCTCTCTCCCCTGAATCTCTCCCCTTGCCTGCTACTCTGCCTACGCCCCTGTCCTTTGCGCCCTTTGACTAAGCACTCCTTCTCCCCTTGTCAGGGAAAGATCCAATATTTATACTCTGGAGTCTCAGCGAACCCGCTGAGTGAGTCCACTGCGCCAAGGGAGCCACTCACAATTGAGGTATGGTATGGCACCCCTTGCCAAAGCACTCCCTCTCCCCTTTTTGGGGAAGGATCCAGTATGTAGGCCTTGGAGTCTCAGAGACCCCTCTGAGAGAGTCCACTGCGTAAAGGGAGCCTCTCGCTATAGAGATAGGGAAGGGATACCACTTCCCCTGGGATCACAGCTTACTGGACTTTGGACGTTGCCTTGACTCGTCTACCGGTTTGTGTCCCCGTCACCCTTCCCCCCCTCTCCCCATGCTGTGTCTCTCACCCTCCCCTCCTCTTTCCCGCCTTCATTATCTGTCTACTTCCCCTACTCCAACCCCCCTCCCCTGAATCTCTCACCTTGCCTCCTTTTCCCCTTACTTATTTGTGCTTATTGTTTATCTCGACCTTACAATTAACTATGTTGCCATGCTCTAAGAACTGTGTAACCTTTGTAACGATGTATCCTGTAACTATGATCTGATGCTCATGTTAAGCGCTCTGATACCTCCGGGTCTAGCCAGCGCTATATAAAACTTTTAAAATAAATAAATAAAATAGGCATGATGGCCTCCTGCATATTCATTGTCCCCCATGCCAGACTTCAAATGCGTCCATTACAAGAACGCTTAGCAAGGCAGTGGAGCCAGGCTCAAGCACAACTAAAAGACCTAGTGTTGGTAGACAGTCGCGCATACAACTCTGCAGTGGTGGAATCCACAAAATCTTTCCAAGGGGCGACTGTTCCAAGAGCCAGTTCCACAAGTAGTATTGACAGCGGACGCATCACTGACAGGATGGGGAGCCCACCTACATCAAAACACAGTCCAGGGACTCCGGACAGCCAAACAAAAGACACTGCATATCAACCACTTAGAGTTGCTAGCAGTTTTTCTGGCACTGAAAGCGTTCCAAAACCATATATACAACAAAGCGGTGTTGATCCGTACGGACAACATGACAGACATGTATTACATCCAAAAACAGGGAGGGACTCACTCTCTACAGCTTTCCCACTTAGCGCAGAGCATATGGAGGTGGGCAATTCCAAAGAACATCTTTCTCCTAGCACAACACCTGCCAGGGAAAGACAATCAAATAGCGGATCTGTTAAGCAGACACAGCCAACAGATACACGAATGGGAGATTCATCCTCAAGCTCTCCAACCATTCTTCCAAGAATGGGGGCATCCAGAAATAGATCTGTTTGCCACAAACGAAAACTCCAAATGCCAGTACTTTGCCGCCAGGTTCCCACATCCGTTGTCACAGGGCAATGCGATATGGATGAACTGGTCAGGCAGATTAGCGTACGCTTTTCCACCAGCACCACTGATTCCGCTAGTGGCACGCAAACTACGTCAGCAGTCTCTGACACTGATCCTGGTTGCTCCAACATGGGCCAGACAAACATGGTACACAACATTCCTAGAACTCTCCGTGGTTCCACACCAAAAACTGTGTCTATCGCCACATCTCCTAACTCAGAACCATGGAGAAATCAGGCAACCAGATCCCAATCAACTGAACCTAGTGATCTGGCTCCTGAAGTCTTAGAATTTGGATATCTCAATTTGCCTCCTGATTGCATGAATATTATCAAAGAGGCAAGACGCCCAACCACTAGAGCATGCTATGCAGCCAAATGGAAAAGATTTGTAATTTATTGCAACAATAACCAAATCAATCCATTAGACGCTTCAATACAAAACATTATCTGTTACCTGTTGCATCTTCAAAGATGCAATCTAGCATACTCTTCAATAAGACTTCATCTTGCAGCTATAGCAGCTTACCTCCAAAACAGACAACACCTGTCTCTGTTCAGAGTTCCAGCAATCAAGGCTTTCATGGAAGGGCTCAAACGGATAATCCCTCCCAAACATCCACCTTCACCGGTCTGGAACTTAAATATAGTACTTACCAGACTTATGACACCTCCTTTTTAACCACTCCACTCATGTGAACTGCAATTTCTGACATGGAAGGTGGCTTTTTTAATTGCCATCAGTTCACTCAGACGAGTAAGTGAGTTACAGGCTTTAACTATTCAGGAACCTTACACGCAAATACATGCAAATAAGGTGGTACTACGTACTAACCCTAAATTCATGCCAAAGGTCATTTCCACTTTCCATATCAATCAGTCCATTGAACTGCCCGTTTTCTTCCAAAACCCGCAGTCAGTAGCTGAAAGGGCCTTACACACACTAGATGTAAGAAGAGCTCTGTTATATTACATTGACAGAACTAAACCATTCAGAAAGACAAAGCAACTGTTTGTTGCTTTCTCACCACAACATAAAGGTAACCCCATCTCTAAATCAGGAATAGCTAGATGGATAGTTAAATGCATTCAAATATGCTACCACAAAGCTAAACGCACTCTAACAGTACCCCCAAGAGCACACTCCACGCGCAAAATGGGGGCATCCATGGCTTTCATGGGAAACATTCCACTAGAAGACATCTGTAAGGCAGCCACATGGACTGCAATACACACTTTCACCAAACACTATTCTGTAGATGTGCAAGCAAAGCAGCAAGCTGCTGTAGGCCCGGCTGGCCTCAAAACTCTTTTTCAAACTGCTGCAGCTGGGACAGGCGTCCACCGCTAGAGGAGGTACTGCTATACAGTCTATGCAAAGATATGAATTTAGCAGCCCACACGCCTCGAACGGAAAATGCTACTTACCAGTATGCATCTGTTCTTGGCATGTAGGGCTGCTGACATTCATATCGCCCACCCTCCTCCCCGGGGCCTGTCGCAGCTGCAGGGTTTTCTTTGCATGGCCATCTTTACTCTACTATACTCCGTCTTTGCCACAATGGCGAAAAACAATCTAAGGAAGGAGTGGATGCCCATGCGCACTATGGTCCAAGGGAGGAGTTACCTATCTCGTGATACTTCGAAGACTCTTCCAAGACAACAAAGTGCAATCATCCGGACCCAACACTAGGCGGCGATCTATGCAAAGATATGAATGTCAGCAGCCCTACATGCCAAGAACAGATGCATACTGGTAAGTAGCATTTTCCTTTCTCCTTTGCCTATTAAAAGGGCAAGACTGCCTCCAGCATCCAGAATTTCAGATTTTTCTTTTTTAAGGCTAACCTTGAAGTCTGGCACCATGCCATTTTGTTTCAGAATATCCTGCATACTCCATATACAGTACTTGGTCAGTCGGTGTTAACAGGCTGTCTGCAAAGAGGTGTGTTTTGAGCTCCATCCCAACAAATGGCATACTGTTTTATTCCTGTCTTCTGTAGTATTTTCTGAGACAACGGTTCCTGACTGCAAAGAGGAGCGATGACATGGGCCATCCCCTCCATGTCCACCTTTGCAATTCAAATTTGAAAGTTCTTTCCCCTATCAATATTACCTAAGCCATTGGTTCTCCAGTGTATCTTTGCTTTCTGACAGATACTTTTAACCCCAGATGTCCACACCTTATAAATACCCCTATGCGCCAGACTGGATCCGGAGAATTTTCTCAGCAATTCCCTTGCATGTTCGGAGATGACGTCTCGTGGCTTAGCATCAGGTTTGTCCCGTTCCGGTAGTGACTTTGGGACCCCTTGATTGCCACCACACTTAGCATACTGCCATAGCTTTCTTCCATTCTGATAGACACTTCTGACTGCAAATTCCTTAGCTTGTGAATACCCCCGTTTCCAGACTAGATCTGAAGAATTGTTGATAACAATTCCCTTGGGCATCATAAGGTAGCGTCATGCGGCTCTGGGTCTCATTAGTGCCACAAAGCATATGATGTCTGGCCAATGTATCTGCGCCATCTCCATGCGCTGATGTCGGATCCTTTATTTGCATGCCTTCCCATGTGCATCCAGAGCTCCATCGACTCCTGTCAGCTTGACAAAATAATTTTCCTTAGATTTTCACAGTGTTCAAGGGACGTGTCCCCACCTAAAACTACAAACTTATAACCATGTATGGATAGACAGTGGCAGATTTCCAATATGTCTGTCTCTGGTAACTCAGCTCCTTAGCGCACCTCTTTATCGTACGACTGTTGTTCGAAGATGAACCCGCAAGGCCATCCACTTTTTTCATTACCTGTATGAGCAAGGGAGCCCATAATTCAAGGAGTGCTATACACAAATCGGCGGGTACGCAGTCACACCCAGGTGCCTTACTATTCGAGGCATGTGTGCTGTAGATATATGTACTTTGCATACTCCTGCCATCTATTAATAGGTCCGGATGTTTGCATTTTGTTATTCTTCGAAGAAGCCTTTTCCAGTCACAAGTTAAGGTGACTCCTTTAAGTGATATTGCACATGGGTATCGACTCCATTGTTAGATTGTTTTCTTTCTGCCATTGGATTTGAACGTGGTTTGCGGGGCTCCGGGGTTTGAAACAGTCCTTCAGGATCCTCCTCGGTGCGCAACCCACTGTACCCTCATCGGTATTGTTCTCGTACGCATTTCACTGTCTTCCGTTTGTTGAGTAAATCGGAAAACTCTTCATCTTCAGTCGGGAAGACATTGTACATGGCCTTTGGGCCTTGCTTCGTCATTTGACTTCCATTTAGTTCCGTATTGGCCAGTCTTCTGCCGATGGAACGGACTCCGTTTTAGTTCTGTTCTCTGTGCCACAAGTACCCGTGCACTGACCTGCATAAAGTCTGCAACTTGTGTCCCTCACCGGAGCACAAAGAGCATTACGACGCTTGTCGATCTTTCAGATCGAAAAATACTTTGCAGGATCGTCGGGTTCAACGAAGGGACAAGCAGCGACAAAACATTGAACATACTCCGGACATCTTCGGGGAAGATACCGAACACAAAAAGATGGAGGCGCCGGTGACAGAAGAGGAGGAGGCCTTCTCTATCCAAGAATCAGATTCCCAGCTGGAAATCGAGTTAGAGTCCGAAGACTTTCCACCGGGACAGGGTGCCGTGAGTAACAAAGCGCCTTGGTCCTTCCAACGCTCTTCGATTAAACAAAAGGCTTCAGCACCACCACTGCCTTCTGGCCATGATCGGCACTGGGACGCTGCTTCCAATGCCCTGCCTTCTGGCTCAAGCACCGAAATCGGTCTTCCGGCTCGGGACCGAGTCGAGAAAAGCCATCTTCAGAACCAAAACCTTTGGCTCCAAAAGAATAAAAAGACAAGTCCGGTTCGGCTCCGAAATCAAAAGATACCCTTCAAAAGCCTCCGTAACCTATCCTAGACATTATGAAGGAGAAACTGGAGCCAAAGAAAATTTACATTAATCTAGATACTGGACATATATTGACACCTTCTAAAAGAAAGATGATCTTAGAGGACACTAGTTACAAAATTCCTCTAAAAAAGGATCAAATGGCTACAAGTCCTATATACCCTAATCCGCAAACCCCTCCACCATCTTCCCCACTACTACCATTGCCAAGCTCAGACACTTTACACATAACACCTCAAGGTTCTCCACACACACAGCCTGATGTAGGGGATGATGATGACAAATGTGCACTACCAACAGACCAATGGGATGACTATAATATCGATCCACCAATCCACCAATGGACAATGACCCTGATTTATATCCTGCAAAACCATCACCTCCTGATGACAACGTAGTATATCAGGAGTTGGTGTTACATTATCCAAAGAATCTTAAGAAGAAGACTTTTTGTTCAAGACACTAGACTAGGTTCTACACATAAAACAAATCAAAGTTTGCCTATGTTAAAATGCATGATGAGACATGCTGATGACCTTTTTAAAGACCCTGTACATGCCCGTATATTAACACCTAGGGTTGACAAAAATACAAATTTCCACCATTTGACCCCATTTTTATTAAGGGGCAGTTATCTTTAGATTCTTTATTATCAGTCAGTCAAAGATCTTTATTCGGAAAAATAAATCCATAAAAGTACACAACAAATGCGATAACATACAATACCATACAATAAATGAACAACCGATAAAATGATCTGTCTGATGTGAAAAATGCAAAGACATGTTAAAAAAGACAAGACAATATATACAATATTTTTTAAAAATCTTAAGAATGGCAACAACTATCCAAACAGATATATATATATACAGATTAAAATGTACAAACAAAGAAGATGATGTAAAGTGCAATATACAAATTATAAATTCTTATTAGTCAATGTGCAAAGTAGCTTGTGAGCGAACAGCAGCTTTAAGAAAACAACTCACTCTAAATATTATTTCCTCGGTACCTAACATTAACAAATTCCTCATTGCGATCTTAAAATCTACCAGATCGTTTTTCCTGCAATATGGTATTAAAAAGTGCACAGTAAACAATTTATAAAAATCACAGAAAAACATGAAATGCATAAGGCTTTGTTTCATAGTCTGGTTACATGGACAAACTAGCGTTTCTAGATGTTTGTTGTAACCCAGTGGAAAATTTAACAAATTAACTATGCTCCCGTCCCGGAAACGGAATAGTAAACTTCTATTCCACCTACCAAGATGTAAGCATAGGTATTCCTGGGGCGGGGCAGAGTAACTAGAAATGAGCTCTGAGTGGCCCAGATATTTTGCAACCGTACATTTTGGAAAGTGTATCCTTTCTCGTTTTTCTCTATATAGGTTGAACAAAGCCCTTTTAATACACTTCTTATAGGAACGATCTATAAGGTTAGGGGATGTAAACAAATAACCATACCCAACATCCGTTAGACTTTCATTTACTGCTTTTAGCCATGGTATATAATGTGCCCTATCACATTTTAAGCAGTCTGATATTATGTCTTGGGTCAATGTGGCTGCCGGGTTCGTCCATATCTTTAAACAAAAAAGGGCAGGCCTTGATCTAACAAAATCCTCTATATAGGGGATGTTTAATTCACTGTGACATATGAAATTTGAGGCACAAATAACTCCTCCCAACGATTTTCGGCAGAATCTATTTTCTTCCGTCTGGATATGGAGACAGTTTGTATATCCCCATACCTCTGCACCGTAAGTGCCAGTAGGGATGCATTGTGTTTGGTAAATCTTAATTAATGGTGTTATCACATCCGCATGGTTGGGTTGGCGTAAAGAAATTATGGAGTTGATGGCTTTGCCTAATTTGTTTCTGGCATAAGAAACATGTGGATGCCATGATCCGCTGTTAGAAAACAACAGCCCCAAATATGGGAAAGTGCATGTACTGTGTAAAACATTTTCCCCTGAGGTTATCCTTGTAATGTTGTGCTTTTTTGGGCCACAGGACATAATAAGGGATTTTTTAACATTTGTACTTAAGCCCAGATCAGCCATGAAACTAACGAAACCTGAGATTAAAATACGCAGGGCCTTTGGAGTGCGGCCCATTAGGACCGCATCATCAGCGTAAAGTAGGGTGGGTATGGGCATGCCCTTAATATACGGTACATCTTTAGTTAGAGTACTTAATGAGCTGCTCAATTCATTTATATATAAAATAAAAAGCAGAGGGGCCAGAACGCAACCCTGTCTGACCCCCCTGTCAATTAAAATATCGCTTGAAACTTCACCAGAGCAGTTAATACGCACACGGGCTCTTAGGTTGCTATGGAGATAAGATAAAAAATGCACCAGATTCTCATCTAAACCATAATTAAGAAGGGCGGTCCATAAACGGGAACGATTTACAAAATCAAAAGCAGAACTCAAGTCCATAAAACCAAAATATAAGGGGGATTTTTTGGCAATTGTATATTTTGCCATTATCAAATTTAGGTTAAGGCACTGTTCTACCGTGCCCACCTTACTACGAAACCCTAGCTGGCTTGGGTGTAAGATTGAACTTTCCTCCGCCCAAGTTCTAATTCTTTTAAAAATTACCCTGCCCAGAACTTTCAGGGTGTTATCAATTAATGATATTGGGCGGTAACACCCAGGATCCAGCCTGTCGCCTTTTTTGAAGATGGGAACGATAGTACTATTTGACCATGTTTCAGGGATGGATTCATACGTTAAGTTATTAAAAACATTGCAAAGTAACGTTGCCCAGAAATTAATTTCACATTTTAATTGGTCGATGGAGAGACCATCTGGGCCGGGTGCTTTATTACTGGCAGATTCGGCAATAGCATCCTCTACCTCAGGCAATGTGATGTTTAAGGGAGTTGGGGGAGGAAGGTTTACTTCAGGGTGATCGAATACAGTATAAATCTTTGAAAAGTGCTCCACCCACGCAGGTCCCAAGATATTACAGTTGATTGATGTTATATTTGAGCCAAATGATCTCAAATTCTTTACCTCCCTCCAGAAACCTGGAGTGTCTTTTAGGGCGGCTGTACGTACAAGGGATTCCCAGTGATCTTTAACTAGTTCATTTGATCTAATGCGCAGCGTGGATTTATACCTTGCTCTCAGAAGCCTTACCCGAGGAATATCCCGTGGTTTAGCCATGAGAGCAGCCCTTAGATCCCGATTTGCCTTCGAGCAAGAGGCATCAAACCATTTTGGGGTTTCCTCAACTTTCCTTGATGTTGGCTTGGAAATTTCGCGTTTTATTGCGAGGCAGAGTTCACCAAATGATTTAATCCGATTACCCCCGCAATTGTCAATATCTAGACAATCCGAGATCAATGCAGGATGTTTCCTAATCACATCACCCAAAACACCCCTATTATCCACCCCCCTCCAGACAACCCTTAATCCATCCGTTGTGGCAGCCAAGTTTGCTTCCCCAATTTCCCTATGTGATTTTTTCTTTTTTCCCCCTAACAATTTCAGATGAATCACAATTGGGTAGTGGTAGCTATATACATTACACACTACCTCTGCTTTTGATAAAACATCGGCAAGGGAAGATGAAACAAATATATAATCAATAGTTGTTGCACTTCCGTGGCCGATGTAAGTGGGAACCGGTTTGGTGCTTATATTGTTACCAGCAAACTCCATAGAGTTTATGAGTTCTCTATTTGCAAGGAGATCAGATAATTCTACACCTCTCCTTGCATGGGGGATTTCTTAAATGGATGTGAGCATTAAAGTCCCCTCCTAAGCAAATCCCATCAAACTTCCCGTATTTACGCCCCTCTAATATATCATCAAAGAAATTAAACAGGTCTAAAAAATTACAATTTGGATGTGATAAAAAATCATTATTGTAAAAATTAATCAGACATAATTTTACATCTCTTACATATACCAGTGCCATAAAACTCGAGTTATTGGTTTGTATCACTTCAGTTTTTACCCCTGCTGTTATCTTTATCCAAATTGACAAACCCCCACTTGGACGGCCTAAGGGTGGAGATGGCACAATGCTGTTGTGACAGCTATACCCTTCTAATAACAGATTAGTTGTACTCCATGTTTCCTGAAATATTAAAATATCATAACAATGTACCCAGTCCTTCCATGCTTTATTTTCTAATTTAGTCTTTAACCCTGCAATGTTCCAGCTTACAAAGGTCAAATTTTCATTAGTGCCTGGGCAAGCATCATAAACAGCGATGGTTGTCAAATTTGCCAGTTGGTCACATTGAGGGTTTAGTGGCAGAGAGGGCTGGGGTAATGCCAAAACCATCTCAGAATCTACAGTCTTTGGAAAATCATCAGCAATGGGCACCACTATAACAGAATCTTTCCTAGTTGCCGGCAGTCAGTCTAATGTGCCCTGGTCTGATAGTGCTGAGAATCTATTATGTAACGGAAACATTGGTGGTGATTGCAACAGTCTGTTGGGGGGTCTGTAAAAATAACTTAGAGGTAAGGGGGTCACCACGGTAGATGGACCATTATGAGTATTCTTCCTGTTTAGTAAATATTTTACTATGCCCGGGTTCCTAAAGTTGATTGTGATGCAGTCCCCGTTGATGTTTTTAAACAGGGGACCGACCCAGGTCACCCGGCGAGCAGAGAGAATTTCATTTGTTATATCATAGCCAACCCCCTTGTGCTTAGTTAACCAGTCAATGCATTTGTTGTGTAGCTGTACCCAAGATTCGCCTTGACCCTCCCTAAGTGGTGGTATACCAGCCAAAACCAAAACATATGGGCACGACTCAGGAGGAAGATGTAAGGCAGGACCTTGATGTTTTATTGGTCTGTTATCCTCCGGTTGACCCCTGTGCTGGACTGGTCTGGTAGGTACTTTCTGCTTAACTATACCACTGGAGGGATTGCTCTTTTTGGTAATGTTCGTGGTGGTATTACGCAGACCTGAAGATGGTGGAGGAATGGGAGGTGAAATTTTTGGAGAGTCTTTTTGTCTTATATTAGCTTCCACTGGTGTCAAAGGGGCGATATTGACATTTGGCGCCCCTATTCCCCCTTTAGTTGTAGCTAAATTACAATTTTTATTAAGCTCTCCGCTGACTAGAGTACTGGTAGTAGATTCTAAATCTTTTAACAGGTGATCACCTCTAATTTGGTCCAGACAAACCATACCTTTCCTCTTAGCTTCATCATTTTTGACAAGGGTCTCCAGTCTGTCAAACCTCTTAAAAATAATATTAAATTGTTTAATCATTTGACCTTCTAATTGTTTAGAAATTGTATCTGCAATAGTCTCTATAAGGTTCCCCTGTGGTTTAAGTTGATGAACATTTTCATTAGGGAAATCCGTCTGTGTGCAGATTGAATTGGTGCCATCATTTATTATCACAGTATCACAATGATCCCCTTGTGTCCAAGCAAACTGTCGGGACCTCTGTTTGACGCTTCTTCCCCCTAGACCACATGCTCTGTGGGGTTGGCTGATTAACACTCCTAGGGGGCTGCTTCCTCTTGTTTATAACAGTCTTTGCAGGGCCCCTTTTACGTTTCGCTCCTATGGTCTTAGCGTTTGCCAATGGAAGCGCTGGGGACACTGATAGCCGTTCAAGATCAGTAGCAGCGTCAGTTGCTGTAACAAGGGTATGTCCTTCCTGTGATACAACAGAAGAACGCACCGCAGAGGTAGATTTTACTACAGTTACCTCTGGTAGTAGGGGTATAGTGTGAGTAGGACTAATAATAATGGTCGGCTGGCTATTGCTTTGGGAAGCCAAGGATAACCTCCTTTCAGTCTCGGCAATCTCATTAAAGGCATTATCCAAGAGACTCTCAAACGAGAGTTGTAGTGATGCAGGGACTTCCATAACCTGAGTATCTATATTGATTGTACTAGTGGAGATATTATGACTTTCCCCCATGTTGGACAGTATGGCTCACCTTCCAACGGGAAATAGATGTTAGATGGGTTGCCCGCCCGACCACTGTTGACCTCTGAGGGCCTCAGAGGGCCCGCCCTTTGCCCGGGCTTCGCACGGGCGCTCCCGCGCGCGACTCGCGGGGCGAGAGGGGTGTCAGCCTTTTACTAGCGCGTCTGGGCGCTCCTGGCGCGTCACGGTCGCGCTGCCGCCCCAGAGGCTGCTGGGGAGTGTGGTCCGGTCCGTCCGGTCTGCCTCCCGGCGTCTCGCTGGACAGAGACTACCGCCGTTTCCCTCACGGCTCCGCCCGATGGCGTGGCAGGTAAGATTCAAGCCTCCTGGTGTTCCCCCTTTGGCTCGTGGGGGTCAGCCTTTTACTAGCGCGTCTGGGCGCTCCTGGCGTGTCACGGGCCCGCTGCCGCCCCAGAGGCTGCTGGGGAGTGTGGTCCGGTCCGTCCGGTCTGCCTCCCGGCGTCTCGCTGGACAGAGACTACCGCCGTTTCCCTCACGGCTCCGCCCGATGGCGTGGCAGGTAAGATTCAAGCCTCCTGGTGTTCCCCCTTAGGCTCGCGGGGGTCAGCCTTTTACTAGCGAGTCTGGGCGCTCCTGGCGCGTCACGGTCGCGCTGCCGCCCCAGAGGCTGCTGGGGAGTGTGGTCCGGTCAGTCCGGTCTGCCTCCCGGCGTCTCGCTGGACAGAGACTACCGCCGTTTCCCTCACGGCTCCGCCCGATGGCGTGGCAGGTAAGATTCAAGCCTCCTGGTGTTCCCCCTTAGGCTCGCGGGGGTCAGCCTTTTACTAGCGCGTCTGGGCGCTCCTGGCGCGTCACGGTCGCGCTGCCGCCCCAGAGGCTGCTGGGGAGTGTGGTCCGGTCCGTCCGGTCTGCCTCCCGGCGTCTCGCTGGACAGAGACTACCGCCGTTTCCCTCACGGCTCCGCCCGATGGCGTGGCAGGTAAGATTCAAGCCTCCTGGTGTTCTTTATTATCATCTAATGCTCTCTAAAGAGCAAATTCACAGACTTCAGCAGATGCACCTCCTTCAGACAAGAAGTCTAAATTAATAAATGCATCAGGTAAAAGAGTAGCTACTCAATCCGCTAACCAATGGCGCATTTCCAGCACACAAGGCCTGTTAGCCAGATATGATGGAGCCCCCTGGGACGTAATGGAAAACCTACTCCAACACCTCCCAGAGGAGCATAAGAAAAGAGCACAAGAATTAGTGCAAGAAGGTAAACAAATATCTAATTCCTCCATTTGATGTGCTCTAGATGCTGCTAACACTGCAGCAAGGGGAATTAACACCAGCATTCTCCTTAGACGACGTGCATGGCTTAGGATTTTGAGGTTTAAACCGTAGGTTCAGCAATCTATTCTCAGTACTCCTTTTGACAAATAACCTTTTTGGACCTCAAGTAGATGAGGCACTCTCAAAAATGAAAAAAGACACAGAGGTAGCAAAATCTATGGGAGCACTTCAGTCCCATCTAACAGAGGCTCCTTCATTCATTTTATAGAAATAGGACCCAAAGGTAATTCCTCAGACCCTAATGCCTCCTCATATAAATCGAATACACAACCCTCTCCATCTAGAGGTTTCCATAAAGGAGGGTACAGAGGAAACAATTTTAAGGTTAGAGGTAAAGGCACACCAACACATACCTCCCCATCTCCGAATAAGCAGTGACTTGCCTACAATTCCCCTCAATCATCTTACACCTGTCAGACTTCAACAATTTTTCCCATTTGACAATCAATAACATCAGACAAATGGGTATTAGACATTATCTAACTTGGTTATTGCCTGGAGCTTACCAGCAATCCTCCCAGTATTCTACCTCGCATTCACAAACATTTGTTATAGCACCTACAGCAACTCAAACAAGAGGTACGAGCTCTAACAGGAGCTATAGAACCAGTTTCATTACAACACCAAGGGTCAAGGTTTTACTCACTGTACTCTCTAATCCATAAAGAGGACGCATCCCTAATACCATTTTTGGACCTAAGGATTTTAAACGTGTACATACTGTCAGAACATTTCCATATGGTTACGCTTTTACATCAAGGCGAATTTAGGTCCACACAAGACTTAAAGGACTCATGCTTCCACATTCCTGTGCACCCAGCACATCCCAAATATCTCATATTTGTGATAGCAGGTAATCACTATCATTTCAAAGTACTACCATTCAGAGTTACTACTGCACCCAGAGTGTTCACAAAATGTCTAGGAGTAGTAGCTACTCATCACAGAAGACAACGCCAAGAAATTAATGTCTTGTCATCAAAGCCAACACACAGCAAAACTGTTTGCAAATTACATTACATCTTCTCCATCATTGGGATTTACAGTCAGTACGCAAAAGTCCCATCTTCAACCCTCACAAATGCAGTCCTATCTTGGAGTGACTCTAAAAACTCACACAGCTCTAGCCTCTCCCTATGCAGCCAGGATTCGAAATCTTCAAACTCTGTTACTACAATTTAAAACCAACCACTAGTTAACAGTCAGGACTTTCATGCAACTACTAGGAATTATGGCATTATGCATTGCAATAATGCCTCAAGCAAGATTCCACATGCGTCCCCTCCAGGAATGCTTAGCTCGTCAGTGGAATCAATCACAGGATCAATTAAGAGATCTAGTGTTGATAGACAGCCGCACCCATCATTCTCTGCAGTGGTGGAACACAGAAAACTTATCAAAAGGGTGTCCCTTTATCAACCCTATTCCACAGATCGTACTAACAGCAGACAGATCTCTCACAGGTTGTGGTGCTCTTCTATAGAATCTCACAATTCAGGGTCTATGGGACAACAAGCACAGAAGTCTCCACATCACCTATCAAGAGCTTCTAGCTGTATATCTACCGCTAAAAGCTTTTCAGCCTCACCTCATAGGGAAAGTTGTCCTAGTCTGCACGGACAATATGACAGCTATGTACAAAAACGGGGAGAGACACTCTACAACTAACACGCCTCTCTCAGACCATTTGGCGCTGGCCAATACATCACAGAATTCATCTTCTAGGAGAGCACCTCCCAGATGGGAACAATCAAATTGCCGACATCAGTAGGATGTGGCAACAGATCCACAAATGAGAACTTCATCACCAGGTTCTCCTTCCATACCTCCAGAAATGGGGATTCCCACAAATAGATCTGTTTGGAACAACAGACAACTAAAGCTGCCCACACTTCGCCTCCAGGTTCCCACACCCTCTATCCAAAGGCAAGGTCCTATGGATTAACTGGTTAGGGATATTAGCTTACACTTTTCCACCTCTCCCTCTCCTTCCGTTTCTGGTTCAGAAACTCAGCCAAACATCACTCACACTAATTCTAGTGCCTCCCACATGGGCTCGTTAAACATGGTTCACCACACTATTAGAACGATCATTGGTTCCACATCAAAAGCTGCACCTCCATTCCAGCCTAATCACTTAGAACCATGGAGAACTCAGCCACCCAAACTCCAAGGAACTCAACCTAGTGATCTGGCTCCTGAAGACATAGAGTTTGGATACCTAAATTTACCATCAGATTGTATGACCATTCTTAAAGCAGCTAGAAAACCTACCACCAGGGCATGTTATAAGGCAAAATGGAAGAGATTTGGTGTATATTGTAATAACATTATTGATCCGCTAGATGCATCTGTACAAAATATTATTTGTTACCTTTTGCATTTACAGCGAGCTGCCTTAGCCTATACATCTATTCAAGTACACCTTGCGGCAGTAGCCGCATATCCGCAAAACTTATCCTTGTTCAAGGTTCTAGTAATTAAAGCCTTTATTGGAGGCCTCAAAAGAGTAATACCACCCATGGTACCACCTGCACCAGTTTGAAACCTTAACATCGTTCTCACAAGGCTCATGGGTCCACCTTTTGAGCCATTACACAATTCTTCATTACAATTTCTTTCATGGAAGGTTGCCTTTCTGATTGCTATCACTTCATTAAGGAGAATTGGTGAGCTATGGGCATTAACCTTAGAAGAACCCTTCTTTCAACTTCATAAAGATAGAGAAGTTCTTCGCACAAACCCAAAATTCCTTCCAAAAGTGGTTTCTGCTTTCTTTTCATATTAACCGTTGAGTTACCCGTGTTCTTTTCTCAACCTGACTCAGTCAGAACGAGCTCTTCACGCTCTTGATGTCAAAAGAGCACTATTATACTATTTTGAAAGGTCAAACGATTTTCAAAAAACAAAGCAACTTTTTGTTGCATTTGCTCCACCTCACAAAGGCAATCGTATCTCTAAATTTGGTATTTCTACATGGATAGTTAAATGTATCCAAACTTGCTATCTTAAAGCTAAAATAACTTTATCTGTACCCCCTAGAGCACATTGGACGCAAAAATAGGAGCATCTATAGCCTTTTTGGGTAACATTCCCACAGCTGATTTCCTTTATAAGGCAGCAACATGGTCTACACAACACACATTTACCAAACATTATTGTGTGGATGTGTTAGCACCTCAGCAAGCTAATGAATGACAAGCTGTGCTAAAAAACACTTTTTCAAACAACTGCAACACATACTGGTTAGCCTCCACTTTGAGAGAGTATTACTGTATAGTCTATGCAAAGCATGTGTATAAACAGCACACATGCCTCAAACGGATTATGTTACTCACCCTGTAAGCATCTGTTCTTGGCATGTAGAGCTGTAGATTCACATCTCCGGAAAACCTGTAGTTGTTGCAGTTCTCATCATTTACATTTATATGCATAGACATCTCGATTCTTCACTTACTCCATTCTCACCCTCTTGCGGGAAAACAATCTAACAATGGAGTCGATGCCCATGCGCAATATCACCGAAAGGAGGAGTCACCTTACCTTGTGACTGGAATAGACTTCTTCGAAGAAAAACAACTTGCAAACATCCGAACCCAACACTAGATGGCAGGAGTATGCAAAGCATGTGAATCTACGGCTCTACATGCCAAGAACACATGCTTACAGGGTAAGTAACATAATCCTTTTGTTAACTGGGTAATTGCCAAATGCACCTCCTGGGGATTGACAATTTGTTTTATGATGGGCAGTGACATCCACTAAGGGATCGCTACTATACTTTCTCTTCAAGTAGGAGAACCACGCCTCTAATGAAATGTGAGAATCTAGAACTTCAAAATGTAAATTCTTTTAAGAAAGGACTGTTAATAGCTTTTAAAAATCAGAACTATTTCTCATGGTGCAGGCAAATAATCGTTCGTCCTAAGCTGCAGTTTTGAATTCAGGTTATCTCTTCTTTAAAGGGTTCTTAGATGCCCTCCTCATGGCAGTTACTATATCTCTGTCTCTCAGTCGACTATGAAGCGCCAAATGGATATTTCTACTACCTTTCGAACAGGCCCTTCAAAAACTCTCTTGGGGAGTTGGATATGGGCCCTGCCGGAAACCTAGTCTGAAGAAGTTTAAATGTTTTAGTTATGTTCCCAAAAGCATCCTTAATTATGACACCAGATGTAGATTCACTAAGTAGGTGTTAAAATCAGAATGATGATTGAGAAGTAAGAACTGCAAATATTTTTAAAGGATCACACCCGTCCATTTTGCTCTTCTTCCGCTGTCTGTTGCAATGATTGCCATTGGACTCTTAATGACAGTGTCCATTCAATCCCTCCGCTGATAGTAAAGACCGAGATAAATAGGATAATGATCACTATTAACCATTGGTAACACTATGATACTTTCAATTAAAGAGAACAGAACCCCAAACACAACAATGTAGTCAATAGTAATGGCGCAATTTCTCCTTATGAATGGTGATGGTAGAGTAGCAAATTCATCCTTGCTAAGGAAGTTGATAGAGCTAACTAGATTTAACCTGCAAAACAGGTCGTTGAAGCAGTCCCCAGCTTGAGTATGCATTCAAACCGTGGCGGTCTTGGGCAGAGTTAAGCAGTTTACCCATGTCCCTTTCCTCTCACCCCCTTCCTTCCTTCCATCCCTCTCTTCTCTCCCCTCCCAACCCCGGATCCCTCTCTCACCTTGCAGGCAGATGGTTATTAGCCCCAGGACACCTTTTGGTAACAGTAGCACACTACAAATGTAAATAATAGGCAGAAGCAGGGGATCCACTATAACCGGACTTCGGGGCGGGAGGGGGGGGTTTAACACTCCCAGCCAGGGCATGTCCAAGCACTGGTCGCACACGGTGCAACAGTCTTTCCACCTTCTCCATGAATTCCCTCACTACCACTCACCAACAATACACCTCATCTCTCTATAGCACCTGTCTGACAAACATTTCATTTTTTTATAGCGCTACTCATAGTTTACTCACACTCAGTTCTGTGATGTGCATGGTACATCTTCTTTGTACCAGGCACTTTAACCTTCTGCACTATGTGGGTGACAAGAGTGCCCATGTGACTGCACGGTGAGCAATGCAACAGTGTGAGAGTAGGGTAAAAGTAGTGACTGCAGGGTGAGTGACCATATGAATTTGGGTTCGGCTGTAAGTGCAGAGTGGGACGAATTGGTGCATGGTTATTGATGGCCTTGTTTGAGTGAGCTACAGATTGAGCAGTAAGGGGGGACAGGTGAGTGAAGTGTCACATGAGTGCAGGGTGAGAAGTGTGCTTGTGTGACTGCAGGGTGAGGTACAGAGTGAACAATGCAAGCGAATTGTTAGTGCAGAGTGATCACTGTGAGAGCATGGTGAGCGGCTGAATGTTGTGAGTGCATGGTGATCAGTGTGAGTGCATTGTGATCAGTGTGAGTGCATTGTGATCGCTATGAGTGCATGGTGATCGCTATGAGTGCATGGTGATCGCTATGAGTGCATGGTGATCGCTATGAGTGCATGGTGATCGCTGGGAGTGCAGGGTGATCGCTGGGAGTGCATGGTGATCGCTGGGAGTGCAGGGTGAACGTGAAAGTGAAGGCGAGAATGAGAAGTTTGTAGTCTGAAAGCAGGGTGCATTCCCAGAAACTTGAAGCGTAGGGTTTCAGATATAAGTTAAACTATTGCTATAATGGCATTAATCCGTGTTCGAGGGTGGAGGAAATAAATAATGTGCTGATCCTGCAACAAACTTCCAGTCTAATGATTAGGGTTACCAGCTCATTATTTTGATGGCCCAGAAATAAGCAGTCACCTACAGCTGTATTTTTTGCACTTATCTGTGAATACTTAAAACAGAAAATAGAAATAGAAAGCACTTTTGATTGTGTTCTAGGGATGCCTCAATGATCCATGACTAATAATTAAAGAGAATAAAGACAGAGAAGTCACATAACTAATTAATACGTTCTTTTTTATTTATAACTCAATTTAGTGTCAAGAGCAGGTCTCTGCAGGATCTTTAAAGAACACATAGCAGGCATGTTTCTTTTGGCAACCCAACTTTATATTTCTTTTCATTAAATGCATTCTCACACTACAGCAGTATGTGTGAAAATACAAATGTAAGGAATAGGCAGAGTGGGGGCCCAGGGGGTACTGGAACCATAAAAAAACTAAGCTTTGGTAATCGGTTAACAAAGGCATGTAAATATGCTAATGGTCTTTAAAGACCTGTGAAAAACTCGGGCCGGAGATAAGACTCCAGACACTGCCCAGAGGCCCCAGGAGCGTGAGCTGAACTGCAGCAGCCCGGGCTGAGACACAGGATGGGGGAGGAAAGGGGCTGAAGATAAGGGTTTACCAATGATAAGTTACTTGTTCATCCTGACCGATCAACATCAGCCCAGGTAGGTCCAAGAAATAAAACAAAACACTAATTCTAAACGTGGCTCTCCTTCATACAGCCACTCCCACTGTTCAGACTCTCTTGATGGCCCAGGTACCTCCAGGTTGTGGAGTTGTTCCTCAAATCCAGAACTGATGGATAGGTTACTTACCTGTAATCCTAGTTCTCTTCCAGGGATATCCTCATCAAAGTCATAAGAACTGAATATTCCAGCCCATGTGCGAGGAAACCGAAATAATAAAAATTATATATGGAAAACATAAATATATATATATATATATATATATATTTATTAAAAAATATATATATATTTATATATACAGCTGGCCGTACATCTGTAATGTTCCTGGATACTGCTTGTTAGACGGGGACCCAGAGGGTCGGCCGAATACTGGGGGAGAGGCCTCCGATGAGGGCCGTCTCCGGCGATCGTACAGACAAGTCACTTCCCTCCCCACAGATAGACACCACACAAGGATGAGATCACACTCTTTATATAGGGTTCTTGAGGCAAGGTTATCAGCAGTACAGGAGATTCAGGACTCGAGGGTCCTCTCAATTCTAGTCTCTGTAGGGAAAGGGGGTAGCGGGACAGTCTTGGTACCGGATCGGTACAGGAGGTGGCAGGAGGGAAGCTCACAATCCTCGAGCTTAGGAGTCTGCGGGGTCGGGCCGCGGCAGCGCCAGCAGGCCGAGGCGATGGTTCAAAATGGCGGAGGGCCGCGGCAGCGCCAGCAGGCCAAGATGATGGTTCACGTTGCCGAGGGCCGCGGCAGCGCCAGCAGGCCAAGATGATGGTTCAAGTTGCAGAGGGCCGCGGCAGCGCCAGCAGGCCAAGATGATGGTTCACGTTGCAGCGGGCCGCGGCAGCGCCAGCAGGCCAAGATGATGGTTCACGTTGCAGAGGGCCGCGGCAGCGCCAGCAGGCCAAGATGATGGTTCACGTTGCAGAGGGCCGCGGCAGCGCCAGCAGGCCAAGACGAAGGGTTCAGAGAGCAGGGCTGCGGCAGCGCCAGCAGTCCGCCAAGGATGAGTTCTTCTCGGTGTCTCTCGACTCCAGGATACAATTGCCTTCCTGGTCTGGGGCTGCCCCAGTTATAGGTCTGGTTCCCTTTGATGTCCGGACCCTCGCGCCTTGAGGTCGGGAGGTCCGGGATGAGGGAGTCCCGACACCCAGCAGGGGGTTGGAGCCAGCGCCCAGGGAGGCCGGGGGTGATCGACACCCGGCGGAGGAGAGCCATTCTTCTTTCATTGACCTGCCAAGTGGTCTCTTTACCTCCTGTGTGGAGGTTGGTGCCTCGATGTCGGGGCCGGGCCAGGCCCAGGGTTGGGGTCGAGTCGAGGCCACGTGGCCTTGTGTTGTAGTGTCCAAAGATGGCTGCCGGGCCGGGGCCATGGTGCTGACGGGGACCCGGCCAGCCGGTACGGGAGGGTTCAGGAGCTGGAGTCCCGGTGTGGACGGGTTGTGGATTACCTCGGGGGGTTGCCGGGGTGGCTCTTGCTGGGGATTCAGGGAGAGCCGGGGTCCGGGCCCTGTTGTGCGTAGGGGGGGGTGGCCCGGCTACGAGGCCTGTCCAACATACGTCCCCCCCAGCTGAAGGCAGGGAGAGTCAGCCATCCTCTTGGGGACTCTCCTCGCCGAGGCGGAAAAAGCGTGACAGGCCGTCTGCGTTGGCGTGGTCCTGGCCTGGACGATGCTCCACAGTGAAGTCCATCCCCTGTAAGGAGATGGACCAGCGCAACAGTTTCGGGTTCTCCCCCCGCATCTGCATCAGCCATTGCAGGGGTCGGGGGTCTGTCTGCACCCGAAAGGGGGTGCCGAAGAGGTAGGGCCGGAGCTTCTTGAGGGCCCATACTACGGCGAAGGCCTCCCTCTCGATGGTGCTCAGCGCTGTTCCCGGGCCAGCAGGCGTCGGCTGATGAATGCCACTGGCTGATCGACTCCCTCGGTGTTGAGTTGGGAGAGGACGGCCCCCACGCCATGATCGGAGGCGTCCGTCTGTACGATGAATTCCCGGCCGTAGTTGGGAGCCTGGAGCACGGGGGCAGTGCACATGGCGGCCTTCAGCTTGGGGGTGACCCCAGGGGTGAGAGAGAACAAGGATGCGAATCGTGTCAGGAGAGCTTGACAGTCTTGGCGTTGCTCCGGGGACAAGGCCTCGGAGAGTCTGACCCCTTCCACAAAGCCATCCTGCTCGAGGGTCCTCAGCAGGTCCGGGAGGGGCTCGGAGTCTTCTTCCGTCCCATTATCGGTAGCCATCAGGAGACTGAGTTCTGAGCGTACAAAATGGGGCTTGAGTCTGTTGGCGTGGAGGACCCGTAGGGGGTCCCGGGTAGTTTCCATGTCGATTAAGTAGGTGACGGGCCCCTTGCGTTCGATCACCTTGAAGGGTCCGGACCATTTGTCCTGTAGGGCACAGGGTTCAACCGGGGACATCACCCAGACCTGCTGTCCCGGCTCGAACTCGAGGGAGGAGGCGTGCTGATCATACCATTTCTTCATGTCTTCCTGACTGGCTTCAAGGTTGACTCTGGCGATCTCCCTGAATCGCCGGGTCTGGTTGCGAAGGGCCAAGAGGTATTTGTATACATCCGGGGGAGTTTTCTGGGGGGGCCTCTCCCAACCTTCTTTGACTAGGCTGAGGGGACCCCGGACGGGGTGCCCGTACAGGAGTTCAAATGGGCTGAAGCCTAGGGATTTTTGAGGGACCTCTCGGTAGGCGAACAGGAGGCACGGTAGTAGCACGTCCCACTGGCGACGGAGGGGCTTTTCTAGGCCCATGATCATTCCTTTGAGAGTGCGGTTAAACCGCTCGACCAATCCATTTCCTTGTGGGTGATAGGGGGTCGTGAATTTGTAGGTGACCCCGCACTGTTGCCAGAGAGACTTCATGTATTTCGAGATGAAGTTCGTGCCACTGTCGCTGACGACCTCCCGGGGAAAGCCCACCCGGGAGAAGATCCCCATCAGGGCTCGGCCTACCACAGGCGCCGTCACGGTTCGAAGAGGGATAGCCTCGGGATAGCGGGTGGCGTGGTCCACCAGGACCAGGATGAACCGGTGTCCTTGGGCGGTTCGGGGGTCCAGGGGCCCCGCCATGTCTATTCCCACCCGTTCGAACGGGGTGGTGACGACGGGAAAAGGCTGCAAGGGTGCTTTGGTTTTTCGGCCACTTTTTCCGCTGGCCTGGCAGGTGGGGCAGGCCTTGCAGTGGTTGGTGACATCTTTTCTCATTCGGGGCCAGTAAAAGTGGGTCACCAGGCGGTCGTACGTTTTGTCCTGTCCCAGGTGTCCGGCAAGTGGTATATCGTGGGCTAAGTTCAAGAGGAAATCTCTGAAGCGGAGGGGCACCACCAGCACCCGACTGGCCCCCAGTTCTGCAATCCTTTGCTCACTGTAGAGCAGGTCATTGTCCCAGTAGATCCAGTGGGCCCCCGAGGTGTCCCCTGCGCTCTGGGCAAGGGCTTGCTGCCGGAGTCCCTCGAGGGAGGGACAGGTTCTTTGTTCTTGTTGGAATTGTTCCTGGGTGGGACCCCCCTCTTGACGCCACTGGGCCAGGTCGGGGAGATCCGGGAGCCGACCGGGTCCTTCTTCGGTTTGGGCCGGGGGACTTGCTTCTGGGGTGGCCTCCTCTGGGACAATCGCGGGAGGAGGCTCCGGCCACTCGGATTCTTCTGGACTGGGGACGGCACGGGCGGTCATGGACCGGGTCGTGGCACAGACCCATTCGGGGAGGCCCAGCATCCCCAGGTGCTCTCTCCGTTCGACTGCTGCCCAGGGAGAACTTTCGAGATCGTTCCCCAGGAGGCAATCCACGGGGGCATCATCGCGGACAGTCACTTTCAGCATCCCTGATACTCCTCCCCATTCGAAGGGGACGTAGGCCATTTGACATAGACTTTCTGAGTTGTCGGCCGACCGGACAGGGCAAAGAATGTTCGGCAAGATCTGGTCCGGGGCCACCAGATGACCGCGGACCGCGGTCACACTGGCCCCGGTGTCGCGGAGGGCTTCCGCCCGGCGGCCATTAATATTGACCCACTGGCTGTACTTCTGCGTGTTGGCGGGAAGGGGGGCCCGAGGGATCAGGTCTCGTTCCCCTAAGCAAACCAGGGACATGGCGGCCGGTTCCCACTCAGGCTGGTCGGTTTCGTACTCTTCTTGGTCTTCTGGGGTTTGCTCTTCCCCCAGGGCTACAGCAGCGACCTGGCGGGGTAAAGGGTTCGGGTTCTTTGGGCAATTGGGATCATTTGCGTAGTGGCCGGGTCGCTGGCATCGGTGGCAAGTAATGTTGGCTCGGGAGCCGGGTCGCATCGGGGGGTTTCCCCTGCCGGCCGGGGGGTTGCTGGCGGGAGTCACCGGGCCGGTGTCCCTACCCCGACCCTGGCCTCCTCCTCCACGGGGGCGATGGGGCCCTTGGGCAGTTCTGTGCGCTTCGCTGGGTCCGTTTCGGCCAACTCGGGTGCTTTCCCATCGGTCAGCTTCGGCGGCGAGTTGCCGAGGTTCCGTTAGTTTACTGTCCAGGAGGTGCTGCCTGAGTTCGATGAAGCAGTTGTTAGAAAGGTGCTCCCACACAACAAGGTCAAAGAGCTGCTCGTAGGTGGTCACGTTGCTGCCCTTGATCCACCCCTCGAAGGCCCGGCTAAAGAAGTTCACGTACTCCACCCAAGTTGTACCCGGGATCCGTTTGCAGTCGCGGAACCGCTGGCGGTACATCTCGGGTGTGAGTCCGTATCGAGTGAGGAGGGCGGCTTTCATGTGGTCGTAGGATGTCATCGGATGGTCCGGGAGTTGCAGCAGGGCGTCTCGCCCTTCGTTGACAAACCTCCCCCATAACCCGGCTCCCCAGTCGCTCCGGGGAATCCGGTGGGAGGTCATGGCTACCTCGTACGCTTTGAACCATTGCTGGATGTCATCGTTCTTGTAGTACTCTCTGACGACATCTTTGGGTATGTGGACCTTGGGGTCTGTAGGGGCAGGAGTGTTCGTGCGCTCGGGGACCCCGAGTTCCTTGTTCTGCTTCCGAATCTCTAGTTCTTTGAGGTTGCGCTCATGTTCGTAGGTTAGCTTCTTCTCTTCTAGCTCTCTCTGCCTTTGTTTCTCTTCTCGCTCCTCTCGCAGCCGTAAGTGTTCCAACGTTATTTTTTGTTCCGCCAATTTGAGCTCTCCATCTAAGCGAAGTCGTGCCAGTTCTAATTCATGGAGCCTGCTTTTTTCCCGTTCCCGGACCTCTTCTGGGGAGAGACCCGATCTTCTTTCTTCCGTCAGCGTGGGGCTTGTTTCGGGTGTCTCGTGGCTTCGTGTTTGGGGTACGGTCGTATCCGTCTCCGCCCAAGATTCCAGGGCTCGTTTGAAGTCCTCTTTCGTGCTCAGTCCTGTGGTTGGAATGCCTAATAAGATGCAAAATTGTTTCAGTTCTCTGTGGTTGTATTCTTCCAGCTTTTCCATCTGGAATTTTTCTGTTGCTCCGCTCTCTTTTGTTGTCATGGTGGTTGTGTGTCGTGGGGCGAGTGACCCTCTGTACGATTATGCGTAGGTTCGGATCGCGCCGCTGGCCACCAATGTTAGACGGGGACCCAGAGGGTCGGCCGAATACTGGGGGAGAGGCCTCCGATGAGGGCCGTCTCCGGCGATCGTACAGACAAGTCACTTCCCTCCCCACAGATAGACACCACACAAGGATGAGATCACACTCTTTATATAGGGTTCTTGAGGCAAGGTTATCAGCGGTACAGGAGATTCAGGACTCGAGGGTCCTCTCAATTCTAGTCTCTGTAGGGAAAGGGGGTAGCGGGACAGTCTTGGTACCGGATCGGTACAGGAGGTGGCAGGAGGGAAGCTCACAATCCTCGAGCTTAGGAGTCTGCGGGGTCGGGCCGCGGCAGCGCCAGCAGGCCGAGGCGATGGTTCAAAATGGCGGAGGGCCGCGGCAGCGCCAGCAGGCCAAGATGATGGTTCACGTTGCCGAGGGCCGCGGCAGCGCCAGCAGGCCAAGATGATGGTTCAAGTTGCAGAGGGCCGCGGCAGCGCCAGCAGGCCAAGATGATGGTTCACGTTGCAGCGGGCCGCGGCAGCGCCAGCAGGCCAAGATGATGGTTCACGTTGCAGAGGGCCGCGGCAGCGCCAGCAGGCCAAGATGATGGTTCACGTTGCAGAGGGCCGCGGCAACGCCAGCAGGCCAAGATGATGGTTCACGTTGCAGAGGGCCGCGGCAGCGCCAGCAGGCCAAGATGATGGTTCACGTTGCAGAGGGCCGCGGCAGCGCCAGCAGACCAAGACGAAGGGTTCAGAGAGCAGGGCTGCGGCAGCGCCAGCAGTCCGCCAAGGATGAGATCTTCTCGGTGTCTCTCGACTCCAGGATACAACTGCCTTCCTGGTCTGGGGCTGCCCCAGTTATAGGTCTGGTTCCCTTTGATGTCCGGACCCTCGCGCCTTGAGGTCGGGAGGTCCGGGATGAGGGAGTCCCGACACCCAGCAGGGGGTTGGAGCCAGCGCCCAGGGAGGCCGGGGGTGATCGACACCCGGCGGAGGAGAGCCGTTGACGCCTTCTTCTTTCATTGACCTGCCAAGTGGTCTCTTTACCTCCTGTGTGGAGGTTGGTGCCTCGATGTCGGGGCCGGGCCAGGCCCAGGGTTGGGGTCGAGTCGAGGCCACGTGGCCTCGTGTTGTAGTGTCCAAAGATGGCTGCCGGGCCGGGGCCATGGTGCTGACGGGGACCCGGCCAGCCGGTACGGGAGGGTTCAGGAGCTGGAGTCCCGGTGTGGACGGGTTGTGGATTACCTCGGGGGGTTGCCGGGGTGGCTCTTGCTGGGGATTCAGGGAGAGCCGGGGTCCGGGCCCTGTTGTGCGTAGTGGGGGGTGGCCCGGCTACGAGGCCTGTCCGAGGCGGAAAAAGCGTGACAGGCCGTCTGCGTTGGCGTGGTCCTGGCCTGGACGATGCTCCACAGTGAAGTCCATCCCCTGTAAGGAGATGGACCAGCGCAACAGTTTCGGGTTCTCCCCCCGCATCTGCATCAGCCATTGCAGGGGTCGGGGGTCTGTCTGCACCCGAAAGGGGGTGCCGAAGAGGTAGGGCCGGAGCTTCTTGAGGGCCCATACTACGGCGAAGGCCTCCCTCTCGATGGTGCTCCAGCGCTGTTCCCGGGCCAGCAGGCGTTGGCTGATGAATGCCACTGGCTGATCGACTCCCTCGGTGTTGGGTTGGGAGAGGACGGCCCCCACGCCATGATCGGAGGCGTCCGTCTGTACGATGAATTCCCGGCCGTAGTCGGGAGCCTGGAGCACGGGGGCAGTGCACATGGCGGCCTTCAGCTTGGGGGTGACCCCAGGGGTGAGAGAGAACAAGGATGCAAATCGTGTCAGGAGAGCTTGACAGTCTTGGCGTTGCTCCGGGGACAAGGCCTCGGAGAGACTGACCCCTTCCACGGAGCCATCCTGCTCGAGGGTCCTCAGCAGGTCCGGGAGGGGCTCGGAGTCTTCTTCCGTCCCATTATCGGTAGCCATCAGGAGACTGAGTTCTGAGCGTACAAAATGGGGCTTGAGTCTGTTGGCGTGGAGGACCCGTAGGGGGTCCCAGGAAGTTTCCATGTCGATTAAGTAGGTGACGGGCCCCTTGCGTTCGATCACCTTGAAGGGTCCGGACCATTTGTCCTGTAGGGCACAGGGTTCAACCGGGGACATCACCCAGACCTGCTGTCCCGGCTCGAACTCGAGGGAGGAGGCGTGCTGATCATACCATTTCTTCATGTCTTCCTGACTGGCTTCAAGGTTGACTCTGGCGATCTCCCTGAATCGCCGGGTCTGGTTGCGAAGGGCCAAGAGGTATTTGTATACATCCGGGGGAGTTTTCTGGGGGGGCCTCTCCCAACCTTCTTTGACTAGGCTGAGGGGACCCCGGACGGGGTGCCCGTACAGGAGTTCAAATGGGCTGAAGCCTAGGGATTTTTGAGGGACCTCTCGGTAGGCGAACAGGAGGCACGGTAGTAGCACGTCCCACTGGCGACGGAGGGGCTCTTCTAGGCCCATGATCATTCCTTTGAGAGTGCGGTTAAACCGCTCGACCAATCCATTTCCTTGTGGGTGATAGGGGGTCGTGAATTTGTAGGTGACCCCGCACTGTTGCCAGAGAGACTTCATGTATTTCGAGATGAAGTTCGTGCCCCTGTCGCTGACGACCTCCCGGGGAAAGCCCACCCGGGAGAAGATACCCATCAGGGCTCGGCCTACCACAGGCGCCGTCACGGTTCGAAGAGGGATAGCCTCGGGATAGCGGGTGGCGTGGTCCACCAGGACCAGGATGAACCGGTGTCCTTGGGCGGTTCGGGGGTCCAGGGGCCCCACCATGTCTATTCCCACCCGTTCAAACGGGGTGGTGACGACGGGAAAAGGCTGCAAGGGTGCTTTGGTTTTTCGGCCACTTTTTCCGCTGGCCTGGCAGGTGGGGCAGGCCTTGCAGTGGTTGGTGACATCTTTTCTCATTCGGGGCCAGTAAAAGTGGGTCACCAGGCAGTCGTACGTTTTGTCCTGTCCCAGGTGTCCGTCAAGTGGTATATCGTGGGCTAAGTTCAAGAGGAAATCTCTGAAGCGGAGGGGCACCACCAGCACCCGACTGGCCCCCAGTTCTGCAATCCTTTGCTCACTGTAGAGCAGGTCATTGTCCCAGTAGATCCAGTGGGCCCCCGAGGTGTCCCCTGCGCTCTGGGCAAGGGCTTGCTGCCGGAGTCCCTCGAGGGAGGGACAGGTTCTTTGTTCTTGTTGGAATTGTTCCTGGGTGGGACCCCCCTCTTGACGCCACTGGGCCAGGTCGGGGAGGTCCGGGAGCCGACCGGGTCCTTCTTCGGTTTGGGCCGGGGGACTTGCTTCTGGGGTGGCCTCCTCTGGGACAATCGCGGGAGGAGGCTCCGGCCACTCGGATTCTTCTGGACTGGGGACGGCACGGGCGGTCATGGACCGGGTCGTGGCACAGACCCATTCGGGGAGGCCCAGCATCCCCAGGTGCTCTCTCCGTTCGACTGCTGCCCAGGGAGAACTTTCGAGATCGTTCCCCAGGAGGCAATCCACGGGGGCATCATCGCGGACAGTCACTTTCAGCATCCCTGATACTCCTCCCCATTCGAAGGGGACGTAGGCCATTTGACATAGACTTTCTGAGTTGTCGGCCGACCGGACAGGGCAAAGAATGTTCGGCAAGATCTGGTCCGGGGCCACCAGATGACCGCGGACCGCGGTCACACTGGCCCCGGCGTCGCGGAGGGCTTCCGCCCGGCGGCCATTAATGTTGACCCACTGGCTGTATTTCTGCGTGTTGGCGGGAAGGGGGGCCCGAGGGATCAGGTCTCGTTCCCCTAAGCAAACCAGGGACATGGCGGCCGGTTCCCACTCAGGCTGGTCGGTTTCGTACTCTTCTTGGTCTTCTGGGGTTTGCTCTTCCCCCAGGGCTACAGCAGCGACCTGGCGGGGTAAAGGGTTCGGGTTCTTTGGGCAATTGGGATCATTTGCGTAGTGGCCGGGTCGCTGGCATCGGTGGCAAGTAATGTTGGCTCGGGAGCCGGGTCGCATCGGGGGGTTTCCCCTGCCGGCCGGGGGCGGGGGGTTGCTGGCGGGAGTCACCGGGCCGGTGTCCCTACCCCGACCCTGGCCTCCTCCTCCACGGGGGCGATGGGGCCCTTGGGCAGTTCTGCGCGCTTCGCTGGGTCCGTTTCGGCCAACTCGGGTGCTTTCCCATCGGTCAGCTTCGGCGGCGGGTTGCCGAGGTTCCGTTAGTTTACTGTCCAGGAGGTGCTGCCTGAGTTCGATGAAGCAGTTGTTAGTGAGGTGCTCCCACACAACAAGGTCAAAGAGCTGCTCGTAGGTGGTCACGTTGCTGCCCTTGATCCACCCCTCGAAGGCCCGGCTAAAGAAGTTCACGTACTCCACCCAAGTTGTACCCGGGATCAGTTTGCAGTCGCGGAACCGCTGGCGGTACATCTCGGGTGTGAGTCCGTATCGAGTGAGGAGGGCGGCTTTCATGTGGTCGTAGGATGTCATCGGATGGTCCGGGAGTTGCAGCAGGGCGTCTCGCCCTTCGTTGACAAACCTCCCCCATAACCCGGCTCCCCAGTCGCTCCGGGGAATCCGGTGGGAGGTCATGGCTACCTCGTACGCTTTGAACCATTGCTGGATGTCATCGTTCTTGTAGTACTCTCTGACGACATCTTTGGGTATGTGGACCTTGGGGTCTGTAGGGGCAGGAGTGTTCGTGCGCTCGGGGACCCCGAGTTCCTTGTTCTGCTTCCGAATCTCTAGTTCTTTGAGGTTGCGCTCATGTTCGTAGGTTAGCTTCTTCTCTTCTAGCTCTCTCTGCCTTTGTTTCTCTTCTCGCTCCTCTCGGAGCCGTAAGTGTTCCAACGTTATTTTTTGTTACGCCAATTTGAGCTCTCCATCTAAGCGAAGTCGTGCCAGTTCTAATTCATGGAGCCTGCTTTTTTCCCGTTCCCGGACCTCTTCTGGGGAGAGACCCGATCTTCTTTCTTCCGTCGGCGTGGGGCTTGTTTCGGGTGTCTCGTGGCTTCGTGTTTGGGGTACGGTCGTATCCGTCTCCGCCCAAGATTCCAGGGCTCGTTTGAAGTCCTCTTTCGTGCTCAGTCCTGTGGTTGGAATGCCTAATAAGATGCAAAATTGTTTCAGTTCTCTGTGGTTGTATTCTTCCAGCTTTTCCATCTGGAATTTTTCTGTTGCTCCGCTCTCTTTTGTTGTCATGGTGGTTGTGTGTCGTGGGGCGAGTGACCCTCTGTACGATTATGCGTAGGTTCGGATCGCGCCGCTGGCCACCAATGTTAGACGGGGACCCAGAGGGTCGGCCGAATACTGGGGGAGAGGCCTCCGATGAGGGCCGTCTCCGGCGATCGTACAGACAAGTCACTTCCCTCCCCACAGATAGACACCACACAAGGATGAGATCACACTCTTTATATAGGGTTCTTGAGGCAAGGTTATCAGCGGTACAGGAGATTCAGGACTCGAGGGTCCTCTCAATTCTAGTCTCTGTAGGGAAAGGGGGTAGCGGGACAGTCTTGGTACCGGATCGGTACAGGAGGTGGCAGGAGGGAAGCTCACAATCCTCGAGCTTAGGAGTCTGCGGGATCGGGCCGCGGCAGCGCCAGCAGGCCGAGGCGATGGTTCAAAATGGCGGAGGGCCGCGGCAGCGCCAGCAGGCCAAGATGATGGTTCACGTTGCCGAGGGCCGCGGCAGCGCCAGCAGGCCAAGATGATGGTTCAAGTTGCAGAGGGCCGCGGCAGCGCCAGCAGGCCAAGATGATGGTTCACGTTGCAGCGGGCCGCGGCAGCGCCAGCAGGCCAAGATGATGGTTCACGTTGCAGAGGGCCGCGGCAGCGCCAGCAGGCCAAGATGATGGTTCACGTTGCAGAGGGCCGCGGCAGCGCCAGCAGGCCAAGATGATGGTTCACGTTGCAGAGGGCCGCGGCAGCGCCAGCAGGCCAAGACGAAGGGTTCAGAGAGCAGGGCTGCGGCAGCGCCAGCAGTCCGCCAAGGATGAGTTCTTCTCGGTGTCTCTCGACTCCAGGATACAACTGCCTTCCTGGTCTGGGGCTGCCCCAGTTATAGGTCTGGTTCCCTTTGATGTCCGGACCCTCGCGCCTTGAGGTTGGGAGGTCCGGGATGAGGGAGTCATTTGAGATGTCATCAGTGATGTCACTGACCATGTCATGAATGATCTAATATGTGACATCATCAGCAGTGGATTGCGGGTGCGCGAAATATAGTTAGTACAACTAACTATATAGGAGCAATTTCAATGGTTTTGTATGAGTAAAATGTCCAGCTAACTATAACACCACTAAAACTTATAGTTTTTTGAATGAATTTCAAAGGTTTTTTAAAAGCTAATTCCTAACTATATAACTCCTGAAACCTATGTTTTTTTTCAGTGAATTTCAAAGGTTTTTTTAAATGCTAATTCCTAACTATATAAGGCCTGAAACCTATGGTTTTTTCAGTGAATTTCAAAGGTTTTTTTAAATGCTAATTCCTAACAATATAAGGCCTGAAACCTATGGTTTTTTCAGTGAATTCGCAAGGTTTTTTAAATGCTAATTCCTAACTATATAAGGCCTGAAACCTATGTTTTTTTCAGTGAATTGCAAAGGTTTTTTAAATGCTAATTCCTAACTATATAAGGCCTGAAACCTATGTTTTTTTCAGTGAATTGCAAAGGTTTTTTAAATGCTAATTCCTAACTATATAAGGCCTGAAACCTATGTTTTTTTCAGTGAATTTCAAAGGTTTTTTAAATGCTAATTCTATTAGCGGATAACGTTTAAATATATTAATATCCTAGTGGGACCACCTGAGCAGCCCTAAGGGGTCAGGGTGTTTCTACCCTGCCCCCTTTTTGTGTTCTACACGTTTGTTTTTCTGCTTTCTTGTGCCTAATTCCTAACTATATAAGGCCTGAAACCTATGTTTTTTTCAGTGAATTTAAGTGTGCCATACTTTTGTCATAAGTAAGACTGTTAGCGCTCTAGTTGTTCTTTAGAACACTCTGGGACATTCTGTCATTGGGCTATAGTTGGGCTACATCTGGCTAATATTTGGGCTACATTTGTTTTTTTTTTGTCTCTGGTGGCCATCTTTGGGCTACATTGGGCTACATTTGGGCTCTAACATATATATAGCCCAATGTAGCCCAATATATATTATTTCAAAGATAATTTTCGTAAAAACCACTGGAGCATATATCTTGAGACATAGCAAAGGCACATCGGGCTACCAGTCCCTACAATTTTGCCAAGTTTGGAAAACCATTCAGCCGTTCGGGCTAAAAGTGAGTCCAACCGCCCTATGGAAATTAACATGGGGGAAACACGTTTTGGGACCCCCCTTTTATCTCGGGCCCCGCTTGACGGATCCCCCCGAAACTTTAAGGGAAGGACTTCAGGTGTGCCATACTTTTGTCATAAGTAAGACTGTTAGCGCTCTAGTTGTTCTTTAGAACACTCTGGGACATTCTGCCATTGGGCTATAGTTGGGCTACATCTGGCTGATATTTGGGCTACATTTGTTTTTTTTTGTCTCTGGTGGCCATCTTTGGGCTACATTGGGCTACATTTGGGCTCTAACATATATATATATATAGCCCAATGTAGCCCAATATATATTATTTCAAAGGTAATTTTCATAAAAACCACTGGAGCATATATCTTGAGACATAGCAAAGGCACATCGGGGTACCAGTCCCTACAATTTTGCCAAGTTTGGTGGAAATCCATTCAGCCGTTCGGGCTAAAAGTGAGTCCAACCGCCCTATGGAAATTAACATGGGGAAAACACGTTTTGGGACCCCCCTTTTATCTCGGCCCCCGATTGACGAATCCCCCCCCCAAACTTTCAGGGAAGGAGCGGAGAGCCGCGAGGCAAATTTGAGGCAGATTCCCCAACCGGCGCCAAAGTTCTTCCCAATAGAATGTTGCAATTTCCCTATGGAAAACAATCCTAACTATATATACCTACTGGCTATCGCCAGTAGGTAATATCTGTGTATATATATATATATATATATATATATATATATATATATATATGTAGCTGTATATATATGTTTTCCATATATCATTTTTATTATTTCGGGGTCCCCGCACATGGACAGGAATATTCAGTTCTTATGACTTTGATGAGGATATCCCTGGAAGACATATATAACTTTTTCTCATACCAATGCAGCACCCATCTAAGAGGCTAAACAGTGTAATAAAACACATAAACTGCATATGTAAAATACATAATATATATATATATATATATATATATATATATATATATATATATATATCCACCGATTCGGCTCTCCAGTGCAGACCCCTGGCGCTCACATATCCGGTGCTGTACTCCTCAGCAGAGCCACGCTTTTAAATATCCAACACACCTCCCCACAAAAGGAATTGAGTACGCACTCACAAAGTTGTCCGTTTCCCAACGTTTTTATTTGCAGTAACTTCCAGCAAACAGGCAAATAATGACAAATTGTGTTTTGCAGTTGATTAATTGGTCAATTTTCCATGTCTTTTTGTTGGCCATCTCCAGTTCTTTGGTGTTTTTGGCAATACAACAAACCTTACAGCCAGAACAATGATAAAATCCCTTTGGTTTGTACCAAGCTTCTGGTTTTTTCTGTTCTTGGAAATGACTGTAGATTAGTTTGTCCTTAGGGTTTTTGGCCCTTCTGTTGAAAATTAGTACGTTTTGGTGAACATTATCTGCGCCATCTTGCCTCTTCCCCTGATGCCACACTTTTGTCGTGCGCGCCCGCCATTTTTTTAAGATGCCCCGATCAGAGCGAACCCTTTTGCATGCTGCTGGCCCCTGACATAGCCCTTCGCCTACACTAAGCCTGCACGCTGACCACCCCCTGCTTGCACCTGCCTTGAGTCATAAACCCCTCTTCGGCGCTGCTCTGCCCCAGGCCCTCATCCTGTTCCCAGCGCGACACCACCCTGCCTCCCTTTCATGATCTCCGGCCCTTAGATGCAAACCCCTTTTTCCCCGTGTGCCCGTTTTGTCTTCCCCGTTCCCAGGCCGACACCCAGCTCTGCCGATACCATCCCTTGCCCCTCCCCGTACAATAGAAAGCTTCCCCCATCAAAGGATCCCCGGGTTGATCAAAGCCCCCACTCCATGAGATCCGATCGAACCCCCTACATTCCGTGAATCGGCGGAATATCCAGCTGCGTGATACTCATCACCTGTTGTGACTAGGGTGGGGACTTCAACTGTAAATGTGTGTGGGAACGGGCCCAAAGGGGATTTCCGGGAATGTCTTTTTCATACATCAAAGCTTTAACATGAATGTGTAATGTACAATAAAGTCATAAACTTGTGTATAAGAGGCCAGGCCTCAGGGATGCAGTTAGAGCACCTCAGAACGATACCTTCTGTCCGTTTCGTTGTGTTCTCCTCCGGAGAGAATAAAAACCTTGTTTCCTGCTTTCCAGTCTCCAGCGCCTGCCTCTTCATTTGATTAAATAACTAGAGGGTCACAGAGGCAATACCGCCGGGCAAATATCGATTGTCCCCGACCCGCCTCAGGTTTTTACAATTGGCGTCCCAAGCGTGGGGCCCATCAGCGACTCGTGGATCCAGTGGGAGAGGTCCCGACGACAGAGTGAACGACTGCAACGATCGGGAGAGCTCTTGCCCAATAGACCCTCGTCTGGCAGCCGATCATCCGAACTTCACTAGTTCCGAACAGACCTCTCTCGAGTGATCTACGGTCCTGACTGGGGACCATCAGGAGTGCCGTGAGAAATACGAGAAAAAGAGGACGATCGGGCGCTGGATTCGGAAGACAAGAAACTGTCCATATGGTCCGGGTAAGGTCGTAATAATTGCTTGATTGCTTGATTGTTTAAAAATACTAGTATTGCTCTTTTTATTTTATTTGGAGATTCACTGTCTACAAACGGAGAAACAACGGGCTCTCTCTTTGCAAGCAGTGGAGGATAGGTAGGGCAACAGCCGTGCTTATTTTTTCTCCCCCACTCAATAATCACTTGAAACTGAACTGTTGTTCGCAAACTATTGTTTCCTGGAGATTCCCTGTCTGCAAACAGGGAAGAGACCACCCTTTTTGCAGATAGTGAAAAGGGTAGGTAACGCAGATCTTTGCGGACCTACTCATTCTCCCCATTGTTATTTATTGGTCTTTTGTTATTTTGATCCATGAGGTATTCACTGCCTGCAAACAACGTAGAATAGAAATATTCTGTCCGGTCTTTGCACCTAGTGATAAGATAGGCAGTGCTGACTTTTTAGTCCCTCGTTACGAGCCGTCATGTCTGTCTTCTCCCCACTGATGAATAGCCTGTTTAGCCCGGACCGTGTATTAGAGGTGGACCATATAGCTCCACTAGAAGGCACCCCTAATAAGGACATGTTCATAAACTATGGATTAGTCACCATAGCCTATAATAAATTGTGGCACAGGTATACCGAAGATAGTCAAGACAAACAGTGGCCACTGGCAGGATCCTTTGACCTTGATAAAATAGAAACGTTAGAAATAGCCCTTCGAAATAATAAGACAACGCCAATTATGCTCGACAGTCTCGGTATGTGGCGCAGAGAGGCTATGCAACGACAGAGAAAAGACGAGGACAAACCAAGTAGGGAAATATACCGACAGGACAACCCCAGGACACCGCTACCCACAACTTATCCCCCGACACTATGCAAAAGACGACCAGACTTAGGGCAAAACCAATGCGCTTTTTGTAGGTATGTCGGACACTGGAAAGCCCAATGCCCGACTCTACTGAGCGTGAGTAAAGGCAAAGGGCCGACAGGAACGACAGACCGGCAGTACAAGAAAAAGCGCGAGACAAAGAAGAACCCGACTTACATAGACAGACCAGACAGAACCACCACGTTTGATTATGCCCGATGGCACAGATTTCGCCAGGACAATTTCAGCGGCATGCTCAAATTCTCCTAGGTCGGGCAACGTCAAGACGGGAACCCAGCCTCGTTTCAAATTCACAGACGGAAAGAGATAATTATGACCAATAACTGTTTTATATTCGTCTTGGGTCTTTGTATGTCGTATTTGTACTGTCCCCCCGTCTGAGTTTGTGTGTATGTAATGTACGAATCTGCGTCATCCCTCTACACGTGTTTCCGTGTTACTCAACCTCTGTTAGCAGAAACTTAGCATAAAAGCAACCTGAAAAGAAAGAAATGGTAAAACAAAATCCGTAGACCATTAATGAACTTGAACTTTTAATTTAACACAACAAACAAGGAATAATAACGGTAAACTGTAGAAAATGAAAGTCAAACAGAACATTCCCCCCCCCCCCATACTGGAACCTTCCAAAGTAGGGCAGGGTTACGGCTACGCCCAACCAAAGACAACCCATATAAGGCGGGCCCGACCGCCAACTCTTGGTCAGGAAATCTTAACGTATGGGGGAGCCGGAGGAGAGGCAGGAGCCAGCGGCCCGGGCAGTTGTAGGTAGTCCCGCCACATGTCTCTTCAGCCAGCCGCAACGGGCCTGGATAGACTTAAGTAGTCCCGCCACATGTCCAGAGGAGAACGAGGCACCCTTTTTTCCTTTTCTCTTCCGTAACAGCCGCAGCAGCTCTGGACGGCGGGATGTCCTGCACGTACCTCCACAACAATTTGTCCAAGTTGGGCTGGGAGGGAGAGGCGACGCGGACGAGCCTCTCCCACCTCCACCGATGGAGGTTTCCCAGCCCCCGGCCCGACGCCGAACACCCCCAGTCAGGCGATGGTGCCAATACTTCCACAGCACCGAACACACCATGGTGGCACCCCAGTACTTGCGCAGCACCGAACGTGCAATGGTGGCCATACTCCCACAGCACCGAGCACAGGTCTTGGGGAACACCGGATGTGGAGAAACCTTCATGCGGGGCGATGAAAAGGAGCGGCCTGGAGTGCACCGGGAGAAGGAGACGATGCGAACCAGTCTCCCTCGCCCCCCAGGTGGGGGCATCACAGCTGCACCCCAGCCGAACGTCCCGCTCTCACAAAACAGAGACCTCTTCCTTTCACTCCGAAGGATCTCTCCCACTCTTGCAAACTCGACGAGAGTGGCCCCTGTAGGGCCTCAAAATGGCGTCTGGATCCGCTGGAAGGCGGGCCCCGGCCACTAGAGTAACTTTGACCAGCAACATAACTCGAACATTTGCCCCCTGGAGCACGAGCCCCCATCTCCGACAGCATCTCCACAGCCTTGAAGATCCTACAAAGGTCCCCGGCGGAAACCTTCGGCCTTTGCAGGCTTCCGGTAAGGGACGGCTGCCTTGATCGCCAACGAAACAAACATGACATTGCCACTCCTTCTGTTAGCATGAATTCTAGAACTGCCGAAAAGGACTCTGGTCCAAACTGCCAGTAATGGGAAACATTTCCCCCTGATGCTGCTTCCGGACTGAGCCGGCCCCGCCCAAAATGGCGCTGGTATCAATCGGAACTTACGAACACCTCGTGGTGTTCCTTCGCACTAATATAAACTTGATGTTCTGAGATTTTATATGATCCTTTGTACACTTGGCTAGAAAAGACAAGGAGAACTCACTCGACGAACAGTATGAAAGGATCCCCGTTACAAATGTTGATTACAAATGTACAAATGTATTATATTTTTTTATAACTGATGTAAACCTCATTTACGACGTACACGTACGGTATGCATATAGGAAATCTGATTACAACCATTATGATTATGCTTCTAAATTATGAAAATAAATGCCCCCGAACCCCCAGCCAATTAATAGACGTTTTAGTCTCTTACAAATGAATGAGTAAAACTTTCCGATGTTTTTATTGCTGCAAACGACACCCCCCACTGTACGCACTTTAGCCATTGCCACGACCGGCCAAATACGACCGCACCCTCATAGTCCAAATGCAGAAATAATTTTGCAAAATAAAGTTTTTGAAACTATGAACGGGTATTGCATGCTTTATTTTAAAAATGTGGGATCGGTGGGAAAGTTCTTTTCTGTGCACCCTACTCTGCTCTCTCTTTAAGGTTAAAAGAAGATGGTTGCCCAGCCCTGGAGGACGGATCGGATCGACAACACGACACTCCGCCTTCAAAGTACGCGACTGACTCATGAACTCTCGCGTAGAGGAAGACCTTGACTTCCAAGGATGGGTAAAACGAACGGTGTAAATGAAGGAATGTAAAGGGAGGGTGAAATGAAATAATGTAAATGTTATAAAGTACAACGTTCCAAAGTACCAGGGAACGGAGCTGACCCAAGAACCGAAGAACCTTAGAACGCCACAGCGTCGAAAGAGGTTTGAGGATCCCGATAGTGAGATACATCCTTTGACTAGATACCTCGCACTAAGCACCTCTGGTTTCCTTTTTACGTTTCCCCGCACACGACCTATATGGACACACTACCCCCCCCGACTCCAGAAATCATATCCCCGGGGACCCTGCCCCGAGGAGGAAAGACGAGTAAGAGGTAAGTAAAGGTCTTATGAATCCATGTGTTTGAATATGCGCGAATGCTGTCTCCCCCACCCCCTTTTTCCTCCCTCTGCAGGTTACATCAGAGATTACAGCCAAGGTGTGGCGAAGATCTGAAGCCTTGCCATGTCTAATACACGAAGCGGACTAGCGCCGCAAGGTGGTGTCTAAGCACGCCTGCAAACTACTCACGTATTGAACAAACCCGGAAAATTAGCGCAACCTGATAAAAAGTGATCACCCTTAAACCAGACCGGACGAATGAACCCATGTCACGTATGACGCGAAACTGTGAGGGAATGTGTGTGTGTGACTGAGGCGTCGACCCAACTGGTCGAAGGACCGAGAATGCGAGAAGTGCGACAACATGGTACCTCCTTTCTTCTTTCCTTTTTCTCAAAGCACGTCCCCTCTACCCTGTCTAATGCTCAAACTGCATGATTACAAGATCCTAACGCAGACCCGTGAATGCCCTTTACTGCGTAATGCACTAAATAGCCTTTCTTGAATACACTGCCACCCTCTCTGTTGCACGTGTACTATTTAGCCTGCCGTTACTCTCTCTCTCTCTCTCTCTCTCTCTCTCTCTCTCTCTCTCTCTCTCTCTCTCTCTCTCTCTCTCTCCCTCTATTTTTTTACTCCCACTCTTCCGAGTGATTAGCCCCGAAATTGGCAGACTGCCACCCCTAGCACACCACCTAATTGGCTTCAAATACCGTCAGTATTTGCACAAAAACTTGTCTTTAATACAATCACCCTGAGACCGCGTCATTACCTCTCCTTTTCCGCTAGAAGCCAATGAACCGAGGTTGGGCCGTAAGGGAAAGGACAGGTAAGGCGACAGAGGTTCCCTAATCTGGCCCGAAATAAGGGAACTACAGGTCAACGGCTCCTATGGTATAAAACAAGGACCTCAGAATACGCGACCCTCCCCTCCCCGAAATGTCGCAATACCCAAAACCAGAAAAATGATCACCCCTGTTACCTCCCCTGTATCAGCCGCCCAAAAACTGGAATTATGAAACTACCCCTCATTTCCGGTTGTGAGAGATGGGTCGATTTATGCCCTTACCACAAGTTTCCTATGTCCCTGGTTGTTCCCCATAAAACCCCTGTCCTTCCTAATTAAGTAATCGGGCTGTAAAAGGTTACGTAGGATCCAGAGTGATGTTTTACAAGGTTAACAGACTAGTCCTAGGTAAAGAAATCATCGAAATGAACCCCGTAGTAGTTAAAAGGCAGGATGCATCGATAGAAAGGAAATGTTTAGCCATGTTCGTCTCTCAGCAAAATACCTGTGTAGTACCATGTTAACGTCTCACGAAGGTGGGTCACCATCAGATGAACTGTCGTGACTATGATAAATAATTTTAAAGGAAAGTCATAATAAATCCAACAGGCCCGTCACCGGTCATTCATATGCCAGTTGTGAACACTAAATAACGGGCATTTTTCATTCTTTGCCTAGAGCTGGGAGAGAAATAGACTTTTTTGATTATCTTCATCTGCAAATTCTCTAAAGACTGTCTTTTCAAACTTGTTTAAGGGTACTGCTGTTGGAGGAGAAAAGGACCGGATGTGGGAGCACGAGGCCTGACTGCAGACTAAGGAACACCTGCGACATTAGCCAAGGCGAGACCACGACAGAAAAGAGCTGCAGGACGAGACACTGTTTTCGACAACATGAGAAGAAAGGGTCGACCTGATGCCCCTGCTCAATGTCCAGTGTCTGTCGACAAGTCCCCGCTCTCTGAATTCGGTCACACGCCCGCCTGTTTGAAGTCTCTCGTTCCCCTAGTTTGTTCCTAATTTGGCCTTGCTCCATCCCCCTTTTCCTCTGACCTACCCTATGGACTGTTTTGAACGCTCTTCTTCCATCTGAACTTTCTGACAATCACCTCAAAGGACACAGGGCGAAAGGGACCTTTCCGACCAGGAACGCGAGGAAAGGGTCGTGCCCTGCAACGCAGAACTTAGAACCGAGCTGGACTCGTAGCTCCACCGCCGGTGCTCAACAGCGCCAACGAAAGGCAACAAAGAATGATGAGAACTCGTTAAACTTCGAACATTTGACATCCCCAATCGCCGTTTCTGCTAGACCTCATTTCTCTCCCAGCCGCCATTGTATTGATCATGCTCCAATCCGAACCTGATATATATGTAATAACCTGCCAGTATGAATTATGCTTGCTGCTTTCGCTACAGAATCGTTTTTGTATTACATTCCTATGACTTTCCTGCTAAACAAATTGATCAAAGTTTATCAAATAGGCCCACCTCCTAAAAACTAGAAATGTTAAAATGTATTGTTTACAACTCTTTTCCTCTAGGGTTCCTACCGTTTCCTTTCTCATGCCCACCACAATAGAACCGAGTAGAAAATGAACCAGCAAGATGTCTTGAATATGTTAAAGGGAGGACTGTTGAAAATTAGTACGTTTTGGTGAACATTATCTGCGCCATCTTGCCTCTTCCCCTGATGCCACACTTTTGTCGTGCGCGCCCGCCATTTTTTTAAGATGCCCCGATCAGAGCGAACCCTTTTGCATGCTGCTGGCCCCTGACATAGCCCTTCGCCTTCACTAAGCCTGCACGCTGACCACCCCCTGCTTGCACCTGCCTTGAGTCATAAACCCCTCTTCGGCGCTGCTCTGCCCCAGGCCCTCATCCTGTTCCCAGCGCGACACCACCCTGCCTCCCTTTCATGATCTCCGGCCCTTAGATGCAAACCCCTTTTTCCCCGTGTGCCCGTTTTGTCTTCCCCGTTCCCAGGCCGACACCCAGCTCTGCCGATACCATCCCTTGCCCCTCCCCGTACAATAGAAAGCTTCCCCCATCAAAGGATCCCCGGGTTGATCAAAGCCCCCACTCCATGAGATCCGATCGAACCCCCTACATTCCGTGAATCGGCGGAATATCCAGCTGCGTGATACTCATCACCTGTTGTGACTAGGGTGGGGACTTCAACTGTAAATGTGTGTGGGAACGGGCCCAAAGGGGATTTCCGGGAATGTCTTTTTCATACATCAAAGCTTTAACATGAATGTGTAATGTACAATAAAGTCATAAACTTGTGTATAAGAGGCCAGGCCTCAGGGATGCAGTTAGAGCACCTCAGAACGATACCTTCTGTCCGTTTCGTTGTGTTCTCCTCCGGAGAGAATAAAAACCTTGTTTCCTGCTTTCCAGTCTCCAGCGCCTGCCTCTTCATTTGATTAAATAACTAGAGGGTCACAGAGGCAATACCGCCGGGCAAATATCGATTGTCCCCGACCCGCCTCAGGTTTTTACACTTCGGTAGGTGATATTGGGATGATCTCCCACAATTTCTGCTATTTTTGGATCCATACGCAGAATGTGCCAATTTTTTCTTAGGATTTTCGTTATGGATTGGTTTGCCGTTGAATGAGTTGTAATAAATCGGATCTTTTGATCATCTGTATTTGATTTAGGTTTTTCCTTCAACAAATCAGTTCTTTTAACGCTAGAGGAGCGATTCAAAGCAGTTTGGATTATAGCAGGATTGTATTTGCGCTTTTCAAATCTTTTGCTAGCAAGTTTTTGATTGCTAATGGGTCAGATGATATGACCAGTATTCTAGTGATTTATAATGTTACTCCCTGGATGGCAGGATCCCATCTTGTATTTTTTGTGTATTTTTTGTGTATTTTTCATGTATATACTTAGGAATTGGTATAAGATTGAAACACAATTGAAATGGTTTTTTTTGTGTATAAAACTACATGTCCCACAAGTCCCGTGCAATTAACAGGAAGTGATGTGTTAGTAATGAGGATGCATTTTATTTAAATTTTGCAAAAAAATGCCTAATTGGTTTTCCTGTGAGCAAGGTCTCCGTAGAGACCGAAACGCGTAAGGTGTTGCTGGCTTGCTGTCAATTTGAGGAAATAAACCGTACCAATCTGCAATCTATGTGTATGGTTGTAATTTGAAAATACCCGAGAGTGCATGAAGAAAAACTTCCCTTCGGGGAAAATGAACTAAATTAAAACGCGGCTGGGTCCTGCCGCGCTTCGTGTGCACCGCCGAAGAGCACCCGGAAGCCCATATTCTGGATCAAACGGGAAAGGATATATATATATATATATATATATATATATCAAGAGCAAATTGCGCAAGCGCTTCAGGAGGGCTCTACCGCAGCAACCCGACCCTCCAGTCTTTGTGTGGCCCCCATGCGATGTCTGGAAATTGCCTCTTGGTTAAAAAGTAAGTCCGACGTGTTTCGGGGCCAGAACACGCCCCTTCTTCATGGACTAGGTTGAAAAACCACCAGGCTCACCTTGTGATGAACAAACACTTTTTATTTGCACATTGGGCGTCGTCCGCCCTGAGTTGGGTGGGGTCACAACACCGGGACTTGTGGGATTTGAAGTCCGTGCAAGGTGAGTAGTTATGATTCCCTTAAGTAGGGTGGTGTTTCTCAGCATGATTCTTGTCCGTTAACTCCTTAAGTAGGATGGGAGGGAATCTTTTAGACATCGCTGCATTTACAAGGGGTTGTTGCGCTGTTAGGCGAGCATCTTGTCACTCGTCCCAGTCTTCAAAGATAGAGGTGCTTGTTCTGCCTCTGAAGTGGAGCCCCTCCCACGGTCATGGCGGACCGTCAAAAATATCAAGAGCAAATTGCGCAAGCGCTTCAGGAGAGCTCAACCGCAGCAACCCGACCCTCCAGTCTTTGTGTGGCTCCCATGCGATGTCTGGAAATTGCCTCTTGGTTAAAAGGTAAGTCCGACGCGTTTCGGGGTCAGAACACGCCCCTTCTTCATGGACTAGGTTGAAAAACCACCAGGCTCACCTTGTGATGAACAAACACTTTTTATTTGCACATTGGGCGTCGTCCGCCCTGAGTGGGTGGGGTCACAACACCGGGACTTGTGGGATTTGAAGTCCGTGCAAGGTGAGTAGTTATGATATATATATATATATATAAACACAAGAGTGCAAGTAGCACTTTAACTCTGTTTTTAACCCCTTCACTGCGGCGGCTATTCCGCCGCAGTGCTAAGGGGGCGGACTTAGACCTATCCAGATAGAATTTTAAAACCCTTTTCAGGTCCAGGGAGTGTAAGGCCCTCTCAGCTGGGGTGGAGGGTTTAGGAAAAAAGGTGGGCAGAGAGATGGTCTGATTTACATGAAAATCTGACTCCACCTTAGGAGGAAAGAGGGATGTTATGTTATGTTATGTTATTCTTTCTTTTATAGCGCACGAATCACCGGGGGGCATCTCGGCGCTTTACTCTGGGTCACCTCATTGGCGGAGTTTGTCAGGAAGCAGGAGCTTGTTAAAACAGAAATGCTTTTAGGTGTTTCCAGAAACTATGATATGAAGGGATTTCTCGTAGCGATTGGGGGAGACTGTTCCAGTATTTAGGGGCGATGTACGAAAATGCCATTGCCTCCTGATCGCTGTCGTCTAATACGGGGAACCTGAAGTAGCTGCAATGAGCCAGATCTTAACAGGCGAAATGGAGTGTATCTAACTAGTCTGTCCTGGAGATACTGAGGGCCATGACCCTGCAGCGCGCCGAAAGTGAGGCAACAGATCTTGAAGAACGCCCTTTGTTTAATCGGCAGCCAATGCAGCTGACGTAGCAGTGGTCGAGAGGGGGTGCCTGCCGGCATATTCAGGACCAGCCTTGCTGCCGTGTTCTGAATGACCTGCAGTTTTTGCAGGGCTGTGGCTCCCACATCAGCCAACAAAGCATTGCCATAATCCATACGGCTCATGACTAAGGCTTGAGTTATGGTTCTCCGATGTTCCGTGGGGATAAAAGGCAGGATCTTTCGCAATAGCCTCAATCTGTAGTAACATGCCCCTGATATTGCGGCCACCTAGTCATCCATGGACAGGGACTGATTAAGTTTTATGCCCAGATTGTTTACACATGGCTTTGGAATGGGAGGGGGGCCCAGTTGTAATGGCCACCACTCCTTGGTCCAGACCGCTTCAGCCTTCCCGAAAAGCATGACTTCCGTCTTGCTAGGGTTAAGTTGTAAACAGTTGGAAGTCATCCACTGGGCGATTGCCGAATTCCCTTTAGCAAAGCGGATTCTGTCAGCTTCGGGATATTGGCCGATGTTAAAAAGCAGCTTGGTATCGTCGGCGTACGATATTATTTCAAACCCCAGGGCTTCTACCACCTTAGCCAACGGAGCCATATAGATATTAAAAAGCGTGGGGCTAAGGCAGGAGCCCTGGGGGACGCCCTTATCCAATGAGGTTCTTTTGGATTGGTGGGGACCCAGTATGATCGTTTGAAAACGATCTGCCAAAAAATTCCGAAGCCATTTGTAGGCCAACCCCCAAATGCCGCAGGCGCTTAGCCTCTCCGCGAGCCTAGAATGAGAGATGGTATCAAAGGCCGCGGAGAGGTCAAGCAGAATCAAGATGACTGAACCACCCCTGTCAATGTTTATTCTCAAGGAGTCGGTCACAGATAGGAGAGCCGTCTCTGTTCTAAATCCTCGACGGAAGCCTGACTGAGAGGAATCCAAGATGTTATTCGATTCCAGGTATCTATTCAGTTGGCTGTTAATCAGGCCTTCCAGTAGTTTACCCAACAGAGGGAGCAGGGAGATGGGGCGATAATTAGCCAGTTCAGCCGGGCGCACAAAGGCCTCCTTCCACGAGGCAGGGATCACCCCCTCGCTAATAGAAAGGTTGAAAATTTTTTGTACAGTAGGTGCTAGAATGTGGGATAGGAGTGACATGATTTTAGGTGGGCATAGATCCGTTGGGGACCCTGATTTGGCAGAAGTTAACGCCCTTTGGGTCTCTACTAAAGTGATGAAGTCGAAATATTCAAGAGAACAACTAGGGCTAACAGGGTCATCCTCAAAGTTGTCTAGAACGGGGGGGGCTAGCCTGGATGTCCGTGGGAAAGTTCGCATAGATCTTTTCAATCTTTTCATGAAAGATCTCGGCTAGTGAGTCACATAGATCCTTCGTCTCAATAGCGGGTAATTTACATACCGTGGGTTCTACGAACTCTTTTACTATGTCGAAAAGGGCCTTGGCTGAATTTTTGGACTGTTCAATTTGGTTAGCAATGGCCGCGCACCGAGCCGCCTTAAGGTTACGATGATAAGTGGCGAGTGCGGCTTTGTATTGGTGTTTTGTTTGCTCTGTTTTATTATGTCTCCATTGCCTTTCAAGTTTTTTGCATGCCGACTTTTCCTGTCTCAAGTCTGAAGTAAACCATTTAGCCGACATTCAGCTGGGAGTGGGACTAGGTTTATGTTTCAGAGGGATAGTGATGTCCAGTGCCTCCTTCATCCCCTTGTTGAGTTCTGACGGTCTATTCTCTACATCTAGGTCTTCTGATCCTTCTGCTAATCGATAAGCCATCTCAAAGGCCTGAGGGGTAAGTTTGTCCCATTGCCTATATGCCTTGGGGCCCATGGCGTTAGGCAGACCAGAGGGGGCCTGAGTAGGCAGGGGGGAAGTGAACTTGATCATCAGGTGGTCCGACCATACCAAAGGCTGCAGATGGTCACATCTAAAATCCTCGATATTAGTGAAGACGAGGTCTAGAGTATGGCCGCCATTATGCGTGGGACCAGATATTCTTTGCTAAAGGCCCATATGTTCCATATCTGAGAACAGTTTGTTATCCTCTGGGAGGGAGGTTTGTTCCACATGATAATTAAAATCCCCAAGTACTATAAACTTAGTTGTAGCCAGGGCGTATGTAGCTATCAAATCTGTGAGTGTGTCCGAGAATGCTTTTTTTGGGCCAGGTGGTCTATAGACTAAAGCGCCAGTCCAACACTCTGAAGCTGAGAAGTTTGCTTTGAAAATGCCAATTTCCATCAGCTCGTCCTGATATGAGTGAGCCCATGATATATTAAGGTGCTGTTTATAGGCAATGGCTATGCCCCCTCCTATTTTACCCTTCCTCTCAAGATTCATAAATTTATAGTTTTCCGGGATCGCAATCTTGACAGATGGGAGGTTGGTGTCGTTCAACCACGTTTCAGTCATGAAACAGATCTCTGTGGAGTGAGAGTTTAACATGTCCCAAATTTCAAACTGGTGTTTGGGAAGGGATCTAACGTTACATAGCATAGAGGTATGCTGCTCCTTCTCGAATGATCTGGGAAGGTGGATAGGTGTAAGAGGGTTTGATGTAACGTCGCTTTGAAAGGAACAGCAGCGGCACGCTACTGGCCCTTCTAGCTTCATCGGGAACTTGGTGGAGCAGTTTGGCAAAGCCCCCTCAGATAAGGAAGCATTCCTACGGATTTGTTGGAGTGCCGCGGAGGAGTAAATTAACTGGTTTGATCTTGTCACACCTGTAGGGGCACAAAGAAGGGGCCTCGTCCTTAGCCCCGTCCTGCCGCGGACGGGCTTACCTTTGGCGCACGTTAGGCGCGCAAAAGGCGCGCCCGCTGCCCGCGTCCGCTGCGCGGAAGTAACATCATGTTCTTTTATGATGACGCCGCTTGCGTCAGCTGCCTCAGCCGCGTCCCCACCGCCCCGCCTGCAAGGAAGGCGTGGGATATGACCGCAGTGTTTGGAGGGAGGTGTGTACTCCGCGCCTGAATCGGCGGAGCCTTTATGAGCAGCGTTTCACTAGGGAGGTGAATTTAAAAATTAAAACACACTCTGCCAGGGCATTAAACCAAGGAATAAGCAAATAAAAAGTTTAAAACACAGACAGCCTAACCCCCGGCTTTCCGCCTCAGGGGTGAAAGAGTAGGGATGAGTCCTCAATACGACCCTATTAGGATTGAAGACGGTATAAGGTTCCTTAGAGCAGAAGGCATGTATTTCGCTCACTCTGCGAGCTGAAGTGATTGCTACCAAGAAAGCCGCCTTCCAAGGAAGGTGTTGTAAGGTTGCTTTGTGTATGGGTTCGAAAGGTGGACCCATCAATTTTGATAGCACCAGGTTTAGCTCCCAGGCTGGACCGGAGAGTAGACCTTCTTTAGACCCTGTAAAAAATCTTTAACAACCTGTAATTGAAAGAAAGAAGGTTGAGAAGGTGATCGTCTATATGCAGTGACAGCTGCTAAGTGCACCTTAATAGAAAGAAACTTCAAACCTTCTTTCGCCAGATAAAGCAGGTATGGAAGGATGACCTCTTCCTGTCCTTTGGTTGGGTTACAATTGTTTTGAACACACCACATATAAAAACGTATCCACTTGCACGCATATGAGTGTCTAGTGGACGGCCTTCTTGCTTCTTTTAAGATGGACATGCAGTCCTGTGGCAGTCCTAAATGGCCATACTGGAGGACCTCAGGAGCGATGCTGCCAAGTTAAGGTTGGGATGATGAATTCTCCCGTGCTTCTTAAACAGCAGGTCCGGTCTGCACAGCAGCCTCCTGTGAGGGCATTCCGACAGGTGCAGAAAGTACCAACATTGTCTCGGCCAGTCCGGGGCAATGATTATCATCCTCGTATGGGAATGAGACTGCTTGGTCACCATCTTCGGCATGAGAGGAAGGGGTGGAAAGGCATACACAAATGCCCCTGCCCAGTCTATCAAAATGGCATTCCCTTTCAACCCTAGTTGGAAGAACCTTGAGGCGAAGTCTTGGCACTTTGTATTTTTGTCGTCCGTGGATAGGTCGATGGTGGGACGACCCCAAGCCTGGAATATGTCTTTGATGACCTAGTCGTTGAGAACCCAGTCTTGTCTGTCTTCGAAGTGACTGAGAGCATCCGCTCTCGAGTTCTGTTCTCCCTACAGGTGGACTGCTGTGATTGATAGGTTCCGTGCCAGGAGCCAATGCCAGAGAGCTTGAGCTTCCAATGACAGTGTGTGTGAGCGAGTTCCCCCCTGTTTGTTCAGGTAGTACATGGTGGTGGTATTGTCCGTCTGTACTAAGATTGACTTGCCTGAATAGAGGGGAGGAAAGCCTTGAGGGCCAGGTGAACTGCTCTTAGCTCCAGCATGCTGATGTGATAGGACCGCTCTTTTGGTGACCATAGGTCTTCTGTCTGGAGTGATCCCATGTGGGCTCTCCAGCCCTGGAGAGAAGTGTCCGTGATCAGCATCTAAGAGGTAGGTGCTTGATGAAAAGGTATCCCGACTTGCATATTCTCCTTCCTCATCCACTATGGGATGGAAGCTCTTGCCACGTTTGAAAGACTTATTTTGTTGTCCCAGCGAGCTATCTGATGGTCCCACTTGTCCTCCAGATCCTGCTGGAGGACGCATTCGCAGTCTGGCATTGGGAAGCAGGAAGATGCAGGATGCCATTGAACCTAACAGGAGGCAATCCGACAAACCGACAGCCTTCTGTTGTCCGGAACAAGCTTGCATTTCTGTATGATGGAACACTGTCTCCCCTCGGAAGGAAATACTTTTCCTACCTCGGAGTCTACCATAGCACCTAGATAATGGATTCTCTGTGTGGGTTGTGGAGTTGATTTATCAAAGTTCATATGGAGGCCCAGCTGGAGACATAGCTCTAGGCATTGCAGGAAATGACTCCTCACGCTGTGTGGTGAGGGAGCCTTCAACAGTCAGTCGTCCAATTACGGGTACACGAAGATGCCGTTGCGGCGCAGTGTGGCTGCCACTACTGCCATGCACTTTGTGAACATTCTGGGAGCTGACTCCAACCCAAAGGGTAGTACTTTGAACTGGTAGTGAGAAGATCCTACCAGGAATCTCCGGTATCATCTGTGATGCTGATTGACCAGAACGTGAAAGAATGCATCTTGCAGATCCAGCAAGCACATCCAATCTCCCTGCCTGAGATGTGGATATATTTGATGGAGAGCCAACATGCGAAACTCCTCCCTTCTGAATGATTTCTTGAGTGTTCGCAGGTCCAGAATGGGTCTGTATTCTGCTTTTTGCCCCTTCTTTTTTACCAATAAGTATCTTGAGTAAACCCCTCTCCCTCTTTGAGATATTGGCACCTTCTCGATGGCTGACTTTCGGAGAAGGGCAACAACTTCGTTCTGTAAGATGTTCAGCTGGTGACACGATGATGGAACTGGAGGGATTGAGCGAGGGCGTTGTCGAAAACGTAGAGTACCCATTCTGCAGCGTAGCTCACACCCACTGGTCCTTTGTGAAAGCTCGCCACGCTTCAAGATGATTTGCAATACTTCCCCCCCCACTGGAGTGGTGAACGCCGACCGGGGAAGTGGGCACTCATTTTTTGGTCTGCGTCTTATCGGTCGTGTTAGACTGATGCTGGTTTCCACTTCCTCTGGAGGAATGACTGCCCTGATGCTATGATCTTTGCTGACCTTGCTGATCCTGATTTTTCTGCCCATGAGGGCTTTGAACCCTCTGTTGGGGGGATTGCCCGATTGTAAGGCCTGAATAGTTTGCGGAATTCCTTCTTTTTTTCCAGACCCACAGCCTTTAGTGTGTCCAGCTCTGTTTTCATCCGGGACATTTCTTCATCCGTGTGAGCCCCGAACAGAGAGGAACCGGAGAAGGGAAGATTTGGGATGCATGACTGAGCTTCTGGCTTTAGCACGTTGTGAGTTGGAGCCAAGATGATCTTCTAGCTCAAATTCCATGCGCATAGGCATGAGCCGAAAGAGTAGCCCCATCAGCTGCAGGGCTGATACCTTGGTTAGCCAGCAAGCTGCCTTCCTGAAAGATCTCTTCAAAGTCCTTGCGGTCTTCCTGTGGCAACTTCTCTGTCCATCTCTGTTGGGAGTCCCACAAAGACCTATCATACCGGCACAAGAGAGCTGATGCACTTGAGACCTTCAACATAGAGGCTTAAGTGCCACAAACCTTCCTTCCCCAGGAATCCTGCGTTTTGCTCTCCTTGTCTAGTGGAACAGTAGAGGAGGAAGCAATATCATGAGTCTTTTTTGCTGCAGCAATTATCACAGAATCCGGAGGGGGATCAGATCTAAGGAAGAGTGGATCGTCTTCCGGTGAGTGGTACTTCTTTACAATTCTAGCTGGCAAGGCCTTAACTGTCGCCGGCGTGAGAAAGATGTTCATCACTGGCTCTATGAGGTCCAGTACCAATGGTAGCAGAGGTCTAGATGCTGCCGTTTGGTGTAAAGTCTCAAAAATCACAGAGGACTTACTCCAACGAGTCGGCATAGGGATGCCTAGCTTCGTTGCTCCTCTGCCCTGAATGTCCTGAAAAGTGGTAACATAATCCACTGGAGAGACCCTCGACAGCGGCTGATAGTAAGGGTAGGTGAGTAGTCTCTGTGGGACGTGCGAGTAGAAGAGGAGGACGGAGTTGGAGATCTATGTCTTCTCCTGCTTCTATATCTAGACCTCCTTCTGTGCGAATGTGAACTCTGGCTCTTGAAGGAGTACGTTCTCTATCCACAGCCTGTACCAGACGAGCCAACGGAGATCTGTAAAGAGGGTTCGAGTAATGCTGCGCCGCTGTGGCTGGAACTGTGGCCCAGTGATGTAAGGACCTGTTCCATCTTGACGAAAGATGGAGGGAAGGCGATCTTTGCCCCTCTCGCCCTTCAAGAGACTGTCTAGGAGGAGGAGAGTTCACCCCTTCTTGTGCAGGCCTGGTTGGGAAATCTTGGTGCCCCCTGGACACTGGACTGCTGGACATCGAGATCACCACCTTCGGAGATCTTGACTTTGATCCTCTGTGAGAACTGTTCTAGACGTTGGTGACGAGGACAGGCTTACTGGATATGAGGCCTCTTTGGACTAGGGCCTCATAGTTGATCTAGAACACCTCTGCAGAGACTGTCTTCTCGGCGGAGACGCCTGGCTCGAAGTCAACTTTCTCCTCTTGGAAGGAGGGCAAAATCTTGCAGCCGAGCGGCCTCTCGACGTCTAGCGTCTACTTGATGCCGACAGAGTACCATGTTTCGACGCCAGCCGCCTCTGTTCTGAAGACCAGTGTCTCGACGTCGACCGGTGGTGTGCTGCCGTCGACTGAGATCTCTGCCTCGACGTCGAAGATCTTTGCACTGACTTCGACAGAGATTTCTGCCTCGATGTCTAAGATCTTTGGGCTGGATTTGATGGAGACTTTTGCCTCAACGTCAAAGAAGGTGTCCTGTGCTTCGACGTAGAAGATCTTTGGACTGATCTCGATGGAGACCTGTCTCTCGACGTCTATCGCCGATGATGAGGTGACGACGGTGTGATGTGTCTGGGCGTCGATCGCCTACCCGGCGTCGACGGAGAATTGGCCCTTGACGTTGATCGTTGCCTGGTTGACGTCAACAGAGGACCTGTTACCTTCGTCGACGTTGATCTTGTTGTCGATGTCTGAGAATGATAAGCCGGCATCACCGTAGTCTTCGACATTGATTTCTTTGTCATCTGCAGCTTCGACGTTGATCCAGACGCGATGGAAAACATGTCGGGACCTTGCCTCTCGACGTTGATGAGTTCTCCTTTTCTACTGGAGACCTACCTCTTTCAGAGCAGTCATAAAGTCGAATTCTATCCCTGTCTTTGATGGTCCTTCTCGACAACTTCTTACAGTTGGTAGAAGAGTGAGAATCAGGGAGACGGAGAATACATACAGGGTGTGTGTCTGATTTGGCCTTCTTGCCACAGGCAGGGCAAGGATCAAATAAAGGCATTTCTGAAGAAAATAAACCTTTTCTGGACTCAAAAAAGGTATCACTCTTACTCTAAGGCAAAAAAGACGTTGAGTGAAAGTACAAAAACTAGGAATTTATAAGATATTTTTTGACAAAGTCAAAAAAAGGAAGAGTTGTGAATCCAGGGTCCTGACTGAAGTAGCCGGAAAGAACAACTGACCTCACTGTCACCCCTGAGGCATGATGGGAAGCTAGGGGTCATGGCTGTCTTAAAGGCACGGTGCCAGTTTTTGTGTGAAAATGCTTTAATTTTCTATGCTATTGGTTTACAATGCAGCCTGTAGGCTAACAATGTCTGCTTTCCCAGATGGCTGTCACATCCCAGGAGTGATGCATCTGGCACTAGGGGAAGACAGGAACCCCCGATCTCCGCAGATGAGCTGCGACCACTGCCATCACTTTCATGAACACCCAAGGGGCACTGGTAGGACCAAAGGGGGGCTCGGTGAACTAAAAATGCTTGTGCTCTACCGTGAACCGCAGGTAGCGTCTGTGGGCTGGCAGGACAAGGATGTGAAAATAGGTGTTCTGCAAGTCCAGTGTCCGGATCCAGGCCTGGGTCCTTGGGGTCTACCAGCACGGGGCCTGAGCCGCCAGCCTCGAAGGCCCAGGACCCCTAACCTGCTCAGCAGGGCCCAAAAGCATGCTGGCGGAGTAGGGCTGCCCAAAGATGGAATGGAGGACTTTGTATAATGCACGAAGCTGGACAGGGGATGCTCTGGCTCCCAGAAACAGAGGGAAGTGCGGAGTCATCCCAGAAGGAGGCACCGAAGACAGAGCCTTTGAGCGATGACGCTCCGGGTCCTGCTTGGCGTCAGCCGTCCGACTGGGAGACGGTGAAGAGCGCCGGTGCTTCTTCGCCTTCTTCTTGTGCCTCGACTTACCCAAAGACTTGGAGGGCTTTGAGTATGATGAGATTTGGGGGCTCTGCGACCGGTCTCGAGACCTTCCTCTCGAGTGAGACCAGGAACGATGCGAAGCCGGCTGCTGGGCCTCCAAGAGCTTTCGGGACCACTCCCGCAAAGACTTTGGATTTAGGGTCCGGCAGTCGGAGCACGACTTCGGATCGTATTCCCGTTCCAATCACCAGAGGCACAGGTCTGTCACAGACATCAGTTTGTGACAGGCCTCGCAGGGCTTGAAGCCGGTCCGACGATGGGACATCCTTCACACACCAGGAGTAGAAGACTAAAAGAAAAAGCCGACAAGTCTAAAAAAGCATAGTCAAAAAATTACTAAAGGGGTAGCTCTCTCTGGATCTGCGCTAGGCTGGCACAAAAAAAGACGTCGGCACGCAGGGGCGGCGTCTAAGTAGGCACTAGGAAGTCATCCTGGCGAACGCGACGCTGACGATGGACGAGGAGTCGACCCACACTACCTACCGACGTGCTGTGGTACTGCCAAGAAAAAAATCTCTGGATCCAGTCTGACGCCTGAGGGTAATTCTAAGGTAAGTAATCTATAACTAACTGTCTCCTTTAGATGAACACCCTACGTCATCACAAATAGATATTCTGGTGTGCTGTGCCATTTTCAAGTAAATATTTGTACTCCACAGGTATCTATATTGGGGAAGGAGAAGGTTTCTTCAGATCTAGCAGTACAGGTTTGAGTTGAAACACTGGAAATGTATTGTAGCTCGTGGGTTCCCGAGGTGCAGAAAGGAATCCGCTTCGGACACCTACTAAGCCCACCTAAACTGCCTACTTGAGCATTTGTAGACCCTGACTCTCAAAAAACATCTGCACTGCTGCATTCAGCTCAGCGGTCGATGGCGACTGAGACCTCCCTTGCAACATAATGTTACTGAAGCTTCCTCACAGTCCCTGCAATGGCCACACTACTCCTCCTACTAGTCACAGTGACCCAAGTCCTTTTCTCAGTGGCTTCCCTGAAAGTTCCAGTTCTCACCTGCATCCCTTGATCCGCTGAGATAACCGCCTGCCCACTTAACTTCGAAGTCTTGCGAGGTTCTGGAGTCTGAATTAGAAAAGGGTTTCCGACAGGTGTGAAGATTTTAACGAGTGTCCATGTTTTGATGTTTGCTGTCAGAGTGGATGTATGTCATCACAACGCATGCTTTTACTCCGCATTCCATTACAACGCAGTTTTTACAATGCAAGTCGTTACAACGACTTGCATTGGGGGGCCCTGGATAGTGGAATAGTTTAATTTTCTATTCCAACTCCAGTCCCCGTGCATAGTAGGGAAGGTGTTGGATAGAAAATTAAACTATTCCCCATCCTACAGCGCCCTCCAGCGCAAGTTGTTGTAACGACTTGCATTGTAATAGCTGCCTTGTAATGGTAGTGCGGATAGTTGCGTTGTAAAGGATGTTTCCCGTCAGGGTGAATACTACCAAGAGAAATAGGGAGTGTCATTTTCCTGTTTGGAAAGTGAAAACCTGTGGACAATCAAACAAGGAAAACATTTTATCCAGAAGGCTCACACTCTATCCTTTTAAGATGCATGCAAGGATGATTTGGGGTTTTCCAATACCGGAACTGCTGTTCACACTGGAGAGGGAGGCTCACCCTCCGAAGCAAAGTAGTTAGAGCTGTTTCTCAGAAGAAATATACTTTGAACGTATTCGGCTTTTATGCCCACCATCTCAAGCACACAGCACCTCCGTAAGGAAACTAGATATCCCCCGTGTTGGCTTGATTGAATTAATAGGCTGCTCAGGTATACTTTAATACTTTTAATAAGCCTAAAAAGGAAACAATCAAAAAGGCAACAGAGAGTTGCGACATGTTTTTATATAGGCAGCTAAGGTGCCTTCAACGTCTGATCTCATCGTAAAAGAGTGATCCAAGGGTTCTCGGAGTAATAAACACGCCACTCCCACCATAAGGAGCATTCAAATCTTATTTTCAGGTGCAACTTCTATGGATTCACAAATTTGTTCCAACATCTTTATACTGTAGTTGCCACGAATTAGCTGTGTAGTTTGGAGTGCAAATTGGCAACTAATTCATAGCCTACATTCCCAGGACTGTGGTAATGTGAGCCTACAACCTGAACTGCCAACACGTTGAGGCTGGATTTTACATCGAGGCTGCCTGTAGGTGGTGCTACAGCAGCCAAGGAGCCAGAACTGTGCACCTCCTTCTGCGCATAATCCCCAAGTTAGGTGACTTTTTTTTGTAACTGTTTTTATTGTTTTATACAGCAAAAGGGCAATAATGGCAGCGTACAAAGAATCATATAATGCGATTTGATGGTATACATTCGAAATCATAGCATAGTGAAGTAAATATTGTTCTATTCCCGTATATACTTTCTCCCACGTCTGCACCCCTTCCATTCCATCCCCCAGCACGTCCTCAATCTTCATCTGAGCTCTCTTCCTCTGATTCCGGTAAAGGTTCACAAATATCTCCCCTATATATATTCCAAGCAGTCCAGATTTTTGTCCATTTCCTGGGGCACTTACGATTGACATATACTGTTCGCTCCGTTATCATCAGTACATCCATAGCTCTACACCAAGTCTCCAGAGTGGGTGTAACAACTGCTCCCCATTTCTGCGCAATATTACGTTTTGCCACCATGAGTCCCAGTGTCACCCATATCTGACCATACCTTGTAAGGTCATTTGGTTCCCATATATTAAACAAGCACTTGCGTGGGTCAGGGAGAAGTGACACCCCCATCACCTGTGATATTGTGCGTATTACTTGCCGCCAGTATTCCAACACTACTGTGCACTCCCATATTGTGTGAAGGAACGTTCCTTCCTCTTCATACCCTCAAAGGCAATATGGATGCTGTGCTCTGTGTATTTTGTGCAGCATGGTCCTGGTGTAGTATACCAGATGTAGAATCTTAAGTTGTATTAATCGGAACCTTGCAGATATCCCCACCTCTCTAGGAGAGGCCAGGCCTCTTGCCATTCCGAATCATCCATATCTCCTACTTCTGCCACCCACTTAGCCCGCAGAGCTATTGTTGGTTCTGGCATGTTGGTAATCAGCATTCTGTATGTAAGTTAGGTGACTTTTGATGCCTATGAAGAAAGGAAGAGTCCTATCATTTCTCAAGACAGAGGGACATGGCGAATCAAAGCTCTGGCAAGTAATACTGCCTTGATTTTTTGCAGAATAGTCTACTGATTGAAAATGTCTAAACTGGATAAAAGTGTGCCTATAGTATGAAAAAGAAAGGATATTGATGGTTTAACAGTACGCAAAAAAATAGAGAAGTCATCTGTGACCCAAATAAGGCAAAATAGGACACTTCTCTGGATGGTCTGAAGGAGCAAATGGTTCTTCAAAAGAAGAAAACATCTGGTTGTCATCTGGGCCTCTAAACAGGCCACCTACTGAATTATCTGTGGGTGGCCTGTTTAGGGAAGAAATATGTTTCTTTCAACCCATAGTCTGTGGGGCAAGTGTCTGGGATCATCAAGTTCAATAATTTGTATAGCGCACTACTCACCCAGTGGGTCTCAAGGCGCTTGTGGGAGGGAGATGAATTTACTTATCGAATATCCAGGTTTTTAGTTGCTTTCTGAAAGCGAGGTGGTTTTGAGTGAGGCGGAGGTGGGAGGGGAGAGAGTTCCAGGTCTTAGCCGCTAAGTAGGAGAAGGATCTTCCCCCCCCATGGTGGATCTGTGGATGCGCGGAATTGCGGCGAGGGCTTGATTGGACGATCGTAGTTGGCGGGAGGGGGTGTAGAAGGATAGACGCGTGTTGAGGCATTCGGGTCCTAGGTCGTAGAGGGCTTTGTGTGCGTGGGTGAGGAGACGGAACGTAATTCTCTTGTTGACAGGGAGCCAATGTAGGTCTTTCAGGTGGTCGGAAATGTGGGCTTGCCGAGGGATGTCCAATATGAGTCTGGCTGAGGCGTTTTAGATGCGTTGGAGTTTTTTCTGTAGTTTGGCCGTGGTTCCGGCGTAAAGGGTGTTGCCGTAATCAAGTCGGCTTGTGACCAGTGCGTGGGTGACCGTCTTTCTTGTTTTGGTGGGGATCCAGCGGAAGATTTTTTTGAGCATTCGTAGGATGTTGAAGCAAGATGATGAGACGGCGTTGACTTGTCTGGTCATCGAGAGGGAGGAGTCGAGGATGAAGCCCAGGTTACGTGCGTGGTCCATAGGTATGGGTGCGGTTCCGAGGGCCGGTGGCCACCATGAGTCGTCCCAGGCAGAGGGGGATGGTCCTAAGATGAGGACTTCTGTTTTGTCCGAGTTTAGTTTTAAACGGCTGTTCTTCATCCACTCGGCTACTTCTTTCATTCCTTCGTGTAGATTGGTTTTGGCGGTGTTTGGATCTTTTGTGAGGGAGAGGATCAGCCGGGTGTCGTCTGCGTAGGAGATGATGTTGAGGTTGTGTTGGCGCGCGATGGGTGCGAGGGGACTCATGTATACGTTGAAGAGGGTGGGACTGAGTGATGATCCTTGTGGAACGCCGCAGATGACTTCGGTGGCCTCTGATTTGAAAGGGGGGAGGCGGACTCTCTGTGTTCTTCCGGTGAGGAACGATATGATCCAGTCCAATGCCTTTCCTTGTACTCCGATGTTGCTGAGGCGTTGCATGAGGGTGCTGTGGCAGACTGTGTCGAAGGCTGCTGAGAGGTCAAGTAAGATGAGAGCAACTGTTTCTCCGTTGTCCAGTAGTGTTCGGATGTCATCTGTTGCTGCGATGAGGGCGGATTCGGTGCTGTGTATGGCTCGGAAGCCTGATTGAGAGGAGTCGAGGGATTTGTTGGATTCGAGGAAGGCGGCAAGCTGACTGTTGACGGCTTTCTCAATGACTTTGGCGGGGAATGGGAGGAGGGAGATGGGTCGGTAGTTCTTAAGTTCGGTTGGGTCAGCTGTGGGTTTCTTCGGAAGGGCGCGGAGTTCGGCATGTTTCCAGTTTTCTGGGAAGGTGGCGGAGTTGAGGGAGCAGTTGATGACGTCTCGGAGCTCGGGTGCAATGATGGAGTCTGCTTTGTTGAATATGTGGTGGGGACAAGGGTCGGTTGGCGATCCTGAGTGGATGGAATTCATCAGGCAGGTGGTGTCTTCAGTGGTGATTGGGTTCCAGGCGTAAAGGTTGTTAGAGGGGGTTTTTGGTTCGGAGGTGGGTGGAGTGGGCTGGTCATCGGACTGGTTTTGAAAGCGGTTATGTATTTCGGCGATTTTGTTGTGGAAGAAAGATGATAGAGAGTCGCAGAGGTCTTGGGAGGGGGGTGATGTTGTTAGTGCCTGCGGAGGGGTTAGTGAATTCTTTGACGATGTTGAATAGTTCCTTGCTGTTTTGGGCATTGTTGTCAAGTCGATCCTTAAATGCTGATTTCTTGGTGGATCGGATGAGTTGGTGGTGTTTGCGGGTGGCGTTCTTGAAGGAGGCCAGGTTGTCAGTGGTAGGGTTTTTTCTCCAGGTTTTCTCAAGAGTCCGACAGAACTTCTTGGATTTCTTAAGGTCATCGTTGAACCAGGGGGCTTTTTTGTTACCTTGCTTGATTAGATGGTTTTTCAAGGGTGCTAGTTCGTTTGCGCTGTGGTTGATCCATTTTGTGAGGTTGGTGGCTGCTTGGTTTGGGTCCGATGAATTGGCAGGGGGATTTTGTTGAAGCGATGAGCAGAGCTGGTCAGTGGTGATTTTGTTCCAATTTCTTCGGGGGATAGGTTGTGGGGGGTTATGGGTCGAGGATTTTCTGTAGCGGAAGTGAACGCAGCTGTGGTCCGTCCAATGGAGAGCTGTAGTGTGATCGAAGGAGATGTGCTTGCTGGAGGTGAAGATAGGGTCGAGCGTGTGTCCGGCAGAGTGGGTGGGGGTGTCCACGAGTTGTTTGAGTCCGAGATTGCCCATGTTGTCCAAGAGGGTGGTGGTGTTTTTGTCGTTTTTATTGTCCAGGTGGAAGTTGAGGTCTCCCAGTAGAATGTAGTTCTCGGATGGGATGGCATGTGGGCTGATGAAGTCAGCGATGTCTTCACTGAATTGTGAGCGGGGTCCTGGTGGTCTGTAGATGAGGGTGCCTCTGAGTGTGCTTTTGGGGTCGGTGTGAATCTGGAAGTGAAGGTGTTCGGCGGTAGCGAGGTTATCGTCGATAGGATCATCTACAGTTTGCATAATATCTTCACATGTATATGTGGAAAATTGATGTTGAAGTCATTACCATATTGTGATCGGCATTAACGCTTCTCGTATTTAACCATTTTGACAATTTTAGTCCAAAGTTATCAAGTGCTTCTGCAGACAGTCCGAGTAACCTAGGAGAATATAGGCTGATAGAAAATGTGATTATCACTGAAGGAAGCTGATCAAACCCCTTCTCTGTGAATTTTAGGTATTGCTTACAGGCAGCTTTACGCTGTCTGTTTGCCAAATACCTCTCATGGACTAAAAACGTCCAGTGGGCTTACAGCCGGCCAATTGCTTGCCATTGGTTGTTTTTACCATTCTCATTTGCTTGCTTATTTTTTCGATGACCTTTCCTCCTTTCCTTGTATTTATCCCTCCCCTGGAGTATATCCTCTTTACCATCCTTTTGATTGGAGACTGTACCCTTCCACTGCTGACATTTAGGAGACTACGGGGCAGATTTACTACTTCTGGCGCATCTCTGCTAATCAGCAGGGATGTGCCAGAAGAGTTGCGATGCATCCGCCCACCCGTGCGCCACCACTGATGCACCGCATTTACAATGCGGCGCATGGATGTGCAGATGCGTGTTGCATCCCCCGTCTAAAGGCGGCGCATAGCTGGAGTTGCGTCGCAAGTGCGACGTAGCTCCAGCACGGCTCGGGGTGCCCCTATCCCTAACATGCAGCGTCAATCCTTACACCTGCTTCAAGCAGGCGCAGGGTTTTGACGCAGCATGGCCTTAAAAGTGACTAAGTGAAATCTTGCAGATTTCACTCAGCCACTTTTAGGAGGCGTTCCTGCGCCAGAACGCCCCCCTTGCGCCAGAACGCCCACATGTGGCTCAGGGCTTTACAACGTGACGCATCTCCCACGCAACTGCAGCGTAAAAGCGGCGCAAGGGGCTTGTAAATCTGCCCCTACATTTTTTTCTTTTTCATTAAGCACTCCATAAGAGGGCATGTGTTTTCCTGCTCTTTCCTGTGTGCTATTTACTCCCCTCAAATACCAGCCCTGCTGGTTGCTTCCTTTTCAATCATGCCCTCAAATTCACTCCTCAATGGATCCTGGTGAACAACACTTACAACGCAACTTTTACATCGCAGAGCCTTTACAACGCAACCATTACAACGCAAACTATTACAACGCATTGCTCTGGGGGGCGCTCTAGGATAGGGAATAGGTTAATTTACTATCCAATAACCTTCCCTAGTGTCCACGGGGACTGGAGTTGGAATAGTAAATTAAAGTATTCACTATCCAGCGCCCCAAAGCACTATGTGTTGTAATGGACTGCGTTGTAATACTTGCGTTGTAAAGGCATGCGATGTAAATGGATGCGTTGTAATGTCATACATCCATGGATCCCCAGCCTTAGCGGTACTTGACATAAATGTTTTCATTTTTTGGGAGGGCCAAAGCTGCAGACATTTTCTGCTACTAAGCTCTGCATTCCGAAAAATGCTTTTGTGCATCTCTGCTGCCCCATGCCCACTTCCCGTTGCTCTACCCACCCACTCATCCGCTCCTTCATTGTTTCCCCAACCCTCACCGTCATTTAATATTTGTTTCAATTTACATTTTTCTAGAAGGACTGGCAGCTGCCATTTGTTGCCTGGCCTTTCTGCTATCCAAAATGCATTTTTGTGCAGGGAAAATTTCATTTTTGTATTTACCGATATAAGTGGTGTCTTAAAGAATGATGTGGCCTCCATTAGCAGCCGCCTCATGACATCTTTTTTTAAAGATTTTTTTATTGAGGCTGCACAGCATTGGCAACAAATATTTTTCTTTTTGTTCATGCTATGCATTGCATCTCCAAAACGCATTGACAGAACCAATAGGTCAACAAGGCGAGATCTATTGGCTTTGCCAATGCTTGTTATTGTCTTCTTTACAATAGCTTTAGAAGGCAGCTGAACCTCTCATACTACACCTAAAAAGATTTTCAGTCACTAAGAGAATGTACAAAATCCTGGGAAACACTTAAAGAAAGAACCCAAAGAGTAAGATCAAAGGCAGAGCTTGCGACAAAGTAGTATCTATGGAGTTACAGAAGGCACTGAAATAGGCAAACGGAAGGGGCTGGTAGCCTTCCCCTGCAATATTGATTATGTAAGGACATACACTCCTTAAGTCGTGGAGGTTGCCCTATGCCATAGTTTGTGAAGAATGAAAAAGCTCTTCATCAATAGGGGAGCATGGAGTGGCACACCTCTGTTCTAGGAGAGACAAATGTGGCAAATGTTACTGCTACCTTAAGAAGCTTGAGGAATGAGTCTCACATAGCTGGACAGAAATGGTCTTGGCCAGCATGTGTTGAGCAACAAGACTAAGGGGCATATTACCAAGGGCCTTATCGCCGCTTTAGCGGGAATTTTTCCCGCTAAAGCGGCGATAATTTAATCGCCCTATTACCTAGCTGTCGCTAACACCAGTTAGCGACAGCTTGTAGGCGATAGCGGGCATTTAGGGGCCCACTTTGCATGTCAGCGATAATTATCGCTAATGACATGCAAAGTGGGCGTGCCAAGATGTTAGCGACTGGAAACAGTCGCTAACATCGCTATCTCCTATTACCAACTTTTGGAGATATTCGCGCTAAGCGCGATTATCTCCAAAAGCTAACGCCTGCCCAGAGCAGTTCTTAGCCATGTTATCCAATGGTAAGTGGATGACATGGCTAAGAGCATTTGCTTGGTAATGCATGAATATCGCTGACTTTTCAGCGATATTCATGCATTTCGGCCGATTTTTATCGCTTAGGAGATAAACCTTGATAATAGCAAGGCTCCTAAGCGCTAAAAATAGGCGAAGCACGGCGATAGTAGCCCCTATTGCCTAGGACCCTTCACAAAGGTGGAAGAGGCAGCTTGAGTCCTTTTGACATAGGCTCCTTTGTTATCTCCTCTGGAAGGCGCATTGGCAACATGACCTGTGTGTTTAGTGATCTCTGGTCTCACAGAACTGGCACAGGCATAATTATTTTCTTTGAAGTTTGGAAGTTTAAGTTTATTGTTTCAGTTAGTTAAAACCATAACAATTTCACAGGTTAAAAACTTTAATTCATTACACTGTATAAACATCATAAATATGTTCAAAACAATTCAAAACGTCATTCCGCTGGATACTTGCTAGTACACAATTTTTTTAAAGCACATAAGTGATTTGAAACGAACCTGAATTAGTGCAAAGTGGACAAACCTTAAAAATAAGCAATCACAGCAAGATGACAACAGTCTTTCAACTTTGATCTTTGCGTACTTCCTGCCACAGAACATTTTGAAAATGATTTGGTAATTTGGAGCTGGTCGAGTATGTAGACCATTCTCAAACTTTAAAGTATTTATTGATAAAACTATCTGCAATGGGTTACATTGAATTAGAGAAATACGTGCCGGTCAGGGGTGGTTTTGTCCTGGTAAAGGGTGAAGGACCATCAGCCTCTGATCAAATAAGGGCTACAATGTTGCTTGAAATGAGACTCAGCGGCCTATCAGAATGATGGCTTCTGGTTGGACTGTTGATGGTACCTGTAAAACACACAAGATGATGGACGGAATGTTGTACAATGGCAAAACATTCACCCCCAGTCACAGATCTGGGTTTAATCCATCGTTATTTTGCTCACCAAGCCACCCCAGTTCAGACATGGCCATATGCAAATCAGTCTGACCCTGTGCCTCATGGGAACAGTCCAGCCCGAACTGCCAAGCCATGTCTTCCCTCGACCGGAATCAAGCATCCTAGGACCGGTTTCTGGCTATCAGCCGTCATCAGCCAGGATAGCTTGACTCCAGTAGCTTAGTGAGCAGGGGACCCACGTCTGGGCATACCCTTCCCACATAGGGTGAAGAGCAAAACACACAAGATGATGGACGCAATGTTGCACATTGGCAAAACATTCACCCCCAGTCACAGATCTGGGTTTAATCCATCGTTATTTTGCTCAACACGCCACCCCAGTTCAGATCTGTGACTGGGGGTGAATGTTTTGCCAATGTGCAACATTGCGTCCATCATCTTGTGTGTTTTGCTGTTCGCCCTATGTGGGAAGGGTATGCCCAGACGTGGGTCCCGTGCTCACTACGCCACTGGAGTCAAGCTATCCTGGCTGATGATGGCTGATAGCCAGAAACCGGTCCTAGGATGCTTGATTCCGGTCGAGTGAAGACATGGCTTGGCAGTTCGGGCTGGACTGTTCCCATGAGGCACAGGGTCAAGACTGATTTGCATATGGCCATGTCTGAACTGGGATGGCGTGGTGAGCAAAATAACGATGGGTTAAACCCAGATCTGTGACTGGGGTGAATTTTTTGCCAATGTGCAACATTGCGTCCATCATATTGTGTGTTTTGCTATTCGACCTGTGTGGGAAGGGTATGCCCAGACGTGGGTCCCGTGCTCACTACGCCACTGGAGTCAAGCTATCCTGACTGATGATGGCTGATAGCCAGAAACCGGTCCTAGGATGCTTGATTCCGGTCGAGGGAAGACATGGCTTGGCAGTTCGGGCTGGCCTGTTCCCATGAGGCACAGGGTCAAGACTGATTTGCATATGGCCATGTCTGAACTTGGATGGCGTGGTGAGCAAAATAACGATGGATTAAACCCAGATCTGTGACTGGGGGTGAATGTTTTGCCAATGTGCAACATTCCTTCCATCATCTTGTGTGTTTTGATGGTGCCTGTGCCTAGGGAGACAGTTTCGTATCCTGCATGATTTTTGTTGTGCTGATAGTAATTTGTTCACTTGTAATAGGAACTTAGCGGCCCTGCAGGAAAGCTGAATTGAATGGCTGTTCAGTAATGTCATCACTGCGTGTCAGCAGGATCTTATCTTGAGTGCGTAGGGAGTGGGGCAAAGTAATTTCTGTCTGAGTTGGGTGACAGCAGGACAAATGCATAGAAATTGTAACTCGCTTTCCTCAAATTGACCACATAAACGGCAAAGGGAATCCAGCCAACCTTGTTGAGACCTGATATTTTGAAGGGAAAACACCCATACAGATTAGTAGGATAAAGTGTTGAATGGGTGGAGAAATGTGGCATATGAGGTATGTGTGGGTGGCTCCAGTTCGTGTAGGATTGTAGAACTGACCATGCATGCTTTTTCCCAGCCATTTCTGTTTTGTGAAGTATCTAGGATTTTAACTTGGCCGCTTTGTTGGTGATTTTTTTAAATGCTGTAAGACTGATGTTTAACTCCGAGACTTTGGAGAGATCAAGGGTTGTTAGAGCTTGTCGGAGCACTGTTGGCCAGTCACTTTTTTGGGTGTGTTAGCTCTCCATTATGGCCCAACACAAGGCAGCCAGTGATTCGGGGGGGGGGGGAAGGGGGCGGTGGCGGTGTGCAGTTCTCATCTTCCAACAGAATTTGGTTATGGTGGGCATCCTTACCGGGAGTTGTTGAAAAAGCTCAGATTACAAGAGCACTATGTTGTAGTAAATGGAAGATGTGTTTGAACAAAATAGACTGTAATTGGTTTAAGGTGGTTATGTCCTTGCCCTCTAGCAGCTCCGAGCCATAGGTCAATGAGGGTAAAAAATTCGCCCCGATAATCTGTAACCGATATGACTGCGATGAGTTCCCCATCTTTTTTTAAATTTGATTGAAAGCGAAGTATAGCTTGTTAGCTTGAGCTCTTCTTTGCACTAAGTGCTGTTTGAAATTTTATCTTGTGTCCATTTCCACACCTAAGTATTTGTAAGTGTTTACCAAGTCAAGGCTGTTCCCTGCAGCTTTCCATTTAAATTTTATGTTTTGTAGGCTGCTTTAAGCTGAGAAAGGGAGGACTTTTGTTTTTGCTGTAATTTCATTTCAGGCCTAATGATTCAGTAAATTAGAGGTTAGTTGTAATTTGGTGCTGGAGGCCGATTGGGGTCTGGCTGCATAAGGCGATTTAGTCTACGAATTGTAGACTGCACACTAGTCTCATTGCTAGTTTTGGTGGGTCATTCGAAGCTTCAGATATACAGCCATCCAAGTCTGCTGTGTATATATATTGAAATGGCAGAGGGCGAGAACACATCCTTGTTTTAGGGCGATGAAAGTGAATATCTTTGCTGTTCTGTCACTCTTTCTATTTTGACTTGCACCCAGGTATCTTTGTATAAGTTGATTATTGCTTCGAGGAGTTTTGGTGGTGCACCCCATCTGGCCATTTTTGCCCAGAATAAGTCTTGAGGGACCGTGTCGAATGCGGCTTTTAGGTCAACAAAGCAAGCTGATAGGTTAGAGGATGTGTGATTGGTCTTTTCGATGAGGAGACTGAGGGCAAGAAGATTGGGGGTTGTGCTCATACCCGCCCTAAAACCTGTATGTGTGACCGGAATGATGTTTTTGGCTGATGCCCAAGCTTCCAGAACTCTTAATAGATTGATGGCATGAAGTTTTGTTTCGACATCCATCATGGCAATTAATCTGAAGTTTGCTGGGTTTGTCCACAAGCAAGATTTAAAGATGGGTTGAAGGATGCTTCCTCACCACGATGCAAGAATTATACTGGTGGAGAGTGCCAGGTTAAATAAAGGGGTAAGGTACGAGGCCCAAAAGCTTGATTGTGCTTGAAGAGGGCGTTTGAGAGACCAATTGGTCACGGTGCCCCATGTGATCTTAGTTTCTTCAAGGAGTGTTCGACATGTCTTTCTTTCAACAATTTTCCCTCTGACTGAGTCTTTGTGGACATTGATCCCTTCGTGTTTGTGTCGTTCGTGATTGCGTTGTTCGCTACCTGTTCTGGGCGAGCCGCTTTGATGTGAGATGTCCAGTCAAATTCTGAAATTCCCGCGTTGTGATGGCAAAATTTGCCGATTGTGAGTGAGTTGATTTCTGCCCAGAACTGCTTGCTGTTTTTTGTTTTACTTGTGTGCAGTAATTTTAACCATATTTTTTCTTGATTTGTTTTTTTAGCTGACCAGATTGCCTTTTTATAAGTGCACCTCAGTACTACCATTTGATTCTTGGTGGAATGACTAAGCTTTGGGTCATTTTTTCACAGCTGTCTAACTTCCTTATTTAGCTCTCTTTTTTCTCTCTGAAAGACTATGGAGTACCGGGTGCCCCTTTGGTGGATGAGTTAAGGGGTTGTGAGCGATTGGATTGCCAACTGGTAGCTAGTGCCGCAGTAAGAGATTCCCAGTAAGTCCACTGCGCCTGTTTGATGTCCGGTGTATGCGACGTGAACGTTATTATATAGTTTGCTATCTCTGCAGTCGCCCTTAGATGCCAGGCTAAGCATTTAGGTTTGAAGGCACAATGTTGAAACATCAGATTCTTGGTATGGGGAGCTCTTGTGGTGTGAACTAGGAGCTCTACATGCTCTGGTAGGTGGTCGCTCTCGACTCTGGGTATTAAACAATAGCTCTTGATCTTATCAAATATCTCTGAGTCGACAAATGTATAATCCAGTGTTGAATAAGTTTTGTTCAAGGTCCTAGTAAAGGCAGTTGCATGATCTTGAGGAACGCAGTCGTTAAATGAGCAGTGGCCAATTTCCGCAGGGCAGTTTTGCACATTAACCCATAGCGTCCTGTTTTTTGAAGATGCGCAATTACTGGTGAAGATAGGTTCGTAGCTGTTACATGCTGTTGTTTGGGTGGGTGGCTGTTTGTAGGAGGTGCATGTTGAAATCTCCTGACAGAATGATTTTGTTTTAGTGGGACGTTTTTGCAGTTGTTTTAAAAGTGTTATCAATGGAGCAATATGGCCAGGTTTGTTCTTTGGGCCAGGATGAATGTAGATTTTACGATTAATAAATTGGTGTCACAGGTTTTGTAATTTGATCTTGAATGACTATGCGATGAGAGTTTAATATATTGAGGGCATGCTAGGCCGAGATCTACGTGTTCTTTATGTCTCCGACGGTGGGTTGCTATATAAGTCGAGAGACCACTTGTGGTTCTCGCCTATTTAGATTTTTTTACTGCTTCCTGTTGGTACTCCTTGAAGCCTGTGACCAGTGTTGGATTCTCGGCCCAGGTTTCTTGCAGTAGGAGGATGTCAACATTTTGGAGAAAAATGATGAAGTCTTTCTCCCCCACCTTGCTTCTAAGGCCGTTCACGCTCCAGGAGCACAGTTTTAAGAGGGGGTTTGGGGATAATACTACTTTTGGTTTTGATCATGCGACTGCCATCAATGGGGTGAGGACCTGCAGGTTTTGCAGGGAGACCTTTCTTGTTTAGCTCAGAGCTCCAGGAGTTGCTGTGTGAATGATGCAGAGGTTTTCTAGGTTGATGGGATGTTTTCCTGCTGGTCCAATTGCGCCCCTGAGGGTCCCCACTAAAACTGTGCCAGTTTTTGTTGGATGATTTGGTTGTGGCTGTAAGGGGCTGGGGTATCTCTCTAAATCCATTATTTTTAGTTCAACGCCCCGATTTAAGAAATGGCCTGTGTTGCCATACCTCCATAGCTGATTTTAAGTTGGACCAGGTGACCACCGTTTCTTCTGCCTCTTCCAGATTGGGTTTAAACTCGATGCCTTCTACGTCATGTGTACCTATATGGTTCAGGGTTTCTATTGATTTGACCAGTTTCTGAATTGCGCTTCTGTTCAGTATGTCATTTTCCCTGAAATGTCAGGTGCCACTTGAAGAGCAGGCACACTGACGTTTTATAGAAGATTAAACTGCAAGAAAAAACTGAAAAAGAGAATGACTTTGCTGTGGCACTAAAAAGCTCTCAGGGTTATACTAAAAAAGGCAAACAGGTAAAGCAGGTATCACTGATGTCAACAAATTCATCAATGGGAACCAAAAATATCAAGAAATGGAGCAAATGCACTTGATTTACTAATCCCAAGTGTCTTTGATGTCAGAGAAGTTGAAACTGAAGTACGTTCTGAGCTGGATCATGTCTGGCTTTCACCTTCTTTAAGATCCAAATCTACCAGAGCTGACAATTTCAGGTCCAAACAAGCTTTGGTGCATGAATTGAATTGACCCTGTCCTAAAATAGACAGTTCCACCCTCCAGTTTGACATAGCCAGCACACCCAGTGCATGATGACACGAAGGGGAAGATGGAAATTGAGGCATTCTGCAAGAGTTGGCTGGGCAGGATTGCATAGTCGCTCCCAGAGCCACACCTCTTCTGAATCCCCTCTTACAGGTGCAATAACAACTCACTGCAGACCACACACAGTGGCAATGTACTCTACACACAGACAGCAGTTCCCTACAGAGACTTCTGCTTCAGCCATCTTGAGCTGGATCTCAAAACAGACTGGTTCATGGAACAAGAGCATTTGAGGGAGGCACCACTGAGCAGATGAGGGTCATCTTCATAATCTCTTGGAAGACATCACTCTTCTGTTCGCAGAATATAAAGAGTAATCAATACGTTGATGGGAAGTAACAGCGTCAGCCTTGGAATCTTCAGCTTGATGGTCCTGTACAGCTGGTTACGCTGCATAGGAAACAAAGCGGAAAGAATAAGTAAGATGCACACAACATATTTTACAGCTTCTTTTTAACATAGGTCTGAACAGAACCCCAAACCCACTGGTGTTTTATCAATCACTTCCTAGAGGCAAACTATCTATGGGAGGTCCATTGGGCAGAACTCAAACACACAACAAAGAATCTGCTTTGATCCCCATTGTCAAGGGCTACACTACAAGTAATGAACACAATAGGGGAAGTGACTCGCCTCAAACTACTTCCTTCCCCTTACACGTAACTGTTAGGGAATCCAGAATGTTATCTAGTAGCGGACTGGGAGGCATTCAGAGAGTGGAATAGAAATTGGTGATCTTTTTTAAAACGCCAAAATTAAATCATTTGAACAGATCAAGACCGAGTATGGCTTAGGGAAAGCCGAAAGTAACAAATACACCCATATTAGACAATGGACGAGTCAAAAAGAAATGAGAACTAACAACGCACCCACTAAATGAAGGTAAAATATCACATATCATTTGGGTCTGCTCACTCTTGGGTAAATAGTGGGAAGAAGTTCCAAAGCTCTGGAAGTAATCTCAGCTACACAAACATCCAGATTTCATATGAACATACTATTGAGGCGGGTTCCGTGAAATGCCCAGGGCCATCAAGAGAAGCAAGCAAAACCGAGTGGCATATGTACAAGCCCGTATCGACACCACAACGTCACTTTTACGGACGTTGCGGTGGCGATAGGGGCTGCGCCTTATATACAAGGCAGCGTTAAGCCACTTAACGTGGTGTAATGCTGCCTTGTACATAACGCCCCCTTTCACGCTATGGTTAGCGTGAAAGGGCGTGCTGTGGGTGTTGTGGTGGCCGTTCCACCGCAACACCCATTGTATTTGACGCTGCGCTCTCTGTACAAGGGTGGCATACATAGGAGGCAGCTCCAAAATGAAGACCAGAAAAATCCTGGTCTTAAATTGGCGAAACAAGGAGAAATGCATTATTTCTCCTCGTTTTTGCTTTTTCCGTGTGTGCTGCCTTGTGCAGCACACATGGAAAAAGCTAAATGCCATGGTTTGTTTATGTACAGTAAGGTGTCCCTTTCTGTACATGAACCAAGCTTTAAAAAAAAATGCCAATTTGGAACTTTCATGTGTGAAAAGGGCAAAAGGGCATTTTAGGATTGTTCATGTGCAGGAAGGGACACCTTCCTACATATAACCAATCCTCCCCTACAGAGACACCCTTGCACTCTGGTGCAAGGGTGCCTCCGTTGGTGCTAAGTTGTTAAACTTAGCACCATCGCAGGGGGGAAACGCAAGGCTGCACCACATTCTTGTAAATATGGTGCAGCCTTATATTTCGGAAGTGGCGGAGCGTGTTGCTAAGCCAAGGAGGCTAACGACACGCTCCGCCACTTCATTATACATATCCCCATGAACCCGTTGCTTTTAGCAGCCAAGTAGACAATACTCAAAACATTGGGGGAACAATACTACCTACGATGAACGACTGATATGGGGAAGCTGTGGTTTAATTTAAGAATGAAAAGCATCTCTCATACAATGCAGGAGAAGAGCAGTGGATTGTGAAGGCGTGGCGTCCAGTTTTGGATTATTATGCTAAAGACCACATGACTTGAACCTGTCTGTGGTCTTTAATGCCCCTCAAAGCTGTGCCCTGTTGTCTTCTCTCTGACAAGAAACGAGACAAACGATAAATTAGGACTGCTGAATTATGTTTTTTCATTTATAGTGCACTATTGGGGTAGTGGAGGGAAATTATATGTTTCCTTGCTAAAACCATTAAAAATGATTGAAACCTAAAACAAACACCAAAAGTGTTCTAGGATCCTCTCTGCAGAAGCTAGAAGCAACTGCTTTCAAGCGACTGCAAGTGCAAGGCACAGTGGGTTTGGCAAGGTTACATGATTGTTAAAGGGACAGTCTCTGTTTTCAAACCCTGTAGGATTGTGTCCTATCTGGCTGCAGTTCAATTAAGTTCAACTATATCTTCCAACATCGTTTAGAAGCAGCAAAATAGACTAGGCTGTCATGTGGTTTTCTCCATTTGAGAGTTTGAAGTATTCTTCTATTATGTTTTATAAAAGAAGTGGAAAAATATTTGTAATTTTGAAAATTGGCTAAGGATAGACTGCAGTTGTATTCAAATTCTGACCCTAATAGTGTTGTTAATTTTACTGGTTACTTATAGATGGCATATGTGTATATGGCAAATGAATTGTTCTGGGATCGGATCCGCTTGAGGTGGGGACACATTCTTATCTTAATGACTATCTCAACGAAGTTCCTACAAAACAGAACCAAGTATTACTCAAGTAAAGTATATAGGGTCATATGTACGATGAAGTGGCAGAGCGTGTTGTTCGCCTCCGGGGCTTAAAGACACGCTCCACCATTTTGGAAAAGCAAGACTGCACCATATTTACAAAGATGTGGTGCAGCCTTGTGTTTTCCCATGCGATGGCGCTAAGTTTCACAACTTAGTGCCAATGCAGGCACCCTTGCACCAGAGTGCAAGGGTGTCTGTGTGCAGGGGGGGATTGTGAAGTGAGGACCCGGTTCTGCTTGCACACATTGCTATGTTAGCATAACCGTTTTAGAAGTTTAAACTCCATTTTGCCACTTTGCCGCCTTTGCACACGACACTACATATAACTGTTGTTGTAAGTTAAACTGCAGGCTTTTCTTCGCATTAGTACGGCCTGTTTTTCACATCCCTAGACTTACACCGCGACCTTAGTTCTGTACACTGTGTGCAGAAGTCTTCAAGGTCATAATAACAATGTATGCTGTTGATTCAGGTTGATCGGCCTACACTCTAGACACAACACCCACACAGCTGCAAATAACTGAAACTTGAGTGCCTTTAATATTGCATTGCATGCATGACTCGGGCACTTGGAGAAAACCTTTCCATCTACAGAGAGAGTTGCTGATCCTGTGATGTGATTCACCTCAGCTGATCTTGGAGGCATGGGGTTCCCCGTTTAAACATAGAGACCTTCTATTATTATAAAACCTAGCTCCTAGCCAGGGGAGGGTGGTACACAAGGCGCTATACGACCTGTTTCCACTATCATCATAACATGAATTCTCCCTTTGTGTTTTATGGAACTGTAACAATGTTTTATTTCTAATCATTTGCCTGCTTATGTTAGCCAAAATACTGCCTCTTAAAGCACGTTGTCAAAATAAACATTTTAAACTTTACAGTGTCTCTGATTACTCATGTTGTGGACTTGTATGAGAATAAAAACGAAAGAGTGTTCTTGATTCCCACTATTCCTTAGAGTACCCTAAGTCGCTTGTTCTGGCTTGTTTAATCTTTGGTAGCTTCGCTGTAGCACGGAGAACGAATGAGACACTGATGCTAGTCGGATAGGGGGTCTGGGCACTGAGGTGAGGTTTTTGGTAACCACAATTAACTGAGGTCCTGGTTTCCTGTGCATGAGCAGAATTCCTGCAACAATTGGTTGTGTGTAGGAAGGTGTCCCTTCCTGCACATAACCAATCCTAAAATGCAATGTTGTAACTTTGATGTGTGCTGCTTCATGCAGCACACATGAAAGTTACAAAATGGCCTTTTTAAAAAGGTTTGTTTATGTACAGGAAGGGACACCTCCCTGTCCGTAAACAACCCATGGCATTTTGCTTTTTCCATGTGTGCTGCACAAGGCAGCACAAATGGAAAAAGCAAAAACGAGGAGAAATAATGCATTTCTCCTTGTTTCACCACCTTTAGACCAGGGTTTTCCTGGTCTTAAATTTGGCGCTGCCTCCTATGTACGCCACCCTTGTACATAGGGGCAGTGTTAAATGGAATGGGTGGAACGCCCACCACAACACCCCCTGCACGCCCCTTTTACGCTAAACATAGCGTGAAGGGGTGCCTTATGTACAAGGCAGCGTTAAGCCACGTTTAGTGGCTTAATGCTGCCTTGTACCTAAGGCACGGCCCCTGTTGCCACGGGAACGTCGAAAAAAGTCCCATAGTATTTTCGTTCTATCAAGTTGCAAACTTCTGCAATATATTTAGATCCCAGGTGATGTTCCATTCCATCTACCACCACCACTGTCATTAAAGATGGTTTGTTTCTTGAGTGTAGCTATTGTCATGAGATGCATTTGCCCATTGATGGGGGTAAGGCTTGTGGTGCCATTAGTAAAGGGTACTTCGCAGTATCTTTGTTTGATGAGCTGGTCTTTCTAAGCGTATCCACATTCAGCATCTGATGACAGGGCACATCTTGTTAGATTGAGTAGGCTTCCCTACATGGTCACAATGGCCAGGGGTGTAAGTAAGGGAGCTCAGACACTGAAGGGCATATTTACAAGTAAGTGCTAGAGTGCTGGTTAGCTTCAAAATTGCTAACGCCGGGCTTAGTCACTTTCGATGATACACAATATGGCGCACCGCTGCATTTCTCCCTGCACCTGCGCTAAATTAAGCTGCCTAGCGCCAATGCAGACACGGTTGCATCATAGTGCAAGGGTGCCTGCATTCAGGGATTGATTGTTTATGTGCAGGAAGGTGTCCCTTCTTGTACATAAACAATCCAGAATGGCGATGTGTAACTTCAATAGAAGTAGCAAATTGCCATTTTTAATGATTGTTTATGTGCAGGAAGGGCAACCAGCACATAAACAATAATTCATGGCTATTTACTGTGTCTATGTCTGCTGCACAATGCAGCAAACATAGAAACAGCAAAAACGAGAAGAAATAATGTTTTTCTCCTTGTTTCGCCATGTTAAGACCAGGTTTTCCCTGGTCTGAATTTTGGCCCTGCAAAATATTTATGCCACCCTTGTAAGTATGGGGCAACGTCAAAATCATCGGAACGCCTGGCGCAAAACCCATTGCCCACCCCTTTCACGCTAAGTATAGCGCGAAAGGGGGCCTTATTTACAAGGCTGCATTATGCCTCGTTAAGTGACTTAACGCCACTGTGTAAATAAGGCAAAGCCCCTGTCGCCACAGGAACATCTTTAAAAGTGACGTTCCTGTGGTGATAGGAGCTTGTAATATGCCCCTGAGTTTCCTTTTTCAGACTTTCAGAACGTTTTGGACTTGGGTCTCAAAATACAGTGATATATAAAGCATGTCACTCTCCTGAGTATTAATCCTCAGCAACTTCTGAACGATTGTGTGACTTCCCTGATGGGTACACATATCTCCTTCCAGGCTGGGCCTTCTGCTTGTCAGAGCAGAAGGTTGGTTTGGATTTTCCCTGTACTTTATTGAAGGAGTGTTTCATAATGAGTGTGTCTGAATTAACTAGCTCAGTTTCTGAAGTGCACAGCACCAATGATCCACCACCGATGTTCTTCAACAAGACCCCAGGGATTTAGGGCCACATGCATCAATGTAGGATTTTGCATTTCCTAAATTGCGAAAATTAAGGAATCGCAATTTAGGAATTGCAAAATCCTATGCATCAAGAAATCCTAAAAGTTTTTAGGATTTCTTAATTTTCGGTATTTGCGATTCCTTAATTGCGAATCGCAATTAAGGAATGGCATTACATTGATTCCTATGGGCCTGGAGGCCCATAGGAATCAATGCCGTTTTGCACTTTTTTATTTTGCGAATCCCATTTGTTTGATGTTCGACCTCGTGGTAATTTGCACCCCCTAATTGTACCCCCTAATTGCTAATTCGCAATTTGAAAAACAATCATGCATTGCTTTTAAGGAATCGCAAATTTGCGATTCCTTAAGAGCAATCGCATTTTTTGAAATCACTAAAAATAGCGAATTTCACAAAAATGTATGATGCATCCCAAAAAACTTATTTAGGAATCGCAAACGGCAGAATTTACCGATTCGCACCGTTTGCGCTTCCTAAATAGGTTGATGCATGTGGCCCTTAGCTTCTCCGCATTCACAGTTTACTCCTACCTTGAGGTTGTCTTTTTATGCAGGGCAGGTGCTTCCTGAATCGAGGGGTGAAGATGATGATTAGGCCGATCAAGACCCCCACTGCAGCTACCACAACTCCAATGATGGTTCCTATGGACTCCCCGACTCCAAATAGACCTGGAAATGAATCGGCAAAAAGTAATGAAGTAATAACACTGTATAATAGACAGGCACAAACATACAGGGGCGTAAACATCCTATAACATAGTAGTTTCCTCTGCTCAATGGTTTACATAAAAACATCTGGTTTTCTGACACCCAGGAAGCTAAATAGCACTTATTTCAGTAATCTATCCCCCAGCAAGGACGTAAGATGTCATAGATGACATTGAGACCACGTCCTTAGCACTAGGGAGGTTACACATAATTCCTCTACTTATTATAAATTGGATGCTGAGAGACTCAAGCTTCTAAAAGGTGAAGAACATAGGCCACAATGAAACAGGGACCAGGTGATGAGGCAAAGACTTCGCCCTACAAAACTCAACCCGGGGTACTTGAATAAACCTTTGGGAATCTAACAGCAAACAGAGGTATCCAAGATGTTGCTTTGACAGAGGAAGATTTTTGGACAAATGTCTCCTGAATGCCATGGTATAGGAGTGCTCTCCTGTCATGTAACATGTTTCTGCTTAGATTTGTGTTTTTCCTCCAGTGAGATTGACAATCAAAAGCAAGCCCAATGTAGGCATTCCCTGTTATTTGGAGTCCATCACAGATACTAATGGACTCCGTATAGGGTGCCCATATTTCTGGATGAGGGTGTGCTAGACTTGGCATCTTTTGGCGTGTTTCCCCAGAGTTTTTGTTCTCTGGCCTCCCGGTTTTGATTGGCGTAGTGTTTCTGCACACTTCCCTCACTGCTGATCAGTGGTAAAGTGCAAGTGCTCCTGTGGTAAATTGTGTTATGGATTGGTGTTTCCATGATTGGATATTTGATTTGGTTGTTAGTTCCTAGTAAAGTGCACTGAGTGTGCCAGGGCCTGTGAATCAAATGCTACTAGTGGGCCTGCAGCACTGATTGTGCCACCCACGTGAGTAGCCCTGAAAAGGTAACTCAGACCCGCCATTGGGGAGTCTGCGCGCAGTTTGTAACTGCCATGTCGACTTGGCCAGTACACACACTTGTCAGTCCCTCACCTTCCCTTTTCTTACGTGTCAGCCACCCCTAAGCTTGGCCCAAGGTACCCCTGTGGGCCTAGTGCAGAGTATGTGAAAGATAGGACATGCCCTGGTGTGTGTGGCACGTCCTGATGGTGAATTATGACCAATTTTGTTTTTCACTATTACAAGGCTACCTGTTCCCCATTGGACAGAATTGGGAGTTTGTTTATAACATCTTATAAACATATCTGTCCCGGGGAATTAGATACGAAAATAATGTTTAGTGAAGGTGATTTTTATATTCTGTGTTTGAAAATACAACTTTTAGAAAGTAGGTATTTTCTTGCATCAGTCATCCCGTGTGCCTCTGCTGGAATGTGGATTGCCTGTCTAGGTTTTGGATGACAGAAGGCTGGGGGGCAGGAGTGGCTTCAGATAGTCTGGGTGGGTCAGAAAAGGGCTGAATAGACCTGGGCTGCAATTGGGGAAGGTGAAGGAGATTTCCTTGCACCTCAAAGGTCCTGGTCTGCCTCTGACCATGCCCTCTCCACCTCCTGCCAGGAAGTCACACCAGAAAAGGAAGCACTGGTTCTGACTGGGCACAGACACTCTCTTCCTAAGAGATTAAAGGATTTTGGGATATAAATATTGGGGCCTAGACCCCTGAACTTTAGAACTCTTTTGGATCAATAAGTCTGCCAAGAAGGAGAGCTGGAGAAGCTGTGAGGAGAAACTACCACTTTGCTGTGTGCATTGCTGTGTGGCCTGCAGTGGCTGATTTTGTCTTGGGCAGTGAAAGTACTGGACTGAACTTTCTGCAATCTACTTTTGTGAGTTTCTCGAAGGGCTTGAGTTAGAGCTTGCCCCCAGTTCAAGAAGTCTCAGGAACAGCAAAGACTTCAAGCTCTTCTGCCCTCAGCACTGGGAACTGAGGGCCTCATTTATGAGGCCCCTTGCGCCATCGGAACATCACTTTTTGTAACGTTCCGTGGTGCAGAAGCCTGGGTGATATTTATCAGGCAGCACTAAGCCACTTTTTTGGGCGTACTGTTGCCTGATAAATATCAGTCCCTTTAACGCAGTGTTCTGCATTAAAGGGGCGTGCAATGGGTGTTGCTGGGGGTGTTCCCAGCAACATCCATGGCCTTTTGACACTGCCCAAGATTTACGAGAAATCGTTAATCTAAGGGAGTGCTAAAAGCTTAAGCCTCACCAGGGGAGGCGTAAGGGAGGCGCAACAAGGAGTAATATCTTTATTTCTCTCCGTTTTTCCTTTTTCCATGTGTGCTGCATTCTGCAGCACACGTATAAAGAGGAAAAGCCTCTTGTGATTATTTTTGTACAGAGAGGTTTCCCTTCCTGTACAAAAATAATCATCCCGCAAGGCCGGCACCCTTGCACCATTGCAGCCAATTGTGCACCAGTGCAGTGGAAAAGGACAGGAATGCACCGTATCTTATATATACGGCACATTCCTGCCCTTTTCTTTTGCTGTAGGGAAGTGCAGCAGGAAGGCCTGATTCTCGGCTGATTACTGGACCTTTATGCCAAAAGGCCTGATGAGATATGCACCAAGTCTCAGATGGAAGCTTGAGGTACCGACGGATAGCGCGGGGCCTCGTACAACCTGAGCAAGGTCCAGGTGAGGTGAGGTCCTTCTCCCTACCATGAAGGAATTTGTATTTCCTTATTGACATGGAGGGCTAATGTCTGCGGTTGTTACAGGTTGTACCGTATTCAACCTTTCTAATTTTTTATTTCTCTCACTTTGGTGGTGGTGGTGTTTCTTTTGTTTCACTACTACTTGTGCAACTATTGAAAGAACAGAGGCCCTGACGAATTGCATGGGATTTTATACCCGATAGGCAGAAACATGTTGGCCCGTTATCAGACAGATATTTGTTTGACTGTCTCTCTTGCACTGTTCTTGGTTTTTAACTAGGAGGTGTGGTTTGTCCGCAGAATAAAGTTGTTAGTAGGAGGACACTCCATCCTATTTTAAAGTCACTATTTCTTTGTTGCACTGCTATTCACTTGACCATCAAGGATCAGCCATCACTGACGGTTCGCGTATGTTGGTGGACCAAATCCTTAACCAGCAATAGATGGTGCGGTGTTTGCTGTCCCAATGATCAGGGGACCAGACTGACATGCACTTGGGTTTGGCCAAATGATAGGACTGATCACTGAGTCTATTTGATGGAAACCCTTCACTAATTGTTCTGGATTTGTCAGCCATGTATGAATGATCTGCGCTGTGTTGGCTTTTCCTATACACATGGTGTTCACCGTATATTGAATTATGCTGTCTTCATGTGATTTATACACCCCGAGATCCTGGTGACTCGGACTGACAGTCCAGCTATATAATTAAGCTGATAGACCCTCTGTGTTTTCTGTGTTATACATATAGAAGTTGCTGGGGATAATAACTAGGTACGGGTCTTTAAACCTTATATCCCTTGGACCCTCCCTGAATCTGTTTTGTTATTGAGATATGCACATTGCCTTAAAGACGATTCTTTGCCGTACTGGCAGCCAGTGCAGGCTGCGCAGCCCCGGTTTAGCTGACAGTCTGCGGGGCAGCTGGAGCAATGTGCGGGCCGCGCAGTTTTGAACTATCTGCAACTTGCGCAGAGTATAGTCCAGGGTGCCTAGGTACAGGACATTACTGAAATCCAGTCGAGACTGGATCAGGCCTTGAACGGCCACTTGCTTGGCTTCCATAGGTAAGAGTGGAAGAACTTTTTTTAACATCCTAAGGAGGCCAAAACAGGTTGCAGAAAGTTTAGTGGCCTGGGTGCTAAAGGACAGAGCTTTGTCCAACCATACCCCCAAGGTTTTTATATTGCCCTTAGGTACTGGGGGGTGCCCAGGCTTGAGGGCCAAAGGGAGTCAAAGTGCAGGGGTTTTATGGGACCCAGGAGCACCAACTCAGTTTTGTCCCCGTTCAGTTTGAGGGAGGATGTCGTCATCCAACCCTTTACTTCCTCAAGGCATTTCATTAGCCCTGATGGTGTTGATTGGCCGTCCTCCTGCGCCAGAGAGACCACTAGCTGCGTGTCGTCCGCATAGGAAATGATTTTAATGCCAAACGGACGGACGACCTCAGCCAGTGGTCTCATGTAGATGTTAAATAGCACCGGGCTTAAGGAAGAGCCCTGTGGAACCCCACAGCTCAATGGTCTGCTGGCGGAGACCGTATCTCCCTCGAAGATCTGGAACGACCTATTGCTCAGAATTGACTTAAGCCAAGACAGAGCGCTGCCTGATACTCCAACATCCGAGAGACGGTTAAGCAAGGTGTTGTGGCTGACCGTATCGAATGCTGCGCTCAGATCAAGGAGGACCACTGCCACTGATCCCCCCTGGTCTAAGATCTTTCTGGTTTCCTCGGTGACCGCTAGCGGTGCGGTCTCCGTCCCGTGTCTTGGTCGAAAGCCCGTCTGGGTGGCATCCAACAGCTGGTTGGTCTCGAGAAAGTCCATCAGATGGATGTTGATGTGCTTTTCGAGAATTTTGCTCACCCAGGGGAGCAGGGAGATCGGGCGATAACTGCTGAAATCACAGGGGTCTAAATTCGGCTTTTTAAGCAGGGCCCGGACGATAGCCTTCTTCCAAGCGGGCGGGACAATGCAGGAGGTGAGGGAGGCATTCAGGAGGTTCATGATGGTAGGCAGAACGACCTGAAGTACTGACAACATTGCCTCTGGTGGAGCTGGGTCACATGGTGAACCTGATTTTACTTGGTGGGCTAAAGATTCAGTGGACTCAAGCTCTAGCAGTGGAAAGAGTTCCAGAGTTGCCCGGGGTTTAGAGGAGGCTTCTATCAAGTCAGCCGGTCCCTGAACCATGGGAGCTGATTCTATGGAAAGGAGGAGTAAATATGGTGGACTTTCTGATGGAAGAATTCCACCAGGTCATTACAGAGGGCTATGGTATTACCGGGCTGCATAACAAGAGGGGGGGGTTTAGTCAGGCTTTTTACTATATGAAAAAATTCCTTTTGTTTGGATTTGGCTCGCATTATTTTTCCAGAAAAGTAAACTGATTGGGCAGTTGTTACCTCGTCCTTGTAACCTCTAATTGCCTATCTATATTGGGACTTCTCGTCCAGGGAGCAGTCCAGGCGCCACCGTCTCTCCAATTTCCTACAGTGGCGTTTCTTTTCCCTAAGGGCCTCAGAGAACCAGGGAGCAGTTTTTCGTGCTCGTTTCAGCGTGACTTTATGAAGGGGAAGAGTGGCCTCAAGGGATTTCACGATCCAATCTTCAAATTCTTGGTTGGCTGCACACGGGTCCTCATTTGGGTGGGGGCAGGAGGTCGCGAGATGGGTGGACCAAGAATCTACTGGCAGTCTAGCACAGTTTCTGGAGTTCCTTACAATAGGGTTAGGAAAGGGTGCCTTGCGAGTGGTCCAGGTCAGGGGACCAATCGAATGGTCGGTCCAAGGAAGACGGATTGGGCACCCGACCATAAGCTCGGTGCAGTTGGTAAACACCGGGTTCAGGAGGTGACCTTTAATGTGGGTGGCTGAATCGACCCGTTGGTCTAACTGTAGGGCCACTAAGTCGTCCCTCAGTTCCGTAGCAATGTGATCGAGAATGGCGTCAAAATGAAGAATAAGGTCGCCTAATAGTGTGAAGTTGGAGGCAGTTGTAACCTGTACGGCCAAAATGGCTGGGAGGGACTTGTGGAACTGCTTTGGGGGGCCCGGCGGTCGATATACAAGAGTGCCTGAGAAACAATTATTAGAAGAGAATTCGATGCTAAATGTGAGGCTCTCGCACTCTGGGATGGAGCCAGGAATGGCTCGGCACCGATATTGCTCTTAATATATAATTGCCAGGCCACCTCCTCTCCCCACGGGCTGGTCCTTTCGTATGATTTGGAAACCTGGGGGCAGGGCTGTCACTATGACCGGATCAGAGTCTGGAGTCAGCCAAGTTTCCGTTAAAAAGACTATGTCAGGCATGCACTCTTCCAGCATAAGGGCAACTTCCGTGCTGTGTTTTACTAAAGATCTACAATTTAAAAGGAACATGTAGTAGTCTTGTTTCGCATCATGAGGCTGACTGATATTTAGGTTCTGTTTGCACACTGAGCAGACCGCAGGAAGATCCATGGCTGCAAATGAGTGCAGACAGCCTGTTCCCCCAGTAATCCTCATGCTGAGGAGGAAGTCCGAACTGTAATACCTTGTCTGTGCCAGTGAGCAGGCAGGGGTTGTGGCCCCTGGTCCCGACCTGTCGCGGACGGGCGCAGACGGGCTTAACTTCGGCGCGCCTTTGGCGCGCCCGCTGCGCCGTCTAGGCTGGGTGTCCATTTTATGGCAAGGGAGTAGGGGCGGGAGTGGCGAACAACTAGTGCGCTGCCCAGGAGTCCATCCAAGATGGCGGGACCCTCTCAAAGAGTGTGTCAGCGCCGCCGATTTAGCCAAGTGGGGAGCGGGTGTCTGCGTGCAAACAAAGCAGAGTGCTATACACACTTATAGGCTACGTACAGCCCTAAGATGGGCCACCTGAAGTGGACAGCCAAGGAAGAGTTTCACCATTTTGAAATTGGTGAAACCAGGAACTCTGGGTCAGGTGTATGCCCACTCTCCACAGGAAGTGGTAATATAAGGGGTGTAGTCAATCCAGGGGGTTGACTACACCCCCTACTCCCCCTACTACCCAAACTCCCCTAAACTCACCTAAATTCAGTACTTAGGGGCCTCCCTGATGCAAGGTACCCAGATTAGTCTACTGGGAACCGAAGGAAGGAAAAAGAAGAGTCGAGGTTATGAGAGCAGAGGTCCTGCACCGAAATTAGCGCCAAACCCTGCCTGGCTGCTTGCACTTGACAGTCACAAAGACCAACATGCCCAGAAGCTGAACAGCCTCACCAAACCCTTTGAAGACTTTTCTTACCTTCAACAACCAAGCAGCATCTCCATTGGGGTGGAGGAGCCAGCCGCCTGCATCTGCAGGCACCAACTGCACCAAACCTGATATTTTGTCTTGCTGGTGGACTCTTCGATCCTGGCCTCTAAGCAACTTAAGTTCTACAATTCATCCCCCAAAAAAGTTTCCAAGTGTATCTATGCAATGTATGTTTCTCCCATAGAATAACATTACAGTGTTTGAGGCTCATACCTCAAAACCGTTATTTGACTGTATTTTTCTAACACTACAAACATCTGTAACTCTTTAAGTACTTACCTTCTACTGATGATCTTGGCATCTAACATATATAAAAATCTGTGTTATTTTTCTAAATTGATTTTGAGTTTCTCCTGGGTGTGTGTCTTGTTTATACATTCTGTGTGTACAACAAATGCTTACCACTCCCCTCTGATAAACCTGAGCTGTTCGACCACACTACCACAAACAAAGCACTTCTGATTATCAATTATGCCCTGTAAATCAATAAGGGTCATCTGTACTTTTTGCATTGTGCATGCCCTTCCATTGACACTGCCACATAAAAAGCCTGCTTCCAACACAAATCAGCGTAGGAGAATAATCCAACATGAACAGGAGCAAAACCTCTATGTGGTTGCCTTTCTTCGTCCAGACTGGGTCCAAGACTGGGTAGCTTTTATAAATACGGAATGCTAACCTTCACAAGCATTCATTCTTAATTTAATTGTTTGTAAAGAATGCATTTTGGACTCACTGGTCTGGAGAATTCAACCTGATCCGTGAAGGAACCACACAATCTCCAGCTTACTGGAAGATCTGTATGGGAGACATCTCAAAGGGCTGAGCTTAAATAGAAGCAACAATGTCCTCAGAGTCTAGCTGGCCTTGGTAAGCAAGACATGAAAAAGAACATCACCTGGGTCATGGAGCTGCACCATTACTCGATATCTTTTCAACTGGAAGACTGGACTGTCCTTGACCTACTTTGTGTTTGTAGAGTACCAGCACTCCGTACTCGCCAGTTTCCAGAAGGGCAAGTAGGCACTTGGTCATCACCCCCCTCCCCAGACCTCTACCCCCAGCCCAGCATCAGTCTATGAGGCCATCCTAAATCTCAAAACATTTGAACCATTTTTGTAGCCCATACAGTTCTGGACATATTAACATCTGAAGTAGCAGTCAAAACAAATGCTACAAATATCAATTCCCAGTGAGAACGGATCCCACCAATGAATGCTGTAATTGCCCCATGCCCTGTGGTGACCTTGTCAACATACCAACCTGAGACGAAAAGCCAGGTGGACTACAACCATCCGGCAACCCACTAAGCATTACAAGCAACTATCAATCCTGTGAGATATACCAGGGATATATAGTGCAACTCTGTCACGAGGACATGGTCTCTATCACGGACGGGCGCGGGGTACCTGTTAACGTTTATCCCTTTCCGCCCCGTCCGCAGGATCCCGTGGACGTTTCCTGGATGTCCTCGGCTCTGCCTTCGCTGACCCCGTCACCGGACCTGCCTTTCTCGACGTCAGGGGGAAGTTCCCTGGCGGTCCCGACGTTCCACCAATCAGGAAGGAGATCGTCATTGGCCCTGAACCAATCATGGGCGCTAGGGGCGTTTAAGGAAGCCCCGTTCTCATCCGCCGGCGCGGAATCTCCAGGCGAGAAGCTGACCCACGAGGAGGAGAACGCCAAAGAAGAAGAAGACGGAAGGACCATCGCGCCACTCCAGGGTTTGCCGGAGCAGAGACTCGACAAGCCAGGAGGCCAACGATCCCACGAGCCGCCCTGCCACACTTCCAGGGGAGAAGTGTGGCTTCACAAGGTACGAGGGCTTTTCCAAGGGCTGTTCAGTTCACGGGGTGGGACGGGGTAGGAAGAGGGTGGTCACGTGCCGTGTAACGTTCCCAGCGTCACTGTGATGTAACAACCTAAATCTACGTAGGTGGTGGAACCCTGGTGACCCCTCACTCCCCTGCCCCCCTCACATGCCTTGGCCCCGGACCAGCCAGTAATACGGCTGTTTGTTTCTTTCTTTCCTGAGCCACATCAGACCCGAGAAGAGCCGGAGGGAGAACCGAGACGGGAACTCAAGAAGCAGGAGCCCAAGTCAGGAAGGAACCGTACCTACTGGACTATTTGCCGAACTGCATGCATTTCTACTCTCTTGACCCACTGAAACAAGTGTAACTGTCAATAAACACAGATTATTCGGGTACCCCTGGGTCGTGGTGTCCATCCTTCCCCAGCCCCACCCTGACAAACTCAAACCCTCTTTCATCAATCAAAAAGGCACACTCAAGAACAGTAGGAAACCAAAGACATAATTTTAAAGAGTTCTTTTAAAATAAATATCCTAGGGTATAAAACATGAATCGTAACTTATGAAAATCAACAAAATAATGGAGGATGTTTATTAAAAGAGTGAATGGAAAAATAATTGGAACATTGTGGTGATATCATAAAGCCTTCTTTATATTAATATCTCCAATACACCCTCATTTCTCTTGGATAACTATACTAACTTAAACTTCAGCATCAAATGAGGCCTAATTTGAAATTGAGAAATAGTTCACACCCTCATACCTCTTGTGAACAGTAACAAATTCAGCTATTCTTGCCTGTAATCGACAACCAGGCAGATAAGCCGAGCTAACGAAGGACAGATGGGCCCTTTCGGGTAGCAACCTATAAAGGAAGATAATCACAGCTCTGTTTGGCTATTTTCTCCGTACGAAGTTCCTCCCTATCTCATTACACTCTGTTTTTAGTTTAATAATGTATCTGAATATTGTGGAACAATTTCAGAATAAACAATTATCTGAATGGCCCCGGCACCCTCTCACTTACTTAAATTATGTGAAGCCTTGCCTGTTGTTTAAAAACTATAAACAAGAAGTGAAGTAATCAGCCTCTATGAATCCTTGCTCATTATTTAAAAACAATGGGCCTCATTTATGAGAAATGACGCATCGCTGCGTTAAAGCAGTGATGCGTCACTTCTCAGTGCGCACTTCTTGCGACATATCTGATGCGTCATATTTAATGTATGACGCATCATGTTGCAAGAAGTTACAGATACGTCAGTATTTCTGACGTATCTGTAAGTGCAAAAGTGACGCATTGCTGGAGTGTGTCACTGTGACGCAACTCCAGGAATGCGTCTTTTCACTTGGGGAAAGCCCCATGTGAAAGGGCCTGCGTCAGTCTGACGCCTGCTGTGAGGCAGGCGCAAGATTTTGTCGCAACGGCGTCCTAAAAGTGACGCAGTGAAATCTCATAGATTTCACTGCGTCACTTCTACGAGGCTTTTTGCGGGGGAACGCCCCCCTGCATACATTATACCTGACGCAGGTATAATGTAGTGCAGGGGTTTATAAAGTGACGCATCTGCTTAGATGCGTCACTTTGTAAATAGTGCGCAACAGGAGGCATGTTTTATGCCGCCGATGCGTCACAAAAAAGTGAAGCATCGGAAGCGCAAAACTGACTTAACCCCTTCCACGCTCATGACGAGCTGGGCTCGTCATGCAGTAGCTTCCTGCTACGCTGATGACGAGCCCAGCTCGTCATGAATAATGGTGTTTATGAAGTGCCAGCACAGGAGAAAAATCCCCATAGCGTTGAAGGTGTTAAGGCCTCATAAATGAGGCCCAATGACTCGAATCGGATTTGCTCTTTCCGGAACCCGTCTGGTAGCCTTCCTAAAGAGATTGTACTCAGTCCCTAAGTTGAAATCACCATTCCTGCTAATGCTTCAATTGTCTCATCTGTGGTAATGTTGAGCTATGCTCTCAGAGAACTCAGGTGAGTCGATGTTTGGGGAATAGAAGTTAACAAGAGCGGTAGGGCTGTCATGTAGACCAGAGATGTATACGTATCACCCTACAAGGTATAAACAGGAGTAGCTGGATGAAAAACATAGTAGCTTCTATATCATTATTGCAACTCCAGCTGCATATGAACTGTAGGATGCAAATTTATTGTTGGTCCCCCAACTGTTTGCAAACGAGTATGTCCCACCTGGGCTATGTGAGTTTCTTGCAAGAAAGTGATATCTATCCAATGGTGGACTACGATCAATCTTAATTTTTTCACCATGGGCCACTGCATACTCTTAAAAAATGAAACTTTAAGTTGTCATTCTTTTCTTTGTAAACGCATCCCATTTTCCTATTAGGATAACATAAAGCATTAAAAAAATTATTGCTTTATTAAAATGCCATCACAGACAGGTTTCTTAACACCTGGTCAAGGAAGGGAAGGACATTCCACAAATAGGCAGCCAATTAATCCCCATTTTACTCTTTGCAGATGATGCCGTATTAATGGCCCGCAGGCAAATGGGTTGCAAACTCTATTGGATGCCTTTACAATATATAAGGGAACACCTAGATCTCAGAATAATTCACTACAAATATTTTAATATGACCTGCAACCACGTAGTACTAAATCAAAAACTTTTGAGACAGGGAACTTTATTTCAGAGAAAGTAAATTATTTTACCTATTTAGGCATTCTTTTTAGTTCCTCCTTTTATTAGAAAATACTTTTAATTGTCAGAGTACAACTATTTAAAAGGAAAATTGAGGCAATTTTTAGATTTTTTCACAAACAGAGACAGAAACACATCAAAGAATGAACCCACCGTTTAAAGCCAAATGTATTTCTGTTGGGGCAGAGGGAGTGGGTTTATGGGGGTATGCAAACACGACCCGTCTCCAACAGGTGGCAAATTATTTTTTGCAAAGATTAATAATGGCGCCCCCAGGGACTGCTACACTGATATCCCATGAAGAATTAGCCCTTAGTTATTTAGAAGACACACTGGGCCTGGCACATTTACTAATGAGGATTAAGACTTGGACAAACCCAGAGGCAGAGTTTGTCCGATCTTGCATTTCCACTTGTTTTTCTCTAAATGGGGTGGCCCGAATTCCTTAGTGCACCTACCTGAAGGAAACTTTTGAATCTATAGATATGAAAAACCTGTTCACAGATCCTGAATAACTTTAAAAACCAAAGAGGTTAAAAAGTGCTTTCTGAACCATAGCTCCAACATAAGGCTTCAGAAGGCACAATCCAAGGTAGCAATAAATAGATATATTACGATCTCCATGACTGCTAATATAGAACCATACCCACTCTGGGTAACAAACCCAGTTCACTACTGCTTTCTATCTTGAGGTTCCCTGTATTACATTTTAAGGTGGCTTTTCCTCATCAATGCATCTGGTCATACGACTTACCCCTCTGTGGGTGTGATCACCACAGAGCCGTGGTCTCCATCACACCCGAACTACAACCCACCATCAACACCACCTTCAAAACAGGCACCTTTCCAGACTACTGGAAGTGCGCAGAAGTCAGACCCCTGCTCAAGAAGCCCACAGCTGACCCTCTGACCTCAAGAACTATCGGCCCATCTCGCTCCTCCTCTTTGCAGTCAAAGTTGCAGAGAAAACAGCCAACAGGAAACTGACACAAACCATTGAAGAGAACGCCTTCCTCAACCCTTCCCAATCCGGTTTCTGAAGCAACCACAGCACGGAGACCGTCCTACTGGCCGCCACAGACGACATCGGCACCCTCCTGGACCAAGGCCACTCCGCAGCCCTCATCCTACTCGAACTATCAGCGGCCTTTGACACCGTCTCTCACTGCACACCAGTCACCAGACTACACGACTATATGACGCAGGCATACAAGGGACAGCCCTGGACTAGATCCGATCATTCCTCACGGGAAGAAGCCAAAGGATCAAACTCCCACCCTTCCTCTCCGACCCCACCAAAATCACCTGCGGAGTCGCACAGGGTTCATCACTGAGCCCCACCCTCTTCAACATCTATATGGCCCCGCTCGCAGCCATCGTCAGCCAACACGGCCTCAACATTGTATCCTATGCCGACGACACCCAGCTCATCTTCTCCCTCAACAAAGACCCCTCCACTGCCAAACTCAACTTCCAGAAAGGAATGCAAGACGCCGCAATCTGGATGACTAACAGCTCAACGCCAAAAAGACAGAAGTCCTCGTCCTCGGTACCACACCTTCTGCATGAGACAGCACCTGGTGGCCACCCACCTCGGAAGCCCACCTACCCCCTCAGACCACGCCAAGAACCTCTGCATCGTACTCAACTCATCACTCACCATGAACCGACAGGTCAACGACGTCACCTCCAGCTGCTTCAACACCCTCCGCATCCTCCGGATCCCCCCTGAGTCAAGAAAGACAGTCACCCACGCACTCATCACCAGCAGGATGGACTATGGAACCGCACTTTATGCCGGCATCAACAAGTCCCTACTCCGCAAACTCCAGACAATACAGAACACTGCCGCCAGACTCGTCCTCGGCATCCCCCAACATGAACACATCAGCCAACACCTACAAAGTCTCCACTGGCTTCCAGTGGAGAAAAGAGTCACTTTCAAAATTCTCACTCGCGCCTAGAAATGCTTACACAACAACGGAACCAAATACCTCAACAGAATCACCTTCCAAGTACCCAAAAGAAACCTCAGATCTTACAACCTCGCACTGGCCGAAACCCTGCGCGTCCACGGAGCCAGAGCAGGCGGAAGATCCTTCTTTCACATTGCAGCCAAGACCTGTAACGAGCTACCGGCAGACATCGGCTGCACCCCCTCCCTGAACACTTTCAGGAAAACCCTCAAGCCCTGGCTTTTCGGCTAAACAAATCTGCGGACCCCCTCCCCCTTCATGGCCTTGAGACCCTCACGAATGAGTAGCACGCTTACAATTCCCTGATTGATTGATTATACCAGTAAACAAAGCACTTGTCACTTTATCTTGTCCTGCTCATTAGTTGCTGATCTCAGAATTGAGTTTTTAAGGCCGGTCTGATGGAAATCCAACTTTAGAACTCACGTGGATGGTCTGACATTTTTACAAAATCTTTGAAAAGCATGTTTTGCTGTTCTTAATTTTATAAGGAAATCAATAGCAATCAGAAGGAGATATGAGATGATCCCAATGTGATAATGAGATTGCCAAACCCTGTATCTGAACTTTACCTTTTATAGTACTGTTATATTTTTTCAAGCTGCCTTTTTAATATTTTTAGAGGATTAAATAAAGGTTTATGATGTCTCATTATTTCAATGATTATGAGGGGTTGTCTTTCTAGTAACCGTTACACATAGTTTTTGCACCTTCACACGTAAAGCTATCAACAAAAAGGGTCCCCTTAGGATCAGTGGGCTCCTCTCCCCTTATTTACCGACCAGATCCTTAAGATCGGCCCATGACCGTCTATTGAGAATTCTTAGGATCAGGAGGATGAAATGGGGAGGCAGATCCTTCACCTATCTGGCCTCCAAACTTTGAGACTCTATGCCCCCGGAGCAGAGGCATGCAGAAGAGGAGTCCAGTTTTAGGAAAGGTCTTAAAACCTGGCTTTTCTCTCTGTAGTTCCCCATAGTTCTCCCTACTGGTTAGCACAACTTACCTAGCGCTAGGAAGCCTCCGGGCAGTCATGCACTCTTCAAGTACCTATTCCTAAACCTTTGTAGAAAACAACAGTCATACAAGGAGAATATTTTAATATTTTAAGAACAATTATTTGTACTGGACAATTTTATGGCTGTCTTTTATGGTTTATGCCAAACAATGTTTCACTTGACTTGACCTCAGCAGGCCATCATCCCTGTGATGGCTGTGATTCTTAATGAGTCACAAACTGCGACCTACCTCATTTATATTCATGAGGTAAGTTGATTTGTGACCCACAAGGAATCCCTAACTGAAACTCACTGAGTTTCATACATTTGGAATACTGATTTTGTAACTGCGATTCGGAGAGAATCGCAATTAGGAAACCGGTATTCCTAATGTTTGTACATCGGGCCCTCAGTTATCTTTGTGGTTACAGGCTGGTGCCTATGCAAGGGCTCTTTGAATTTTTAATTAGTCCCTTGACCCCCATCCCCCCCCCCCCCCCCCCTTTGGTCTAGCTAGTGAAGCCTGAAACACAAACTTCAATGGCCCTTCTGTATGCCTGTTTAGCACAACATAATATTTTTCTGAGATGTACAAAAGAAAACAGAGTTCCATGCTGATTTTTTTGGGTGCTCAGCTGAAATTTGTGCTTGTAGAACTGGACCAGACCCCTGGTTTGACTCTGGCCATTAATTCTTTGTTTAACCCAATCTCGTTGTTAATCGCCAGTATTGTCTTCACTGTATGTTATATGGACCACACCGCACTCCTGTGGAGTGGGGCCTCTCATCCCTGTGCCTCTATAATTGCACAGTCTATACAGCTCTTATTTGCTGATCACCAGACCTACTGCGCCCTTCTTACCTCATTCGGTACACTTTCAATATTGGCTTTGCTGTGGGAAAGAGTCGACCCTTGCAGTACGGTGCACTGCTGGATTCCATCTGTTCAGCATGCAATGGCAGCTAAAAACATTTGAAAGTGGTGAGGCGTAAAAGTTGAGGATGAGTGTACAGTGGCAGTCCATTGGCGTTGAAAGGCTTGGACAACTGTTTCACATTGGTATTCTTCTTTCTTTTAAGGAATTACAGAGCTCATTTGGTGTGCACAGGAAGGCCTTCTTAAGATACTTGCAGCTCCGAGACTAGCTCGCTCACCTTTGAGCTAATGAGGTTTCTGTGTAACAGAACCAGTTTCTGAGTTGCTTCTACAGCTGGCCTAAATTTGACTCTTTTGGGGTTTTCTATCAGATCCCTATGAGCTGCAGGCCACACACGCATTACTTTGAGCAACTGTCGATTAAGTGTGGACCTCCTTGTCCTTCTCAAAGACATCAGGCTTAGCAATCAGATAGCTTAAAAGAATCGTAATATATCTTGCTTAAAAGTCTACTCGTTCAAAGTCCTATATGATATGTACTATACACCCCATCAACTGTTTTAAATGGGTTTCACGGAGACTTTCAACTGTCAGGGCCGTTTCTAGGTGTTTTGCCGCCCTAGGCGAGAATTGAAAAATGCCCCCCCTCCCTTTTACTACCATCACTCTGTCCCCTGTCTTAAGAAGCAACCGGCTGTCTATGCTATAAAACAGTGTAGGTTCCAAAACTGAGAGCGCCCTGCCCAGCTATAAAGTACTATATAGACGTTCATGCACGTATTATTCAGAAGCATCCGAGCAGGCTGAGGTAACAGCGAGCAGACAGACTCCCTCTCCGGCCCCACTAATGCCCTCGTCTCTCCTTCGCTCGTGACCCATTCTTAAAGAAATGCATGCCGCCCACATCAATGGACTGCAGGCAAGGAGCGGCCTCCAGGGAAATGTCTTTACTCTGTCCCTCATTTCAATTTCTGGACTGGAGTGTCGTGGGGTCCTCTTGCTGATACCAGTGAAAGAAAGGAGGGGTATTGCAACCCCAGGGCACCAGAGATGTATACACCCTCTGGAAAGATTCAGCTATACAAGGATCTGTCATGATACTGACACACAACCCTGCTTCTTTTTTTATGCAAATGATACTGGTCTCTTTTCAGTAAGCTACTTGGCTCGATGCTTCTTTCTTAAGAAAGTACAATTTGATTCCCAATCACGATCCCTAGTAACAAAACGATAATCGACTCCTAACATAGCACAAACCAACACTGAAAATGTTACACGCAGATCTCTGCCGCAGGTACACTAATCCACTGAGCTTTCCAGTCCGCACCGGGCGGCCCTTTCTTTAGCTGTCTAAACATTGGCGGTGTTAAGTTGAAAGGTTTCGTACACAGACACTGAGCAAACATTGCATCAATATCAAAGTCAAGAAGTCCAAGCACCCAGAAGCAGCCCTGTGCTGAACGCAGTGCTATACAACAATCACAATAACAATATTGGAGTAGGGCATTTCATAGGTTTCTCTTATCTTACTTTAGTGAAAATGTATTCAGCTCAAACCCTTCAAAACCACTTCTTTCTAGGCACATTGTCTCATGGAAATATCTTTTCAGTTCAATTCCACGCGACAGGGGGTCTGATGCCAACTGGTGCAGTTTCCTATTCTGCAGTGTGGGAAACTAGTTTCATAGTTTTGCAGGGTATCTGCCAAGTATGCATAGCTTGGCTATGGATGAGAAGGGGGCATCTAGACTTCAGCATGACACTTGTAAACAAGAGACACCGAAATCCACAGCTGCCCTCAAACAAAAGTTTGTCACTGTATTCCAACCAGTCCCCTAATCCCTCACTTCCTCCCACATACTCTCCTAACCCATCACGGCACTCTCGCACATTACCCAAGTCACACTCAGCACCCTAAGTCCCCTAGAGGACCCTCACCACCACCTCCTATATGCGCACACTTCAGGTTTTCATTCTTCACATCTCCCTTAGCGCCTTGCTGATCCATCTCCCTTCTGGTTTCTCTAAGCGCCCACAGTTGGCCTCCTAGACCCCTCCCTGCACCCCACTTCAGCTCATCCACATCCTGTCAGCACCCCTCACCTGTGCACACACACTCTCTCACACCCCTCACATGCCCTCCTCCACCACACTACTGCAACCCTTCTGTACAATCTTTCTGCACCCCTACACCTCCCTGCACCCCCTCGTGGGGAACTTCAGCCCCGCTGCCAACCTAAAACTGGCCTGAGGCCTGTTCTGTGAGTCTTCTGGCGAGATGTAACAGTGCAGGATAATGTACTTGAGACCTGCGCTGTGTCTTCTGGGGGAGATGTAGCAGCGCGGGGTAGTGCACCTGAGGCCTGTGCTGTGAGTCTTCTGGGGGCAGATGTAGCACGGTAGGATAATGCACCTGAGGCCTGTGCTGTGAGTCTTCTGGGGAGACATAGCATGGCAGGATAATGCACCTGAGACAAGTCCTGTGAGTCTTCTGGGGGAGGAAGAGTGTAGCACGGAAGGATAAGGCACCCCTTAGGTCAGTGTTAGGGTACCAGGAGAGCGAGAGATTGTAGTGTGGAATAAAGCACCAGTCCTGAGGATAGCCCGAAGGCACCCTTGAGGCGAGGGCTAGCACAGCAGGAGGATAACGTACATGAGGCCTGTGCTGTGAGTCTTCTGGGGGAGATGTAGCACGGCAGGATAATGCGCATGAACAGAGAGGCTTCTCACCGGAACGAGGAGTCCTCGGGCAGGCCCGGGGAGTCTCCATAAAGTGCTGAATAAGCCGGAAAGGGGGAAAAAAGCAGCGTGTCAGGGAGGGTTTGTCACAAGCTTTTGAGGCAGGAAAGAGCCGCCCCTCTGCCTCCCTCCCCTTCTCTATCCGAGACCTGCCAAGTCCGGTTACAAAGGCAGGTGCCACTACCTCTGAAAAAAACACCCAAAAGACGCAGGCCTCCGGAAAAGATGCAAGCGGGCTAAACAATGTAAGGCAAAAGTTAATTCAGGGCATGCTCTTCACCACTACATGTATGGGCGACGAGCACAGGGAGCTTGTTGTTCCAGGTCAGGTGTGCGATTGCACTAAGGGGATTCCCAAACTCATGTGTTTTGCCGCCCTCCACCTTTTGCCACCCTAGGCAGCCGCCTAGTTCTGCCTAATGGTAGAAACGGTTTTGGTGTAAGGGTTCGATTGTTGATACTACTCATGTTTTTGTCACTTGCCCAATCTTGCTACCATTTTGGGTCACTATCTTTAATAAATGTAATAACCTTCTGCAATGATGTTAAATGGTATTCAAAGTTGATTATTTTGGCTCTGAGCATTCTGGCACTGAGCAGGTGTGAGTGTAGGCACACCTACGGCATAGTCGGTCTACTCAAAAAGCCAGGTCTTCAGCTTCTAGCTGCATTCAAGAAGTGAGGAGGAGGTTCTTATGAGTAGAGGCAGGTCATTCCATGCTTTAGAAGCAATGTAAGAGAAGGCTTGACTAGCAGATCTGTTTTCCATTACCGTGGGATTTGTTCAAGTAGGAGTCCTGATGAGCGAATGTGTCTGGAAGGTTTGGACCGCTTTTGGCCGCCATAAGTGTGGCAGGGTATGCTCAGACGTGAGTCCATTGCTCACTTTGCCACTGGATTCAAGCAAGCCGGGCTGAAGACGGCTGTATTGCCAGAAACCGGTCCTCTGAAGCTTGTTTCCGGTCCAGGGAAGGCATGGCTTGGCATTTCGGGCTGGACTGTTCCCATGAGGCACAGGGTCAGACTGATTTGCATATAGCCATGTCTAAACTGGGGTGGCAGAGTGGGCTAAAGAACGGTGATGGATTAAACCCAGATCTTTTGACTGGGTGTGAGTGTTTGATTGGTTCAGATGCTCCGTCCATCACCACCCCCTTTTGTACCGCTTTTGGCCGCCATAAGTGTGGCAGGGTATGCTCAGACGCGAGTCCCTTGCTCACTTTGCCACTGGATTCAAGCAAGCTGGGCTGAAGACGGCTGTAATGCCAGAAACCGGTCCTCGGAAGCTTGTTTCCGGTCCAGGGAAGGCATGGCTTGGCAGTTCGGGCTGGACTGTTCCCATGAGGCACAGGGTCAGACTGATTTGCATATACCCATGTCTGAACTGGGGTGGCAGAGTGGGCTAAAGAACGGTGATGGATTAAACCCAGATCTTTTGACTGGGTGTGAGTGTTTGATTGGTTCAGATGCTCCGTCCATCACCACCCCCTTTTGTATTGCTTTTGGCCGCCATAAGTGTGGCAGGGTATGCTCAGACGTGAGTCCCTTGCTCACTTTGCCACTGGATTCAAGCAAGCTGGGCTGAAGACGGCTGTAATGCCAGAAACCGGTCCTCGGAAGCTTGTATCCGGTCTAGGGAAGGCATGGCTTGGCATTTCGGGCTGGACTGTTCCCATGAGGCACAGGGTCAGACTGATTTGCATATAGCCATGTCTAAACTGGGGTGGCAGAGTGGGCTAAAGAACGGTGATGGATTAAACCCAGATCTTTTGACTGGGTGTGAGTGTTTGATTGGTTCAGATGCTCCGTCCATCACCACCCCCTTTTGTACCGCTTTTGGCCGCCATAAGTGTGGCAGGGTATGCTCAGACGCGAGTCCCTTGCTCACTTTGCCACTGGATTCAAGCAAGCTGGGCTGAAGACGGCTGTAATGCCAGAAACCGGTCCTCGGAAGCTTGTTTCCGGTCCAGGGAAGGCATGGCTTGGCAGTTCGGGCTGGACTGTTCCCATGAGGCACAGGGTCAGACTGATTTGCATATAGCCATGTCTGAACTGGGGTGGCAGAGTGGGCTAAAGAACGGTGATGGATTAAACCCAGATCTTTTGACTGGGTGTGAGTGCTTGATTGGTTCAGATGCTCCGTCCATCACCACCCCCTTTTGTACCGCTGGAAGGTTTGTGAAAGCAGATGTGACCCTTGAGGTATGCTGGGCCAATGTTTTTTTTTTTTTTTTTAATCTTTTTTTATTGTATGTATCTTGGTCAGTCAAAGAAGACAGTGGTCCATTTCATGTACATACATAATTGCAAAACTCCATACACAACAAAGTAACAAATTAGCATGTTCAAAATAATCGCTGCATCTGTTAGCAGTTAGTTTACACAACCACATTACAAACATTTTTCTTGATGTATCTCTAACAAAATTAGATTATATTTTTGACATTTACTAGAGAGAACTTTAATAATCCCCGCTCACTAGAGCATGGTGTAAATATAACAGCCTAGATAGTATAATGAGTGCTTACGCACTAATGTACATAATCAGTCCGCTGTTTTCTTGGAGCTAAGGTATTGCGAGTCCCAGAAGTCCCTAGGCCGGGAGGCCTGTGGTAGTTCCTCTTTATATGTTTCCAGCCTCTCCATGCAATTTGTCATATCTATTAGCCAGTCTTAACATTTCGGTCCGCATTTGCTTCCCATCTCATTGCTATTTGTCGCTTAGCTAGCAGCAACACCACTGCCAGAAATTTACATCTGCGAGCCAATTTGATCTGAGAAATACCTAAGAGATACACCAGGGGTGCATTGGGGACCTGCTCGGATAGCATAATAGTGAGAATGTTGGTCACTTCCAGCTAGTAATACTGGGCCAATGTTATGTAGTGCCTTCAAAGTGTGGATGAGGAGTGTAAATTGTGCTAGTTTGTGAATGGTGAGCCAGTGGAACTCCTCGGTGTGTTGTGAGATGGAGTGGCGGGAGGTGACCCTCAACACTGGAGAAAGCCATTGAGGGGACCGGCTGCAGATGAGCAGCATAAGAGCAACACAAGGATTGGATGGAGCGGGCCGCCTTGACGCTCCAGTAGGCACAGGAGACCTGTGCCTGCTCTCCACCCAGCTTTCTGAGACAGCCAGGTGAAGAGGTTTACAATGCGCATGTCAGGCTAGCCATCGAAGACAGCCAACCAAAGTGACTTGCGCAGTGTAAACTGGTGGAGTAAGCACCACTCCCCGCAGCCAGTCAGCAGCAGTGCCCCATCCCTGGGAGCAGTGAAAAATAAAATGGTAGTTCATTTTATTACCTTTTTTCACTTTTGCTGCACTGGTAGCAGGGGGGAGATGCTCCTCTGCCGTAATGGAGGAGGGGGGGGGGGGCTGGCGTGATGGGACTCCAGCATGGGAGGTTGAGAGTGATTCTGGCTGCAGAGTTCTGATTGGTATATAGTCTTCTGGTGAGTTTTTTGGTGATCCCGGCTTCAAGGGCATTCCCATAGTCCAGCTTCCTTGTAACCAGGGCATGCGCAACGATTTTATAGGTGTTGATTGGGAACCATTTGAAAATCTCCGTTGGCATCTTCAAGGTAAGGAAGCAGGAGGCGGCGATGGCACAGACTTGGGCGGTCATGGGGATTTTTCGGTTGATTGTAATCTTGAGGTTCTTGGTGTGGGTGGTGGGGGTTGGTCCTAGCTCTGTTGGCCACCAGGTGAAGTCCCACAGTGATATGCTCTTCCTGAAGATGACAATTTCATCCTTATCGGTGATCTGATTTAGACAGTGGTGCGATTTCAGTGATGCAGTTGTTGAATTTGATCCGGGTACTGGCCGTTTTGTCCATGAGGTACAGAACGACCGCATGTTGTCGGCATAAGAAAGGAAATTGATATCAAGTGAGCTAATTATGCTGACTAGAGAGATTATGTAGACATTCGTTGTAATTATAGTTGCTAGATTGGGTATTTCTAGCTCTTGGCTACAAAGGGAACGACTAGATCCAAAAGCTTGCTGGCAGAAATGTATCCTTGCTCTTTGGTTCGAGTTCACCATTAGTCAAAATCACCCTAATACACGTAAACTATGTGAGCTATGGTTTCCTGTCAGGGAAAGGTTTGCCTCTCATATTTGCCTCTGGTTATCTGCACGAGATCCTATGTATTTCATATTCTTGTGTCTATTCTTGTTTTAACGATGTAGAACTATGGGCTTTATTTATGAGGCCTTGCGTCACTTTTACGCCGCCGATGCGTCACTTTTTGTGACGCATCAGCAGCGTAAAAAACTTAGCATTGTTGCACCATATTTACAAAGTGACGCATCTAGATGTGCTACTTTGTAAACCCCTGCGCACCATTATACCTGCGCCAGGTATAATGTATGCATGGGGGGCGTTCCGACGCAAGAAAGGGTCGTAGAAGTGATGCAGTGAAATCTATAAGATTTCACTGCGCCACTTGTAGGAGGCAAATGCGTCAATATCTTACGCCTGCCTCATAGCAGGTGTAAGACTGATGCAGGGACATTTAACATGGAACTTGCCCGTGCCATTGCTGGAGTTGCATCACTTTTGTGACACACTCCAGCAATGCGTCATTTTTGCGCCTGCAGATATGTTAGAAATACTGACGTATCTGTAACTCCTTGCGACATGATGCGTTATACTGTAAATATGACGCATCATTGGTGTCGCTAGGAGGGCGCAATAAAAAGTGACACCTCGCTGTTTTCACGCAGCTATGCGTAACTTTTCATAAGTGAGGCCCTATGTTTATTAGAGTGGTATGACAAATTAAGTCTTAATCTTTGTATGCAATCATGTATATTTACTGTGTGAAGTTGTAGGATGTTTTTAACTAATTGTTAATTTACCAAGAAAAAAAGCAACAAAATCAAGTGTGAATTCTGGTTCAGTTGTAGTTTTGTAAAAAAAATTAAAGAGCAATATTCTAGTCTAAGAAGTAGAACAGTGCACTGCGTGAGAGGAAATATGAGTTTCTGTCTCAGGGCAACAAGGATGCATCTCTGGCCTCAGAGTCGGGTGCTGGAAGAGGAGGTGTAAACGCCACATCCTGGGCAGAGCGAGGTCTCCAGGGAAAATGCACGACACTCTTCCTGTTACTGAACCTCGATCTGAGCTGAGCCGGGCACCAGACTCGAGCCTGGCCGGCCCAGCATGAGGCTTGGGTCCGGAGCTTTAACAGGCCCGCTTTGCTCACACTGGAGTTTCCTGGCTGCAGACGGGGAACCAGAGACCCGGCTTTGTTTTCTTCACATACGAGTGACTCTCATGAGCACGTGCAGCCCATATCAGTGTCTGCGTCACTCCTGGCGCGAGCGGGCCTTCCAGCGGAGGCTTCTGTGACGCAGCCGCGGTGAGGAGGAAGAAACAGCAGTGACAGACGCGAGTACTACAGGGGGGCAGGGCGGTTCAGCCAATCACAAGGCTGCCTGCGAGAGAGCCCCACCCCCTCCTCCTTGAATTAACTCTACAGGTGAAGCGAGAAGGGGCGTGGTCTGGCATCAGCAATGCATAAATAGGCAGACTAAAGGTCGTGCTCAGAGACACAGAAGAGCAGGAAAGAGGGAAACGTGCAGAAGAGGAGCCCAGACGGGGCGTCACCAGAGAAAGGAAAGAAAAAAAGAAGGAAGCAAACTGCAGAGAAGCTCAACTCCTGGGGCCGAGCTCCGGAGGGTCCCGGCTCAAGGGAAGGTCTGAGCTCCTGAAAGCTCTAAGGAATCCAAGCTGCCAATGATTCCAGATTGAAAAAAGTCTGGAGGGTCGGAGCTCCGGTGCCCGAGCTCATGTGGTGCACGCTCCAAAGAATCCCGGGTCCAGGAGGTCTTTGCTCCTAAAGGGCCACATTTAAAAATGATGCAAGATCCACTAGCTGTAACATCAAGGTTCTAGCTTCTGCAGGACACTGCTCTAGAAGGTGCCAGCTCTAGAAAGTCATTGCTCCAGAGGATTCAATCTCACTGGGGTTCCAGTTCCACGGGTCTGAGCTCCAGTAGATCCCAGCTGCAGAGGATCTTAGCCGCAGGAGGTTTGTGCTCCCGAGGAGTGAAGCTCCAGAACTCAACATTGTGGACATCATGGGCCTTTTCCTGAGCACACTCTACGACACTCTGATGGGCTTTCGTGCATTGAAAGCTCGGATCTTGATGCTGGGGCTCGACGCTGCTGGGAAAACTACAATCTTGTATAGATGGAAGCTGAATAAGACCGTGGTCACCATCCCTACAATCGGCTTCAACGTGGAAACGCTGGAGCCCACCTGGAACGTGTCCTTCACTGTCTGGGATGTCAACAGCCAAGACAAGATCAGAGCTGTGTGCAAACACTACTTCATCAACATGGACGGCCTGCTGTTTGTGGTGGACAGCGCTGACTCAGAGAGGTTTGAGGAGGCCCGAGATGAGCTGGTGGACTTCCTTGACAATGTGGAAATGCAGGACGTACCTTTTGTGCTCCTTGCTAACAAGCAGGACTTGCCTGGAGCCAGCAGCCCCTCCGGGCTGGTGGAAAAGCTTGGTCTTCAGAAGGTGCGGGGGCATGAGTGGCATGTCCAAGGATGCTGCGCCACCACAGGGGACGGACTGGTGGAGGGTCTGGAGAAGCTGACTGACATGGTCAAGCAGTTCCGGAAGAGCAGGGCAACATGACAAAGACTGCTTCTGTCCCCCTCATGTTTTGTGGATTGGAGAGACTCCAAGCAGGAGTTAGAGAAAATGGGCTGCCCTGCCTATACTGTGGACATCTCTACTCAGTGACCTAAGGGAGAGGTCCCAGGTGTGCTGCAAAGCTGCTTCCATCCTGGGGCCTACATTAAGACTTTTCAAAGCTATGAAATACTGTGACAAAATACTCAAGCAATACAGGTGGAGAGAGAAGTTGAGATAGTTTGCATTCTTCTTCTGCCACGTCATGGTTATCCTATGCACATTCATCTCCTTCCATGGCAAGAGTTTAGTTATTTTCATAATTAAAAACAGAGCTCAGCAGTACCTATGTTGAGATAACTTCCTACTGATCACAGCCTCTCCTGTTATACATACAGTGCAATGTATTTTTTTCAAAAATATTGAACTGCTGCAAAACCTGCTGTTTAACTGCAAAACAACTGCACTATCTGATATGTTTTTCAACTTGAATAATAACTTTTTAAGAACACATTTTGCAATCATTATTGTATGTAAATAAAAAAAATAATATTTTTACAGTGGTTAAGTGTTGAGATTTTGGGAAATAAGAATGTACTGTAGTCACATATTATTTCCCTTCAGGAAATGAAACATGACTGCAGCGTTGAGGGTGAGCTGCTGCGATACCAAGCGAAAGGTCAGGACTAGGACTGCTCTGTTGCTCATTTTATGTTTTAATGATAAGATTTTTACGATATTTGTGTAACTCTTAGTCTCAAGGTACAGCAGCCTAGCCCAAAACTAAACAAATGGTACCCTGCACAGGGATCAAAATCACACCCTCTGCCGAGCTGGTTCTAGAGCAGTGATTCCAAACCTTTTTGACTTCTGCGGACTACCACTTAATAATTACTGAAATTCGGGGATTTCTATCATTTTTAATTTAATCACAAATAAACACAAAAATTCAAAATTTTTATTGCAGTGGTAAGGTTGGAGATTTTCTAAATTCAACTTTGGCTACTCATCAGCTACTCATCATCCACACTATATCTGTTTGATTTACCTGCACTTCTTTCACTGATCATTTGAGGATGCCAACTTCAGTTTTACATTGTGGTTCTTTATTTACATACATTTTTATCAATCTGCTAATAGTATTTACTTTTCTAAGCAGTCGTGCACCCTTAATATAGCATTGGGTTAACAACCACATTTCCATACTTTGACAATCGTTTTTCAATGACCAAAAGTGGTAGGAATTTCTCAGGTTTAAGCATATTAAAATGAACATCTCAGGAAATGACATAATTTGATATGATCCAGATCAGCTCACTGGGGTAACAGGAGTGGCTTTGATACAGAGGACATCGCCATGCGGGGGCTGATGGATGAAATGAGTTAAATACCTTAAATAACCCTATAGAAGCATGTCACCAGGGTAGGACTGCAGCCCTATTTCTGTGTAGTCATTTTCCAATCCTTTCTCACAGACCGTATGTGGTCTCCAGCTTTATCTTTGGCAATTTCTCCCTGTGTCTCCGGCCTTCTACTGTGTCATAACCAAACGTAGGTATTACTCTCAGTTTCACTCCTTCCTTGCTTAAGCACAGCCCTTACACGCTGTCGTAGTATCTAATTTGCTTGTGCTTTTAAAAGTAAGAAGGACAGAGAAAAAAGAAAAAGTAGAAAAAGAGATACAAGGATAGAGAGGAAAAAGAGAGAGACAGCAGGAGGGGAGATTTGGCAGAGAAAAATTGAAATTGTGAGGGAGTGAGATGGAGAAAAAGCAAAGAGAAGAGTGAGAATGAATGAAGGATGACCTGGCTCAAAGGAATGTCTGACAAATGTTGAAACACAAATATGAACATACAAATATGTCGCGACAAAAATTTTTGATGTCAACAAATATCGACGTCGTATCTCCAACAAGGTAAGTACAAAAATATCGGAAAAAAAATGGAAAAGTAAAATAAATTAAATAATACTTATAAATGTAATAAACATAGTTAACAATATTTTATAATATTTAATAATAATTAATATACATAATTTGAATGAAAAAATATCAAACATATACATATAATACATAATATATATGCTTACTTAATAATAACTTATAATAATATTTTAATAACTATAAATAAAATTATACATTACAAATACATCTATACACATAAAATAATATAAATAAAAATTAAATAAAAATGTAAAACAAATTTAAAAAAGTAAGGAGAAAGTTGGATAGCGTAGGGGTAAAAATTACTATTTCAACTCCAGAGAGTGCAACAGTAGGGAAAGTGTTGGATAGCCTAGGGGTAAAAATTACTATACCAAGTTCAGAGAGTGCAACAGTAGGAAAAGTGTTGGATAGTGTAGGGGTAAGAATTACTATTCCAACTCCAGAGAGTGCAACAGTAGGGAAAGTGTTGGATAGCCGTAGGGGTAAAAATTACTATTCCAACTACAGAGAGTGCAACAGTAGGGAAAATGTTGGATAGCGTAGGGGTAAAAATTACTATTCCAACTCCAGAGAGTACAACAGTAGGGAAAGTGTTGGATAGTGTAGGGGTAAAAATTACTATTCCAACTCCAGAGAGTGCAACAGTAGGGAAAGTGTTGGATAGCGTAGGGGTAAAAATTACTATTCCACTCTCCAGAGAGTGCAACAGTAGTGAAAGTGTTGGATAGCGTAGAGGAAAAAAATACTATTCCAACTCCAGAGAGTGCAACAGTAGGAAAAGTGTTGGATAGCGTAGGGGTGAAAATTACTATTCCAACTCCAGAGAGTGCAACAGTAGGGAAAGTGTTGGATAGCGTAGAGGTAAAAATTACTATTCCAACTTCAGAGAGTGCAACAGTAGGGAAAGTGTTGGATATCATAGGGGTAAAAATTACTATTCCAACTCCAGAGAGTGCAACTGTAGAGAAAGTGTTGGATAGCGTAGGGGTAAAAATTACTATTCCAACTCCAGAGAGTGCAACAGTAGGGAAAGTGTTGGATGGCGTAGGGGTAAAAATTACTATTCCAACTCCAGAGAGTGCAACAGTAGGGTAAGTGTTGGATAGCATAGGGGTAAAAATTACTATTCCAACTCCAGTGAGTGCAACAGTAGGGAAAGTGTTGGATAGCGTAGAAGTTAAAAACAACATACTTAAAAATAATTAAAATATAAAAAAATATTACTGAATTAATTATGAAATAACTATAAACTATTTAAAAATACCAAAAAATAATTTAAAATATAATTACCAATCAATAATTAACAATAAATTAATAATAAATACCAATACATAAAAATGTATAATATTAATAAATAATTAAAAAGTATTTTTTTAAACATAACAAGAACACACTAATTATAAAAAATAATTACCAATTAACAAATATTGAACAATTAAATAATGTATACCAAAAAAACTTAATTACTACAATTAATTACCAATTAATAAAAAATAATTTCCAATTCATAATTAACAATAATATTATCAATACCAATTAATAAAAATTAATTATTAATTAGTTACATTCGAATTACTTCCCACCCTATTCCGGGGAATACGATTTTAGAGAAAGTAAATTATTTTAATTATTTAGGCATTCTTTTTAGTTCCTCCTTTTATTAGAAAATACTTTTAATTGCCAGAGTACAACTTTTTAAAAGGAATAGTGAGGCAATTTTTAGATTTTTTCACAAGCTGAGACAGAAACCCATCAAAGAATGAACCCACCGTTTAAAGCCAAATGTATTTCTGTTGGGGCAGAGGGAGTGGGTTTATGGAGGTATGCAAACGCGACCCCTCTCCAACAGGTGGAAAATAATTTTTTGCAAAGATTAATAATGGTGCCTCCAGGGACTGCTACACTGATATGCCATGAAGAATTAGCCCTTAGTTATTGAGAAGACACACTGGGCCTGACACATTTACTAATGAGGATTAAGACTTGGACAAACCCAGAGGCAGAGTATGTCCGATCTTGCATTTCCACTTGTTTTTCTTTAAATGGGGTGGCCCGAATTCCTTAGTGCACCTACCTGAAGGAAAATTTTGAATCTATAGATAAGAAAAACCTGTTCACAAATCCTGCACGGATAACTTTAAAAACCAAAGAGTTTAAAAAGTGCTTTCTGAACCATCGCTCCAACATAAGGCTTCAGAAGGAACAATCCAAGGTAGCAATTAATAGATATATTACGATCTCCATGACTGCTAATATAGAACCATACCTACTCTGAGTAACAAACCCAGTTCACTACTGCTTTCTATCTTGAGGTTCCCTGTATTACATTTTAAGGTGGCTTTTCCTCATCAATGCATTTGGTCACACAACTTACCCCTCTGTGGGTGTGATCACCACAGAACCGTGGCCTCCATCACAACTGAACTTCAACCCACAATCAACACCACCTTCAAAACAGGCACCTTTCCAGACTACTGGAAGCGCGCAGAAGTCAGACCCCTGCTCAAGAAGCCCACAGCTGACCCCTCCGACCTCAAGAACTATCGGCCCATCTCGCTCCTCCTATTTGCAGTCAAAGTTGCAGAGAAAACAGCCAACAGGAAACTGACACAATTCATTGAAGAGAACGCCGTCCTCAACCCTTCCCAATCCGGATTCCGAAGCAACCACAGCACGGAGACCGGCCTACTGGCCGCCACAGACGACATCGGCACCCTCCTGGACCAAGGCCACTCCGCAGCCCTCATCCTACTCGACCTATCAGCGGCCTTTGACACCGTCTCCCACTGCACACTAGTCACCAGACTACACGACTATATGACGCGGGCATACAATGGACAGCCTTGGACTAGATGTCCATGGACTCGACAATTCTCGCTCCGGAGCCTACTCGATTCACGGGTTCACACTCTGCGACTCTGGGCAATAGCTTGCTTAATCTCCACAACGGCCCCTCGCGGCGGGATGCCTGGCTTTCACCTTGCGGATACCCTACCGGGGTTATCTCACAGGGGAATACCAGGACGGGTTCCCTAAGCAAGCGCTTAGAAACCGCTCGGTGATTTGCGCTATATAAAATTCCTGTACATTTACATTTACATTTACTAGATCCGATCATTCCTCACTGGAAGAAGCCAAAGGATCAAACTCCCACCCTTCCTTTCCGACCCCACGAAAATCACCTGCGGAGTCCCACAGGGTTCATCACTGAGCCCCACCCTCTTCAACATCTATATGGCCCCCCTCGCATCCATCGTCAGCCAACACGGCCTCAACATTGTATCCTACGCCGACAACACCCAGCTCATCTTCTCCCTCAACAAAGACCCCACCACTGCCAAACTCAACTTCCAGAAAGGAATGCAAGACGCCGCAATCTGAATGACGAACAGCTCAACGCCAAAAAGACAGAAGTCCTCGTCCTCGGTACCACACCTTCTGCATGAGACAACACCTGGTGGCCGCCCACCCTTGGAAGCCCACCTACCCCCTCAGATCATGCGAAGAACTTCTGCATCTTACTCAACTCATCACTCACCATGAACCGACAGGTCAACGGCGTCACTTCCTGCTGCTTCAACACCCTCCGCATCCTCCGGATCCCCCCTGAGTCAAGAAAGACAGTCACCCACGCACTCATCACCAGCAGGATGGACTATGGAACCGCACTTTATGCCGGCATCAACAAGTCCCTACTCCGCAAACTCCAGACAATACAGAACACTGCCGCCAGACTCGTCCTCGGCATCCCCCAACATGAACACATCAGCCAACACCTACAAAGTCTCCACTGGCTTCCAGTGGAGAAAAGAGTCACTTTCAAAATTCTCACTCGCGCCTAGAAATGCTTACACAACAACGGAACCAAATACCTCAACAGAATCACCTTCCAAGTACCCAAAAGAAACCTCAGATCTTACAACCTCGCACTGGCCGAAACCCTGCGCGTCCACGGAGCCAGAGCAGGCGGAAGATCCTTCTTTCACATTGCAGCCAAGACCTGTAATGAGCTACCGGCAGACATCGGCTGCACCCCCTCCCTGAACACTTTCAGGAAAACCCTCAAGCCCTGGCTTTTCGGCTAAACAAATCTGCGGACCCCCTCCCCCTTCATGGCCTTGAGACCCTCACGAATGAGTAGCACGCTTACAATTCCCTGATTGATTGATTATACCAGTAAACAAAGCACTTGTCACTTTATCTTGTCCTGCTCATTAGTTGCTGATATCAGAATAGAGTTTTTAAGGCGAGTCTGAAGGAAATCCAACTTTAGAACTCACGTGGATGGTCTGACATTTTTACAAAATCTTTGAAAAGCATGTTTTGCTGTTCTTAATTTTATAAGGAAATCAATAGCAATCAGAAGGAGATATGAGATGATCCCAATGTGATAATGAGATTGCCAAACCCTGTATCTGAACTTTACCTTTTATAGTACTGTTATATTTTTTCAGGGAAACATCAGTTACAACGCAACTTTTACTCCGCACTACCATTACAACGCAACTATTACAACGCAAGTCATTACAACGACTTGCGCTGGAGGGCACTCTAGGATAGGGAATAGTTTAATTACTATCCAACACCTTCCCTACTATCCACGGGGACTGGAGTTGGAATAGTAAATTAAACTATTCACTATCCAGAGCCCCCCAACGCAAGTCGTTGTAACCACTTGCGTTGTAAAAGTTGCGTCGTAATGGCATGCGGAGTGAAAGCATGCGTTGTAATGTCATACATCCATTTTTTCAATCTGCCTTTTTAATATTTTTTGAGGATTAAATAATGGTTCATGATGTCTCATTATTTCAATGATTATAAGGGGATGTCTTTCTAGTAACTGTTACACATAGTTTTTGCACCTTCACACATAAAGCTATCAACAACAAGGGTCCCCTTAGGATCAGTGGGCTCCTCTCCCCTTATTTACCGACCAGATCCTTAAGATCGGCCCATGACAGTCTATTGAGAATTCTTAGAATCAGGAGGATGAAATGGGGAGGCAGATCCTTCACCTATCTGGCCTCCAAACTTTGAAACTCTATGCCCCCGGAGCTGAGGCATGCAGAAGAGGAGTCCAGTTTTAGGAAAGGTCTTAATACCTGGCTTTTCTCTCTGTAGTTCCCCATAGTTCTACCCTACTGGTCAGCACAACTTACCTAGCGCTAGGAAGCCTCTCGGCAGTCATGCACTCTTCAAGTACCTAATCCTAAACCTTTGTAGCAAACAACAGTCATACAATGAGAATATTTTTAATATTTTAAGAACAATTATTTGTATTGTACAATTTTAGGACTGTCTTTTATGGTTTATGCCAAACAAAGTTTCACTTGACTTGACCTCAGCAGGCCATCATCCCTGTGATGGCTGTGATTCTTAATGAGTCACAAACTGCGACCATGAGGTAGGTTGATTAGTGACCCACAAGGAATCCCTAACTGAAACTCACTGAGTTTCATACATTTGGAATACTGATTTCGTAACTGCGATTCGGAGAGAATCGCAATTAGGAAACCGGTATTCCTAATGTTTGTACATCGGGCCCTCAGTTATCTTTGTGGTTACAGGCTGGTGCCTATGCAAGGGCTCTTTGAATTTTTAATTAGTCCCTTGACCCCCCTCCACCCCCCCCTTTTGTCTAGCTAGTGAAGCCTGAAACACAAACTTCAATGGCCCTTCTGTACGCCTGTTTAGCACAACATAATATATTTCTGAGATGTACAAAAGAAAACAGAGTTCCATGCTGATTTTTTTGGGTGCTCAGCTGAAATTTGTGCTCGTAGAACTGGACCAGACCCCTGGTTTGACTCTGGCCATTAATTCTTTGTTTAACCCACTCTCGTTGTTAATCACCAGTTTTGTCTTCACTGTATGTTATATGGACCACACGGCACCCCCGTGGAGTGGGGCCTCTCATCCCTGTGCCTCCAGTAATTGCACAGTCTATACAGCTCTTATTTGCTGATCACCAGACCTACTGCGCCCTTCTTACCCCATTCGGTACACTCTCAATATTGGCTTTGCTGTGGGAAAGAGTCAACCCTTGCAGTACGGTGCACTGCTGGATTCCATCCGTTCGGCATGCAATGGCGGCTAAAAACATTTGAAAGTGGTGAGGCGTAAAAGTTGAGGATGAGTGTACAGTGGCAGTCCATTGGCGTTGAAAGGCTTGGACAACTGTTTCACATAGGTATTCTTCTTTCATTTAAGGAATTACAGAGCTCATTTGGTGTGCACAGGAAGGCCTTCTTAAGATACTTGCAGCTCCGAGACTACCGCGCTCACCTTTGAGCTAATGAGGTTTCAGTGGAACAGAACCAGTTTCTGAGTTGCTTCTACAGCTGGCCTAAATGTGGCTCTTTTGGGGTTTTCCATCAGATCCCTATGAGCTGCAGGCCACACACGCATTAATTTGAGCAACTGTCGATTAAGTGGTCTACACAGTCTGGACCTCCTTGTCCTTCTCAAATACATCAGGCTTAGCAATCAGATAGCTTAAAAGAATCGTAATATATCTTGCTTGAAAGTCTATTCGTTCAAGGTCCTATATGATACGTACTATACACCCCATCAACTGTTTTAAATGGTTTTCAGGGAGACTTTCAACTGTTTTTGGTGCAGGGGTTCGATTGTTGATACTACTCATGTTTTTGTCAATTGCCCAATCTTGCTACCATTTGGGTCACTATCTTTAATAAATGTAATAACCTGCTGCAATGATGTTAAATGGTATTCAATGTTGATTATTTTGGCTCTGAGCATTCTGGCACAGAGCAGGTGTGAGTGTAGGCACACCTACGGCCTAGTCGGTCTACTCAAAAAGCCAGGTCTTCAGCTTCTAGCTGCATTCAAGAAGTGAGGAGGAGGTTCTTATGAGTAGAGGCAGGTCATTCCATGTTTTAGAAGCAATGTAAGAGAAGGCTTGACTAGCAGATCTGTTTTCCATTACCGTGGGATTTGTTCAAGTAGGAGTCCTGATGAGCGAAGGTGTCTGGAAGGTTTGTGAAAGCAGATGTGACTCTTGAGGTATGCTGGGCCAATGTTTTAAAAAAAAAAAATCTTTTTTTATTTTATGTATCTTGGTCAGTCAAAGAAGACAGTGGTCCATTTCATGTACATACGTAATTGCAAACCTCCATACACAACAAAGTCACAAATTAGCATGTTCAAAATAATCGTTACATCTGTTAGCAGTTAGTTTACACAACCACATTACAAACATTTTTCTTGATGTATCTCGAATAAAATTAGATTCTATTTTTTACATTTACTAGAGAGAACTTGAATAATCCCCGCCCACTACAGCATGGTGTAAATATAACAGCCTAGATAGTATAAAGAGTACTTACGCAATAATCTACATAATCAGTCCGCTGTTTTCTTCGAGCTAAGGCATTGCGAGTCCCAGAAGTCCCTAGGCCGGGAGGCCTGTGGTAGTTCCTCTGCATATGTTTCCAGCCTCTCCATGCAATTTGTCATATCTATTATCCAGTCTTTACATTTCGGTCCGCGTTTGCTTCCCATCTCATTGCTATGTTTTGCTTAGCCAGCAGCAACACCACTGCCACAAATTTACATCTGCGAGCCAATTTGATCTTAGAAATACCAAAGAGAAACACCAGGGGTGCATTGGGGACCTGCTCGGATAGCACAATAGTGAGAATGTTGGTCACTTCCAGCTAGTAATACTGGGCCAATGTCATGTAGTGCCTTCAAAGTGTGGATGAGGAGTGTAAATTGTGCTAGTTTGTGAATGGTGATACAGTGGAGCTCCTTCGGTGTGTTGTGGGATGGAGTGGCGGGAGGTGACCCTCAACACTGGAGAAAGTCATTGAGGGGACCGGCTGCAGATGAGCAGCATAAGAGCAGCATAAGAGCAGCACAAGGATTGGATGGACCTGGCTGCCTTGACGCTCCAGCGGGCACAGGAGACCTGTGCCTGCTCTCCACACAGCTTTCTGAGACAGCCAGGTGAAGAGGTTTACAATGCGCATGTCAGGATAGCCATGGCAAGAACGCCAACAAAAGTGACTTGCGCAGTGTAAACTGGTGGAGTAAGCACCACTCCCCGCTGCCAGTCAGCAGCAGTACCCCATCCCTGGGAGCAGTGAAAAATAAAATGGTAGTTCATTTTATTACCTTTTTTCACTTTTGCTGCACTGGTAGCAGGGGGGAGATGCTCATCTGCCGTAATGGAGTGGGTATTGAAAATGGGTTAACCCAAACAAAATGTAGTGGTGGTGGGTTGCACACCTAAGTTCCATCTAATTTTACAAGTCTTTGTAACCTAAGTCTGGCGTGCTCAATGGTACCGCGCCCAGCTCCAATGGCGCGTGAATGTATTAGACACAACAGTGGGGCACTTTGAGAGGTGCCCCTAACCATGGCACAGTTGCTGCTGTCCGCTTTTGCAGTAAATATCATTCAATGTCATCCGTTTAACACTTGATACTCCTTATTTAATCCTCTTCTCACTTCTGTACTCGTAATTTAAACCACATGCAAGTGCGAAGCCAATTTTCAAGGTTTCTCATATTCGAGATGGGCCATCCATGCCTCTTCATTCAAGAATACGCAGTAATGCTCATTTCATCCAAAAAGCAGTTTATTAACATAACCCAATGCATTTCGAGCCTCCAAGGGCCCTTCATCAGGGGTAACAGTGAAAATAATTAAACACCAATGAATACAATGCACGCCATTTAATGTACATCATTTCCCCTTATAAGATTCCTGGCTCAAAAATTAATAACATTGGCTACCATGAACCGCAAAACGCGCTACGTACTGTCCGGACATTTCATCATATATCCTCTTATCACCAGTTATGCTCTGCTACTTTACATGGCATTGTGCTTTATAAACAATCCTGATACAGATTGCTACGATACTCGTATGCTAACGCTAAATAAAAACTCACCCTGCGCTATTGGCCCCTTTCACCCTCGTGGTAGTTCACCGACGTCATACCCTTCAATTAACATTTCTCATCACATTTTTTTCATGGCTGACTCAAAACTTCTCCCTCGCTCTTCCCACCCCAAGCGTTTTTTAACTGGTCTTCCTTAGCTAGTACATAACGCTCTCCTATACAAGCTTACTGAATCCTTACGAAATAGGCTGGTGAACCAAACGCTTGCCATCGACTTCCCCCTGACACATACCTGCTCTCAAACATACGTCCTCCTTCCTGTACTGAAAAAATGCTAATCCCCGGCGGAACCTCCTCGCTTTTAGGAAAAGCTGCTAGCGCCCCTCCTCCCCATGTGCTCTCCCCATTACGTTAGTCATTTGCACCTGAACTATTTCGCACTCTAAAAGCCTTCTGCTATACTACCAATACCATGTTGCATCGCGGCGGTAAATGAAAAGTACATTTCTAACACATAAGTTAACCTTGAGGAATTGTGTCTGATAACAATCTAGAACATAAAGCACTTGTCTGACACGTTAATAGTTCCATAATTAATTATTGCTTGTGTTCAATGTCCCTTTTCTCCTTTTATTCCTATCTAATTGGGTGCAAACCCGGCGGAGCCGAAATATTGAACATCATGTAGTGGGGGTGGGTTGCACACCTAAGTTTCATCAAATTTTACAAGTGTTTGTAACCTAAGTCTGGCGTGCTCAATGGTACCGCGCCCAGCTCCAATGGCGCGTGAATGTATTAGACACAACAGTGGGGCACTTTGAGAGGTGCCCCTAACCATGGCACAGTTGCTGCTGTCCGCTTTTGCAGTAAATATCATTCAATGTCATTCAATGTCATGTTATTAATTTTTGCGCCAGGAATCTTATAAGGGGAAATGATGGCCCATCTCGAATATGAGAAACCTTGAAAATTGGCTTCGCACTTGCATGTGGTTTAAATTACGAGTACAGAAGTGAGAAGAGGATTAAATAACGAGTATCAAGTGTTAAACGGATGACATTGAATGATATTTACTGCAAAAGCGGACAGCAGCAACTGTGCCATGGTTAGGGGCACCTCTCAAAGTGCCCCACTGTTGTGTCTTAACCCAAACAAAGTCACAGGGACCTGGGTAGTTTACGTGAAAGACAGACTGGGGAGGGTGATGGAGGGGGGGCTGGCGTGATGGGACTCCGGCATGGGAGGTTGAGAGTGATTCTGGCTGCAGAGTTCTGATTGGTATATAGTCTTCTGGTGAGTTTTTTGTTGATCCCGGCTTCAAGGGCGTTCCCATAGTCCAGCTTCCTTGCAACCAGGGCATGCGCAACGATTTTATAGGTGTTGATTGGGAACCATTTGAAAATCTCCGTTGGCATATTCAAGGTAAGGAAGCAGGAGGCGGCGATTGCACAGACTGGGGTGGTCATGGTGATTTTTCGGTTGATTGTAATCTTGAGGTTCTTGGTGTGGGTGGTGGGGGTTGGTCCTAGCTCTGTAGGCCACCAGGTGGAGTCCCACAGTGATATGCTCTTCCTGAAGATCACAATTTCATCCTTATCGGTGTTCTGATTTAGACAGTGGTGCTATTTCAGTGATGCAGTTGTTGAATTTGATCCGGGTACTGGCCGTTTTGTCCATGAGGTACAGAACGACCGCATGTTGTCGGCATAAGAAAGGACATTGATATCAAGTGAGCGGATTATGCTGACTAGAGAGATTATGTAGACATTCGTTGTAATTACAGTTGCTAGATTGGGTATTTCTAGCTCTTGGCTACAAAGTGAACGACTAGATCAAAAAGCTTGCTGGCCGAAATGTATCCTTGCTCTTTGGTTCGAGTTCATCATTAGTCAAAATCACCCTAATGCATGTAAACTATGTGAGCTATGGTTTCCTGTCAGGGAAAGGTTTGCCTCTCATATTTTCCTCTGGTTATCTGCACGAGATCCTATGTATTTCATATTCTTGTCTCTATTCTTGTTTTAACGATGTAGAACTATGGGCTTTATTTATGAGGCCTTGCATCACTTTTACGCCGCCGATGCGTCACTTTTTGTGACGCATCAGCAGCGTAAAAAATTAGCATTGTTGCACCATATTTACAAAGTGACGCCTCTAGATGTGCCGCTTTGTAAACCCCTGCGCACCATTATACCTGCGCCAGGTATAATGTATGCATGGGCGGCGTTCCGACGCAAGAAAGGGTCGTAGAAGTGATGCAGTGAAATCTATAAGATTTCACTGCGCCACTTCTAGGACGCAAATGCATCAATATCTTACGCCTGCCTCATAGCAGGTGTAAGACTGACGCAGGGACATTTAACATGGAACTTGCCCGTGCCATTGCTGGAGTTTCATCACTTTTGTGACACACTCCAGCAATGCGTCATTTTTGCGCCTGCAGATATGTTAGAAATACTGACGTATCTGTAACTCCTTGCAACATGATGCGTCATACTGTAAATATGAGGCATCATTGGTGTCGAAAGGAGGGCGCAATGAAAAGTGATGCATCACTGTTTTCACGCAGCTATGAGTCACTTTTCATAAATGAGGCCCTATGTTTATTAGAGTGGTATGTAATCATGTATATTTACTGTGTGAAGTTGTAGGATGTTTTTAACTAATTGTTAATTTACAAAGAAAAAAGCAACAAAATCAAGTGTGTATTCTGGTTCAGTTGTAGTTTTGTAAAAAAAATTAAAGAGCAATATTCTAGTCTAAGAAGTAGAACAGTGCACTGGGTAAGAGGAAATATGAGTTTCTGTCTCGGGGCAAAAAGGATGCATCACTGGCTCAGTGTCCGGTGCTGCAAGAGGAGGTGTAAACGCCACATCCTGGGCAGAGCGAGGTCCTAAGGGAAAATGCACGACACTCTTCTTGTTACTGAACCTCGATCTGAGCTGAGCCGGGCACCAGACTCGAGCCTGGCCGGCCCAGCATGAAGCAGCTGGGGTGCGGAGCTCTAACACGGGGAACCAGAGACCTTGCTTTGTTTTCTTCACATATGAGTGACTCTCATGAGCACGTGCAGCCCATATCTGTGCCTGCGTCACTCCTGGCGTGAGCGCGCCTTCCAGCGCGGCTCTTCCAGCGGAGGCTTCTGTGACGCAGCCGCGGTGAGGCGGAAGGAACAGCAGTGACAGACGCGAGGGGCAGGGCGGTTCAGCCAATCACAAGGCGGCCTGCGAGAGAACCCCACCCCTCCTCCTTGGAATTATCTCAACAGGTGAAGCGAGAAGGGGCGTGGCCTGGCAGCAGCAATGCATAAATAGGCAGACTGAAGGTCGTGCCCAGAGACACAGAAGAGCAGGAAAGAGGGAAATGTGCAGACGAGGAGTCGAGACGGGGCGTCACCAGAGAAAGGAAAGAAAAAAAGAAGGAAGCAAACTGCAGAGAAGGTCAACTCCTGGGGCCGAGCTCCGGAGGGTCCCGGCTCAAGGGAAGGTCTGAGCTCCTGAAAGCTCTAAGGAATGCAAGCAGCCAATAATTCCAGCTTAACTAAAGTCTGGAGGGTCGGAGCTCTGGTGCCCGAGCTCTTGTGGTCCAAGCTCTAAAGAATCCCGGGTCCAGGAGGACTTTGCTCTTAAAGGGACACATTTTCAAACGATGCAAGATCCACTAGCTCTATCTCCAAAGTTCTAGCTTTTGCAAGACACTGCTCTAGAAGGTGCCAGCGCTAGAAAGTCATTGCTCCAGAGGATTCAGTCTCATTCGGGTTCCAGTTCCACAGGTCTGAGCTCCAGTAGATCCCAGCTGCAGAGGAACTTAGCCGCAGGAGGTTTGTGCTCCAGAGGGTTCAAGCTCCAGAACTCAACATTGTGGACATCATGGGCCTTTTCCTGAGCACACTCTACGACACTCTGATGGGCTTTCGTGGACTGAAAGCTCGGATCTTGATGCTGGGCCTCGACGCTGCTGGGAAAACCACAATCTTGTATAGATGGAAGCTGAATAAGACCGTGGTCACCATCCCTACAATCGGCTTCAACGTGGAAACGCTGGAGCCCACCTGGAACGTGTCCTTCACTGTCTGGGATGTCAACGGCCAAGACAAGATCAGACCTTTGTGGAAACACTACATCCTAAACACAGACGGCCTTCTGTTTGTGGTGGACAGCGCTGACTCAGAGAGGTTTGAGGAGGCCCGAGATGAGCTGGTGGCCTTCCTTGAGAATGTGGAAATGCAGGACGTGCCTTTTGTGCTCCTTGCTAACAAGCAGGACTTGCCTGGAGCCAGCAGCCCCTCCGGGCTGGTGGAAAAGCTTGGTCTTCAGAAGGTGCGGGGTCATGAGTGGCATGCCCAAGGATGCTGCGCCACTACCGGTGACGGACTGGTGGAGGGTCTGGAGAAGCTGACTGACATGGTCAAGCAGTTTAGGAAGAGCAGGGCAACATGATAAAGACTGCTTCTGTCCCCCTAATGTTTTGTGGATTGTAGAGACTCCAAGCATGAGTTAGAGAGAACGGGCTGCCCTGCCTGTATTGTACACATCTCTACTTAGTGACCTACGGGAGGGGTCCCAGGTGTGCTGCAAAGCTGCTTCCATCTTGACTTTTCCATTAAGACTTTTCCATTAAGACTTTTCAAAGCTATGAAATACTGTGACAAAATACTCAAGCAATACAGGTGGAGAGAGAAGTTGAGATAGTTTGCATTCTTCTTCTGCCCTATCATGGTTATCCTATGCACATTCATCTCCTTCCATGGCAAGAGTTTAGTTATTTTCATAATTAAAAACAGGCTCAGCAGTACCTATGTTGAGATAACTTCATACTGACAGCGGCCTCTCCGTTTATACATACAGTGCAATGTGTTTTTTTCAAAAATATTGAACTGCTTCAAAATCTACTGTTTAACTGCAAAACAACTGCACTATCTGATATGTTTTTCAACTTGAATAATAACTTTTTAAGATCACATTTTGCAATCATTATTGCATGTAAATAAAAAAATTATATTTTTACAGTGGTTCGATGTTGAGATTTTGGGAAATAAGAATGTACTGTAGTCACATATTATTTTCCTTCAGGAAATGAAACATGACTGCAGCGTTGAGGGCGAGCTGTTGCGATACCAAGCGAAAGGTCAGGACTGCTCTGTTGCTCATTTATGTTTTTATGATAGGATTTTACGATATTTGTGTAACTCTTAGTCTCAAGGTACAGCAGCCAAGCCCAAAACTAAACAAACAGTGCCATGCACAGGGATCAAAATCACACCCTCAGCCGAGCTGGTTCTAGAGCAGTGATTTTGACTTCTGCAGTCTCCCACTTAATAATTACTGAAATTCAGGGAATTCTATGATTTTATTTTAATTCACAAACAATCACAAAATAAATCAATATTTTCATTGCAGTGGTAAGGTTGGAGATTTTCTACATTCAACTTTGGCTACTCATCAGCTACTCATCATCCACACTATAATCTGTTTGATTTACCCTGCACTTCTTTCACTGATCCTTTGAGGATGCCAACTTCAGTTTTACATTTTGGTTCTTTATTTACATACATTTTATCAATCTGCTAATAGTATTTACTTTTCTATATTTCAAAATATTTTTATTGAAAATAAATTTTCTAAGCAGTCGTGGACCCTTAATATAGCAGCGGGTTAACAAGCACATTTCCATACTTGACATCATTCAATGACTAAAAAGAGGTAGGAATTTCTCAGGTTTAAGCATATTAATGACATCCTAGGAAATGACATCATTTGATGTGATCCAGATCAGCTCACTGGGGTAACAGGCGTGGCTTTGATACAGAGGACATCACCATGCGGGTGCTGATGGATGAAATGAGTTAAATACCTGAATTACCCTATAGAAGCATGTCACCATGGTAGGATTGCAGCCCTATTTCTGTGTAACCATTTTCCAATCCTTTCTCACAGACCATCCGCTCCTTTCTCACACACCATATGTGGCCTCCAGCTTTATCTTTGGCATTTCTCCCTGTGTCTCTGGCCTTCTACTGCGTCATATCCAAACATATTACTCCCAGTTTCACCCCTTCCTTGCTTAAGCACAGCCCTTACACGCTATCGTAGTATCATAATTTGCTTGTGCTTTTAAGAGTAAGAAGGACAGAGAAAAAGAAAGTAGAAAAGAGATACAAGGATAGAGAGGAAAAAAGAGAGACATGAGGGGGAGATTTGCAGAGAAAAACTTGAAATTGTGAGAGAGTGAGATGGAGAAAAGCAAAGGAGGAATAGTGAGAATGAAAGGATGACCTGGCTCAAAGGTATAACATATCTTCTCTTCTTCACAATGCAACATTTAAAACATAAACTATATAAATTACAAGCGAGGCAATAGTATCTATATAAATTACAAGCAAGACAGGATTGCCTTCCATAATCCTGTTAATACCCTGGAGCTTTGTCTCCACTGTTCTTTAGAACAATCCACACCATCTAGTTTTCTCAATGGATTTCGACCCTGATCTTTCTTGCACCCTCTTTTACCAACTGCATCAACACATCTGCTGTAGTTACCAGCAATTATTACCTCTCTCACATGTGACTGTCCCTACAATTTATCTTCATTTAGAAACATAAAGCTACTACACCCTTCCTGTTCACTTACTCTAATGCTTCTTCCTTTCCATAAGATGCCACTCTCCTCCAATTACACTTCTCTTCAGTCATCAGGACTGCAAGCAAATCATGCACTTCCTTGGCCTTGAAAGAGTCACGTTAGTTGGGCTTTTACTAAACACCCAAACCTTTGGTTCACCCTATCACTTGTCCTTCAACATCCACTTTCTCACACTGGCAGTCCACCCCACCCTCTGTCAATTCATTGGTCTACTACGCAGGAATCATTCTGGTGCTGGGCGTTCTACCCCTCCTCATGGTAAGGGAAACATCATTGGTAACACAATTTTTCATTACACAATATGCCAAGACCAAATCACACACCATCCTTTTTGTATATCAATTCTATTGGCTTGTGCAAATGGAATTTCTCCCTTCACCATACCATTACTCATTTCTGCAATGGCGTTGGCTTGTGGAATACACATAGCTTATATGTGAATGTGGAATTCCACAAAACGCAAGATATTGTGTAAATTTAAGTGCCATTATCTCTGATAAAAACAGAGGTATAACCCTCCTCACTGAAAATGTCAGCCACTGCATTTGTGGTGGTCTTAATCCAAATGAAGGAACTTCGCCACCAATCACTTATAGTTTGCATCCATCATATCCAAGACATATTGTAATGCTCTGCTCACCCCTACAACAGACCATTACAGTCAACACAAATGCTACGCTACACTATTCCACCGTTCAACCAACAATACTGCATCACAGTCCATGCGCAGCCACCAATACTGAAATTGCAATCATTTCTTTATTAAAGTCTGGCCTAAGTGGCTTCCATGTGTTAAATCAAAAAAAATGTCACCCTTAGAGCTAATGGCGGCACAAATTAATCTCCTCCCAGGACCACTTTGTAACTAGACAACAATCATTTTTCTATTACTTTCAAGTACAAACAGAACAAACTTGGGACTGTACTTTCCTTCGTCCTCCTAATATCAAATATACTACTCCTCTCAACACTGCATCAGCTTCCATCTCTCTAGACCAATATTCTCTGGATACCGGGCCTTGGCTCTACTCAATTACATTACCCACACTTGCCACCACTTCTTCCATTTCATTAGTTTGGACAGCTTTCTTTTTTAAAAAAAATATTTCTTTTTATTGAAACAAACATCAGCATAAAATACATTACAGTGGGTCAATCCCGGTAGCTGAGCAAACATAATGGGGTGACAGGATAAACAAAATTCAAAAGAAATTTCGGAACTTCACGGAGAGGGGGAATCATCAGATGCAACCCCATATGATGTGCATAAAGGTACCAACTAAACCACAGTTCCTTTTACAAAGCCCCGAGTCTGAAAGTCCCATATGTACCAATCTAGGACCCGATAGGTAAATCCTGTGTAAAATCTTGAGTTGAACCAGTCGGAGGCGAGCTGGGATTGCAACCTCCCTGGCAGAGGACACAGCTAACTGCCAGTCTTCCTCATCTAGCTCAATTCCATCTTGTGACCACTTGTCTCTAAGCACCTGAAGAGAATCGGTCCTGTGGTTAATCAGCTTTTTGTATATATGAGAGATTGTTTTGTCAGGCAGATGGCCATCTAGTATTCAATCTTCCAAAGGGGAAGCCTCTGAGGGCTCAGCCCCACTGGGCAATAGTGACAGGAGAGAATGCCAGACCTGTCCATACCGAAAGTATTCAGAGTGTGTACGTTTATATTCCTTCTGCATGTCTTCAAATGATTTAATCTCCCCCTTCCCCCAAATATCTTTGACCGTGGAGATACCAATGAGTTCCCACTTATCAAAGCCTTTCGTCTTCCACAGCTTGCCAAGCCGTTCAGAGTCCCAAAGCGGGGTGGCCATAGTCAACCTATCTTTCCAACCCAATGAGTCCGTGGCACAATGCCAGACGTGTACGGAATGCTTAGTAGGCCCTGTTAACTTCACCCTGTTAGGTCGAGAATATAGGGCTCTGTTATAGTTGTTACCGGGAATTAGCCATTTGTCCATTGCGTAGCTGGGGTCATCGACCCGGCCATACGTACAATGATTAATTGCAGCTAAGTGGTCCGCCCAATAGTACCTTTTGATATCAGGGAGGGCAATGCCTCCATCGTACCAAGAAAGAGTCAACTTATAAAATGCAATGCGAGGCCTCCCTTCCCACAGCAGACTTTGACAGCTTTCTTATTCTGTTCCTCCCAATGTAGAGATGAAGAAAAAGACAACCAGCTTGGATATTACGCCATAGGGTTAAAGCCCTGGAGAAGTTGATCAACAGACCCTTAGCCAACCACCTCAACAAAAACATTCTCCTAGACACCATTCAATCAGGGTTCAAACCAACTATAGAATGGAAACCATAACAGATGACATCCATAGGATCATGAACAGAGAAGAAACACACTGCAGCCCTCATGCTATTAGGCCTCTTCGGGGCTTTCAACACTGTATTACACCCTATACTCTTCAAATGACTACATGAAACTGACACCCAAGGACCAGCACTCTGCTGGATGTGCTTCTTCCTGACTGGTCGTACCTAATCAGTCAGCCTGGCACCGTACTGTTCGTAAGCCTGCAACCTCATCTGCGGCTCATCAGCCTGACCCTCTTCAACGCCTACATGATCCTGTTTGACAGCATCATTCGTTCCCATGGTATCACCATCCTATTCTATGCTGATAACACACAGCTCCTATGCGGACAAAACACCTATCGCCTGGGCCAAGTTCGCCACCTGCATGACCTAAGTCACCGACTGGATAAAAACACAACTGCCTCAAACTGAATACCAACAAGACAGAAGTTGTAATTTTTTGCAGGAAATTATCACCATGGTACTCCAACTGGTGGCCAGCGGAACCTACCCACCACCACACCAGTAACCTCAATATTGTCATTAATAATCATCTCATCATGACTGCCGAAGTCAACACCATAACTGCCTCCTGCTTCCACACCCAGAAGATGCTGAAGACAATCTTTAAATGGTTACCCACCAGCACCTGCTGAACCTTCCTCAGGCCCTCATAACAAGTAAACAAGACTACAGCAACATCCTCTACCCGGAAATCAGCAAGCAAATGTCCAGGCAAATCCAAATCTTACAGAAATCAGGAGCCAGGATTTATATTTATTTTTGATTTTTTAGAGTTTTATATAGCGTGACATCGGGTATCAGAGCGCTTTACATGAGCACCAGTTTCGTTACAGATGGACAAAACTCATTTTTCTTAGGCCTGGGGAGATTAAGTAATTTGCCCAGAATCACACGATTGTGAGCGTCATTGAAAAGACTCAAACCTGGTTCCCCAGCTTCGAGGTCGACCACTCTAGCCGTAAGGCTACATCCTCTCCCCTTGGATTACACTCAACCAACCACATCATACACACATCCAGTCCTTAATATGTAAAGGAATTGGTGATGGTGCCCAAAATTCTGCTTATAAGCCTGAGGCCAGCGCTATTACATGTCGGCATGCTAAATAACAAAACTGCATAGCCTTCAATCCAAATCATGCCCCTTTAATCCACTACCACTCATTCCCATTTATCTCACTCTTACAGGTTCCCTTTGTAACAGTTTTCCCGTCTTTTCTTCATTCTTTTCCCTTTTTTTCCCCTCTCTTGCTCTCAGTAAATGTCTGACGGGGAAAAATAAGTCCACCACACACAAGAAGTAAGGAGTAGGAGGAAAATAATGTCCCACTTCGACCTCCACTAACAACGTCTAACACACAGTGCTTAATTTGAGCCAGGGACTGGCACTTATTTTTCCTCTTTTTACACACAGAAAGAAGAGGGACTCAATAATCAAGAAATGCTGTGATCAAAGAATGAGAGGAAAACACTCAGGTGTTTGAATCTGCCCCCACACATAGTAAACTGTGTCATGGTTCATCATAGGGCTGCTGACACACCTCCGCGCAAGCCAACGCTGGAGGTGGAGCAATAGGGAGGGGAAGACAATACAACATACAACAATGAAAAACAATGGGATCATAAGTGAATAAAGGTGCAGAAGTTGTAATTAAAACTAGGCACAGGTAATCCTTAATCCCATTTTAATCATTGATTCCCTGCCCAGAGTAAAAAGGTCTAATGAGAGACCACTGGATGGTGGTGTGAAGGACTTATAATGAGTCACCTACTCCTTATCTCTGCAGAAAACGTCAACATGTTTCAGCTAGTAAAAGAAAATACCCCGGGTTTCATCAGGACTTGCATATAAATTATCCCAGGGGTACTAACCCTCTCTCCTTTGTCCAAGGGTAGAGAGTAGAAACCCTTATCAATGAATACTCCCAACTAGTATGTCGAGGTGATTTCCGTGGGGAACCTGTAAAAAAGGCAGTAAAAACACGTATCAAGCAAATAGTCCAGTGCCCCAGTGAATACAATTACACGCACATAAAAACACCCTGTAAATGTTCCCCCGAACTGATCAAGACAAAGATTCAAATGTAGGCAGTACATCCCGTATCAGGCCAATAGAATATAATTATCCAAAGTCCATCGGTGCACCTAGTAGTTCTATGTGTCCCAAACATGTGCATAGTCAGCACTTATTTACTATAGCTTGCAGTAGCGGGCTATACCCGCTATTAAAGGCCCCTCCCATGTTAAAGCCCTGCGCCGAAGGCGAGGGACTTTAACAAGGGACCAGCACTTTAATAGCGGTATAGCCCTGCTACGAAGGGCTATAAGGTTATTAGAACGTTCTGCCACTAGAATGTTCTAACAAATAAAACAAAGGCCTCTCGGAGCTCGAAGGGATTTACAGCATTCCAATGTTCTAATATTCAGTACGATTAAAAATATGTAAAAACGTGGAATGTCAATGGGTTAGGAAACAAAATTGAACGGGGCTTGGTTTCCACTTATCTTAAACGACTTAGACCTGAAATCGTCTTCCTACAGGAGACACACCTGTTGGGATCTAGCTGTTCTTTCCTGGGTAGAGGACATTACACTACACTAGCGCATGCGGGCTTCACGAAGAATTCGAGAGGGGTGGCGATTCTTATTAAAAAACCTCACCCACTCCGTGTTGCTCAACAATGGGTGGACCCAGATGGGACGTACGTAGCAGTGCAGGGCAGTTGGAAACATAGGCAGTTCTTTCTAGTGAGTGTCTACGCTCCAACACGCTTGCAACAACGCACATTGGATGAACTCACAGGGCTCCTGTTACAATCCGGCCCCGCCAAACACATTGTAGGGGGGTCTTTAACCCCTAGCACAGCACCACCGTGGCTTGTGACGGAATGGTTCTGTCATGAGCCACGGTGGTGCTGTGCTGGTGACGGAATGATGCAGTCACGGCCCGGCCGCCGCACCTATGCGGCGCTGATTTCGTGCCTGCGCGGCGCGTTCTATTAAGCGGGCGGTGCCGTGACGGAACCATTCCATCACAAGCACAGCGCCACCGCGGCTTGTGACGGAGTGGTTCCGTCACAAGCATGGCGGTGCCGCGCGCCCCCCCCTCCCTTCTAGCGCCGCGGCAGAATTACCGCCGCGGCCAAGGGGTTAATGACTTAATCGAACCCTCAATAGATCGCACACAAGCACGAGCTGTACCCCAGGGTCCTATAGCTCTAGCGCAGTTTTCAGAACAGCCTTGGGCTGGCCGACATCATCCAATGTGACTAGCTTACTCCTACTTCTCCGGGGCTCATAGGGTGTTCTCGAGATTTGACCACCTCTTTGCTCCAACAGGAGAGGTCACCAAGGTGGAGTCAATAGAATACCTTGTCTAGGGCATTTCTGATCACTCACCACTCCTGTTGACGGTGGGAGGGAGGAGTAGCCACCAGGTGGCGAACTGGAGACTGATCTCTTGGGCCTTGATGGAGGAATGGGTCGCGGAAGAGCTCAGGGTGGAATCCGAGCTGTACTTTGTAGAAAACGCCGGCTCAGTACAATCTGCGGTCACTTTGTGGGAGGCCTATAAGGCAGTACTCAGGGACAGGGCACATAATATTGTTGCCCATAAAAAGAAGCGGGAAGCTCAAGAATTGGAGGCCCTAGAGGACACTGGACTGCACCTAGAAACTAACGCTACCGCTACGCCAGATAGCCATATAGTGGGTCAACTTGAAATAACTAGGAAAGAGTATCAGGCACTAGCGACTAGTGAGGTCCGGTCTCAGCAACTGGCAGTCCAACATCACCTATACGAAACAGGGGACAAGGTGGGAAAACTACTTGCTTGGTTGAGCAGGAAGGAAATGGAGGTGCATTGGGTACTCTCTATCCGGGAACACCAATACATATATACCACACCAGCAGACATAGCGGGGGCCTTTGCCCGATTCTATAAAGACCTGTATACAGCTAAAACACAGAAGAGCGTGGAACAAATCACTCAATACTTGGGGCCATATGTATCAACATACCCTTTTGTGATTTCTTAATAGCGAATTTTAAGGAATCGCTATTTAAAAATCGCAAAATGGTATGTATGTAGAAAATCGCTATTTTTTAGCGATTTCTTAAGATTCCTTAATTGCGATTAGCAAATTGCTAATCGCAATTCAGGAATAATTTCCCATTCATTTCTATGGGCCAGGAGGCCCATAGGAATGAATGTGAAATTATTCTCCATTTGCGATTCGCAATTTGCTAATCGCAAATTGAGAATAATTTCAAGGGTGCAGGGGTGTCTCAAGAACACCCTGCTGCACCCCTGAAAATGACATGTGTGTGCATATGGCGCACATACATGCCCTAAGGGCATGTATGAGCGTCACATGGCACCTTTGGATTTAAAAAAAAATGCTTTTTTAAGAGAATTCGCAACTTACCACCAACTAGAAGTTGGTGGTAATTTGCGATTCCTTAAGGGCATTTTGGAAAATTTTTTCCTTGATACATTGCTTTTAAGGAATCGCAAAATTTGCGATTCCGTAAATGCAATCGCAAAATAAGGAATGGCAAATTTTGCGATTCCTTATTTTGCACCCAAATTGTTTTATACATACCATTTTGCGAAAATGGGTTCGCAAACGTTTGCGGACCCATTTGGCCTTGATACATATGGCCCCTTGACACAATTTCGTTGCCCGCACTATCCCAAGAGGATAGAGATAGGCTGGGGGAAGCCTTAACTCTTGAAGAAGTGACGGAGGCCATTAGCCATCAAAAGTCGGGGGAAATCCCTGGCCCAAATGGGCTCCTGGGGGAGTTTTTTTAAATTAAATAGTGGTCTACTGGCCCCACATTTGCTGCAGACGTATCAGGCATCAAAGGAGCAAGGGAGCCTCTCTTAAGATCTACGGAAGGCCACCGAAGTGGTGATCCATAAAATAGGGAAGCCACCAGAAGAATGTGGGTCTTATCGACCCATATCATTGCTGAACATTGAAACTAAGATCCTGGCCACTATCCTCGCTGTGCGTCTCTTGACATTCATTGCTCTCCTGATCCATTGAGATCAGTCAGTTATACCACAGCGAGCCACCCGTTTCAACTTACGACGTCTGGCTAACTGGATACACACGATACAGGGCCGAGATAACCCACAACTGCTCCTCTCTCTCGATGCGGAGACGACATTCAACACCATTCATTGGCCTTTTATGTGCTGTGCCCTAGAAAAATTTGGATTTAGTCCTACGTTTAGGGAATGGGTGGCATTTCTCTATAACGCGCCTGAGGCCAGGGTTAGAGTCAACGGGGCAATGTCATTGAGTTGGTCAATTCAGTGGGGTACTAGGCAGGGCTGTCCTCTATCTCCATTACTATTTGCGCTCATACTAGAACTCCTGGCCTGTATGGTTCGATCCAGCCAAGGACTGGGCGGTTTTATAGATGATTCTCGTCACCTAGAGGCCAAACGCATATCGTTATATGCTAATGATATTTTACTATATGTGACGGACGCAATTGAGACACTTCCCAAACTCTTGCACATTTTTGAGGAGTATGGCCATCATGCGGGGTATAGGATTAACTGGACTAAATCCACCTCATACCCAGTAGCAGGGGTGGTGGAACCTCAGTCCTACCTGAACTGCCTAAGATTATCCCTGGACGGGTTTACATACCTTGGGCTATATATCACTACTAATACTGCGGCTTTGTAACAGTTTTCCCGTCTTTTCTTCATTCTTTTTCCTTTTTTTCCCCTCTCTTGCTCTCAGTAAATGTCTGACGGGGAAAAATAAGTCCACCACACACAAGAAGTAAGGAGTAGGAGGAAAATAATGTCCCACTTTGACCTCCACTAACAATGTTTAACACACAGTGCTTAATTTGAGCCAGGGACTGGCACTTATTTTTCCTCTTTTTACACACAGAAAGAAGAGGGACTCAATCAAGAAATGCTGTGATCAAAGAATGAGAGGAAAACACTCAGGTGTTTGAATCTGCCCCCACACATAGTAAACTGTGTCATGGTTCATCATAGGGCTGCTGACACACCTCCGCGCAAGCCAACGCTGGAGGTGGAGCAATAGGGAGGGGAAGACAATACAACAATAAAAAACAATGGGATCATAAGTGAATAAAGGTGCAGAAGTTGTAATTAAAACTAGGCACATGTAATCCTTAATCCCATTTTAATCATTGATTCCCTGCCCAGAGTAAAAAGGTCTAATGAGAGACCAGCGGATGGTGGTTTGAAGGGCTTATACTGAGTCACCTACTCCTTATCTCTGCCGAAAACGTCAACATGTTTCAGCTAGTAAAAGAAAATACCCCGGGTTTCATCAGGACCTGCATATAAATTATCCCAGGGGTACTAACCCTCTCTCCTTTGTCCAAAGGTAGAGGGTAGAAACCCTTATCAATGAATACTCCCAACTAGTATGTCGAGGTGATTTCCGTGGGGAACCTGTAATAAAGGCAGTAAAAACACTTATCAAGCAAACAGTCCAGTGCCCCAGTGAATAATATGACACGCACATAAAAAACACCCTGTAAATGTTCACTGATCAAGTACAGTGATTCAAATGTAGGCAGTACATCCCGTATCAGGCCAATAAAATATAATTATCCAAAGTCCATCAGTGCACCTAGTAGTTCTATGTGTCCCAAACATGTGCATAGTCAGCACTTATTTACTACAGCCTGCAGTAGCGGGCTATACCGGCTATTAAAGGCCCCTCCCATGTTAAAGCCCTGCTCCGAAGGCGAGGGACTTTAACAAGGGAACTGCACTTTAATAGCCGGTATAGCCCTGCTACGAAGGGCTATAAGGCTATTAGAACGTTCTGCCTCTAGAATGTTCTGCATTAGGGACTAGAATGATTGCGAAAAGAGCCTTAAACTGTGTAATACCTGAACTATTGTGGGAAATGATGATTGATTTTTTATATGATCTTCAGCAAATGTATATTTGTAACATTGCGAACCTGGATGGTGCTCTCTCTTGGAGGGAGTGTAGTATTGTTTTATGTCTCCCATCTACTATCACTGTCTGTAGACTGCTCGGCATCATGCATTCATGACGTAATTGTTTATATGTATCAACATTTAAAAGCAAATAAAAATATTTTTTACAAAAATAAATATGTAAAACAATTGACACAGCAGGTCAGGTCTCACTGCTAGGCGAGAGGAGCATAATCATGCAGTCGGCCGGTCTTACCGAGTTCTTTCAAATTCCAAACCTGAATTGGCGGGGGAGTGAGGGCAGCTCCCTATTGTCACCCTCTGAGGTACATTATGATAGATAAATAAATTGATAGTGAGTTAATTAGGTTAGAGGTGAGCGTTCTAGCAGTCATGCTCTCACTGTGGACACCCGTCAAAGCCTGACCCCGTGTAGTGATTGAGCCATTTTGTATGGAAACGGCTCGATTATGACTGTTGCCCACTACCATCTCAGTATATTTTGCTCTAATATAGCGCTGTGTAAGCCTGAATAATACGAACTAGCTGTAAAGTAAGACTCGATAATGTTCTTTCTGTGCCTGACTGTATCTTGCTTTAAGGCAGGACTTACCTATTGGCTTTGGCATACACTAATGCCATCTTGCATACTAATTCAGGCTCTTTACGGTAATAGTGGCCTATGCTTAAGAGACTCCATTTTCTAAGCTGTCACCATCTTCTAAGCTTTTCTGGGTGAGGAGTCATGTTTTACTTGTCACTTGTTTTTCGCACTTTGTATGCTGGTAGGAACCGGTTCTTGTCGGAGGAATGTGCCCGCTCTGCCCCGGAGTCATAACAAACGCCTAGCTAGCTGATGCTGTGACCTTGGCGCAGAGTGGTACGTAATCTGATGGGAACAGGGGGCGAGGCTTGCTAGAAGCATAAAACCAACGTTTCCACTTGTACTAAAGGGGGAGTCTGGGTCTCGACCACTGGTAGTACATCACGTTGCAGACGTGTAGCGGTAACAGTGGAGCAGAGAATCCTGATTCGGCTGGAGAAACAGGCTCCCCTCTGGCGAAGTGGAAGCGGGATGTGTAGATACTTGGTGAGGTGTTCCACTAACTCTTATTTCCTAACTGTTCTTATCTATTGTCTCCTATTTTCAGGTTGTATACTGATTTACATATAAGTTCTGTATATGTACATCTTAATTGTGTTAGCAATTGCTTAGGGATTGATGTAAAGAAGGCCTATCATGACATAGTAGTAATTTCTTTCTTTTGTCCTCCTATCATTATGTAATAAAGAAACCCCAGAATACATATATCATTATTTGCTTGTATTCCTTGGGATGGGAGGTCAGGGCCTTTCTGACCCAAATGCTGTAGCATCGGAAGGATGGTAAGTTTCCCTTTCTGCAGGTAATTGTTGAAGGGAATATTCTGCTCTCATCTAGGGAAACCAAAACTGATAAGTAATCCACCCCGAGGCATTGTTAGGAGGAGTGCGCGTTGTTTTAGCACCACAAGGGTGGGGTTTGTTTAGCATTTTTGTTACCCTGTGGCCCTTGGTATTGTGTTGTGTTTTTGTACCCTAGGGTACGTTGTTACCTTGTGGCCCTTGGTTTCTTGCGTTGTTTTACCGAGTGACGTTGTTTTCCCGGGTTGTTGTCATTGTCGTCGCTGGTATTGTTTCTTGCGTTGTTGTCGCCAGTTGGAGTTGTTATTCGCAAGCTCCTCGGCAATAGCCATATATCTTTAGTTAGTTGTTAGTATTATTCCTTTCTTAGATAAGTATTGTGAAGTGTTGTATCTTTTTGGGTCTTGAGAGGGGATAAGGTAAGTATGCCCTGGTGATTGGCAGAATTATCAGGTCATTACACCCTTGTACCAGGCGGAACTTAGCAAAGTAAATAAACTATTGAGTTACAAAAGGGGCTCGGGGCATCTATAGAAAGTGCCTCAACATACACTTCCTGGTGCAGTCTAAGGACTTGCACTTACTTCGTCAAGGTGAGCCGTCATAAGATGAATAGTCCCTCCCGGCGCCGTGCAGGAACAGAGCCCAGTACCGTAGCCAGCCATATCAACCTTTCCCGCCCCTGTCTACGTCATCACATGGGTATGGCACACCGTCAGGGGCGTAGGTACCAGGTCAGGACGCTTAGGACAACTAATCTAGAAATCTAGATCGCTAAACTACTGCGCCATCTTGGAAGTGCCAGCCAGATAGTGCGCTTGCACACTCCCAATAGGATTGTCCGGGACTCCTCTTATTCAAGAGCTTCCACCCCAAGTCCTTAAAGGAGAATTTACTGGTAGGGCAGTTTCTGCGCCTTCACAGAAATTGCTCCAGCACTGAGGACTTCAGATTAGAAGCCAACGCTCTGACATACAAACTACAGCAAAGGAAATATCCACGAAGGACTGTGAAGAGGACCCGAAAGAGAGCGTCTAATTGTAACAGAGAAGCCTTACTGGAAACTGTGGAAAAGCCTCCCACATATAAAACAATATGTGTTACCACGTTCAATACTGCCTCCAACAAGATTAAAATAATTATCCTACGGAACTGGAGAATCCTAATCTTCAATGGTCTGTGTCTGGAGAAACCTTTATTCTCTTTTAAAAGGAGCCAGAATATCAAGGACCTGCTGGTCCACACTAGACCAACTACGACTTCCATCAGATAATGCCTACTGACAGACAACGAAGGTGGGTGGACCCTCCCACTAGTGACAGGACACACAAAATGTGGGGGATGTGATATCTGCCACCTTACAGCTAATACCAAAACAGTGGATGTTGGTCTCAACCAGCCCTGGGAGCAACAAAAGCATACCAATTGTAATTCCACCAATGTTGTGTATATGCTTAGATGCCCTTGTAAACTTATTTACATAGGGATGACCATCTTAAGGTCCCTGGCTCAAATTAAGCACTGCACACATCACCCAACACCTCAGGGAACTCTACTGGCTTCCCAAACACAAATAAGTTATTTTCCATCCCGTCATGCACACCCTCAAACCCATACACAACATGGACCCACCATACTACTACTACTTCAGCACCTGCATAGTATTTTAAAAACCCACAATACACCTCTGCAAAGCTGGACTCCTACTCGCACACATCCCCTGCATGCACAGACCCGATCTGGCAGCCGGGCCTTATCTTCCATTGCTCCTAAGTCCTGGAGTTTCCAGCCACTGCACATCAGAGCCGTCCCTTCCATTTACAATTACAAAAAGCTATAGACTTCACTCTTAGAATACATCCCACCAGTGTAGCCCTAGGCCAGACTAGGTTGACCCTGTTTTAAGCGCCAGGATACCTTCCCAGCTGAATTTGTCAAAACATTTATGTTGACACTTGGATGACAAGGGCTTTTTGCTGGTTGGTCCCCACTTTTTGCCCCCACTTTTTGAATATTTGGTACTGGTATACTGACACTGAAATGCACAGGGGCCTGTTGCCCTGGCCTCGGTGCATGTTCTTTTACCAATAAAAGTATATGTTTAATTGGTTTGCACCCAACTGGCATAGGTTAACTTACTTATACGTCCTTTTTATATTGCACCTGGTGGACCCTGGGCCTATAACTTAAATGTCCCTTGTGGACTGAAGCACTAATTGTGCCACAACGAGTGTGACGAAGCATAGCAAGACTCCACGTCTGCCATTAAGACTGGCAAAGTAGTTTGTAAACTGCTACCTTGACTTTGCCAATACCTGGAAACATGAAAAAGCCCAACCCTTCCTTTTTAATATTTTATACATTACCCAAAAGGTAGGCCGAACACTCTTTAAAGGCAGGGTGCCTTATGTTAAAAGATAGACGTATATTTTGATGACTTTACATGTCCTGACAGTAAAAACACCATACTGTAGATTTTAATGTAGTAAGAGTAGTACCCCCATGATCAACTATGGCAACCAAGCAGTGCTAATTTCTAGATGGGACTACTAAATCTGATGCTTCAACGTATTAAAAGAATTGTAGCATTAAACCCGACTTGTAGGCCATTCTTATTTTACATCAATTCTTGGTGTCCAGTGAGTTTCTGACTCATAGGTCAAGAAGGTAGAAATTGAACCTGTCAATCTTCCCCCTAAAGTGGCAGACTTTTTGATGCCCAGGGCTAAGGGCTGCAGTCCTGTGCCAGGAATGGCAAGTCCCACACTCCATCCTAATTCTCCCTTTTTCACTGTGATGGGCAGGTAAGGGGTAAACTCCACAATCTAGCCCCAAAGGATAGTAAAGGCAACCCAAACGTCCAGAGAAAATTGTGAGAAACGGAGTGGATTGATGTGCTTGGTCCTCTTATCATCCGGCTCCAATGCTGGCCACCAGACAGTATTCTTCCCCCACAGTGAGACAGACTCTGTTGTATATACCACCTCCTTCAGTCCATATGTCAAAACTATCTGGATTTCCTCATATTTGCCATGAGGAATGGCTGTACTATTCGGGCTCTAGGTCAGCCTGAAATCAGAAAACCCTACCTACCGTGGGCAATTCTGAAACCTACAAACCCAGGGAACTTTATGGAGGTGTTGCATGCCTGAACCCCAGCACATTGTCTTACCCAGCATTCCCTGTAAATGTTAAAATATAGGCCCAAAAGACAATTTTTTCCAATCTTAAATGACAGAAAACTCAGGAACCTCCATCCAGTGGCCAAAGTATTTCTACCCTGCGCTCATACACTTCTCTCGATTGAAACCCACTTCCACATGCATGAGTAGACTTAACGCATGTCATTGGACCAGAAATGTAACCACATGAAGACCTTATTGACACCACATTGACTTTATATGATCTAAGTTTTGGCAGGATCTTTTTGCAGGCCTTAGTTCTTCTCACACCAGTGGGGTACTATTTTTATCAAAAGTGTAGGAGTGCTGTGTGGTAGGCGTTTGGTCGCTCTCTGAGAATTCTGAATCTTCCCCTCACAGAAATGTGAGGAAACTCTGTGATTTTACCCAAAGTTTAAAGTTTGCAGGGCATTTCAGGTAAGAAAACATAGTGGGATCCATGCAAGTCACAGCACCCTGGAGTTAACTGGGTGTCTAGTTTTCTGAAATATATGTGCATGGTACGTTTCCTTGGGTGTTAGCCGAGCACAGGCTCAAATACCGCACTTACCCACATCACCAAAATATCAATTTGAAAGGCAAAATCTTGATGTTACTTTCGTGGGTATTGGGGCATTTCCTGTTGTGGGTGAAAGGCCCAGTCGCACAATGGAGTACCGGTTTTATAAGGAGAAGGGCAGGAATACAGAATAGAAGGACATTTGTTATCACCAGTTGAATTTCCCTCCATATTTGGATTACAGATGTACGCCAGTGTACAAGAACACATTTTGCAAAAATGCCCTTTGATAAACTATTTTGTAAATAACCCCAAATCCAACATATTAAACCTGTCAGCCTTGTGGTGGTCTTCCCCAAACTTTTTTGCCGTCTCCCCTCCTATTTTTCTGAATTTGTTTCTTTTGACCTTATAACTCAATGCACATTGTTACTGCTAACCAGGGCTAAAGTGCTTGTGCTCACTCCCTGAATGGTAAAATTGGCTTACTCTTGATTAGAATATTTAATTTACTTATACGTCCCAAGTAAAGTAAACCTCTTGCTAAGCCTAAACCCCCCATTTGTATACATACAAATCACCCTTCACATAGGCCGTAGACAGCCCATAGGGCAGATTGCATTGTAATCAAAAGGATGGACATATACTTTCAAGTTTTACATAGCCTGGTAGTGACAAATTCACAAATTTGATTTTCACTATTGTGAGGCCTATCTCTCCCATAGGCTAACATTGGGGTCCCTATTACATGTAATAACTAGTAACTTTGATGTGGAACAGGTTGAAAAGTGTCTAAAGGAAGTGTAATTTAAAATACTCTTTAATGGTAAAGTTGGATTTTTAGTCACAATTCTGAAAATTACACTTTTAGAAAGTTGGCATTTCAGTGTCCTAACCATTTGGTGCCTGCAGCTTGTTTTCTGGCTCGTATGACTAGGTGTAGTTGTCAGTTAGCCTTTGTGCATTCCTCCCAGACAGTTACACAATTGAGGGACCAAGTGTTGCCTGAATGGGCCATCTCAGGCACACTTGCACTTCAAAGACTGTGCTTCACACTAGCTATTGTGCCAGCAGACAGACTGGGACCAAGGCAGGGAGGCAGGAATTCCAGACACGTCTGTCGGGCTACAATTCCAGCAATTTCTTCCACTTCAAAAGGGGCACCAGGTATACAAATAGTGCTCTTAGAACCACTCTTCAATTCATTTCTGGTCCTTGGGAAGGACTCTCAGAGGACTGCTTGGCCACCTGTGGCCTGCTGTGTACTTCAATGGATTGCCCCGTTGCACCAAGAGGCCGGCACTACTCCCTGAAACCTGCTTGAACCTAATAATTCCGAGGGACTCGAAAGGCTATTTGGCTGGCCTCTTGATCAGAGCTGCAGGGATTGAAAAGTCTCCAACCATCGTGAACCTGCATCTGGACCCAGCCTGAGTGAGTCCTAGCACTGCAAGAGCTGCCCCTCCAGCCATGGACCCTTGAAAGTGGTGCTAAATGTGATCTGATAGCCCAAATCCAAAACTGGGGACTTAGAAAACTTTCTGCCCAAGCGTGCTCTGAAAACCAAGAGGAGACTAGGACCTTCTGGCGCGCGGATCCGCCCAAGGTGCATCACTTCTTGGCCTGACTTCACTGCAGCTCCCGCTATGTTCTGCTCTGCAAAAGACACACAATTGATCAACAGAATGCAGAAGAAATCAAAACATTCTCCTCCAGTCAAGAGATCTGGGTTAAATCCATCATACTTTTTCTCACCATGCCATATGACCATATGTAAATCAGTCTTGTCCCTGTGCCTTATCGGAACAGTCCAGCCCAAACTGCCAGGATAGCTTGAATCCAATGGCACAGTGAGCCTGGGACCCACATCTGGGCATACCCGGTGCCCTAAGTTGGCAGGGTATGCCCGGATGTGGGTCCCTTGGACGGCAGTGGTAATGGCCTGATCCAGTCGCTCGGTGCACGGAGGAGCGATTTCGCCACAAAATCTGGAGCTAAAGCGACAGTTCAACGATGCGGAGACCAGATTTCAACCCTCGAATGTATGCGACGTAAAATGCGGCAGGAAGACCCGGTGGTTTTTGCCCTGGATGTCAGCAAATTGCTAATGAAGATAGCGGGACCTGCTGACTCGAAGCCCACAAAAAGGCGGCGCCTGGACAACGGTGTAATGCAGGAGAATACAAGCTATTACAACTGCGCGGCAAAACCCTTTTGCCCTGCTACAACCCCCCCCCAGAAGATGGGTGATTGCAGATAGCGGTGCATAATTTGTGAGCTTTCAAGGATCCTGTCTGTTCAAACAAACCGTTTATGTATGTGCTGCCTGACCCTGCAATGGTGCCGAATGACTCGCTAAACCCACAATCTTTAACGCCTCCGGCGCTGCAATCCCAAATTAGACCGTAAAGATCAGTGCCTGCCTGCACCCACATATTCTACAGCTTCTACTTCTGCCGGCATGGAAAGTGTTTAAAGAAAAATGGTGAACCCAATATATGCTTGTAGGCTTGGGCAATAAAATCAATCAAAGTAAAGATGTCTACAAGGGATTTCACTTGTTTTCAAAGTATTGTAAGTTCAGAATTATTTATGCGTCAGTTAAATGTAATCAGACTCCTAGGTGTCCCACTACGACAACCAAACTAAATCTAATTAACGAAGCACAAAAGAAAAACAAAGCAAACAGAAGATCCTAATCGTAGAAAATGAATTTATCTGATTTTGGCATGTTTTAAAATTGAGAAGGGTACAGTTGAACAAAGTAGATATCAGCAAAATAAAGTTATGGCAAAGATGTACAAATGAATTTGAACACACAATTCATAACCTATGTCAGCTCCTAAATATCACAAAGCAAATATTATCCAGAACTCAATAAATATTGCTTCAGAAAAACAATTTTTCTTGGAGTTGGCGGGACTGTCGACATTTCGGTCTTTGTGGCTTCAGTCCATTAGACCATCCTGAGGACAGATAACTTTATGCAGGATATACAACCTTCTATGGTAATCACAAGGAGACAAATGTTGACCTTAAGTCAGATTGGCAGTGGATAACAGCGTAGAAATCACTGGCAGTGGAAAGCAGTGTGAAAGTCATTGGTTGTATCAGACAACAAAAATGTCAGAGTAGTGAAGCCCGCAATGAGTCTTCCTATATTATTCAAGAGTGGAATGGACTTCAAATTAGCAACCGATAACAAACGATGTACGGCTGATGGAGGTTTTCTCAAACACAGAGGCACAATAGACTGATCAGTAGTCTCACGCGACAGAGGTTCGGCCGTACTGCGTCAAGGAATGGAAAGTGAGCACCCGCTGGTTGCAGGAAAGAGGTACGCCTGAGCTTAAAATGGCAGCGAAGCTCCCGTGATTGGGAGAGAAGATGGGTGCACGTGTGCTGATGCGTGTGAGTTCCTGCGGTTATTTCTCTGTACTACCACGCTGCCTCACTTTTTAATGCAAGTGCTTCATGTAGAAGTTTGTAGTCCTGATCTCCTGATACGCGTTCTTTGATCAACTGCGCTGCACTATTTCCAGAGGCAAAGTGCGCATAAGGATCTAGGGAGGTCCTCACTGATAAATAAGGCACTACGGAGGTTTCTGTGCTTACAGAAGTTGTGCTGAAATGTGAGGCTCAACCCCATGTGTAGCAGTTGTAAATCTTTTCACGTTCTGCTTCCTTTGCCTTTGCTAGTACTGCTGGGGTCACCGATGAAGCCAGTGTATTGCCAGTGTTTTACCAATGATGATGTGGCGCCAATGTTGCTGATCAAACATATGAATGAATGAATGAATGAAATAGCACTTGTATAGCGCAAACTACCCGGAGGCCTCGTAGCGCTTATGACAGGAGCTTAATTAGCGAGGGCTCGAGGCAGGTCAACAGAGTGTAGCATACAAGTGTGTTTTCAGGGTTCTCCTGAAAAAGAGATGGTTTACAGTTCCCCGCAGGGGTAGAGGGAGAGTATTCCAGAGTTTTGCCGCAGTATGTGAGAAGGAGCGGCCACCCAAGCGAGCCTTCCTGACTCTGATGGGAGTAGCCAGCTGGAGGGAGCAAGAACGGAGGGAGCGAGATGGAACCTAGGGAGTGACCAGGGACTGAAGAATTACGGGGCCAGTGCGATGGAAGGCCTTGTGTAAAATACACATGGCCTTAAATTGTATTCTTTCAGCAATGGGAAGCCAATGAAGTTCCCTTAAAGCATTCCTTGCTGACTGCCAGCGGGGGAGGTTGTAGAGTAGACGGGCTGCACTGTTTTGGGCGACTTGGAGCCTCTGGATGGTGTACGCAGGAGCTCCCATGTAGAGGACATTCCCGTAGTCCAGGCGAGATAGTATAAGGGCCTGGACCAGGATCCTCCTTGCCTGAAATGGGAGTAGAGGGAGCACCCTCCTTAGCATCCTCATCAGCCCAAAACAGGTAGCCGCAGTCTTCGTAGCTTGTACCGAGAAATTCAGGTCGGTGTCAAACCAAATCCCCAAGCTTTTAATTTGGGGTTTGGGCATAGGGGGCGGGCCTAAACATTGGGGCCATGAGGATGTAAAGCCCGAGGGGGAGGGGTTACCCAGCAGGATGACGTCTGTCTTCTCCCCGTTGAGTTTTAGGCATGAAGATTGCATCCATCTGGAGACAGCCTCCAGACAGGAGCCTAGGGTGCTGGACGATCCCTCCTGGTGGTCTAAAGAGACCACCAGTTGGGTGTCGTCTGCGTAGGTGACAATACGCACACCGAAGGGATGGACTATCCTGTCTAGGGGTTCCATGTAGGCATTGAACAGAGTGGGGCTCAGGGAGGAGCCCTGAGGAACCCCACATCTGAGAGGATGTTTGGGGGATGCCACCTCGCCCTCGAAGACCTGAAAGAAGCGGTCAGCCAGGAAGGATGTCAACCATTCTAGGGCTGCGTCCGACACACCCATGTCCGCCAAACGTTGTAAAAGCGTGACATGGTTAACTGTGTCGAACGCAGCGCTTAGGTCTAGTAGGATAATGGCGACCTTTCCACCCTGGTCCAGCACAGTTCTGGCTTCCTCCGTTACCGCTAGAAGAGCGGTTTCAGTTCCATGTCGAGGGCGGAACCCTGTTTGAGAGGCACGCAGGAGACCATTTGATTCCAAGTGGTTCATCAAGGTGTTGTTTACGTGCCTCTCTAGTAGTTTACTCAGCCAGGGGAGCAAAGATATGGGGCGATAATTCGCCAAGTTGTTCTGGTCCAGGTTGGGCTTCTTCAACAGAGCCCTCACCAATGCGCACTTCCAGGAAGGAGGTACGGAATTTGTGGTGATAGAGGTGTTGAGGACGTCCAATATGACCGGGCGAATTATGTCCACTACCTTAAGAAGGGTCTGGGGGGGTGCCGGGTCACTAGGTGAGCCGGAGGTAATTTGTGGGATAAGTCTGTCCAAAGCCGACATATCCAAGAGAGGAATTGTATTTAGCTGGCAAGGAATAGCGGTGGACAGGGAAGGAGGGGCAGGGGGGTCTGGAGCGCTGTCAGCCTCTCCAAAAGAACAGTATATGGTCTGGATCTTTTGGGAGAAAAAGTTAGCCAGGTTGTTACAGCGATTCTGGGCACCCTCCACGGAGGGGCATTCCGTAGGAGGAGAGATAAGGGATTTAACGATTTTAAAGATTTCCCTTGGAGCATTAGCGGCAGCCTCGATTTTACTGCCGTAATAACAGGCCTGTGCTGTTTTTAACTCCTGTTTATAGAGCCTAATAGCCGCTCTATAACTAACCTTCCTGTCTTGGGAATAATCTTGTCTCCAGGCTCTTTCATATTTACGACAGAGTAGTTTCCTCGATTTTAGGTTAGGAGTAAACCATGGAGCAGGTTTAAGTCTTTTTGTGACATTGGTGGCTCGCACGGGGAGGGTCATGTCCAGTGTAGAGGAAATCCAACCATCAAAATTGTTGGCCGCTGTATTAACATTCGGTGCCTTCATCGGGGGATTTCTGACTAGGGCAGCTTCCCAATCAGGGAGGGAGAGTGAGGACCACTTCCTGCCTCGCTGTTTAGCAGGATGACACGTGGGGATGGAAGAATATGTGTGCCAAGTAAAAGGTACTAAGAAGTGATCGGTCCAAGGTAGCGGGATCGGGGGTAGCACCGTAAGATCGTCACTGTTGCTGTAAATATGGTCCAAAAGGTGGCCTCTATTGTGGGTTATATGAAAACCCTTTTGATGAAGATCCAGTGCTAAAAGATTAGAACGGAGAATATTGGCTGCTGTGTCCTGAGGATCATCAAGATGCAGATTGAGGTCCCCCAATAAAGTAAAATTGGGTGAGGACAACACCACACTAGCAGCGAGATCCGTTATTTGAGCGATGGAGCTTTTTAGAGCACCAGGAGGGCGATAGGCTAGTATACCTGAGAAGGTGGTGGTAGGGGAGAATTCTAATGAAAAGTGGGCACTTTCGCAGGTTGGTGAGGTGGTAGGGGTAATGCGGCATTTGTAATTGTCTCGATAGACAATGGCCAGTCCCCCACCTCTCCCAGTCTGACGATCAAGCCTCTTTAGTGTAAAGCCCTGAGGAATGGCCCACCCGATAGCTGGATCGTTATCTGAGTGGAGCCACGTTTCCGTTAGGAAGAGGGCGTGAGGGTTAAGCTCCTCGATCAATATATGTATTTCCGTGTGATGTTTACAAACGGACCTGCAGTTTAAGAGATACAATCTCCATTCCAAGGCAGGGGAAGAATGTGAAGTGGCTATATTTGAAAAGGATGGGCTCCAGTTACAATTCCTACAGAGGTAGTTGGTATCAGATGGGTCAAACAAATGGGCACAGCGAGGGCGTGTAGGAGGGCGTAGGACAAGTAATGAATGGACATCATAGGAGAGTATAGGGTGTGCCATAGCGAGCCAGCCTACCCACCGGTCTGCCGGAGCGTCTGGACGCGGACTGGCGCAGACTGGCTTCTCTCTGGCGCCTCTCCGGCGCGTCTACGGCGCTACCGCTGCGCGTCACCGCTGCGCGAGTGAATAAGAACTAAGTAGGTAAGGCGGAGTGGGAGACTAGCGCGTCAACCCACCAAATATGGCCGCCTCCGATGGAGCAACCAGGAAGTTGTGCCGCTTGCCTCCCTCCACAACAAACAGCACTGGTAGCTGCGGTGGACCGGGGAGTGAGCGAGCACACAACAGGTAAGTAAATTTCACAAAGTACACTTTTAAAATCAGTAAATTTCACAAAGTACACTTTTAAAATCAGTACACTTAAAATCGCTTTTTAAATCAGCTAAGAATAAAGGCTAGCAGGAATACAAGGAGAAACGCTTGTAGCAGTCCTGCTTGCTACCAAGCGCCAGCGCTACTAAAATCACAGTCACAAAATCACATATCACAGTATTAGCCTTGTTACCCTCCGTTGGCATTGCTCCCTGAACTGCCATCCACATTACCTTCAATTTCAATTCCATATGCCTTAAACTCTTCTTGTAGTCAGGATAGCGCCCACCAGAAAGCAGCCTGAACAGTCAATACTACCATGTATGGTCTCATCTGCTAATGAGGGAATAGCGAAGGCCTCGTTCTGGGGTGACATCTCTGAGAGATAATATCTTTCTAGGAGGTGTGCGTGTGAGCTGTGCAAGTTAACATCCAACGTCCCAAGTAAATCGGTCTGTGTGCTGGGGATACTGCGGGGACTCTTGCTCGTCTGCTCCCACTCACCTGCTTACTGGAAGAGATAAACCCCATACCGACCCACTCCAGATTCTCCATAGGTCCCAGGTCCTGGCGCAAGATGGCTGACAAAGAATCTAGAGCGCTAGTCAAAAAGTCAAAGCCGAACCGGCGGTCTTAGACTCTCCAATTAAAGCCAAATCAGATATAAGTAGTACAATGGACATGATCTTAAGGAAACTGGCTGAAGTACATGACTTAGCAAAGTCTACTAAACAAAACACAGACTCAATGCAACTGGAGCTCACCGCCATAAGGGCAGACACTGCTTCGACCTGAAGCAGTAGATCTAGATGATGCTGCTTGGATGTTACCGGAGGAGAGTACTTTGGAGCCCTGCGGAAACGTAGCGCGTATCCATTGTCTAGTATATTTAGCACCCATTGATCTTTTGTTATCTTGCGCCACTCTTGAGCATAGTGCTTGATACTTCCTCCCACTGGTGTGCGCAACGGTGCTGGAGGAAGCATTTGCTCATTGCTTCCCTGCTGTCTTAGAGGTGGAGGTGGATTGTTGCTGGTGTCCTCCTCTTTCTCTCAAGGAGCGTCGGCCCTGGTACTGGGATTTCCCCTGCTTTCCTTGGGACCATTGAGGGGTTTGAACCCTCTGTTGGTTTCCTTTCTTATTATAGGGCCTGTAACGCTTTCTGAAGTCTTTCCTTTTCTTAAGGCCCGCCGCCTTCAGAGTGTCTAATTCCGTTTTCATTTTTCCCATTTCCTCGTCTGTATGGGACCCAAACAGAGAGGTGCCTGAGAAGGGAAGATTCATTATGCATTGTTGTGCATCAGGCTTCAGAGCCGTTAGGCGCAACCAAGAGGAACGGCGTGCACAGATGCCATGAGCATAGGAGCGGGCTGCTAGAGACACGCTATCAGCCGCAGTCCTTATGACCTGGTTTGAAACCAGAGCACCCTCGTGAATGATCTCTGAGAAGTCCTGCTGATCTTCTTTCGGAAGCTTCTCTTTAAAGCTGTCCAAAGAATCCCACAGGGATCTGTCATATCTCCCCAACAAAGCCGATGCGTTGGAAATTTGTAGTGAAGAGGCCGCTGAACCCCACGCATTCCGCCCCCAGGCATCCTGAGCCTTACTCTCCTTGTCAGGAGGAACAGAGGAAGACAATGCTACTGAATGTGTTTTCCTCATTGCTGCCATTATCACTGAGTCAGGAGGAGGATCTGATCTCAGGAGGAGAGTGTCCGATGCAGCCGGCTTGTACTTCTTCAGGATTCTCGCAGGGGGCGTTTTGGCCGAGGATGGTGTTAGAAAAACCTCCATTATCGGTTCGATGACTTCCGGTACTAAAGGAAGCAGAGGCCTTGAAACAGATCTTTGATGGAAAGTCTCAAAGATGATGGATGTTGTCGTCTGGGTAGTGGCCATGGTGATGTTCAACTTCTGTGCTCCTCTGGAGAGCACATCATGGAACGTATTAATATCGTCTATAGGAGAAATCCTGCTAGGAGGACTCTCTATGAGGGTGGGAGAGTAATCCCTCTTTGAAGAATGTGTGGAGGAAGACGACCAAGATGGTGTACATCGTATTTTACGATGGCAATGCTTAGTTCTGAGCACATAGGACCTGCCCCGGTGCTCCCTGGTGCGAGTGTGAGGTGATTTGTCATTTGATTTTACATTTGTTTTACTCACATTTATGTACAATTGTACTAGCTTAACATGTTAGCCTCCCTTACCTCAACGTTCCCCTACTAAGTTTCCCCCTCCCATTAATGTAAAGCGCATTGTACCCTTTGGGTTCACGCTATACAAAACATTTTTAAATAAAAAAAATATATATATCATTGTAAATATGTCGCATTCCTGTGCTCTGAAAGTGTTGAAGCATGGCACAGCCAAAGGGCTAGCGGTGCCGCGCTGCAGCACTTTATCGTAAATCTGCCCCACTAGGTTTAAAACTCTGGCCATTTTGGTAGAGTCAGATCCCACATTAGAACGTGATGCCATATTTCCAGGTTTAATCAAAATATGTCTTTAGGAAGAAGCTCAAACTTTCTACTGTTTATCCATGAAGGCTATATTCAGTTCTGGCAATCCATTGGCGTTGAAAGGCTTGGCCAACTTTTTCACATTGGTATTCTTCCTTCATTTAAGGAATTACAGAGCTTATTTGGTGTGCACAGGAAGGCCTTCTTAAGATACCTATAGCTCCAAGACTACCTCGCTCACCTTTGAGCTAATGAGGTTTCAGCAGAACAGAACCAGTTTCTGAATTGCTTCTGCAGCTGGCATAAATTTGGCTCTTTTGGGGTTTTCTATCAGATCATTAGGAGCTGCAGGCCACACAAGCATTACTATGAGCAATTGTCGAGTAAGTGGTCTACACAGTCTGGACCTCCTTGTCCCTCTCAAAGACATCAGGCTTAGCAATCAATTTCTTAAAAGATTCATAATATATCCTGCTTAAAGAAAAAATTCCCTTTCTAAAGTACGCCGACGACATCGTGGTGTTGAGTCAAAATGTCTGATTGGCCTGCAATGAGCAATTAACAACCTAGCAATTTACCTGGACCAGGAAAACCTTGAGTTGAATAAAAAGAAAACCAAGGTGGTACGCATAGTGGACCGCAAAAAGTCTAAGTTTAAAAGACGACCAAGATGGTGTACGTCGTATTTTAGGATGGCCATGATTAGATCTGCGCTCAGAAGACTTGCCCCGGTGCTCCCTGGTGCGAGTGTGAAGTGATTTGTCCACTTCTTGCACCAATTGTTGTAGCGGAGATCTATGTAAAGGGCTCGAGTATTCAGCCGCCCTTTGCGCAGCACCTGCCGACGCTGGTTTCCAGAGATGCAGGGGTTGTAGCCACCTGGGAGAGAGAAGTATTGAGGGAGATCTCCATCTCTCTAGAGAAGGTCTTGTAGGAGAACCTACAGGCTCTTCAGAATGCCTGGAGGTACTGTGAGAGGCAATTGTCTGTGGGGAACTTCTGACAGACTGCGAAGAGGCCCCACGGGATCTTTAACGCGACCTCCGTCGCGAAGAGCGATGAGACATCGCCGGCGAGTGCCTAGATGTGGATCTGCTCTGTGTCACCATAATGGGGGAGACTCTGGATGTGGAATGCCTCCTCGACGTCGAATACCTCGACGTCGAATGGAATGACCTTGAATGCTTTGAGCCTCTGGATCTTACTCTTGATGGTGAGCATGTTCTTGATCTCCTTGATGCCCTGGTCGAAGGAGAAAGCCTTCTTGAGGTCGAACGATGCCTTGACAGCGATTTTCCTGGTCTCGACGTTGAATATGAAAGAGGAGGTCCGGACCTCGACGGAGATGGTACGTGTCTCGTCGTCGAACGCCGTCTGGATGACGTCGACGGAGATTTATGCCTCGACGTCGATCGCTGGTGACTCTGCGACGACGGAGCCTGCCCAGACGTCGAACGCTGCTTCGACGGCGACGGCAGAGACTTTTCTCTCGACGTTGGGCGAGCCCGCACCAACGGAGATCATTGCCTTGCCGCCGATCGCCGCCTGGTTGACGACAGCGGAGGCAATGACGTACCTGCGATCCTCGACGACGATCGGTCTTCTGTCGATGGCGAGCCCTCTGTCGATGGTCTTGTTGTAGACGTTTTTGACACTGAAGAATGGGTTTGAGGCACCGAGCCCGACGCCAGTGGAGAGCCTACTGGATTCTTACTTGTAGAAGGCCTATCCTTCCTCTTCTTCAGTGGTGACCTGACTCTGGAGGAAGATCTTTTCCTCTCTGCCAGTCCACAGATGCGAATCTTCTCCCTGTCCTTCAAAGTTCATCTGGACAGGTGCTGGCAATGTTGACAAGTCTGAGAATCATGTTCTGAAAGCAAACACAAAATACAGACCGGGTGAGAGTCTGTCCTTTGCCTTTTTCTTGCCACAGGAGGGGCAAGGATCTAAAAGGGAAGGCATTACTGAGTGAAAAATAATGCTCAAACCCTCAAAAAATACTTGAAAGGTACTTCAACACTAAAAAGATGTCGAGTGAAACAGGTTTTACCACAAAAAGAGAGTGATTTTCTGACAAAAATCAGAAAAGAGTAGAGCTGTAGAGACCAGGGTCCTGTCAGAAGGAGCCGGAAAGAACAACTGACCTAACTGTCACCCCTGAGGCATGATGGGAGCTAGGGGCGGCTTTAAAGGCTCAGTGCCAGTTTTCTATTACTGTCTATCTGAGTTAGCTTTTCAGCTTTCTACTCTATGGTTTCTTCTACAATGCAGCCTATGTGCTGACAATGCTTTCATTTTCCTTGCAGGAGTGCCTTTTCTACAGTGTAATAAAGCAGTTTCCAAAGATGTTTTCTTTCTCCCTGCTTTTTATTGGAATGTTTTATATGCAAAGACTTCTATTGCAGAATTGTTCAGCTTTTCCAGAGAGGACTGCATTGTACGATTTTATATAGGTATATATACATATATGTAGAGCTACATATATGATATATGTTTTCTGGGGTCCCGCACATGGGTGGGAATATTCATGTGCTTATGACTATTGATGAGGATCCCCTGGAAGAGAACTTTTCATGGCAGAAGCACAGAGCCAAGCAAGACACTGACCTCTGGTGCGCTAAAACTAAGGCCCTGCAAGGAAGTCCCTGTCCCTAGAAGTCAGTTCGCAGAGCAGGGAGCATGGGTGGGGCAGTAAGGAATCTATAACTCACCTATGTCTCTTACAGATACATCGTTGCTGAAGGTAAGTAACTTGTTCATCTGAAAGAGACAGTTAGTTATAGATTCTTTACCTTAGAATAGATACCCCAGCAATACCAATCCCGAAGGAGGGGCTGCGAACTAAGTACACACCAGAAAGTCCTGGAGGACAGAACGGGCAAAATAGCCGTCCCTCCGGACATGGCTGTCCAGGCAGTAATGTCTGGTGAACGTGTGCAAGGATGTCCACATGGCCCTGACAGATGTCAATGAGTGGAATTCCACATGCAAGGGCAGTGGTGACTGCAGTAGCTCTAATGGAATGAGCTCCGAGCCCCACTGGAGGATCCTTTTTCACCAAAGCAGAACAGACTTTAATACAAAGGACACCCCATCTAAAGATGGTACGTTTTTGAACAGCCCGACCTTTCTTGGCACCTACATAGCCAACGGTCAAGGTAGAAGGACAGCGCACATTTTGAGTCCAGACGATGTAGTCTCTCCTCCTCATTGGAAGGGTGTGGAGGTGGGAAAAGGGTGGACAAAGTAATAGTTTATCCAATGTGAAAAGGTGTAACCACTTTTGGAAGGAATGAGGGTCTCGTTCGAACCACCGCTTTGTCCAGATGCACAGAAAAGAAAGGGGGCTTAGAAAAGAGCTTAATGCTCACTCAACCTGCGAGCAGATGTGATGGCAACAAGGAAGGCAGTTTTCAAGGTGAGTAGCCTGAGAGGACAGTTATGAAGAGGATCGAAGGGAGCACATATGAGATAAGTTAAGACAAGGTTCAGGTCCCACTGGGGCATTACGAAAGGAGATGGAGGAAAGAGATAAGTAATGCCCTTAAAGAATCAATTTAAAATAGGGGACTTGGCTGACCTGGTAGCCGAAGGAAGGCAGAGATCGCTACAAGATATCCTTTAAGAGTGCCTAGGGCAGTGCCCTGCTGGGCCAAGGAAAGTATGTACAAACGGACCTCTGAAAGTGGGGCAGAAAGGGGATCCATAGTTTTTGCTGTGTACCATGCCACAAACATCATGGTGCAAGGGTGCCTGCTCCGGTGCATGGCAACTGTTTGTGCACCAGCGCAGAGGAGAGCACAGGAATGCAACAGATCCCAAAGAGTTAAGTTGAACCATACCGTCTGCAGTTTCCATGGGGGTCCCGCAAGGTTCGGCACTTTCTCCTATACTCTTTAATCTTCTCATGGAACTACTAGCGAATCTTCTATCTTCCTTGAACATGCTCTTCCATATGTATGCAGACAACACGCAACTCTACCTGAAAATCAATTCATCTGAAGACCTCTTCTCACTCAACTCATCCTTGACGATTATCCAAAACTGGCTAACTGAAAACCATCTTCTGCTGAACACGTCTAAAACTGAATTCTTTCTCATCTTCCCCCCTAAGCATACCCTCAAGATTGACACCTGGATGAAACGCCTCACCACCTTCAACTGCTCCCCGGTTATCATGAGTGAGCTAAAGAATGATGATGGAATGATGATGGATTAAATCCAGATCAGTTGACTGGGGGTGAGTGTTTGATTTGTTCAAATGCTCCGTCCATCATCCCCCTTGGTATCGCTTTGTTTGCCCTAAGTTGGCAGGCTATGCCCAGACGTGGGTCCCTTGCTCACTTTGCCACTGGATTAAAGATAGCCTGGCTGATGAGGGTTATGAACCCGAAACCGGTCCCAGGATGCTTGTTTCCGGTCCAGGGAAGACATGGCTTGGCAGTTCGGGCTGGACTGTTCCCATGAGGCACAGGGTCAGACTGAGTTGCATATGGCCATGTCTGAACTGGGGTGGTGGAGTGAGCTAGAGAATGAAGATGGATTAAACCCAGATCAGTTGACTGGGGGTGAGTGTTTGATTTGCTCAAAAGCTCCATCCATCATTCCCTTTGGTATCGCCCCGGTTATCATTGGCTCAGCAAAATCTCTTGGAAATACCCTGGACTCACACCTGAACATGAAGAAAAATATTAGTACGATGTGTAAGGGTGCAATCACCAAATAAGGACTCTTAGGATCCTATAACCATTCCTCCCTCAAGAAGACTTCAAGCAGATGGTACAAGCACTTGTACTACCTAGGCTAGACTATGGAAGTGCAACGCTCAGTGCCCTCCCCATATATTCCTTAACCCCGCTTAGGGCCTCCCTGAATGCCGCGGCCAGACTGATTACCGACACTAAAAGAAATGAGCACATCTCCCCAGCCTTAAGATCTCTAAAGTGGCTACCCTACGAAGCTATAATACAATTAAATATTGCTATTCTGACACACAAATCCCTCACCACAAATCACCCGGATATCTGGCACCAAAACCTGAATTTTTAGGGGGTGGCAGACCTGCCAGAAGTGCTACCTCATTGCTACTCAAACCGCAGACATTTGGTAAAAAGAAAATGAGGCTCAGAGCGTTCTCTAGCTTAGCACCCAAGATCTGGAACTCTCTCCCACCGGAAATTCGCAGAACCCTCTACATGGTGGCGTTCAAATAGGAAGTAAAAACAATCCTAATAAACAAGTTCCTGCCTTAATTTGTCCATGGCTCGTCTGTTTTCGAAATGTCAATTTATTTCATTAGTATTTTTATTATTATCAATTATTAATGTCTTTGATTTATTGCCTTATCTATTATGTAATGTTGTGCCTTACAGTTTTGTATTTAATTTTTTCATTTGTTTTGCTCACATTTATGTACAATTGTACTAGCTTAACATGTTAGCCTCCCTTACCTCAACGTTCCCCTACTTTGTTTCCCCCTCTCATTAATGTGAAGCGCATTGATAACCTTTGGGGTTTTGTTCACGCTATACAAAACTTTTTTTAAATAAAAAAAAATATATATATATCATTGTAAATATGTCACATTTCTATGCTCTGAAAGTGCCGCAGCGTGGCGCAGTCAAAGGGCTTGCGGTGCCGCGCTGCAGCACTTTCTCGTAAATCTGCCCCCACTAGGTTTAAAACTCTGGCCATTTTGGTAGAGTCAGGTCCCGCATTAGAACGTGGTACCATATTTCCAGGTTTAATCAAAATATGTCTTTAGGGTGTAGCTCCAACTTTCCACTGTTTATCCATGAAGGATATATTCAGTTCCGGCAATCCATTGGCGTTGAAAGGCTTGGACAACTGTTTCACATTGGTATTCTTCCTTCATTTAAGGAATTACAGAGCTTATTTGGTGTGCACAGGAAGGCCTTCTTAAGATACCTATAGCTCTGAGACTACCTCGCTCACCTTTGAGCTAATGAGGTTTCAGCGGAACAGAACCAGTTTCTGAGTTGCTTCTGCAGCTGGCCTAAATTTGGCTCTTTTGGGGTTTTCTATCAGATCCTTAGGAGCTGCAGGCCACACAAGCATTACTTTGAGCAATTGTCGAGTAAGTGGTCTACACAGTCTGGACCTCCTTGTCCCTCTCAAAGACATCAGGCTTAGCAATCAATTTCTTAAAAGATGAATAATATATCATGCCTAAAGAACAAATTCCCTTTCTAAAGTACGCCGACGACATCGTGGTGTTGAGTCAAAAAGTCTGATTGGCCTGCAATGAGCAATTAACAACCTAGCAATTTACCTGGACCAGGAAAACCTTGAGTTGAATAAAAAGAAAACCAAGGTGGTACGCATAGTGGACCGCAAAAAGTCTAAGTTTAAAAGACGACCAAGATGGTGTACGTCGTATTTTACGATGGTCATGCTTAGATCTGCGCAGGAAGGCCTTCTTAAGATACCTATAGCTCCGAGACTACCTCGCTCACCATTGAGCTAATGAGGTTTCAGCGGATCAGAACCAGTTTCTGAGTTGCTTCTGCAGCTGGCCTAAATTTGGCTCTTTTGGGGTTTTCCATCAGATCCTTAGGAGCTGCAGGCCACACAAGCATTACTTTGAGCAATTGTCGAGTAAGTGGTCTACACAGTCTGGACCTCCTTGTCCCACTCAAAGACATCAGGCTTAGCAATCAATTTCTTAAAAGATTCGTAATATATCCTGCTTGAAACTCTACTCTTCCAAGGCCCTATATGATATGTACTATACACCCCATCAATTGTTTCAAATGAATTTCAGGGAGACTTTCAACAGTTTTAGTGTAAGGGTTCAAGTGTTGGTACCACTCATGGTTTTGTCACTGCCCAATCTTGCTACCATTTGGGTCACTATCTTTAATAAATGTAATAACCTCCTGCAATGATGTTAGATGGTATTCAAAGTTGATTATGTTGTCTCTGAGCATTCTGGCATTGAGCAGGTGTGAGTGTAGGCACACCTACAGCCTAGTGGGTCATCTCAAAAAGCCGGGTCTTCAGCTTCTTGCTGCATTCAAGAAGTGAGGAAGAGGCTCTTATGAGTAGAGGCAGGTTATTCCATGCTTTAGAAGCAATGTAGGAGAAGGCTTGACTGGCGAATATGTTTTCCAATACCGTGGGATTTGTTCAAGTAGTAGTCCTGATAAGTGAAGGTGTCTAGACGGTTTGTGAGAGCAGATGTGACTCTTGAGGTATGCTGGGCCAATGTTTTTTTAAAACATTTTTTTTTTTTTTGTAAATATAACACCATAATACATGTTTTTTTTATTGAGCAGTACCATCAAGAAACAACTAGAATTAGCACATTATTGGCAAGACAAAGAATAGCAAAATATTTTACATTGAAAGCACATCGCATCTTAGTTAAACACCCAAGATAGACAAAAAATTAATTACTTAATCAGGAAAAAAAAAGATCCCAGACCGTTGCAAATTTCTTTATAGAGCCCACCCGTTTGGCATAAGCCTCTTCAAAACACTTTGTACGTTGCATTTTATTCATCCATTTCCCAAATGTAGGTATTACCATTGATCTCAAATTTTGTAATATCAGTGAACGAGCAACTAACATCATAATGGCCAAAAAGCGCCCTTGCGATTCAGAAAGTAACACTTCTTTGCTACCTATGCCAAACATAACTGCTTCTAGAGAAGGTTTATAAGTTTTCCTTATTGCGGTACTAAAATACATAAATATTTGTTCCCTAAAAACTTGAAGCTTGGGACAAGAGAAAAAAATATGTCGCCATCCTCCGGCTGCCAAATTCCCGCAGCGAAAACAGCTATTACGCACTTCTGGATAGATTTTATTTAACGCTTCTGGAGTATAACATACCATCCAGTTAGCAAAAAAAGCCATCCTTTTATAGTTAGCTGCTCTCAGGGCTTTATTACCTAAACACGAAATCTTTTGCCAATCTTTTTTTTTTTTTTTTTTTTTTGTTCAAAAACCTTTATTTGAGCAAGCATAGAAAAATACAAGAATGGGCCTACAACCTCACGGGCTGGCCGCTAATAATAAGGCACATGGCACAAATCAGAAGTGTACACCCGTGGTCAGGCACAAATCCAGCATAAAGCATTACTCCCAACATGTCACAGAGCATATTGAATTTTTATTTATAAAAAAAGAAAAACAAACACTAAAAAGGCGAATGCACGGTAATCAAGGTCAGCCCAAAGAACGGAGGGGATGGTCTACAGTCAGGAGAACCTACCAAGAGCCCTGAGGCTCCAACAAGGTCGGGGGGGGGGGGGAGCAGCGGGGAGAATCGGAAATTCAAAGAACAGTATGAAAGGGTTCCGGGAACGCTCGCCTAGGGAGATAGGACAACATCAGTAGTGCCCACAAGGGGAGGTGTGCAGATATCTCCACGATATGCATTCCACTGGCCCCAAATCCTCGTCCACGCCCTGGGTCTGCCCCTGGCCACATAAACCGTCTTCTCCCGAAACATGGACCAGTCCATGTTGTCCTCCCATTTCGAGACCTCAGGGGGCCTGGATGCGCCCCAGAGTTGCGCAATATCACGTTTCGCAGTCATGTAGCCCAAGGTAGCCCACCTGGTCTGGGCCACAGAATAGTCAGTGGGCTCCCACACATTCAACAGACATCGTCGAGGCTCAGGCCGCAGGGCAACACCAGTCACATCAGTCATCACCTCAAGCACAGCAGTCCAGTAAGCTACCACAACCGGGCATTCCCAAAGAATGTGTAAAAAAGTAGCACTCAAGCCACAACCACGCTTACATAATCCATCCAAAGAAAAGCCCATCGTTATCAGACGCGGACCAGTGACATACACTCGATGAAGGATTTTAAGTTGGACCAAACGGAGACGGGCAGGAATGGCTACCTCCTTGGGAGAAGAGAGTGCCGACTGCCAATCCTCGTCGTCCAGTTCCAACCCATCGCCGACCCAAGCCTCCCGAAGTCGGACCAATAAGTCCGCCCGATTATTGATCAGCTTCTTATAGATCAGGGAAATAGTGCTATCAGGCAGGTGCCCATCAAGGACACGATCTTCGAGGGGGGAAGACTCGGGCAGGGCCATATCAGGCGTCAAGACTGAGGCGAGGGCGTGCCGGACCTGCAGATAACGAAAAAATTCCCTACCATTCAAACCATATTCCTCCTGGAGGGCCTGGAACGATTTCACACTACCTTTCGAACATACATCACCCACCTTACTTATACCAATCATATCCCAACGGTCGAAGCCCTTAGTAGACCAGAGACACCCCAAACGTTCCGAGGCATAAAGCGGCGTCGCCAACGTCATTCGATCCTCCCATCCCAAACTCACATTCGCGGCTCGCCACACAGTTACTGCACTCCTGGACGGGCCCACAAGATGGCGCCCGGCTGATCGGGAATAAAGCGCTCTATTAAAGTCCCCACCTGGCAGCTGGAGTCTATCCATCTCGAATGCAGGATTTCGACCCGGTGAAAACATCACGTGATTAATAGCAGATAGCTGGGAAGCCCAATAATATCGCTTGATATCAGGGAGCGCCATGCCCCCGTCGTACCAAGGGATGGTGAGTTTCGCGAGGGCAATACGTGGACGCCCGTCCCAAATCAATTGCCTTTGAAGACTCTCGATCTCCCGGAAATAGGTCTTGGGGATAGCGTCATAGGAGTTCTGGAGCGCGTAGAAGAACCGCGGCAAGGACATCATTTTAAACAGGGCCGCCCTGCCCAGAGGAGACAAAGGAAGCTTACGCCAGCGGGCCACGTCCAGTCGCAATCGAAGCAACGGGGGGAGGAGGTTACGCTCAAATCGGAGCGAGGAGTCCAACGTAATAAAAATCCCTAAATATTTGAAGCCAGACTGGACCACCTGGATGGGAAGTCTGCTCGGCAAAGGGGGTAAAACACCCGAAAGAACATACACGCAGGACTTGGCCCAGTTAATAACGAGGCCCGAGTTGGCACCAAAGGAAGTGAGAACGTCAAACATAACTGTCAGAGATTTACGCGGGGAGGTGAGATATAAAAGAATGTCGTCCGCATAAAGCGAAACGCGGTCCTCAAAGTCCGGAGACCAGCGAATCCCCTTGAGCGAAGGCTCCCACCGAAGCCAAGCAGCCAATGGTTCCAAGGCGAGCGCAAAAAGCAACGGAGACAAGGGGCATCCCTGACGGGTACCCCTACCAAGGGTGAAAGGGGCCGAAACTCTACCATTTACCACTACTTGTGCCAGAGGTTCCGCATATAATAACTTGATCCAACCAATAAACTCAGGCCCGAAACCAAATTTCTCAAGAGCCGCCCAAAGATAAGGCCACTCCACAGTGTCAAAAGCCATTGAGGCATCCAACGACGCCAAAATGGCCGGCTCCGTCAGAAGCCCCACCCTCGCAATCGCGCCGTGGAGACGACGCAGGTTCAGAGCCGTGTTGCGATGCGGGATAAATCCGGATTGATCTGGAGGGACCAAGCCACTAATGACCGTCAGGAGGCGGGACGCCAGGAGTTTCGCCAACACCTTGGGTTCAACATTTAGGAGGGATATGGGCCAATAGGATGAACAAAGGTCTCGCGGTTTGCCATCCTTGGGGCTGACAACTATCGTGGCCAGTCGCTGATCATAAGGGAGAACACCCCGTTCCCGGGACTCCAGAAACATGGCGCGAAGATATGGCGCCACTCTGTCGGGACGTAACTTGTATAGTTCAATTGGCAACCCGTTCGGGCCCAATGCTTTGCCCGAACGGAGTGAACGGATGGCAGAGGCTATCTCATCAACCGTAAAGGGGGAGTCCAACGCTACACGATCCAAATCAGTGACACTGGGCAGAGCTATATCACGCAATAGAAGGCGAGAGTCAGCCACATCTCTCACAGACACAGGGGTATACACCACACGGAAGTACTCAGCAAAACGGTCAACTATGCCAATCGGGTCCGTCACACTCACACCACTCGAAGACTGAATCACGGGTACCACACGATTAGCTCTCTCCTTCTTATCCAGCCATGCCAGCAATTTACCCGCTTTGTCACCCACATCATACAAACGACCCTGTTGCTCCCGAAACATCACTTTAGCAGCATCCGTGACCACAGATTTATATGCAAATTGTTTCAGACCCAGGGCGTGGAGTTTCGCAGACGTGACACCAGATTCCAAAGCATCCTCCAATGCAGAAATCTCTCCCTCAAGGTCCACCACCTCCCTATTCCTCGCCCGCTTAGCTTCAACAATAAGGGAGAGGGCCTGCCCACGAATCACCGTCTTAAAGGCTTCCCATAGGGACACAGCTGAGGAGACCGACCCCTCATTATCCAGAAAATACGCGTCCAAAGACTTAAGCAAAAGGCTGCGGGTATCGGGGGAGGTAAGGTACCACGGATTGATGGGAGCTACTCTGCCCACCGCCTCCACTCCAACCTCAAAACGAAGCCAGAGCGGAGAGTGGTCAGAAATACCCCTGGGTAGGTGTACAATCTCACGAACCGCTGGCGACTGAGCCGCAGGCATCAGGAAATAATCCAGCCTGGACAGACTCCCATGGGCCCCAGAATGAAAAGTGTATTGAAGCTGAGTAGGATGCAAAAGCCTCCAGCAATCCACCAAGCCAAAGGTATCCAAAAATCCACCCAACCACCGTTGGGCCGCAGGAGTATCTCTAGGGGGGTGGCGATCGTGAAGACCGGAGAACACCGAATTAAAATCACCAGCCAAAAAGAGAGTACTATCAGGGAGGTCCAACAATACGCGGCCCAAATCTGAAAAGGTAGAAGTCTGCAAGCCGGGGGGCACATAAACAGTAAATAAGGAGAGGGCACGACCCTCATAGCGACCCACAAGGACAGCATATCGCCCCCGATCATCCTGAATCACATCATCAATAGCTAGGGGGAGGGAAGCCCGAACAAGGATACCCACGCCCCTAGAACCCGAGGTAAACCCAGAATGTGCTACGAGGCGATAGCCCCACCTATTCATTGCATGACAAACATTGCCTACCAAATGAGTCTCCTGCAGGAAAACAATATCAGGAGATAAACGTCGTATACATTTCAACACCACACTTCTTTTGATACGATCTCCCAGACCGTTAACGTTCCACAAAACAAATCTCAACCCGCTACCCCCCATCCCACCCAACAAAGCCAAAACCCCCCACCAATGAGCATGACACCAGAAACATCTTCAAATACAGGATAAGATCGCCTCGAAAACAAAACACACAAACAACGAACTTCCCAACCACACACCCCTGCAAAAAGCTAAAAAGCCACCCCAACCTGCAGTGTGCATGTCGCCCAAGAACCCCTATTCTACACAAAGACCCCGGAGGAGGAAAGGCTCTGTCCCACCCGCCACCCCGATCAAGACCAATGACGAGAAAAAGAACATACATCAAATCACATAAGCGGTAGAGGAACAAAGGCACACATTCCTGGAAGAGTTACTCAAAACAAGGCATCCGGCATAGATGAAATGTTCAGCTCTCTACACCACCTTCAGCACCGCCCGGGTGGGCATCGGACTCAGTCTCAGGAGGTCGGTTAGGCAAGGTGTCCAGCCAGTCATTCACAGCATCCGGCCGATCAAAGAAGAAGGTCCGGTCATTATACTCAACCCGCAGCCTAGTCGGAAAGAGCATAGCGTAGCGCATCCCCATGTCCCTAAGACGCTTCTTGGCACCACGAAATCCCATCCGTTGCTTCTGGACCTGTTGGGAAAAGTCCGGATAAAAGTTCACCGTGGCATTCTCAAAGGCCACCGGGCCCTTCACCCGCGACGCCTGCAGGATAGCGTCCCGATCTCTATAGTGGAAAAGCTTGGCAACAATAGGTCTCGGCGGGGCGCCTGGCTTACCCTGGGCCCCCGGAACACGATGTGCACGCTCCACTGTGAAGAATTTACTAAGGCCAGACGGAGAAAGGTGGTTCTGGATGAGGTCTTCAACCAGGAGATCAACCGAGTGGGGTTCTGGGTTCTCCGGGACACCAACCACGCGAACATTACAGCGACGTGCCCTGTTCTCAAAATCTTCCAAGCGCCGGGTCATGAAATCGTTCATCCTACGGAGATTGCCAATCTCCGTCTGTACCTCAGAGACGTCCGCCGTGAGACTGGATGATTTGATATCCAACGACTTCACCTTTTCGTTCGTTTTGGAGAGATCGGTAAGGATTAGATTCAAATCGATTGCCACGGTGTCAATTTTGTGGGTCAAGGTTTCGTATTGTTGGCCTATTGACTCCCTCATGCCAGAAATGGCGCCCATGATGTCCTGTAAGGAAGGCTCCGTCGACGCATCCACGACGTGGTCAGATGCACTGGGACCGGGCAGGGCAGCTCCGGGGGACCCCTTAGAATGGGTATAACGGTCCATAACGTTGGATTGGACCGGACCCCCGCGCAGAGGTGTCTTCGTCTTGCGCGTTTCCCGGTCCCCTCTGCCCGCCATTTTGGAGATGCGTCACAGGGAGAGTCACCAGGGTCAACGGACCGGGCACCAGAAATGGAGGCCTCGGGACCAAAGGACCGTAACAAGAGTATCACCAGAATAGGGGCAGCCAAATAGGAGAACAGTCCAGCCAAAGGCCCGACAGCCGACTCGCGTCCTGGAACCAGCTCTGGCCCGACCCTCTCGCCGATGTCCCAGTCAGAGGCAGAATCGAAACCGAAACTTAAGAAGGGGACCCACAAGTCCAATTCCCCTGCCGTTGTTGTTCAACTCCAAGACGGCCACCGAACCTCACCCAGTCCCGGGCGCACCTCAAGGGCGGAGCCCAAAAGTTCAATTCACCATAACTCAGGCACCCGGGGTCAAAATAAATTTCTGAAAGATCCAGGTAGATCAGCCCAACGTCCTCTATACAAATCCTCGCGAAAAATCAGGATTCATGCAGGATATTATGCCGGGAGCGGCGGGGGTCCGGGGAGCGCTGTGCTCACGCGGCCATCTCGGATGCCCGCCAAGCTCCTCTAAAAAAAAACATTTTTTTAAATGTATCTTGGTCAGTCAAAGAAGACAGTGTTCCATTTCATGTACATACATAATTGCAAACCTCCATACACAACGAAGTCACAAATTAGCATGTTCAAAATAATCGTTACATCTCTCAGCAATTAGTTTACACAACCACATTACAAAAATGTGTCTTGATGCATCCCGAATAAAATGAGATCATAGTTTTGACATTCATTACACAGAACTTTTATAATCCCAGCCCACTACAGCATTATTATTATTATTATTATTGTGAGTTTTATATAGCGCCTGGTTACCAGTAGGCATCCCAGCGCTCACCAGAGAAAAAACACTACCACACTGAAGCAGGCGTTAAGCAGAGAACAAAAAAGTTTTTAAAAGTTTGCGGAACCGAAAGAGGCTGGCTTCCGAGCGTAAGTGCAGAGGAAGAGAATTCCACAAGGTGGCCACATTTATCGAAAACCTTCTGCCACCAGTTCTTGCCTTCCGCACCCTCCCGACCTGCAACAAATGTTGATGATCGGAACGGAGAGAACGGGGGGCCTTATAGGGCTGAACCATATCCCCCAGAATGGGTGGACCTGCCCCCTGCAGGACTTTATGGGCGATACAGAGTGACTTGAATTTCACCCTGTCCCTGACAGGGAGCCAATGCAGCGCCTTCAATGCAGGGCGAGCCGACTGACGCCTGGGCAGACCCATCAGGAGCCTGGCGGCCGCGTTCTGCACTTGCTGCAATTTGTTCAGGGTAGATTCTGGTGCGCCCAGGAACAACGCGTTGCTGAAGTCCAGCCGCGAGATGATAAGCCCCTGGACGAGAAGCCTCCTAGTAGCCGCAGGGAGCAGCGGTAAAATCTTCCGCGCAGATCGAAGCAGCCCAAAACACACGCCAGCTGTCTTTTTAGCATGAGTTTTAAATGAAAGGTCCTGCTCGAGCCACACCCCCAGGCTCTTGATCTCCTGCTTGGGGATGGGAACTGGTCCCAGGCAATCAGGCTAGCTGCTGGGGGATAAAGATGGAGAAGAGTTCCCCAGCAGCATCAGTTCCGTCTTGGAGCCGTTAAGCTTTAGTGCTGAGCTGCACATCCACGTGTAGATCTTATCCAGACACAAGTGCAGCCGGTCGGGTTGGTGAGCCGACTGGGAAAGGCCTACCACCAGCTGAGTATCATCAGCATAGCTGATGATCTTAATACCCAGCGGCAGTACCACACTCTCCAGGGGGGCCATATAAACATTAAATAAAGTGGGGCTCAACGAAGAGCCTGTGGTACACCACACTGGAGAGGGACTGAAGATGATTTTTCATGGCCTTCCCACACCTCAAATGTGCGGCCTTCCAAGAAGGAAGCGAACCACTTGAGGGCCAAACCGGTGACCCCTACCCCCGACAGCCGTTGGAGAAGCACCTGATGGTCCACGGTGTCAAAAGCAGCACTAAGGTCCAGGAGGATCACTGCCACTGATCCCCCCGAATCCAGAATGCTCCTAGCATTCTCCACGACCGCCAGCAGGGCGGTATCAGTCCCCTGACCAGGACGAAAACCCGTCTGGGAGTCGCCCAGGAGGGAGTTAGCCTCCAAGAAGTCCGACAGGCGGCTATTCACCAGCTTCTCAGCCACCTTGCTGAGACCCGGCAGCAGGGAGATAGGCCTGAAGTTGGCAAGGTCGGCAGGGTCCAGGTTAGGCTTCTTCAAGAGGGCCTTAACAACCGCACCTTTCCAACTCAGGGGCACTACACCTTGAGTGAGGGACAGATTAATTAAGTCCGTCACTAGGCCGCCGATGGTTGATGCCACCTGCTTTAGATATTTGATAGGTGCCGGGTCTTTCGGGGAGCCACTCTTCATGGTCCTCAACACCGAGAGAACTTCCTCCACAGTAACAGGACCAAGAGAGACCAGCTCCACTGATCGCATCCCCGGCTGAGAGCTGGAGTTGCTACCAAAGGAGGCTTCCTCACTTAGCCGGGGAAGGGATGCCAGAATTTTATCGATTTTTGTACAGCATGGTGTAAATACAACAGCCTAGATAGTATAATGAGTGCTTACGCACTAATGTACATAATCAGTCCGCCATTTGCATGGAGCTAAGGTATTGCACCAACGGGTCACAGAAGTCCCTAGGCCGGGAGGCCTGTGGTAGTTCCTCCGCATATGTTTCCAGCCTCTCCTTGCAATGTGTCATATCTAGCCAGTCTTTACATTTCGGTTCGCGTTTGCTTCCCCATCTCATTGCTATGCGTCGCGTAGCCAGCAGTAACACCACTGCCAGAAATGTACGTCTGCCAGCCAATTTGATCTTATAAATACCTAAGAGACACCCCAGGGGTGCATTGGGGACCTGCTCGGATAGCATAATAGTGAGAATGTTGGTCACTTCCAGCTAGTAATACTGGGCCAATGTTATGTAGTGCCTTCAAAGTGTGGATGAGGAGTTTAAATTGTGCCAGTTTGTGAACGGTGAGCCAGTGGAGCTCCTTAGGTGTGTTGTGTGATGCAGTGGCGGGAGGTGACCGTCAACACTGGAGAAAGGCGTTGAGGGGACCGACTGCAGATGAGCAGCATAAGAGCAGCACGAGGATTGAATGGACCTGGCTGCCTTGACGCTCCATTAGGCACAGGAGGCCTGTGCCTGCTCTCCACCCAGCTTTCTGAGACAGCCAGGTGAAGAGGTTTACAATGTGCATGTCAGGCTGGCCATCGCAAGACAGCCAACCAAAGTGACTTGCGCAGTATAAACTGGTGGGGTAAGCACCACTCCCCGCAGCCAGTCAGCAGCAGTGCCCCGCCCCTGGGAGCAGTGCAAAATAAAATGGTAGTTCATTTTATTACCTTTTTTTTTACTTTTGCTGCACTGGTAGCAGGGGGGAGACGCTCCTCTACCTATATAAGGAGGGGGCTGGCGCTGGTGTCATGTGACTCCGGCATGGGAGGTTGAGAGTGATTCTGGCTGCAGAGTTCTGATTGGTATATAGTCTTCTGGTGAGTTTTGTGTTGATCCCGGCTTCAAGGGCGTTCCCATAGTCCAACTTGCTTGCAACCAGGGCATGCACGGCAGTTTTCTAGGTGCTGATTGGGAACCATTTGAAAATCTTCGTTGGTATCTTCAGGGTAAGGAAGCATGAGGCGGCGATGGCACAGACTTGGGGGTTCATGTTGATGTTGATTGTAATCTTGAGGTTCTTGGTGTGGGTGTTGGTCCTAGCTCTGTTGGCCACCTGGTGGAGTCCTACGGTGATATACTCTTCCTGAAGATCACAATTTCAGCCTTATCAGTGTTCTGCTTTTGACAGTGGTGCGATTTCAGTGATGCAGTTGTTGAAATTGATCCGCGTACTGGGCATTTCGTCCGTGAGGTACAGAATGAGCACATGTTGTCGGCGTAAGAAAGGACATTGATATCATTTGAGCGGATTATGCTGACTAGAGAGATCATGTAGACATTTGTTGTAATTACAGTTGCTTGATTGGGTATTTCTAGCTCTTGGCTACAAAGTGAACGACTAAATCCAAAAGCTTGCTGGCAGAAATGAATCTTTGCTCTTTGGTTCGAGTTCACCATTAGTCAAAATCACCCTAATACACGTAAACTATGTGAGCTATGGTTTCCTGGCAGGGAAAGGTTTGCCTCTCATATTTGCCTCTGGTTATCTGCACGAGATCCTATGTATTTCATATTCTTGTCTCTATTCTTGTTTTAACGATGTAGAACTATGTTTATTAGAGTGGTATGACAAATTAAGACTTAATCTTTGTATGTAATCATGTATATTTATTGTGTGAATTTGCAGGATGTTTTTAACTAATTGTTAATTTACCAAGAAAAAAAGAACGTAATCAAGTGTGAATTCTGGTTCAGTTGTATTTTTTTTACAGGAAAATATTCTCGTCTAAGAAGTAGAACAGTGCACTGGGCAAGAGGAAATATGAGTTTCTGTCTCAGGGCAACAAGGATGCATCACTGGCCTCAGAGTCGGGTGCTGCAAGAGGAGGTGTAAACGCCACATCCTGGGCAGAGCGAGGTCTCCAGGGAAAATACACGACACTCTTCTTGTTACTGAACCTCGATCTGAGCTGAGCCGGGCACCAGACTCGAGCCTGGCCGGCCCAGCATGAAGCAGCTGGGGTGCGGAGCTCTAACACGGGGAACCAGAGACCTTGCTTTGTTTTCTTCACATATGAGTGACTCTCATGCGCACGTGCAGCCCATATCGGTGCCTGCGTCACTCCTGGCGTGAGCGCGCCTTCCAGCGCGGCTCTTCCAGCGGAGGCTTCTGTGACGCAGCCGCGGTGAGGCGGAAGAAACTGCAGTGACAGACGCGAGGGGCAGGGCGGTTCAGCCAATCACAAGGCGGCCTGCGAGAGAACCCCACCCCCTCCTCCTTGGAATTATCTCAACAGGTGAAGCGAGAAGGGGCGTGGCCTGGCAGCAGCAATGCATAAATAGGCAGACTGAAGGTCGTGCCCAGAGACACAGAAGAGCAGGAAAGAGGGAAATGTGCAGACGAGGAGTCGAGACGGGGCGTCACCAGAGAAAGGAAAGAAATAAAGAAGGAAGCAAACTGCAGAGAAGTTCATCTCCTGGAGGCCGAGCTCCGGAGGGTCCCGGCTCAAGGGAAGGTCTGAGCTCTTGAAAGCTCTAAGGAATCCAAGCAGCCAATAATTCCAGCTTAACTAAAGTCTGGAGGGTCGGAGCTCTGGTGCCCGAGCTCTTGTGGTCCAAGCTCTAAAGAATCCCGGGTCCAGGAGGACTTTGCTCTTAAAGGGACACATTTTCAAACGATGCAAGATCCACTCTCTCTAACTCAAAAGTTCTGGCTTCTGCAGGAACTGCTCTAGAGGGTGCCATCTCTAGAAAGTCATTGCTCTAGAGGATTCAATCTCACTGGGGTTCCAGTTCCACGGGTCTGAGCTCCAGTAGATCCCAGCTGCAGAGGATCTTAGCCTCAGGAGGTTTGTGCCCCAGAAGGTTCAAGCTCCAGAACTCAACATTGTGGACATCATGGGCCTTTTCCTGAGCACGCTCTACGACACTCTAATGGGCTTTCGTGGACTGAAAGCTCGGATCTTGATGCTGGGCCTCGACGCTGCTGGGAAAACGACAATCTTATATAGATGGAAGCTGAATAAGACAGTGGCCACCATCCCTACAATCGGCTTCAATGTGGAAACGCTGGAGCCCACCTGGAACGTGTCCTTCACTGTCTGGGATGTCAACGGCCAAGACAAGATCAGACCTTTGTGGAAACACTACATCTTAAACACAGACGGCCTGCTGTTTGTGGTGGACAGCGCTGACTCAGAGAGGTTTGATGAGGCCCGAGATGAGCTGGTGGCCTTCCTTGAGAATGTGGAAATGCAGGACGTACCTTTTGTGCTCCTTGCTAACAAGCAGGACTTGCCTGGAGCCAGCAGCCCCTCCGAGCTGGTGGAAAAGCTTGGTCTTCAGAAGGTGCGGGGGCATGAGTGGCATGTCCAAGGATGCTGCGCCACTACCGGTGACGGACTGGTGGAGAGTCTGAAGAGGCTCACTGACATGGTCAAGCAGTTCAGGAAGAGCAGGGCAACATGACAAAGACTGATTCTGTCCCCCTAATATTTTGTGGATTGTAGAGACTCCAAGCATGAGTTACAGAGAATGGGCTGCCCTGACTGTACTGTGCACATCTCTACACAGTGATCTAGGGGAGAGGTCCCAGGTGTGCTGCAAAGCTGCTTCCATCTTGGGGCCTGCATTAAGACTTTTCAAAGCTATGAAATACTGTGACAAAATACTCAAGCAATACAGGTGGAGAGAGAAGTTGAGATAGTTTGCATTCTTCTTCAGCCATGTCATGGTTATCCTTTGCACATTCATCTCCTTCCATGGCAAGAGTTTAGTTATTTTCATAATTAAAAACAGAGGCTCAGCAGTACCTATGTTGAGATAACTTCCTACTGACCACAGCCTCTCCGTTTATACATACAGTGCAATGTGTTTTTTTCAAAAATATTGAACTGCTTCAAAATCTACTGTTTAACTGCAAAACAACTGCACTATCTGATATGTTTTTCAACTTGAATAATACATTTTTACGATCACATTTTGCAATCATTATTACATGTAAATATAAAATTATATTTTTACAGTGGTTCGATGTTGAGATTTTGGGAAATAGGAATGTACTGTAGTCACATATTATTTCCCTTCAGGAAATGAAACAAGACTGCAGCGTTGAGGGCGAGCTGTTGTGATACCAAGCAAAAGGTCAGGACTGCTCTGTTGCTCATTTATGTTTTTATGATAGGATTTAACGACATTTGTGCAACTCTTAGTCTCAAGGTACAGCAGCCTAGCCCAAAACTAAACAAATAGTGCCCTGCACAGGGATCAAAATCACACCCTCAGCCAAGCTGGTTCTAGAGCAGTGATTCCAAACCTTTTGACTTCTGCCGACTCCCACTTAATAATTACTGAAATTCAGGAATTTCTATGATTTTTATTTAATTCACAAACATACACAATGTATTATGTATTATTGCCGTTGGTAAGGTTGGAGATTTTCTAATTCAACTTTGGCTACTGATCATCCACACTATAATCTGTTTGATTTACCTGCACTTCTTTCACTGATCCTTTGAGGATGCCAAATTCAGTTTTACATTTTTGTTCTTTATTTACATATATTTTATCAATCTGCTAATAGTATTTACTTTTCCAAGCAGTCGTGGACCCTTAATATAGCATTGGGTTAACAAGCACATTTCCATACTTGACATCGTTCAATGACTAAAAAGAGGTAGGAATTTCTCAGGTTTAAGCATATTAATGACATCCCAGGAAATGACATAATTTGATGTGATCCAGATCAGCTCACTGGGGTAACAGGAGTGGCTTTGATACAGAGGACATCACCATGCGGGTGCTATTGTATGAAATGAGTTAAATACCCTAAATAACCCTATAGAAGCATGTCACCAGGGTAAGATTGCAGCCCTATTTCTGTGTAGTCATTTTCCAATCCTCTCTCACAGATCACCCGCTCCTTTCTCACACACCATATGTGGCCTCCAGCTTTATCTTTGGCATTTCTCCGGCCTTCTACCGTGTCATATCCAAACGTATTACTCTCAGTTTCACCACTTCCTTGATTAAGCACAGCCCTTACACGCTATCGTAGGATCATAATTTGTTATGTTATGTTAATTTCGATTTATATAGCTCCAAATCACCGACAGGTCTCTTAGCGCTTGCTTTGGGAACCCGTCTTGGCTTTCCCTGCGAGATAACCCCTACTGGGAATCCCCAAGGTGAAGACCAGGCATCCCATCGCAGTAGGGCCGTAGTGGAGATTAAGCAAGCTATTGCCCAGAGTTGCGGAGTGTGAACCCATGATTCGGTAGGCACCGAGGAGAGAATTATCAAGTCCATGGACATTTTGAGCTCAAGACCCTGCCGCGTCGGGAATTGAACCCTGGTCCCGGGTCTGACCTCTGCATCAGGGTCTGCCTCCTCTAACCAGTGAGCCACACTTCTCCACTTTTGCTTGTGCTTTTAAGAGTAAGAAGGACAGAGAAAAGGAAAGAAAGTAGAAAAAGAGATACAAGGAAAGAGAGGAAAGAGAGAGACAGTAGGGGGAGATTTGCAGAGAAAAATTGAAATTGTGAGGGAGTGAGATGGAGAAAAGCAAAGGAGGAAGAGTGAGAATGAAAGAAGGATGACCTGGCTCAAAGGTAATAACATATCTTCTCTTCTTCACAATGCAACATTTAAAACATAAACTATATAAATCACAAGCGAGACAATAGTATCTATAAATTACAAGCAAGACAGTATTGCCTTCCATAATCCTGGTAATACCCTGGAGCTATTTTTCTCCTCTGTTGTTTAGAACAATCCACACCATCTAGTTTTCTCAATGGATTTCGACCCTGATCTTTCTTGCACCCTCTTTTACCAACTGCATCAAACATCTGCTGTAGTTACAAGCAATTATTACCTCTCTCACATTTGACTGTCCCTACTATTTATCTTCATTTAGAAACATAAAGCTACTACACCCTTTACCTTCACTTTCTCTAATGCTTCTTCCTTTCCACAAGATGCCACTCTCCTCCAATTACACTTCTCTTCAGTCATCAGGACTGCAAGCAAATCATGCACTTCCTTGGCCTTGAAAGAGTCACGTTAGTTGCGCTTTTACTAAACACCCAAACCTTTGGTTCACCCTATCCCTTGTCCTTCAAACATCCACTTTCTCACACTGGAAGTCCCCCCCACCCTCTGTCAATTCATTGGTCTACTACGCAGGAATCATTCTGGTGCTGGGCGTTCTACCCCTCCTCATGGTAAGGGAAACATCATTGGTAACACAATTTTTCATTACGCAATATACCAAGACCAAATCACACACCATCCTTTTTGTATATCAATTCTATTGGCTTGTGCAAATGGAATTTCTCCCTTCACCATACCATTACTCATTTCTGCAATGGCGTTGGCTTGTGGAATACACATAGCTTATATGTGAATGTGGAATTCCACAAAACGCAAGATGTTGTGTAAATTCAAATAATGTTACTTGAGTGCCATTATCTCTGATAAAAATAGAGGTATAACCCCTCCTCACTGAAAATGTCAGCCACTGCATTTGTGGTGGCCTTAATCAAAATCTCCTGAAGGAAATTCGCCACCAATCACTTACATTTTGCATCCATCATATCCAAGACAAATTTTAATGCTCTGCTCACCCCTACAACAGACTATTACAGTCAACACAAATGCTACGCTACACTATTCCACCGTTCAACCCACAATACTGCATCACAGTCCATGCGCAGCCACCAATACTGAGATTGCAATCATTTCCTTGTTAAAGTCTGGCCTAAGTGGCTTCCATGTGCTAAATCAAAAAAAAATGTCACCCTTAGAGCTAATGGCGGCACAAATTAATCTCCTCTCAGGACCACTTTGTAACCAGACAACGATCATTTTTCTAATACTTTCAAGTACAAACACAACAAACTTGGGACTGTACTTTCCTTCGTCCTCCTAATATCAAATATACTACTCCTCTCAACACTGCATCAGCTTCCATCCCTCTAGACCAATATTCTCTGGATACCGGTCCTTGGCTCTACTCAATTACATTATCCTCACTTGCCACCACTTCTTCCATTTCATTAGTTTGGACAGCTTTCATTTTTTTTTTTATATTTCTTTTTATTGAAACAAACATCAGCATAAAATACATTACAGTGGGTCAATCCCGGTAGCTGAGCAAACATAATGGGGTGACAGGATAAACAAAATTCAAAAGAAATTTCGGAACTTCACGGAGAGGGGGAATCATCAGATGCAACTTCAAAGGGCGGTGTACAAATTTCTCCTCTGTAACTATTCCAAGGCCCCCAAATCAATGACCATTTCCGAGGGCCTCTCCTAGCAAGATACGTAGTCTTCTCCCTGAACATACACCAATCTAAGTTATTTTCCCACCCTTCGAGTGAGGGGGCCTGCTCCGCTCCCCATAACTGTGCAATATTGCGTTTGGCGATCATATAACTCAGAGTGACCCATTGCGTCTGCAAATTATTTAAGTCATTAGGTTCCAATATGTTAAGTAAGGTTATCCTCGCGTCCGCAGAAAGGGAAACTCCGAGCACCTTGTGAATTGTGTTATGTATACTACGCCAGTATGTGGTGACATATTCACACTCCCAAATGATGTGCATAAAGGTACCAACTAAACCACAGTTCCTTTTACAAAGCCCCGAGTCTGAAAGTCCCATATGTACCAATCTAGGACCTGTTAGGTAAATCCTGTGTAACATCTTGAGTTGAACCAGTCAGAGGCGAGCTGGGATCGCAACCTCCCTGGGAGAGGACACAGCTAACTGCCAGTCTTCCTCATCTAGCTCAATTCCATCTTGTGACCACTTGTCTCTAAGCACCTGAAGAGAATCGGTCCTGTGGTTAATCAGCTTTTTGTATATAAGAGAGATCGTTTTGTCTGGCAGATGGCCATCTAGTATTCTATCTTCCAAAGGGGAAGCCTCTGAGGGCTCAGCCCCACCGGGCAATAGTGACAGAAGAGAATGCCGGACCTGTCCATACCGAAAGCATTCAGAGTGTGCAAGTTTATATTCCTTCTGCATGTCTTCAAATTATTTCATCTCCCGCTTCCCCTAAATATCTTTGACCGTGGAGATACCAATGAGTTCCCACTTATCAAAGCCCTTCGTCTTCCACAGCTTGCCAAGCCGTTCAGAGTCCGTCCCAAAGCGGGGTGGCCATAGTCAACCTATCTTTCCAACCCAATGAGTCCGTGGCCCCATGCCAGACGTGTACGGAATGCTTAGTAGGTGCTGTTTACTTCACCTTGTTAGGTCGAGAATATAGGGCTCTGTTATAGTTGTTACCGGGAAGTAGCCATTTGTCCATTGCGTAGCCAGGGTCATCGACCCGGCCATACGTACAATGATTAATTGCAGCTAAGTGGGCCGCCCAATAGTACCTTTTGATATCAGGGAAGGCAATGCCTCCATCGTACCAAGAAAGAGTCAACTTATGCAATGCAATGCGAGGCCTCCCTTCCCACAGCAGACTTGGACAGCTTTCTTATTCAGTTCCTCCCAATGTATAGATGAAGGAAAAAGACAACCAGCTTGGATATTACACCATAGGGTTAAAGTCCTGGAGAAGTTGATCAACAGACCCTTAGCCAACCACGTCAACAAAAACATTCTCCTAGACACCATTCAATCAGGGTTCAGACCATTATATAGCTTGGAAACCATAATAGCTGACATCCATAGGATCATGAACAGAGAAGAAACACATTGCAGCCCTCATGCTATTAGGTCTCTTCGGGGCTTTCAACACTGTATTACACCCCGTTCTCTTCAAATGACTACATGAAACTGACATCCAAGGACCAGCACTCTGCTGGATGTGCTTCTTCCTGACTGGTCGTACCAAATCAGTCAGCCTGGCCTCGTACTGTTCGTAAGCCTGCAACCTCATCTGCGGCTCATCAGCCTGACCCTCTTCAACACCTACATGATCTTGTTTGCCAGCATCATTCGTTACCATGGTATCACCATCCTATTCTATGCTGCTAACACACAGCACCCCTGTGGACAAAACACCTATCACCTGGGCCAAGTTCGCCACTTGCATGACCCACGTCGCCGGCTGGATAAAAACACAACTGCCTCAAACTGAATACCGACAAGACAGAAGCTGTTATTTTCTGCAGGAAATTATCACCATGGTACTCCAACTGGTGGCCAGCGGAACCTACCCACCACCAAACCAGTAACCTCAATATTGTCATTAATAACCATATCATCACGACTGCCGAAGTCAACACCATAACTGCCTTCTGCTTCCACACCCAGTAGATGCTGAAGACAATCTTTAAATGGTTACCCACCAGCCCTCGCTGATCCTTACCCAAGCCCTCATAACAAGTAAACAAGACTACAGGAACATCCTCTACCCTGAAATCAGCAAGCAAATGTCCAGGCAAATCCAAATCTTACAAAAACCAGGAGCCAGGATTTATATTTATTTTTGATTTTTTAGAGTTTTATATAGCGTGAACTAGGCCCGAGACATCGGGTATCAGAGCGCTTTACATGAGCACCAGTTTCGTTACAGATGGACAAAACTCATTTTTGTTAGGCCTGGGGAGATTAAGTAATTTGCCCAGAATCACACGATTGTGAGCGTCATTGCAAAGACTCAAACCTGGTTCCCCAGCTTCGAGGTCGACCACTCTAGCCGTAAGGCTACATCCTCTCCCCTTGGATTACACTCAACCAACCACATCATACACACATCCAGTCCTTAATATGTAAAGGAATTGGTGATGGTGCCCAAAATTCTGCTTATAAGCCTGAGGCCAGCGCTATTACATGTCGGCATACTAAATAACAAAACTGCATAGCCTTCAATCCAAATCATGCCCCTTTAATCCACTACCACTCATTCCCATTTATCTCACTCTTACAGGTTCCCTTAGTAACAGTTTTCCCTTCTTTTCTTCATTCTTTTTCCTTTTTTTCCCCTCTCTTGCTCTCAGTAAATGTCTGACGAGGAAAAATAAGTCCACCACACACAAGAAGTAAGGAGTAGGAGGAAAATAATGTCCCACTTCGACATCCACTAACAACGTCTAACACACAGTGCTTAATTTGAGCCAGGGACTGGCACTTATTTTTCCTCTTTTTACACACAGAAAGAAGAGGGACTCAATAATCAAGAAATGCTGTGATCAAAGAATGAGAGGAAAACACTCAGATGTTTGAATCTGCCCCCACACATAGTAAACTGTGTCATGGTTCATCATAGGGCTGCTGACACACCTCCGCGCAAGCCAACGCTGGAGGTGGAGCAATAGGGAGGGGAAGACAATACAACATACAACAATGAAAAACAATGGGATCATAAGTGAATAAAGGTGCAGAAGTTGTAATTAAAACTAGGCACAGGTAATCCTTAATCCCATTTTAATCATTGATTCCCTGCCCAGAGTAAAAAGGTCTAATGAGAGACCACTGGATGGTGGTGTGAAGGACTTATAATGAGTCACCTACTCCTTATCTCTGCAGAAAACGTCAACATGTTTCAGCTAGTAAAAGAAAATACCCCGGGTTTCATCAGGACCTGCATATAAATTATCCCAGGGGTACTAACCCTCTCTCCTTTGTCCAAAGGTAGAGGGTAGAAACCCTTATCAATGAATACTCCCAACTAGTATGTCGAGGTGATTTCCGTGGGGAACCTGTAATAAAGGCAGTAAAAACACGTATCAAGCAAATAGTCCAGTGCCCCAGTGAATAAAATTACACGCACATAAAAACATCCTGTAAATGTTCCCCCGAACTGATCAAGTCAAAGATTCAAATGTAGGCAGTACATCCCGTATCAGGCCAATAGAATATATTTATCCAAAGTCCATCAGTGCACCTAGTAGTTCTATGTGTCCCAAACATGTGCATAGTCAGCACTTATTTACTATAGCCTGCAGTAGCGGGCTATACCCGCTATTAAAGGCCCCTCCCATGTTAAAGCCCTGCGCCGAAGGCGAGAGACTTTAACAAGGGACCAGCACTTTAATAGCCGGTATAGCACTGCTACGAAGGGCTATAAGGTTATTAGAATGTTCTGCCACTAGAATGTTCTAACAAATAAAACAAAGGCCTCTCGGAGCTCGAGGGGATTTACAGCATTCCAATGTTCCAATATTCAGTACGATTAAAAATATGTAAAAACGTGGAATGTCAATGGGTTAGGAAACAAAATTGAACGGGGCTTGGTTTCCACTTATCTTAAACGACTTAAATCTGAAATCGTCTTCCTACAGGAGACACACCTGTTGGGATCTAGCTGTTCTTTCCTGGGTAGAGGACATTACACTACCTTAGCGCATGCGGGCTTCACGAAGAATTCGAGAGGGGTGGCGATTCTTATTAAAAAACCTCACCCACTCCGTGTTACTCAACAATGGGTGGACCCAGATGGGACCTACGTAGCAGTGCAGGGCAGTTGGAAACATAGGCAGTTCTTTCTAGCGAGTGTCTACGCTCCACCACGCTTGCAACAATGCACATTGGATGAACTCACAGGGCTCCTGTTACAATCCGGCCCCGCCACACACATTGTAGGGGGGGTCTTTAACCCCTAGCACAGCACCACCGTGGCTCGTGACGGAATGGTTCTGTCATGAGCCACGGTGGTGCTGTGCTGGTGACGGAATGATGCAGTCACGGCCCGGCCGCCGCGCCTGTGCGGCGCTGATTTCGTGCCTGCGCGGCACGTTCTATTGAGCGGGCGGTGCCGTGACGGAACCATTCCATCACAAGCACAGCGCCACCGCGGCTCGTGACGGAGTGGTTCCGTCACAAGCATTGCGGCGCCGCGCGCCCCCTCCCTTCTAGCGCCGCGGCAGAATTACCGCCGCGGCCAAGGGGTTAATGACTTAATCGAACCCTCAATAGATCGCTCACAAGCACGAGCTGTACCCCAGGGTCCTACAGCTCTAGCGCAGTTTTCAGAACAGCCTTGGGCTGGCCGACATCATCCAATGTGACCGGCTTACTCCTACTTCTCCGGGGCTCATAGGGTGTTCTCGAGATTTGACCACCTCTTTGCTCCAACAGGAGAGATCACCAAGGTGGAGGCAATAGAATACCTTGCCTAGGGCATTTCTGATCACTCACCACTCCTGTTGACGGTGGGAGAGAGGAGTGGCCACCAGGTGGCGAACTGGAGACTGAGCTCTTGGGCCTTGAGGGATGAATGGGTCGCGGAAGAGCTCAGGGTGGAATCCGAGCTGTACTTTGTAGAAAACGCCGGCTCAGTACAATCTGCGGTCACTTTGTGGGAGGCCTATAAGGCAGTACTCAGGGACAGGGCACATAATATTGTTGCCCATAAAAAGAAGCGGGAAGCTCAAGAATTGGAGGCCATAGAGGACACTGGACTGCACCTAGAAACTAACGCTACCGCTACGCCAGATAGCCATATAGTGGGTCAACTTGAAATAACTAGGAAAGAGTATCAGGCACTAGCGACTAGTAAGGTCCAGTCTCAGCAACTGGCAGTCCAACATCACCTATACGAAACAGGGGACAAGGTGGGAAAACTACTTGCTTGGTTGAGCAGGAAGGAAATGGAGGTGCGTTGGGTACTCTCTATCCGAGAACACCAATACATATATACCACACCAGCAGACATAGCGGGGGCCTTTGCCCGATTCTATAAAGACCTGTATACAGCTAAAACACAGAAGAGCGTGGAACAAATCACTCAATGCTTGGGGCCATATGTATCAACATACCCTTTTGCGATTTCTTAATAGCGAATGTTAAGGAATCGCTATTTAGAAATCGCAAAATGGTATGTATGTAGAAAATCAATTTTTTTTTAGCGATTTCTTAAGATTCCTTAATTGCGATTAGCAAATTGCTAATCGCAATTCAGGAATAATTTCCCATTCATTTCTATGGCCCAGGAGGCCCATAGGAATGAATGTGAAATTATTCTCCATTTGCGATTCGCAATTTGCTAATCGCAAATTGAGAATAATTTCAAGGGTGCAGGGGTGTCTCAAGAACACCCTGCTGCACCCCTGAAAATGACATGTGTGTGCATATGGCGCACATACATGCCCTAAGGGCATGTATGAGTGTCACATGGCACCTTTGGATTTAAAAAAAAAATGCTTTTTTAAGAGAATTCGCAACTTACCACCAACTAGAAGTTGGTGGTAATTTGCGATTCCTTAAGGGCATTTTGGATTATTTTTTTTCTTGATACATTGCTTTAAAGGAATCGCAAAATTTGCGATTCCTTAAATGCAATCGCAAAATAAGGAATGGCAAATTTTGCGATTCCTTATTTTGCACCCAAATTGTTTCATACATACCATTTTGCGAAAATGGGTTCGCAAACGCCGAAATTCTGCGAATTTCGGCGTTTGCGGACCCATTTGGCCTTGATACATATGGCCCCTTGACACAATTTAGTTGCCCGCACTATCCCAAGAGGATAGAGATAGGCTGAGGGAAGCCTTAACTCTTGAAGAAGTGACGGAGGCCATTAGCCATCAAAAGTCGGGGGAAATCCCTGGCCCAAATGGGCTCCTGGGCGAGTTTTTTAAATTGAATAGTGGTCTACTGGCCCCACATTTGCTGCAGACATATCAGGCATCAAAGGAGCAAGGAAGCCTCTCTTAAGATCTACGGAAGGCCACCGAAGTGGTGATCCATAAAATAGGGAAGCCACCAGAAGAATGTGGGTCTTATCGACCCATATCATTGCTGAACATTGAAACTAAGATCCTGGCCACTATCCTCGCTGTGCGTCTCTTGACAGTCATTGCTCCCCTGATCCATTGAGATCAGTCAGTTATACTACAGCGAGCCACCCATTTCAACTTACGACGTCTGGCTAACTAGATAGACACGATACAGGGCCGAGATACCCCACAACTGCTCCTCTCTCTCGATGCGGAGACGACATTCAACACCATTCATTGGCCTTTTATGTGCTGTGCCCTAGAAAAATTTAAATTTAGTCCTACGTTTAGGGAATGGGTGGCATTTCTCTATAACGCGCCTGAGGCCAGGGTTAGAGTCAACGGGGCAATGTCATTGAGTTGGTCAATTCAGTGGGGAACTAGGCAGGGCTGTCCTCTATCTCCATTACTATTTGCGCTCATACTAGAACCCCTGGCCTGTATGGTTCGATCCAGCCAAGGACTGGGCGGTTTTATAGATGATTCTCGTCACCTAGAGGCCAAACGCATATCGTTATATGCTAATGATATTTTACTATATGTGACGGACGCGATTGAGACACTTCCCAAACTCTTGCACGTTTTTGAGGAGTATGGCTGGACTAAATCCACCTCATACCCAGTAGCAGGGGTGGTGGAACCTCAGTCCTACATGAACTGTCTAAGATTATCCCTGGACGGGTTTACATACCTTGGGCTATATATCACTACTAATACTGCGGCTTTGTAACAGTTTTCCAGTCTTTTCTTCATTCTTTTTCCTTTTTTTCCCTCTCTTGCTCTCAGTAAATGTCTGACGGGGAAAAATAAGTCCACCACACACAAGAAGTAAGGAGTAGGAGGAAAATAATGTCCCACTTCGACCTCCACTAACAATGTTTAACACACAGTGCTTAATTTGAGCCTGGGACTGGCACTTATTTTTCCGCTTTTTACACACAGAAAGAAGAGGGACTCATTAATCAAGAAAATGCTGTGATCAAAGAATGAGAGGAAAACACTCAGGTGTTTGAATCTGCCCCCACACATAGTAAACTGTGTCATGGTTCATCATAGGGCTGCTGACACACCTCCGCGCAAGCCAACGCTGGAGGTGGAGCAATAGGGAGGGGAAGACAATACAACATACAACAATGAAAAACAATGGGATCATAAGTGAATAAAGGTGCAGAAGTTGTAATTAAAACTAGGCACAGGTAATCCTTAATCCAATTTTAATCATTGATTCCCTGCCCAGAGTAAAAAGGTCTAATGAGAGACCAGCGGATGGTGGTTTGAAGGGCTTATACTGAGTCACCTACTCCTTATCTCTGCCAAAAACGTCAACATGTTTCAGCTAGTAAAAGAAAATACCCCGGGTTTCATCAGGACCTGCATATAAATTTTCCCAGGGGTACTAACCCTCTCTCCTTTGTCCAAGGGTAGAGGGTAGAAACCCTTATCAATGAATACTCCCAACTAGTATGTCGAGGTGATTTCCGTGGGGAACCTGTAATAAAGGCAGTAAAAACACTTATCAAGCAAACAGTCCAGTGCCCCAGTGAATAATATTACACGCACATAAAAAACACCCTGTAAATGATCACTGATCAAGTACAGCGATTCAAATGTAGGCAGTACATCCTGTATCAGGCCAATAGAATATAATTATCCAAAGTCCATCAGTGCACCTAGTAGTTCTATGTGTCCCAAACATGTGCATAGTCAGCACTTATTTACTACAGCCTGCAGTAGCGGGCTATACCGGCTATTAAAGGCCCCTCCCATGTTAAAGCCCTGCTCCGAAGGCGAGGGACTTTAACAAGGGAACTGCACTTTAATAGCCGGTATAGCCCTGCTACGAAGGGCTATAAGGCTATTAGAACGTTCTGCCTCTAGAATGTTCTGCATTAGGGACTAGAATGATTGCGAAAAGAGCCTTAAACTCTGTAATACCTGAACTATTGTGGGAAATGATGATTGATTTTTAATATGATCTTCAGCAAATGTATATTTGTAACATTGCAAACCTGGATGGTGCTCTCTCTTGGAGGGAGTGTAGTACTGTTTTCTGTCTCCCATCTACTATCAGTGTCTGTAGACTGCTCGGCATCATGCATTCATGACGTAATTGTTTATATGTATCAACGTTTAAAAGCAAATAAAAATATTTTTTACAAAAATAAATATGTAAAACAATTGACACAGCAGGTCAGGTCTCACTGCTAGGCGAGAGGAGCATAATCATGCACTCGGCCGGTCTTACCGAGTTCTTTCAAATTCCAAACCTGAATTGGCGGGGGAGCGAGGGCAGCTCCCTATTGTCACCCTCTGAGGTACATTAGGATAGATAAATGAATTGATAGTGAGTTAATTAGGTTAGAGGTGAGCGTTCCAGCAGTCATGCTCTCACTGTGGACACCCGTCAAAGCCTGACCCCGTGTAGTGATTGAGCCATTTTGTATGGAAACGCTCGATTATGACCGTTGCCCACTACCATCTCAGTATATTTTGCTCTAATATAGCGCTGTGTAAGCCTGAATAATACGAACTAGCTGTAAAGTAAGACTCGATAATGTTCTTTCTGTGCCTGACTGTATCTTGCTTTAAGGCAGGGCTTACCTATTGGCTTTGGCATACACTAATGCCATCTTGCATACTAATTCAGGCTCTTTACGGTAATAGTGGCCTATGCTTAAGAGACTCCATTTTCTAAGTTGTCGCCATCTTCTAAGCTTTTCTGGGTGAGGAGTCATGTTTTACTTCTCACTTGTTTTTCGCACTTTGTATGCTGGTAGGAACCGGTTCTTGTCGGAGGAATGTGCCCGCTCTGCCCCGGAGTCATAACAAACGCCTAGCTAGCTGATGCTGTGACCTTGGCGCAGAGTGGTACGGAATCTGATGGGAACAGGGGGCGAGGCTTGCTAGAAGCCTAAACCAACGTTTCCACTTGTACTAAAGGAGGTGTCCGGTTCTCGACCACTGGTAGTCCATCACGTTGCAGACGTGTAGCAGTGACAGTGGAGCAGAGAATCCTGATTCGGCTGGAGAAACAGGCTCCCCTCTTGCGAAGTGGAAGCGGGATGTGTAGATACTTGGTGAGGTGTTCCACTAACTCTTATTTCCTAACTGTTCTTATCTATTGTCTCCTATTTTCAGGTTGTATACTGATTTACATATAAGTTCTGTATATGTACATCTTAATTGTGTTAGCAATTGCTTAGGGATTGATGTGAAGAAGGCCTATCGTGACATAGTAGTAATTTCTTTCTTTTGTCCTCCTATCATTATGTAATAAAGAAACCCCAGAATACATATATCATTATTTGCTTGTATTCCTTGGGATGGGAGGTCAGGGCCTTTCTGACCCAAATGCTGTAGCATCGGAAGGATGGTAAGTTTCCCTTTCTGCAGGTAATTGTTGAAGGGAATATTCTGCTCTCATCTAGGGAAACCAAAACTGATAAGTAATCCACCCCGAGGCATTGTTAGGAGGAGTGCGCGTTGTTTTAGCACCACAAGGGTGGGGTTTGTTTCGCATTGTTGTTACCCTGTGGCCCTTGGTATTGTGTTGTGTTTTCGTACCCTAGGGTACGTTGTTACCTTGTGGCCCTTGGTTTCTTGCGTTGTTTTACCGAGTGACGTTGTTTTCCCGGGTTGTTGTCATTGTCGTCGCTGGTATTGTTTCTTGCGTTGTTGTCGCCAGTTGGAGTTGTTATTCGCAAGCTCCTCGGCAATAGCCATATATCTTTAGTTAGTTGTTAGTATTATTCCTTTCTTAGATAAGTATTGTGACGTGTTGTATCCTTTTGGGTCTTGAGAGGGGATAAGGTAAGTATGCCCTGGTGATTGGCAGAATTATCAGGTCATTACACCCTTGTACCAGGCGGAACTTAGCAAAGTAAATAATCTATTGAGTTACAAAAGGGGCTCGGGGCATCTATAGAAAGTGCCTCAACATACACTTCCTGGTGCAGTCTAAGGACTTGCACTTACTTCGTCAAGGTGAGCCGTCATAAGATGAATAGTCCCTCCTGGCGCCGTGCAGGAACAGAGCCCTGTACCGTAGCCAGCCATATCAACCTTTCCCGCCCCTGTCTACGTCATCACATGGGTACGGCACACCGTCAGGGGCGTAGGTACCAGGTCAGGACGCTTAGGACAACTAATCTAGAAATCTAGATCGCTAAACTACTGCGCCATCTTGGAAGTGCCAGCCAGATAGTGCGCTTGCACACTCCCAATAGGATTGTCCGGGACTCCTCTTATTCGAGAGCTTTCACCCCAAGTCCTTAAAGGAGAATTTACTGGTAGGGCAGTTTCTGCGCCTTCACAGAAATTGCTCCAGCACTGAGGACTTCAGATTAGAAGCCAACGCTCTGACATACAAACTACAGCAAAGGAAATATCCACGAAGGACTGTGAAGAGGACCCGAAAGAGAGCGTCTAATTGTAACAGAGAAGCCTTACTGGAAACTGTGGAAAAGCCTACCACATATAAAACAATATGTGTTACCACGTTCAATACTGCCTCCAACAAGATTAAAATAATTATCCTACGGAACTGGAGAATCCTAATCTTCAATGGTCTGTGTCTGCAGAAACCTTTATTCTCTTTTAAAAGGAGCCAGAATATCAAGGACCTGCTGGTCCACACTAGACCAACTACGACTTCCATCAGATAATGCCTACTGACAGACAACGAAGGTGGGTGGGCCCTCCGTGACAGGACACACAAAATGTGGGGGATGTGATATCTGCCACCTTACAGCAAATACCAAAACAGTGGATGTTGGTCTCAACCAGCCCTGGGAGCAACAAAAGCATACCAATTGTAATTCCACCAATGTTGTGTATATGCTTAGATGCCCTTGTAAACTTATTTACAAAGGGATGCCCACCTTAAGGTCCCTGGCTCAAATTAAGCACTGCACACATCACCCAACACCTCAGGGAACTCCACTGGCCTCCCAAACACAAATAAGTTATTTTCCATCCCGTCATGCACACCTTCAAACCCATACACAACATGGACCCACCATACTACTACTACTTCAGCACCTGCATAGTATTTTAAAAACCCACAATACACCTCTGCAAAGCTGGACTCCTACTCGCACACATCCCCTGCATGCACAGACCCGATCTGGCAGCCGGGCCTTATATTCCATTGCTCCTAAGTCCTGGAGTTTCCAGCCACTGCACATCAGAGCCGTCCCTTCCATTTACAATTACAAAAAGCTATAGACTTCACTCTTAGAATACATCCCACCAGTGTAGCCCTAGGCCAGACTAGGTTGACCCTGTTTTAAGCGCCAGGATACCTTCCCAGCTGAATTTGTCAAAACATTTATGTTGACACTTGGATGACAAGGGCTTTTTGCTGGTTGGTCCCCACTTTTTGCCCCCACTTTTTGAATATTTGGTACTGGTATACTGACACTGAAATGCACAGGGGCCTGTTGCCCTGGCCTCAGTGCATGTTCTTTTACCAATAAAAGTATATGTTTAATTGGTTTGCACCCAACTGGCATAGCTTAACTTACTTATACGTCCTTTTTATATTGCACCTGGTGGACCCAGGCCTATAACTTAAATGTCCCTTGTGGACTGAAGCACTAATTGTGCCACAACTTGTGTGACGAAGCATAGCAAGACTTCACGTCTGCCATTAAGACTGGCAAAGTAGTTTGTAAACTGCTACCTTGACTTTGCCAATACCTGGAAACATGGAAAAGCCCAACCCTTCCCTTTTAATATTTTATACATTACCCAAAAGGTAGGCCTAACACTCTTTAAAGGCAGGGTGCCTTATGTTAAAAGAAGGACGTATATTTTGATAACTTTACATGTCCTGACAGTAAAAACACCATACTGTAGATTTTAATGTAGTAAGAGTAGTACCCCCATGATCAACTATTACCATTACAAGCACAACCAAGCAGTGATAATTTCTAGATGGGACTACTAAATCTGTTGCTTCAACGTATTAAAAGAATTGTAGCATTAAACTTGACTTGTAGCCCATTCTTATTTTACACCAATCCTTGGTGTCCAGTGAGTTTCTGACTCATAGGTCAGGAAGGTAGAAAGTGAACCTGCAAATCTTCCCTCTAAAGTGGCAGACTGTTTGATGCCCGGGGCTAAGGGCTGCAGTCCTGTGCCAGGAATGGCAAGTCCCAAACTCCATCCTAATTTTCCCTTTTTCACTGTGATGGGCAGGTAAGTGGTAAACTCCACAATCTAGCCCCAAAGGATAGTAAAGGCAACCCAAACGTCCAGAGAAAATTGTGAGAAACGGAGTGGATTGACGTGCTTGGTCCTCTTATCATCCAGCTCCAATGCTGGCCACCAGACAGTATTCTTCCCTCACAGTAAGACAGACTCTGTTGTATATCCCACCTCCTTCAGTCCATATGTCAAAACTATCTGGATTTCCTCTTATTTGCCATGAGGAATGGCTGTACTATTCGGGCTCTAGGTCAGCCAGAAATCAGAAAACCCTACCAACCATGGGCAATTCTGAAACCTACAAACCCAGGGAACTTTATGGAGGTGTTGCATGCCTGAACTCCAGCACATTTTCTTACCCAGAATGCCCTGTGAATGTTAAAATATAGGCAAAAAGACTATTTTTTCCAATCTTAAATGACAGAAAACTCAGGAACTTCCATCCAGTGGCCAAAATATTACTACCCTGCGTTCATACACTTCTCTCGATTGAAACCCACTTCCACATGCATGAGTAGACTTAACGCATGTCATTGGACCAGAAATGTAACGACATGAAGACGTTATTGACACCACATTGACTTTATATGATCTAAGTTTTGGCAGGATCGTTTTGCAGGCCATAGTTCTTCTCACACCAGTCGGGTGCTGTTTTTATCAAAAGTGTAGGAGTGCTGTGTGGTAGGCGTTTGGTCGCTCTCTGTGAATTCTGAATCTTTCCCTGACAGAAATGTGAGGAAACTCTGTGATTTTAGCCAAAGTTTAATGTTTGCAGGGCATTTCAGGTAAGAAAACGTAGTGGGATCCAAGCAAGTCACAGCACCCTGAAGTTAACTGGGTGTCTAGTTTTCTGAAATATATGTGCATGGTAGGTTTCCTTGGGTGTTATCCGAGCACAGGCTCAAATACCGCACTTACCCACATCACCAAATTATCAATTTGAAAGGCAAAATCTTGATGTTACTTTCGTGGTCATTGGGGCATTATCTGTTGTGGGCGAAAGGCCCAGTCCCACAATGGGGTACCGGTTTTATAAGGAGAAGGGCACGAATACAGAATAGTAGAACATTTGTTATCACCAGTTGAATTTCCCTCCATATTTGGTTTCCAGATGTACGCAAGTGTGCAAGAACACATTTTTCAAAAATACCCTTTGATAAACTAGTTTGTAAATAACCCCAAATTCAACATTATTAAACCTGTCAGCCTTGTGGTGATCTTCCGCAAACTTTTATGCCATCTCCCCTCCTATTTTTCAGAATTTGTTTCTTTTGGCCTTATAACTCAATGCACATTGTTACTGCTAACCAGTGCTAAAGTGTTTGCGCTCACTCCCTGAAACACGGTAAAATTGGCTTACTCCTGATTAGAACATTTATTTACTTATATGTCCCGAGGAAAGTAAACCCCCTGCTACGCCTAAACCCCCATTTGTATACATATAAATCACCCATAATATAGGCAGGTTGCATTGTAATCAAAAGGTTGGATATGTACTTTCAAGTTTCACATATCCTGGTAGTGACAAATTCACAAATTTGTTTTTCACTAATGTGAGGCCTACCTCTCCCATAGGCTAACATTGGGTTCCCTATTAAATGTAATAACTGGTAACTTTGATTTGGAACAGGTAGAAAAGTGTCTAAAGGAATTGTAATTTAAAATACTCTTTGATGGTAAAGTTGGATTTTTAGTCACAATTCTGAAAATGACACTTTTAGAAAGTTGGTATTTCCGTGTCCTAGCCATTTGGTGTCTGCAGCTTGTTTTCTGGCTCGTTTTACTAGATGTAGTTGGCAGTTAGCCTTTGTGCATTCCTCCCAGGCAGCTACACAATTGAGGAACTAAGGGTTGCCTGAATGGGCCATCTAAGGCACACTTGCACTTCAAAGACTGTGCTTCAGGTCTCAAACAAAGAATTTCACAGTAGCCTATTGTGCCAGCAGACAGACTGGGACCAAGACATGGAGGCAGGAATTTCACACACGTCTGTGGGGCTAAAATTCCAGAAGTTTTCTTCCAGTTCAAAAGGGGCACCAGGTTTAAAAATAGGGCTCTCAGAACCACTCTTCAATTCATTTCTAGACCTGCAGAATGACTCTCAGAGGACTGATTGGCCACCTGTGGCCTGCTGTGTACTTCAATGGATTGCCCTGTTGCACCAAGAGGACGGCCCTACTCCCTGAGACCTGCTTTCCTGCTTGAACCTAATACTTCCGCGAGACTCCAAAGGCTATTTGGCTGGCCTCTTGATCAGAGCTCCAGGGACAGAATAGGCTCCAACCATCTTAAACCTGCATCTGGACCCAGCCTGAGTGAGTCCTAGCACTGCAAGAGCTGCCCCACCAGTCATGGACCCTTGGAAGTGGTGCTAAATGTGTACGGATAGCCCAAATCCAAAACTGGGGACTTCTAGAGGGTGTAGACACCCTATAGGTAAGTAGCCTATTGTGTACTTCTTCTCTGAAAAAGACACACAATTGATGGACAGAATGCAGAACAAATCAAAACATTCACCCTCAGTCAAGAGATATGGGTTAAATCCATCATTCTTTTTCTCACCATGCCCCCCCATTTTAGACCTGGCCATATGTAAATCAGTCTTGTCCCTGTGCCTCATGGGAACAGTCCAGCCCGAACTGCCAAGCCAGGTCCTCCCTGGACCAGAAACAAGCATCCTAAGACCGTTTTCGGGGTTTCGCCCCTCAGCAGACAGGATTGCTTGAATCCAGTGAGCCCGGGACCCATGTCTGGGCATACCCGGCGCCCTAAGTTGGCAGGGTATGCACTATGCCATTGAATTCAAGCTAGCCTGGCTGATTAGGGGTGCTACCCTGAAACCGGTCCCAAGATGCTTGTTTTCGGTTCTGGGAAGACCTGGGTTTATAGTTCGGGCTGGACTGTTCCCATGAGGCACAGGATCAAGACTGATTTGCATATGGCTGGGTCTGACCTGAGGTGGCGAAGTGAGCTAAAGAATGATGATGGATTCAACCCAGATCTGTGACTGGGGGTGAGTGTCTGAAAAGTTTCAGCACTCCGTCCAACATCTCCTTGTGTTTGCTATGTGTTTCTCTGCAGCAGCAAATTCTGTTTGACAGCTCATCACTGAATGGGTATCTGACCTCATGGAGCCCTCATTGGACATAGACTAAGCTTCATCCCACTGATGATTTCAGACTTTCATAAATGAGACTAAGGCCCTCATTTAGATGTGGGTCAGACCGCAACTGACGGCTTGTCGCTTGTGGTCTGACCAACATGTATTGCTGGGGTTCGACCACCGCATTACAGTGCTTTCTGTTGGAGGCAGTGGGTGTAGAGACAGTCTGAAGCTTTCCGACAGGCTCAAGGAGCCCGTCAGACGGTTGGAGGAACAGTAATCCCTACAATAGGGGCCAGAGGGATTACAATGTCCCTTTCCGTCTGCCCTTTTATGGCGGTTCGTGAAAAGGCAGGTGGAAAGTGACTTTGGGGGCCCCTAGCAGGGCCTCCTTACCCTCTGGCCCTCTGGTATGGAGCATGGGGGACCCAAAAACATTCTTGCACCATGTGGCAGGCACCGCATGGTGCCTGCCAAATGGTGTCCAGATATTTTAAAAGTATACGTTTTCTATTGCGTCTTTTGCTGCAACCCGCAGCACAAGCCACAATAAAAAATATATACTTTGCGACCGCGTTAAGGTAGTCGCATTGTAATAATGTCAGTGGGACCGCCGACTCCTTGTTGGCTGTCCCGTTTCCAAAACAATGCCGGTCGGACGCTCGTCCGACCGTCATTGCAATGATGCCCTAAGTTTGAACATATGAATCTTCACCACAACTTCGTTCAGCAGCTCCCACCGATGACGCCTCCTTCTAAGCCACCGCCAGCTGCTTTGCCCTACTGAACTTTACCTTCTTAGATGGCGCCTTGATGCCCTTGAGCTAAGTTGCGCGGTAAAAGACTCCCTTCATTCATTCAGACATTTTTCTTAATTTTTTCTCCTGAGTATGAAGGTAAGTGTGACCGGGTCCAATCCATTTACTTTATCTGACCCATGTTCCATTGTGGTCGGCCATAACATGTGACTTAAACCTGGTCTTGTGCGCCTAGACCTCATCGGTTGACGCTTTGATCATTTATGTGCTATTTTAAACATTAAACTTTGAAATTTCATAATTCTGGTTCTGAAGATTAGATTTTTGTTGTTTATGTGTCAAATAATTTATTGAAATGTACTATATTTTTGTAAATTGGTGTGAGATTTTTCTTGTGTTGTGTTTTCAGTTTATTACAATTCCAGAAATGCATAAATACGTTACACATTGTCTCTAAGCTAAGCCTGACTACTTTTGTGCCAAGCTACTAGAGGGTTAAGCACAAGTTAATATAGTGACTTTTTGTGGTTCACCTTGAGAGAGATTGTGGCAGTTGCTTGAGAAGGACTCACACCCCTCAACCAGCAACCAAATTTCTCACAAGATTTATACCAAAAACACTATTCCAAAACTCATTATCACAGTTAACAAAATACATTTGTTTTCGTCATACATCTAGGAAAGTGCCTCCTTTGACATGTTTAGCCCCCACTTTTTGCCTGATGTCTGATGTAATTTCAAACTGTAAGTGCATTGGGTCCCTGCTAACCAGGTTCCAAGTGCCAGATCTCTTTCCCAAAAACTGTACTATGACTGGTACAACTTCAGTTACCACTGTAAGTCCATAGTAAGTTGCACCCCTGGTACCTAGGGCATGGGTAGTGAAGAGAGTCTAGTTGTACCAGCCCAGGGAGCCCTCACCAAGGCTAGGCACTCTGCTGTTGCAGACTAAGTGTCTTGGTACAGGGAAACCTGAAGAGTCGACAAGGCTCACAGCCCTGTGTGCCATGCCGAGCATACATGGGAAATAGGTAAGTCACCTCTCTTGAGGGCCTTTAGGCCTAAGGAAGACTGAACTATATCCTATGTGTGGGCATATCAGCTTTAGCAGATATGTCCCTAAAATGTCCCATCCATTGTGAGATGTTCTAAGTGCACAGGGAAGCCATAAAGAATACATGGGTTGGAAACTTGTCAACACTTTTTCCTAGCTCTATGATGGCTTCGCTGATTTCTAAGGTGTTTGGTACCAAACATTTTGTCCTAATACATCCTCACTGATGCCAGTGTTGTATTTATAGATAAGTTCACACAGGAGAACAGGGGACTTTTAGAGGGTCCCCTGAAAATCTACCAAGCACTGGTGTGGTTCCTGACTTATTTTTGCCAGCCTACCACTACCAGACATGTTTCTGACCTCATGGGGTGAGAGCCAGTGGTCTCAGCGGACAGAGACCAAGGTTGCTCTGGGCAGAGTTGCTTCACACCTCCTTCAGGAGAGAATGGCCTTCCTGGGTGGGAAGCTTCAAAGGCAGTGCTTCCTTTGTAATCCAACCCAGGAGCCTCCAGATAGTTGGGGTGAAGCCCCCTTTCCTGCTCCACGTCTGGTGGGCGGAAAGTCGTGAAAATTAGTTAGATGAGGAGGAGGGTTGCCACTTAGCCTACACCACCCCTAGGGCGGAGCAGGCGAGGTGAACCCCTCTCCTGAAATTCCACCATCTTTGTATAGTGAGAAAACCTCCTATCAGCGCTAGGGTAGTGGTTGTTCCCACAGGAAGTGGTCACTAGAGGGTGTAGACACCCTATAGGTAAGGAGCCTATTGTCTACTTCCTGTCTGCCATTGTAATGCCCCTACAATCAGTAATTAGGTGGCACCCTGAGACCTGAACATCAGCTTTGACGGACAAGAGAAGACCAGGACAAAGAAGACCCGCTGCTCGAGAACTGAAGCCCTGCTGCAGAAGAAAAATGTGCCAAATCGACAATCACAGCTGCTGAATCATCCTAAAACCTGAAAGGACTCAGAGAACCCCAGAGGATCTCCAGCCTTCGAGAAATCTCTGTGAAAGGTATCACTCCCCTGCACACCACTGGTGCTCCTCGACGACCTCGACACAGCACCTAAGCGAGACAAGGTACAACAGCTCGGGATGGTCATATCTGTCTCCCCAACAAGTTTGGAGACCCCAGGACCTACAGGAGCCATGGCGTATTAATTGCCCGGGGTACCAGACCCCATGGCAAACACAGAGAAGAAGAGACCACTACGGACCCCCGAAGCACCATTAGTAAGCACCCATCAAAACTCCCGAGACCCACTTCCTGATTGGCCCAGCTGTTCCAAGATCGCCTCTCAAAGTTGCCTGCTCCTGACTGCAAGGACCGCAAGACACACTATGCCCAGCTGACCTGTTTGCTCTGCACCCGGACCCAGCACTGACCAACCAGCCCTGCTCTGGTGGTCCCCAGGCCCTTGCAACCTCCTCCCTCTAAGGGGACCCACCGGACTTACCTGTGCAGTGCACTGTTCAAGTGGCTCCCTTCATCTTTGCGCACCAGCTTCCAAGACCTCAGCACCACTGCTCCCGGCCGATCCGGGATGCTCCCGGATTCCTCCTGCTGGAACTTTGGACCTGGTCCCGTCATTGACCACCGAAAACAAGTAGGTGAACTTTGGGAAAGCATTGCCTGAATATCTTTGCATTTTCTGCTTTTCCCTATTGTTTCCTATTGTGCGTAATTGCGCATAGAAGTGATATATTTATCGAACTGTGCGAAATTTTATCGCTGAAAGTACTTACCCTAGAAATGTTTGCTAGGTCTTAGAAATTATATATAAATCAATGTTCATTTTACAAATTGGTCTTGGATTTATTTGTGAGCGTGTGTTGCATTTATGGCCTCTGTGAGTACAACAAATGCTTAACAGTACCCTCTGATAAGCCTAACTGCTCGCCCACACTTCCACAAAAAGATAGTTCGTATTATGTTCTTTTGGAGATTTCTCCCACTCATTTTAGTACACCCCACAGAGAGGCAGTTTCCTGCATTGGTAGGTCAGCGGTGGGGTACACAACTTTGAACTTTCTGGACCACTTTGAAAATAAGTGACCACTGGAGTAAATCTTTTTACAAACTTTCTAAAATTAACACAGCCAACCACACTAGAGTGGCATGGTTTTTTTTCAGGGTGGCATCTCTAAAATGCCTTCTGAGTGCATTTTCCAACAAATCCAACACCGGCATCAGTGTGGGTTTATTATGCCGAGAAGTTTGATACCAAACGTCTTAGCATTCATGGAGCTGTGGAGATTGTATTAACAAATTTCCAGCCCATGTACTCAGTATGGCTTCACTGCACTTACAGTGTCTGAGAATGGACTCAGTCACTGTAGGGTCATATTGCTCATGCAGCTATGCCCTCACTTGTGGTATAGTGTACCCTGCCTTAGGGTTGTGAGCCCTGCTACAGGGATAACTTACCTATGCTTGCTCAGAAACGTTCAGCGCCCCGCATGGAGTACCCCAGGGCTCTATCTTGAGCCCACTGTTTTTTAACCTCTACCTCCGACCCCTGGCTGACTTAGCAGACAGATCAGGACTCACCCTAAACTTATACGGATGACTCGCAGATCATCTTCTCACTGTCTGAATCTAATCCCCTAGCCCCATCCCTTCTCAGACAGGGGCTTCACAACATCTTCAACTGGATGTCTACCAACCAGCTGAAGTTAAATGGTGAGAAAACGGAGCTCCTCCTTCTGGGCAAAAACAAAGACCTATGGAACTCCTCCCACTGGCCCTCTGAGTTAGGAAATCTCCCCACACCAGCCACCCAAGTAAGAAACCTGGGGGTCACGATCGACAATGCCCTCTCCATGAAACAACAAGCCATCAAAGTCGTAGGCCTCTGTGTTACCATCATGAAGTGGCTGAGGAAAATCCTCTGGATGCTGCCCTCTGCGACCCAAAAGACCGTAGTCAATGCACTTATTACTTCTCGTCTTGACTACGGCAACATTCTTTATCTGGGTTCGAATCAGGCTGTAATCAGCGGCTGCAACTTGTTCAAAATTCAGCCGCAAGACTTCTATGCAAAATTCCGAAAACCGCCAGTGTATCGAAACACCTGAAGGACCTGCATTGGCTCAGGGTTGAAAACCGCATCAGGTTCAAAGCCCTGAGCTACATGTTCAGGATCAAAGCCGGTACGGCACCAAAATACCTGCTAGCACTGGCCCGCCCTTACATTCCTGGACGGAATTTGCGCTCTGAAACTGCAGCAAATTTTGGGGTACCTAGGTTCAAACTGGCGAGAATGGGAGGGAGGTCCTTTTCATTCCTAGGGCCCACTCTCTGGAACGCACTCCCTCCTCACATTCGCAAGGAAGACAACTATGCCAGGTTCAGGAAAAGCATCAAGACCTGGCTTTTCGAGAAATAACTTGAATGATCAGCTCATCTCATACCTCCGTTCAGTGATATGTCTCGGCACCGGGAAACCCTTTTTGGGTAGCTGTGCGCCATACAAGTGTAAAAATAAATAAATAAATGCCAAAAGCATGTTGACTCTTCAATTTTAGCTGCACCCAAACACACAGTCTGCAATGGCAATGTGCATGTGTTTGGTGGCTTATATGTGTGCCAGCAGTGTGCCACTTCCGGACATATCTCTGACCCCCTGAAGTGGGAGCAATATGTTCTCGTGGGTCAGAAACAGAGCGGGTGGAGGTGCTTCACACCTACCCCCCAAGCAGGAACAACATACAAAGGCCCCTCAAAGGCTTCTTGCCCTTTGTTATGCTGGCCAGGGCCTCTCCAGCTCCTGAAGAGGCCCACCCCCTTGACCAAGCCCCACTAAGGCGCATACAGGGTTGGACGCCATCTTAGGCGTGAAAGAGGTGAGCGACACTAGCTGTTCTCTGTACCCCGCCCTCCCGAATTACTTAAGGCGCACTAACCCGCAAGCGCTTAGTACTAGCTTTGTTTTCCCCTGAGGCGGAAGCCGGGGGTTAGGCTCAAAACCTTTTTAACGTTTTTATAAATCATTACTGTGTGTGAGGTTGTGATTACAACAATCTCACCTTTATTCCTCGCTCCCTCGCCGTGGCTAGAACCGCGCTTTCACGCAGGCGCATACAGGGTTGGACGCCATCTTAGGCGTGAAAGAGGTGAGCGCACTAGCTGTTCTCTGTACCCCGTCCCCCTTGGCTCTATAAAATGAAGACCTATCCCCGGCGGCGCAGCGGGCGCCGAAGGCGCGCCAAAGGCAAGCCCGTCTGCTCCCGTCCGCGCCCGACCGGGACCAGGGGCCACCCCCCTGCCCCTTTTTTAAAACAGAGGAAGTTTTACAGCATGGACCTCCTATATCAACTACGCCCCTCTACATCAGCAAGTTGTTGTCACCGCTTCCACCCTCTGAAGACTCCTCGTCTCTGCCCTCACTGTAAGATTGAGCTCACCAGTCCATCGACCAAGCCTGATTCAAGGGACTACCGCATGTTTCTCCTTAATTGTAGTTCCCTTCCAAAACATAGCTTAGAAATATCCCTGTTGCTGGACGAACTTGCTCCTGATGTAGTCTTTCTGACTGAAACTTGGTTGACCCAAGACTCCCAGCCTGACCTGGTTCAAGCCCTCATACCAGGCTACCAGACAGCCCTTTTAGATCGCCCTCAGGGTAAAGGCGGAGGGCTTGCTATTATATACAAGGACATCTACGCATGTCGCTGTTCATCGGAGCTTATCGCTGACTGTGAAAGTTTGCCCTTTGTTATCGAATTCTCTCCTAACAACAGTTTTACCGGTATTCTTATTTACCGCACCCCTGGACCGATCAAACACTTTCAAATAGCCCTCCCCTCTGTTGTGGCAGAATTGGTCACATCTCCTTCAAACTTCACGTTACTTGGAGATTTTAATGTCCATTTTGATAACACCTCAGATACCATCGCAACAGAAATGATAGCAAGTCTGGCTGCAATTCAATTGGAGCAACTTGTTCCATCTCCAACACATATTAAAGGTCATCTCTTAGACCCAGTATTTAGTAACTGTGAATATCTCAAAGTGGGCACTATCAGTCGCCTCCCCTGGACAGACCATTTCCTGGTCCCTTTTATCTGGACCACACATAAATCACCCTCTCTCATTTCTATTTCACGTAGAACACGTAATTGGTCTAAGCTTCATGTAGATAACCGGTCCAATACCCTTACCACCACCAGACCCTCTCTCCCTTGTGACCCTCTCTTTAATAATAACTTATATAACGAATGGATTACAAGCTTCTTGGACTCCATACTTCCCCTCCGCACCTCTGGTCCAAAAAGGCAGCAGAAAACAGCACCTTGGTATTCAGAAGAGCTTAGGGACAAAAAACGTCTTTGTAAGAGATTGGAAAGAAAGTGGCGCATGACCTACGACACTGCGGACAAAGCCACTTACAGGGAAGCCATTAGGACGTTCAAATCTGAAATAAAAGCCACACAATCGGCCTATTACAATGAAAAGATAATGTCGGCCAAGTCCAAGCCTAAAGAGATATATAAGATAGTGAAAACTCTGACTAGGCTTTCATCCCCCTCGGCAGTCAATTACAATCCACTCTCCCGATGTAATGAACTGGCTAACTTCTTCTTTCATAAAGTAAACACAATCTATCTCTCTTTCTCGGACCCAGTTGCAGAACTCCCCACTCAAAGATCTGACCCGGCTATGAAAACAGAAGACTCTCTTTAAAACAACTTAGACCATCTTCCTCTGCTGAGTTCTGAAACACTCAAGCTCCTAATACATCAAATAAAATCCGGCTCCCCATGTGACCCTGCTCCTCCAAGCACGTTGGTCTTGGCTGATAAAGCCATCCTTCCCACACTTATGGAGTTGTTGAACTCCTCCATAATGACTGGGACGGTACCACCGGCTTGGAAGCACGCCATGGTACGGGCATTGCTGAAGAAACCCGCTCTTGATCCGGGCAATCCCAACAACTATCACCTGATCTCACTGCTCCCCTGGGTAACCAAGATCCTCGAGAAACACATTAACATCTTTTTAACTCAGTTTCTCGAGTGCAACCATCTGCTTGACATTTCCCAGACGGGTTTCCGCCCCAAACATGGGACAGAGACTGCCTTGTTGGCCGTGACAGAGGAAGCGAGGCGGATCTTGGATCAGGGAGGATCAGTGGCAGTGATCCTCCTTGATCTGAGCGTCGCCTTTGATACAGTAAATCACAAAATCCTTCTAAACCGTCTCTTTGACCTAGGAATATCAGGAGAAGCCTTGGCCTGGTTCAAGTCCTTCTTAAGTGATCGAACTTTCGGGGTTTTTGAAGGCACATTTACCTCTTCAAGCAAGCCTTTGGGCTGTGGGGTGCCGCAGGGCTCTTCACTGAGCCCCACGCTTTTCAATGCATACATGAGACCGCTGTCTGGGATTGTTCGTCCGCATGGTATTAACATCATTACCTATGCGGATGACACCCAGCTAGTGGTCTCCCTTGTACAAAAGAACGGCCTCCAACCACAGTACAACTTAACAACATGCTTGGAACAGGTCAAGAGTTGGATGATGAAGTCCTGTTTGAAGCTCAATGACGATAAAACGGAGCTCATGCTCCTTGGCCCATCAGCCCCCTCCACCTTGGAGCTGTTATGGCCTCTGAGCATGGGCGCCCCTCCCACTCCCAGAGATAATATAAAAAGTCTGGGGGTGTGGCTGGACAAATCATTGACCTTCAGTACAGGGGCGACCAAGGTGTCAGCGACCTGCTTTGGCCTTCTTAGGATGATTAAAAGAATCCTTCCACTTCTTCCCTTTGAGGCCAAGCAGATAGTGATACAAGGCTTAATTCAATCTCGCCTTGATTTCAGTAATGCCCTGTACCTCGGGGCGCCTGAGTACAGTCTGCAAAAACTTCAGCGGACTCAAAACTGCGCAGCTCGCACACTGCTTGGAATTCCACGCAGAATCTCGATAAAGCCCGGTCTAAGAGCTCTGCACTGGCTCCCCATTAGGGAGAGAGTTAAGTTTAAATCTGTGTATTGCTCATCAAGCATTTTGGAAATCTGGCCCAGAAATCAGTCACTCCCTGATCTTACCCTATCAACCTAACAAACTACTCCGCTCTTCAAATGCCTTTCTGGCTAAAGTCCCTAGGATTCAGAGAGCTAGAGCAGGAGGCCGATCTTTTGCCTACAATGCTTCTAAATTATGGAACACTCTTCCCCTTCATCTGAGAACCAATTCTAACCTGTTGAGCTTCCGTAAACAGCTCAAGACCTTTCATTTCAATTAATTCGACCATCTTCGGACTGTCTCTCAGGAAGGCACTGTTCTAGTCCTAGCGCCTGGACGCCTCAGGGCAGCTGTAGCGCTCAATAAAACCCCTTTTCATTTCATTTCATTTCATTTCATTTCACTTTTGCCAGCAAGGTCGGCTTGAAAATTAGTATTCAGGAGAGGTATGGCCTCTCTCAGCAAGGGCCACCCCTAAGGTGTCCCGAGCTGAGGTGACCCCCTTCTTAGAAAACCCTGCATGTTGGGTGGAAGGATTTTAACCAATAAGGTTAGGAGATGCCCCTTCTCCAAAGGTAGGGGACATACAAAAAGTGTAGTCACCCTAAAAGTTAAGCAGCCCATTGGCTACTACCTGCCAATACCTGTAAATCCCCTACATTCACTATTCAGCAATCCCTGAACCTTGATCGTCAGATTCCTGTAACCTACAAAGAAGGACAAAAGAAGACATCGTAAAGAAAAGCCTGAAGATGACAACTGATTTGGCCCCAGCCCTACCTGCCTGTTTCTCGCTTTAAAGACTCTGCCAAGAAGACAACGCCTGTCCTGCAGCCAGCGACTTCCAGAAACCGAGGAAGACTGCCTGCTATTCAACAAAGACCAGATCTCCCGAGGACAGCGGCCCTGTCCACAAGAAACCAACTCTGAGGACCCCAGATCCAGGCGGATTCGGTCCTCCTGCCCAGTCTACACCCAATGCCAACGGCCCAAGTCAGAGTGGCTCATCTGTCCAGTCAAGGCTCCGCAGTGATCCTGCCTTTGACTCCATTGGTGGCTGACCTCAGCTTGACTCCACAAAGACATCTGCAGCCTCAACATGAAGGGTCCGCCTGACCGCGACCGGCTTTGGTAAAGGAAATCCGACACCAAAAGGCACTCCTGCATCCTCAGCCCCCGACTTTGGGGAGCCCAGCCGATGGTGCCCAGGCCTCTATTGACACCCCTACTAACCTGCCTAGACAGTAGAGTAGTCATTTTCGTTCAGCCTCCTGGTACTAGCCTGCAGCCTCTTTGTATGCCCGAGATCCCCCTTTACTTGCATTGGGCACCTGAAGCTGATTTGCACCCTGCACCCGGCTGTCCCTGTGCCGCTGGTGGTATAGCTGTGGTGCTGCCTTGTGGCCCCTTCCCCGTGCTTGCCTAAAGCCCTGGGGCCTGTGCCCTGAAACCACGGGTAGTTACCCGCAACCAGCACCTCTTATAAGAGCCCCCACTCTCCACTGACTGACATTGGACCCAGTGACCTCTGCATTTCGACCACCCCAGTGCCACTGGTGGGGCAGTACCTACCTTGATCTGACCTCTTCCCAGTATTGGTTTAAACCACCGAAGACTGGATGTGTAAGTGTAGTACTTACATATAAATGCGCCAGTTTTTCTCCCATAGGATTACATTTCTTGCTATTGCACTGTCTATCTACATTGCTAAGTTACTGCTACTGTTGATTTGAAACCACAAAGTATGTTCAGTATGCCTGTAAAGTATTTTCATTGCTTTAGAAAACACATTTTACTGTACCTGAAAAGTAGTAGTATTTTAAAATTGGTACTTACTTGCAACTGAGTTTTTCTTGGTTCTAAAATAAAAGTAAACTGTAAATATATATATAAAAATGTAAATCCATATTTGTAAAGCGCAAACTACTCACACATACGGGTCTCAAGGTGCTAGGGGCCGTCGTGGAAATTAAGTGAGATCTTGCCCAGAGTCACATGGTGCTGAGCTGCCGCCGGGGATCAAATCGTGAACCCTGTGCTCCGAAGTTAGCTGCCCTGGCCGCCGCACCACACCTCACCTAATAAAGTAATATTGTTTTATACAAAATAATTGGTCTTGGATTCAATCTTTGAGCGTGTGTAATCATTTATTGCCTGAGTGTGTACAACAAATGCTTAACACAGCCCTCTGATAAGCCTAACTGCTCGACCACACTACCACAAATAGAGCTATTAGAATTATCTACATAAGCCTCTGTAAGACTCTGGGGATCCACCGGACTCTGCACACACTATACCTTACTTTTGTATAGTATATACAGAGCCAGCTTCCTACAAGGAGCAAAGGAGAGATGAGCATTTTCAATCCCAGATGGGCATAATTTGTTTATTGTGATGCCCTTTGGACTGCAAAATGCACCTGCCACTTTTCAAAGGTTGGCGAACAAAGTCCCTGCTGGATTGGAATCCTACAGCGCAGCTTATCTAGATGAAATAGCTGTTTTTATCTCTACCTGCAGGATCACCTGATCCACCTTGGGAAAGTATTAGAGGCTCTGAGAAGTGCAGGCCTCACTATCAACGCAATCAAGTGCCAGATAGGACAGGGGGAGATTGAATACTTTGACCTCCTTGTTGGTGTAGGCCAGGTTTAACTCCTTCCGTGCTCATGTGCTCATGACGAGCTGAGCTCGTCATGAGTCGTGGAACGCTCACACGCGGGGATAATTCCCCTGCTGTGCTGAGCGTTCCACACAAACGGGTGTGGCTGTGACGAGCTCAGCTCGTCATGAGCACACGAGCACTGTGCCTCATGACGAGCTGAGCTCGTCACGAGCACAGGGGAGCTGTTTCGCACCCTCCGCCCCCCAGCACAGCGGGGGAATTACCCCCGCTGCGAAGGGGTTAAACACTACAACCCAGAACATTCTGTCTTGGGTGGCTCCAACAACCCAGACTCAAGTAAGGGTCTTCCTTGGCTTGACTCGGTACTACAGGAGATTATGGCACCCCTCACATTTCTGACCTCCACAAGAATGCCCAAAAAGGTGAACTTGAAAGTGAGCTGTCAAAAGGCTTTTGCCATTCTGAAGGAAGTAATGTGCTCTACACCTGTTCTGAAAGCTCCAGGTTATGCCTGGCAATTCATTGACCATGCTGATGCCTCTGAAAATTGGATAGGAGAGGTCCTATCCCAAATAAATGACCAAGGGTCAAGACCAGCCTGTGGCTTTCATCAGTGGAAGGCTACTCCCCAGGGAACAGCGCTGGTGTGCCATTGAGAGGGAAGCCTTTGCTGCGGTCTGGTTCCTGAAGAAGCCTATGCCAGACCTGTTTGGTTCTCATTTCATTGTTCAACCTGACCACAGGCCACTCAGATGGTTAATGCAGATGAAAGGTGGGAATCCCAAACTGCTAACGTGGTCCACATCCCTACAGGGAATGGACTATGAAGTGGAACATAGACCTAGGACTGCCCATGCCGATGCAGATGGACTTTCCAGGTTCTTCCACTTAGACGATGAAGACTCACTAGGGAAGGTTAGTTGCATCCTCTTTCATTTCTGGAGGAATCATGTAGGAAAGTGTCTCTTTTGACATGGCTAGCCCCTACTTTTTGTCTGATGTCTGATGTAATTTCGAACTGTAAGTGCACTGGGTCCCTGCTAAGCAGGTTCCCAGCCAGTGCCATATCTCGCTCAAAGGGGGTCTAAAAGGACAGTTTGTTTATACATTTTTAGGCTGACGCTACTTTGATCATACACTGTCGCAGGGTTTCTGTTCTCACACAGAACTGTGCACAGAGGATTGGAACCTCGGCGAATTAGGGTGACCCAAAACTCACCTTAGTACCCAACATACCCCTTACCGAGCTAGCTACAGTGTCTCATTGGTCATATCAAACTCCCAATGTTTAGACAAACCAGAACATGAACTTACAGTACCTCAGGATACGTGGAACTCATGTACACTCTTTCGTTACTATCATTACAAACCAGAACATGGAGTAAAGAAGAACACATGTGCATTTGAAATGTTTATTTACTAATGCAGTCTTCTCAGGCGCAGTATCTTAGATAATACAAGCAAACATATTATCAGTAGCAAAATTACCAGCATAGTTACTAATCCATAAAAAGCGAATGGTGACAGCATGTTATCATGCTGTAAATGAATAAGAGTTAACAACACTTATATCTCACCCTCCCTAACACACATATTATATTATTTGCTAAGAAGGTCTCTTTGGGTTGGATTAGGGCGGGCCCATACCTTAGTTTCCTAGCATGAAGGAATCACATCAGCATACACCAGCTCTCTCTGCCTGTGAACCGCATCAAGTGTGTTTTATGTGTCTTGAGCAAAGCAATATAAAAACCCGCCTCAAGCCCAGAGTTGGCAGAAACCGCACTTATGTTATGACTATGAAGTCGTGGAGATCAGACCTCATAACAATTCTGTATCGTGTTGTTCTTGAAGTTTCAGCACTCTCTGTACAGACACAGTTTATCAAGTAAAGCTGATAGAGGAGCAATAACATATTATTCTCATGTAAACCACAATGAACTACTAGGTTGAAAGCTAAATCAACAATTAAGTGTCGTGTGCAGAAGTTGCAAAAAAGGAAAAATGGCGTTTAAACCTCTAATGAGCCTATGCTAACTTAACACGGTATAAAGATATTCAGGAGCTACATGACACCCCCCCCATGATCCGGGAACGGACTTAATAAGACAACAGAAGTGCCATCACATGAGAGCAGACTGCAACATTATATGAGCATGGTTCTCAAACTAATACATGAAAAAAATTTGAACAAAACTTAATGCTAAAAAAATAGCCAAAAATGTTATAGTGGCTCAAGCCAATAGGCAAACGAAGAATAAACAAACTTGACAGATAAGTCAATAAATGTCAATGATATGCTAGCACTCAGCACGTCAATATACGAAAGTGTCTAGGATATAACTGTGTATGCAAAATAAGAAGCAACAGCCTCCAACAGGAAATCACCGTCTTCATCCGAAAACAGTTCAGCCATCCAATTTAAAAGTGGAAAAGAACATACGTGTTCTCCTAGCACCGGATCCTCTATCACCATCAGAGGACAGCTCGGTGGGTTTTCAAGAAAGCTCAGTTCCAAGAAATCCTGTGCTGCCGCCAGTATATCCCAGGGACCAATTAGTCCATGCATCACTGCTAAGGCCATAATCCTTTCGCCAGGACAAACCAACTCGTGAGTAATGATAGGACTCATCAGCTGATTAAAATCGACGTCAGGAGAAACCGGTCCGCAGAGACACAAATCAATGGCCCAATCGAAATCACAGGTCAGGCAGTGAAATACAGGTTGGACACAGGTGAAGTAGGAGAATCGAAAAGATAATCCATATGCCGTGCTCAATATCGCTAACGGCATTGTGCCATAATATTCAAGCATGCGATTGCGGAACAGCGTCAACAGCTGCGGGGCGGGACCTTGCACAGGAAGGACATCTTGGAATGGAATACTCCCTATGTTCACGTGTGGGAGGATACAGAACATTTCTGCAGAACCGTGTAACTGTATGTGTCTACACATTAATGAATGATCTGGCGTCTCAGTACACTCCTCCCCATTCAGATAAACTTCTTGATCATCTTTGAAACATCTGTATGTGTATGGAAGCGACCAGACTTCATGCAGGAAACCGCTACCTAATGGTTCATAACGACCAATGGGTACATATTTCATACAATTTGAAAACTTATATAAAGCAAAAGGCAGCGTTATTAAACCGTGGATAAGCCACGTTGCAGCAGTGGCTTCTGCCACGGAAAAAGGTAAAGATTCTAACCTTTCAATATGTAACATAGAAAAAGAAGCATCACGCATTGAAAGCAAGCGTTGTTTGTCAGTCAAATTAAAGGTGCAAATAAAGAAGAAACGTTCATGTACGTCCAGGGAACCTTAACATTTTTCAGAGTCTGAAGGGTCCATGCAAATTGCATGATTGGCCGTAATTGATTCTGACCATGGTATAATACTGATACTTCATCATGCACAATATCGACAACGGACGACACAATATTATCCAATGTGTAAATTCGAGAGGAAAGCACGTTAATACTATTATCAACAACTGCAAGCACTTTCTCAAGATTCGCCTGATCAATAGCCCTAAGGCGTGTAGCAGCCTCAATCTGTGATAGTTTCCAAATTTCATTGTAAACTGCATATATCCACCTTTTTGACCTGCCACTAGCCGGGCCTTTGATGAAATCATTTAAATCCACGTCTGCATTCAGTTTAGAAAGGTGGCTTTTAACTGCAGGTAAAGTTGAATGTTTCAGCCAATTGTGACATAATTTGCCTACAGAATAAGTTGTGACAGTGTGGACCAAGTCAAAACGGGGATCTGATCTAACAGTTTTAAAACCGTCAGCTAAACCCAAAAATCGTTTTTGACAGGAATCAGCACTACGGTGCCAAAGCAGCCAACCTTTTGGATTCATACTGGAAATGTTAAAGGAAGAATTAAGGAGTAGGGCCTGTAATTCTCTAATGGACAATTGAGTAAAATTACTCCAACCATCATAATCCTCCAACTCCGGGATAGTAGGGGTGTTTAATTTTTTAGAAGTAGCCAATTCAAAGCATGTGGTCTGGGAAATTGTTTCATTCAAAAACAACATATGATTCGGGATGAGACACGCACGGTGCAACGCCTCAGTGCCTTGTACCTGCCAGGCTCTTGAACCCCAAACTGATTTAAGGTCTATCGTTTCTTTCCATAACTCGTAGCCTCCAGTAACTAATTGATCAAGGAAGGCCTTCGAATACAACAATTTAGTAACGGTAAGTCTAACCTTGGACATTGGCTTTTTTAGAAATTTAAAATAAAAGCACTCGGGATTGGACTGGTTAAAGTCAGTGAAATAAGTATACTTTCTCAGAAATGTTTCAGAACTGCCTTGTGTAGGCGCTGGGCAATGTTCCCACTGTGTAAAATTAACAGGATCCCTTCGGGATGATGTTTTGTGTAAGAAGTGATTGCCATAATGTTGGTAACAAAATACATCACCATAATTAGCAGATTCTAAATATAAATCCTCAGCATCAAAGGCAGCATAGTATTGCAAATCAGAAAATAAACTTTCTACTGCATTAACATCCCAGTCATCAGAACGAATGTTTTGTTTTACCACATCCCCCATATTCACTCTAAGTACATTCGGAACATTAACGACTTCCGTTGGGCCATGAATTTGAAACCTAACCGCATCCCACACAATTCCATCAAGGACAGGCCATGCTGTGATGTTAACCAAAGTCAAGTCTCTTTTCACTCTGTGTGTAGAATGTGACGAGGAAAGTGGGGCCAAAGTTCCATTCAGATGTGTAATGCATGTTCTTTCCTCGACATAATGTCCATTAAGGAGTCGAAAAAAATAAAACACAAAACCAATTGACATAAAAAGGTAAACTGAAAAAAGGACCAGCCACATGTATGTCCAAGGGGGAATCAAAAAATGTTTTTTAAACAAGCTGGCATAAACTGCAATACGAGAGGGCTTCTTCGAGGCAAGGGAAACAGAGTCAAATGAAAATCTGGATTCCGTGGCTAAACGTGCTTGCAGGTCAGGCATGGACAAATCAGTGGGGTAGGTATAGTCTATCTCATCATTGTTAGTTCCGGGTAAAGTATTTAATAAAGGACTGGAAACAGCAGGTAATTCGATGGCCACTTCAGGTTCAATATTAGAATTAGTGGGCATAACTGAATTTCGCACAATGGAAGGACAGGAAACAGCCGGAGTCATGCTAAGAAGAATCGGCCACTCTGTGTATCTTGACATTGTCAATTGAAATAAACCTGTTTTCCTTACGACCAGGAAGTGGTGGTAAAATGACTGTTCTTGTGCCCTTCACTCCAAGGACTGGAACCGGAGCTCGATAGGAAGGACCAAATTCTTTCTTGTTATCGATCTTCTCTCGAATCAGTTCTCCAACTTGGGGTAGCCAGCCAACTACCGGGATCTGCAACGCATCATCCGACGTGGAGGGCAAATGTTCCTTTGCAAGACTGTCTCTGGTCTTTTGTAGATTCTGTAAAACATTGCAATGTTCATCTGCGTCAAAGGAAGTGGCGCGAACCACACAGTCTAGACCGTCAAGGTCAGGGACGTACATCTTGATGCCAAAGAGCATTTCGTATGGGGTCCGCCCACCCAGAGACCTTCTAGGGAGATTATTTTGAGCACGCTGCACGCCATAGAGGTGGGCCAGCCAGTTTCTGCCAGTGCCTATAACTCGAGCTGTCAAAGATTGCTTTAAATCACGGTTCATTCGCTCCACTACACTGTTACCCTCAGGTCTGTAGGGAGGCGAAAACTTGACTTGGACCCCCAACGAAGTCATGGCATCCTTATACGCCTTAGAGGCGAAAGCTGGACCCTGATCCGAATGGAAGGTACCACAGGCAAAAATCCCTATAAAGACACGCAAATCTCTAATGACAGTCCGTGAATCAGCGCTGCGATGGGGCCATACCCACACAAAGCGTGTGCATGAGTCAACTGCTACTAAGATGTACTTATAAGCAGTATCAGATGAAAAAGGACCGCAGTGATCCAAATACACACAACTAAGTGGTTTATTAGAAATGTACAACTGTGTCTGTGGCGGACGCGTAGCAGTTGAAGGTTTAATCTGCTGGCAAATGTCACAAAGAAGAACATAATCACGCGTCTGTTTGTACAGTCCCCGCCACCAGAAACGTTGTTGTAATTGAGATACAGTGGCCGAGACGCCCGCATGCGCAGACGCCACACCTTCATGTGCCGCTGCAATCAAGTCTGCCCTGCGATCCGAGTTGGGAATCAGCCGTTCCCCAACATCAGGAATTGTCACAAAAGGAACCTTTTCGGGACTTAAGTGGTATTTGTACTTTGAAGGGAATCTCGAAGGATGTTTACCTCCCTTCTCAGAGGCAGCAACTGCTGCCAAGATGTCGCTATCAATCTTGGTTTTGGACCTAGTAACTGCTGCAACTAAGTATGTAGATACTGCTGATTTCGCCGCTTCATCTGCAAGCGAGTTACCGACAGCGTGAACTCCCACGCGCTGATGGCCAAGAGTATGAATCACATAAACGAGTGGCAACTTAGCCTTAAGTTCCGCCACTCGAACCCAGATCATCTTATGTTTTATTGTGCTACCCTTGGAATCACGAAATTCATTCTGAATCCAAAAGAACAAGTTTTCATTGTAAGACTGGACACAGTAGTAAGAATCATTTACAATGAGAGTAGTAACACTTGGATCTGCGTACTCCAACGCTAGTAAAAGAGCACGAAGCTCTGCCAATTGTGCGGTGCAATCGCCCAGGGGCAAGGTGTGTACTTCACTGGAAATGAACTCATCGTTCAACATAGCACCGACCACAATGGCGCATGCGGAAACGTAGGCATGTTTAGAGCCATGCGCAACCTGCGCCGAGCCATCAGTGTAAATGATGCAATGGAAGTCCTCCAAAGGCCGCAAAGCTAGAGGAGTAGGATGAACGAACTCATACTGCAAGTATTCCTGCGACCGTAATGAGGCGTCAAAAATAAACGTGACATCCGTAGACGTCAAGGACGCAGCCCATTGAATCCACCGAGGGTGCAAAGCTTTTGAATTTGGTACACTGGCTTTCGTGACTGCCTCCAAATGAGGACAGGGTGTTACCACTAACATGCGTTTCCCCCGTGACAGAGCTCGTTCCTTAAGAATCGCCATCTGTACAGCAGTTAAAACCTTCTCCACAGTGGGAAACCGCAATTCAGCCGAAGTGTACAAGTGTGACTTGTAAGCAATAGGTACTGTGTCTCCTTCATTAAAAGTGAGGTACGTGAAACCCACCGTCCCAGGAATTATTCTTATCACCAGGTTGGTGTGGTTATCACGAGTCAGTAAGTATTTAGAAGCGAGCATATCAGCCTGCAAGGACTGCAAGATGGCCGAGTGCTCAGGCAGCCAGCATGATTTTGAGAAAGTTGGTTGTAGTAGTTCAAGAAGTCTTTATTCGATTGATTCATCATAAAAGACATAAATACAATTACACAAAAACATATAAAACCAGTATTAAATTATCAGCATCGAGTTGACTTCATACAGATCTATACAAAAATTTAAAATATTGTCATGTATACCATATTATCACAATACATATAAAAGATTTAAGCAGTCTCAACTGTATTGTGTTTAATAAACCTACATCTAATCACCCATGCCCACCCAAGAAACTTAGCAACCCCCACAACAATAAATGGATCCAGATTAGTTTTTAACAGTCTCAAGGCTTCAGCAGCTGATCTGGTACCTAGCAGTCTACATATTGGTATGAGCCACTTAGTTCTAGGTGCTGTGTATAGGGGGCATACATACAAAAGGTGAGAGAGACTTTCCCCTGTGCCCTGACAGTTAGCACAGTGCCCCAAACTGCCCGTTCCCCACTTTTTAGTGAAATCCCCCAGAGGGAGAGTACCACATCTAAATTGAAAAAAAAGTTTGCGGTCCAGTGGTTTGCTGATGATTTCCCAATACCTTTCTAACCTAGGAGAATCTTTATGAACCATAAATTGGCCAGAAAGACTGCTCGTACTCGTATTTAAGAAAATGTTGTGCGTCACCCATTCCCAATAGCATTTTTTTAGCTCATTTTTTGATGGGAATTTAGCTGTCTCGGGCGAAAACCACAACTCATTAAGGCCCAAAGCTAATAAGGTGGCCCTAAGATCTTTAAACCAACCAATTTTGGTGGCGCCAAGACTATTTTTTACCTCCAGGCATGCTTCCGCGTAGTGGTGTAAATCAGGCGTCGTCCACAGGCGTCGCCAAAATGATAAGGGCCGATATTTGGCATAGTCAACCACCGAGTGGCAGCCCAAATCAAATAATAAAGGGAGTAAGGGAGTTGACTGGGGCAGACCTGTTGCCATCCTTATAAACCTATTTTGGGCATGTTTCAGGGAATCCAGATTACTTCCACCCCAGAGCTCTGCTCCATATAACACCGCTGACTGAACCTTCCCTCCATAGATCTTCATCAGCGGTGACATGGGCTTCGTGAGTGACCCCTTGTGTTCCTTAATCAAGGCTCCGCCCAGCTGCTGATGTTTCAGGGTCATGAGCTCAATCTGATGTGTCCAACTAAGGGTGTCACTGAAAGTAACACCCAAATAGGTGAAGTACTTGGTCTGCTCCAGGGGGGTATCCCCCATAACAACCCTAGCGTTGACCTGCTTGTGCCCCCTCATCACCATAAATTTGGTTTTGGCTACGTTCACCTCGAGCTCATGTTCGCTGCAGAAACTCTCAAACCTCGACAGTGCATGCTGGAGGCCCTGTCGGGTTCGTGAAATCAGGAGAGTGTCGTCAGCGAACATGAGCAGGGGGATTTTCATGCCAGCCAAACTCGGAGCATCAGTGGGAAATCCGTCGAAGTACTTGGTAACTCTATTAATGTATAGAGAAAACAAGGTTGGTGCCAAAACGCATCCCTGTCTGACACCTTTCGACACAGGGAATTTCTTAGTCACCTCACCAGGTTTGCCCCATCTTACAAAGGCATAGGTCTCTGTGTGGAGATTAACTATAATGCGGACCAAGGAGGGAGGCATACCCATTTCTAGAAGACTATTCCAGAGCCCAACCCTCGGGACAAGGTCAAACGCAGACCGAAGGTCTACGAATGCCGCAAATAAGTTTCCTTTGCCCAGGGTGACCGTCTTCCAGTGTAAAAGCATAAAACGAAAAGCCTGGTCCAGGGTGCTTACGTGAGGTCTAAACCCTGCTTGGAGAGGAGTGAGTACATTAAATTCCTCAATCCATGCCTGGACCCTAGATAAGACAAGGCGAGAAACTATCTTCTGTACCGCATCAATAAGGCTGATCGGCCGGTAGTTGGAAGGAACCGACCGATCACCCTTCTTGAAGATGGGCAGGATCTCAGCACCAGCCCATGAATCAGGAACCTTTGCACCCCTAGCCAAAGAGTTTGCCAAATACAGAAGATAAGGAACCCATAGGTCCCGGTCCTCTTGGAAAATATCTGCTGGGATGCAGTCCGGGCCGGGCGCTTTGCCCCTAGGGATGGCATTCAAAACGTTTTCAACCTCTTTAGCAGAAAACACAAGGATGTCACTAGTCAGTGGCCAACCAATGGGAGCAACCCCCACCCTAACACACCTAAACTGTTCCTCAAAATAAGACACCCAAGCACAAGGGTCAACAGAAGCAGGACTAGGACGATCGTCCTGGCACTGTCCCCACTTGAGGAGGTGCCAAAATTGAGTGAGGTTCCTAGAGCCGCAGGCATCAACAAGGAGAGCCCAGCGCTCTTCATCCCATGCGGCTTTAGCCCTCCGTTTAGCTTGGTTATAAGCCTTCCTGCTGGATTTAATAAGGGCTGGATTCCTAGATTTTAATGCCCTAAACAGAGTTGAGTGGGAATTGGCACAATTTTCATTAAACCAGTTCACAGGCTTCCTCGTCTTACCTAAGCCCTTTTTAGCTACAATTTTAACGAATAGTTTCTTTAGGGATGCAAACAGGCTTGCATGGACGTCTAAAATGTTAGGATATGTCTGATTCGAATCAACACACTTCTCTAGTTCCCTTAGCGAACTTGAAACCAGTGTTCTTATTTTACTACGTGCACTCCCATCAACGGCAACCCTTGGCCAACGAACCCTCCTCATATCATTAGTTAATGCAACGGCCCCTTGGACGAGATTAGAGTGTCGCACAATAGGCCCAGCAAAACTAAAGTCCTTCAGTTCAGCGATGAGTGGTTCGTGATCACTTTCAGGACGTGGTCTAATTGCCATGTCCGTCACCAAGGGCCACAGGGACATATCAACTAAGATATAATCAATTCGACTACTATGCCTGCCGTTGAAAAATGTTGGGCTGCCCGATCTGTCCGATCTGGTGCGGCCGTTTAGAGCACGCAACCCCCAATTCAGACATAAACCTTTGACAAAGGTAGCACATTGGGACCACTTAGCAATAGGAGGAAGCTCAAGTTGGGGAATACCCCACATCAAATCTTCGTCCTCAGTTAACATCCCGTCCTCTCCACTTAAAGGTTCAAAGCAAATATTAAAATCACCCATTACAACCACCTGACCCACTGAATTTGTAGAGCCAAGGAATTCATCTAAACGTGTTAGGGTGGAAGATACACGACCACCCGCAGTTCCTCTGGCATAAACATTAAACAGCAAGACATCCAACCCACTATTAAATTTCAAATTAACTATAAGGATATCAGGACAGTCAATATAAATTTCCTTCACAGAAACCCCTGCAGCTTGGCGAACCCAAACGGTGAGGCCCCCCATTGCTCTACCTCTTTGGCCTCTAACTGCGGGTTTGTTAAAGCACAAAAATCCTTGAAAATAAACTGGATGGATAGACCATGTCTCCTGAAAAGACCAAATATCACCATTACTGATGAAGTCAGCCCAGTCAGGTATACATAAACAGGATTCTATACCCGCCACATTCCAACATCCCAAAGTAGTACCCTTAACACAAGCTTGAGCACACTGGACTGTTGTATCCTTGGGGAGTTGTTCATAGGGTTGCAGGGAAAATTCAACCAATGAAGAGACCTCATTGAACACCCCTTTCTCAACAGCAAAGGGTGGAGTACCCAGAGCTTCTACCCCCCCCCACACTCTGAGTTGGAGACAACACCCCCAGGTGGGGGTGCTGGTCAGTCATTGGTCGCCAGCCAGGATAATGGATCATAAAGGTTTCTCAGAGGGATCTTCCAAGACTCCTTAGGCTGAGTAGACATATTTGAAGAGGAATGTGTTGGGAAAAAACTTGGGTACTGATGAGTCTGAATAGGATCAAATGCTCTGGAAACAGGTGGATACTGAGGCCTATTGGGGAATAAAGAGTCGTGTAAGACTGGAGGTAGCACTGGAGGGCCCTTAAACTGGGTATTGATCTTAGCCCAACCCGGCGTCTGGTCAGGGCAATTGTAATTTGATTGAATATAAGATCGATACTGCACCTCCGGATTAAACTGAAAACCATGGAAATTAGGGGTGAAATTGGTCCATTTAAGGAGGTTATTGGTATTATTGCTATTAGTAACTGGTGGATGATCTAGAGGTTTAAGCAAAGTCTCAGGGTAGAAATAGGTGAGGTTCCTAGTTGAGATCCCACCCTCATTATTACCTACATACCAGTCTGAGAGATGGGATACGACTTTGTGGTCCCTAAAATTAATGATAACTATATCCCCCTCTATGTCCTTGGGGCGTACCCCTACCCACCGGCATCTTCTGACTGTAACAATGTCCCCATTTAGATGTGAAGGAAGGGGCCTATTTGTTTTCAGCCAGAAGATGACTTTATTTTTTAAACTAGCATAGTTTTCCCTGTCCCCTTCCGCAAGTGGAGGCACACCCGTCAAAACGATAACATAATTCGTAGAGTCCGGGGGCAGATCAACATTTTTCTTATGTGGGAGGGGTCTACTAGTTTTGCTAGTGGGAATGGCGGATTTAATCGCCCCAGTCCTTTGCTGAGATACACCCACCTTCTCAGGGGGTTTGTTATTAACACCCACCCTAGTGTGTGTTATAGCAGTACTAGCTACAGGGGGTTGTTTATCTGCTGAAACCAATGCTTTGTTATTTGCAGAAGCCTTCTCATTAGTAGAGGCATGTTTATTAGCTCTATTGGAAGAGGTAATCACGTTAGCAACAACATGCGGTATACCCTGAGTTAACTTGGTGGGTCCCTTTACCTTGTCTCCGCTAGGAGCGTGGGTGGGTTCTACTGTCTCCAGCAAACGATCCAGTTTGTCCCCCAGTATCCTAACACGCTCCAGCACAGGAAGCATATACGATTTAATAAGCTTCTCTATGTTGGCAAGAGACACCTCCTGAACCCCTTCACTACATATTTCAATGGACTCCAATCCCTGTGTATCTAAAGCCTTAGGCTCTATGATAGATGGAGGGGCCAATTCTACTGCCCGTTGTGGTGATAGTGGTGCTGGTGTGGGAGGTCGACCACTATATCCTTTTCTTTTTACTCCCCCCTTCCTCCTTCTTTTTCTAGGTGGTGATTGCGCAGCCCTTTTGGCCACAACAGGTTTGGCTCTACTGTTACATCCACTCTTGGGGGATATACCATCTCCTGGTGCCAAACCAAACTGTGGAGGGGAGGGCAGCGTGGAGCATAAATCCAAGTCAATAAGATTGGTAGAGGGGATGTTAGACTCAACAAAGCTAGAGTGATCGACCGGCGGGCAACCTAGCCGGTCGCCACTAGTTGCATTAACACAGAGTGGAGAGATAGTTGGAAATCTAAATATACTCGGGCTTTGATTGATGTCAGTGACATCAGCATCAATTAAACTCTGCCCATCCCCAACCATATCATGGGTGAAATTCGAGACAGTTAAAGACTGCATTGAATTTCTCTTCAAATGCTCAATTGAGCGACGACGCTCGGCTCTTCGTTCGGCTAGGAGTAAGTCCATATCAAGTTCCTTTGTAGATTTTTTAAAAAATTTATCAAGTGGACCGAGAACCGATGTCCCTACACCAGGGGGGGCAGACTGACTCATAACAGAACCCTTCAATAGTTATTTAAAGACACAATACGATAGGCTGGCAATAAATACAGTACAAAGTGTCAATAACCTGGCCCAGCCCGGCCTCCTACGGCCCCGGACGGCCACAGACGGTCCCGCCCTTGTCCCGGGCTTCTCCCGGCGCTCCCGCGCGCTCCCGCGCCGCGGGTTTGACCACACCTCTTAATAATGTCCACGGGTTACAAAGGGGGCGGTGCCGGCAGGGAGAGGAGCCCAGCTGGAAACGGGCGCGCGGGGACTCCTGGTCCGTGGAGTCCACCCGCAGTTTCCTCGCAGCCCTGCCGGTCACCAGCTGGAAGCCCTTGCAAAAATACAAACAGCCGCTGACACCGCGAAGCGGGACCCGCGCAGCGGCTCCGGCGAGCAGCAGCGGTTCAGCAGGCTGACTCAGAGGAGGTCCGTGGTGAGTGGCGTGGCTCGGTCAGAAACACAAATCCGCCGAGGGAAGGGCAGAGAGCCACTAAATAGTTGCAGTAGATGGGGGCGGGGCCGGCAGGGAGAGGAGCCCAGCTGGAAACGGGCGCGCGGGGACTCCTGGTCCGTGGAGTCCACCCGCAGTTTCCTCGCAGCCCTGCCGGTCACCAGCTGGAAGCCCTTGCAAAAATACAAACAGCCGCTGACACCGCGAAGCGGGACCCGCGCAGCGGGTCCGGCGAGCAGCAGCGGTTCAGCAGGCTGACTCAGAGGAGGTCCGTGGTGAGTGGCGTGGCTCGGTCAGAAACACAAATCAGAAAGTTGGTTGTATCAATGCATACAACGGCTTGATACGCTGGGCATAATCCGGAATGTATTTCCTTCCGAAATTTAAAAAGCCCAGTAAAGACTGTAATTTTTTCAGTGTTGTAGGAGCGCGCAACTGTGCGCATTTCTCCAAGAAGTGAGGAGCCAAACCTCTACCTTCATTGTTTAGCTCATAGCCGAGGAACAACACTGTGTGTTCTGCAATGTGCGATTTTGCAAAATTAAATTTGTAACCCATATCTGCAAAGTTACAAATAATCGAATTCACTCGACACAGATGCATCCAAATTTCGTCGTCTGTGAGATAAATGTCATCCACATACGAACAAGCATCCGGGTCGATTCTCTCCAATAGAGTGACTATTCGGGAGGTGAAAACACCAGGACTATTCTTGTAGCCCATCGGAAGACGCCGGAAGTGTTTTTGCACACCAGCGCTCGTAAAACTTGTCCATTGGGAGCTGAAGCTGTCCAATCTGTGGGCATAGAAACCGTTGGAAATGTCAAGCATTGTTTTGAAACGCTTACGCACTAGACTATCCACTAGGGCAGAGCCGTGAGTATTCTGTACTGCACAGTTACGGCAATGCGAGTTTAAATGCCGGTAATCCAATACCAAACGATATGATCCGTCAGGCTTGGTCACAGTAAAAAGAGGATTATTCATCGGTGACACACATGTTTCAATAACTCCCTGATATTCCAATTGTTCAAGGATCTCTGCGACGGAAGCTTTTGCCTCACGCCGAATGGGATATTGAGGTTGAGGCTGCGGCTGAGACCGCAACGGTATTTCGTGGCAGGGTGACAATTTATCCCAACCACATTGGTTGCGGTACAGAGCGGGCGCAAGAGCCCGAGCCCACTCTTCTGCAAAATGCTGCGCATGCTCTGTCGAGACAGTTTTCACGAAACTGGGGAGGATTACCTCCTCCCCTCGCGGCGCCGCGAGCACAAAAGGTGGGGGCCAGTCAGCCTCCGAAAGCAAAATATCATAAGTAGAAGAAAGATTCTCCCAAAATACCCCTTTTATGGTACGCTGTATGTCACCTTCAATCAACAGGACAATTTCATAAAGTCTTTCAGGGGGAGCAAGTCTTGTATCGGCTATTTCTATTACAACGTAGACATCAGTCGCTGTCACCCTCAGTAGTGGACGCAGCGCCTCTCTGACAATGGTAATCTCCGCCGCGCTGTCCAGCAAGGTCAGAGCCCACGTCAGATTCCGAAGCCGCGTTCTCACTATCTGTGGCATACCTATGCGCTGTTAAGGCTGCGACTTTCTTTTTTGCAAACTGCGGTTTTTTCGGCGTAGAATCCTCCTGCTTCGCTGCGCCGTCCGTCTGGCGGGGCTGGCCACGTCCTTGTTGGCCACCACGTCCCCGTCCGCCTCCTCCTCCACCGGTCTTCGGGGCCGATGTGTCCTGAAAGGAACGAGGAGAGCGTTGATCAGAAACCTGAAATCGATCAGGTGATTTAATCATCGCGCGATCGCGCAAATCATAAACTTTCTCCGTCGGCGCAGGAGCTTGTTTTGCAGGAACTGAATCCTGAGTCTGCTTATTTTGATTCCCCTGTGTCTGTTTTCTAAGCCAATTTTGTTTTTTGGACTTGGGCTGGACATCTGACACACCAGATTGTCCTTGTGGTTGTTTTTTCTCCTTGACAGAAAAATATTTCAGACCTCTACTTGTGCGGCCAATTGTTTTATATGCGGCCACAACTATCTTTGCTAACTGTCGGGGTTTTTCGGCATCGGGCAGAGCAGCCAAAGCATTCGACACCTGAAAGTTCACTGCATCTCCTTTGATATTGGAGAGTATGAGATCGCTTACAATCTCAAAAGAACCACACAGGCGCATACCCAATTCAACCGCTGCCTCCGGTCCGTGATCATCCTGAACACGCTTAACGATCTCAGGCAGTGCGTTCATAGACGGGGTGCCGAAACACCTCGTATAAACGGCCGCAAAAGTTTTACCCCAGCTTTCACAGTCAACTAGCTCAGGAGTTAAATCCTTCGGTAAAGTTATCGTCAACATTCTATGTTTATCAGCAGGAGTAGAATTCGGAAACACAGCCTCCAGTTGGTCAAACTTCTCGGCTAGCCAGAAAGGGAAGTCATCGTTATCAACTGGACGTTGACCAAAAACCGAATTTACCATCACCGGATTAAGCCGTAAACCGCCTCGATCCGTTGGAACGGCCGCACCCCCCTGGGGACCTCCCGGGAGATGTCGACCTATGTATTGCACTAAAGCACGAATCACGGCAATTGAGACAACATGTAGCCTGCGAATTTCTGCAAGGGTACAAGCGCCGTGATTCGGGTGCGGGGTAAAGCCACCCAATGCAGGCCAATTCGTGCCTGGAATGGCTAAAGGGCCTAACCTCGCAGCTGATAAAGAGTGGGGGAGGGCGCCATCAAACCAAACGCGATGCTGCCAATGACCAATAGGTATTTCCAGTGCCCTGTACGGTGTATACTCAGCCGGTACAGGGGAGGGTGTGTAGGTATGGAACACACCAGAATTTGCATCCACAGCCGGAAACGTAACCCAAGAGTAAAACAATTCAAATGGGAACGCCGGATCTGCACACACCACTAAAATCACAGCCATGCCCTCCAACGGGACCTGGTATGTCTGTAGATGGGTGCGCACCGCAATGCGACTATGCTGCGCAATGGCCACAGCCGCAGCCATGATTCCACTGGAACTACAGAAAAACAAAGCAAACTTTGTAGCACAACTGGGTAGTAATTCAAAGAAACCGTTTTAGATAGATTCAAGCTTGAAAAGACCTATTCCATAAAATAGGTAGGTTTTACCGACACCACGTTTTCCGGAAACGGTAGTGAAGGGGTCAAGGTTTGAACGATATACTACTCGAGTGTCATGATATAAGACCACCGAAAACGTTGGGCGCCATGTCGCAGGGTTTCTGTTCTCACACAGAACTGTGCACAGAGGATTGGAACCTCGGCGAATTAGGGTGACCCAAAACTCACCTTAGTACCTAACATACCCCTTACCGAGCTAGCTACAGTGTCTCATTGGTCATATCAAACTCCCAATGTTTAGACAAACCAGAACATGAACTTACAGTACCTCAGGATACGTGGAACTCATGTACACTCTTTCGTTACTATCATTACAAACCAGAACATGGAGTAAAGAAGAACACATGTGCATTTGAAATGTTTATTTACTAATGCAGTCTTCTCAGGCGCAGTATCTTAGATAATACAAGCAAACATATTATCAGTAGCAAAATTACCAGCATAGTTACTAATCCATAAAAAGCGAATGGTGACAGCATGTTATCATGCTGTAAATGAATAAGAGTTAACAACACTTATATCTCACCCTCCCTAACACACATATTATATTATTTGCTAAGAAGGTCTCTTTGGGTTGGATTAGGGCGGGCCCATACCTTAGTTTCCTAGCATGAAGGAATCACATCAGCATACACCAGCTCTCTCTGCCTGTGAACCGCATCAAGTGTGTTTTATGTGTCTTGAGCAAAGCAATATAAAAACCCGCCTCAAGCCCAGAGTTGGCAGAAACCGCACTTATGTTATGACTATGAAGTCGTGGAGATCAGACCTCATAACAATTCTGTATCGTGTTGTTCTTGAAGCTTCAGCACTCTCTGTACAGACACAGTTTATCAAGTAAAGCTGATAGAGGAGCAATAACATATTATTCTCATGTAAACCACAATGAACTACTAGGTTGAAAGCTAAATCAACAATTAAGTGTCGTGTGCAGAAGTTGCAAAAAAGGAAAAATGGCGTTTAAACCTCTAATGAGCCTATGCTAACTTAACACGGTATAAAGATATCCAGGAGCTACATGACAACACACAAGTGAGGTATCATTTTTCTAGGGAGACCAAGGGGAATGCTGGGTAGCAGGAAATTTGTGCCTGCATGGTGATTCTACAACTTAGTCAAACACACTAACCCTAGTTATTGACTAGGGATGAGAACTAGAGGCACAGGGCCTAGGGACTAGCCAGCCTCCAAAGCGAAATGTAAACACAAATGGGGCTGTCCCTAGTTGAGATTTCTACAGGATTTTTAGAGATGCGTGTTAAGTGGGGACATCGCACAAAAAGTGAAGGACTGGCCTCACACACCACCTGGTGTCAGGCTTCATCATAGGACGTCCTCGCTTTCTAAAAACTTTGTTTGATAGAGGGCGGGCATACCCATGGAGACAGGGATGCACTTCTAAACTAAGTTGGAGCCCGTGAGTAGTGAGAAATTATATAAAAACCATTACAGTTGTCAAAAAGACTAATTTAATTAAATGGGCAACATGTGGAATTAAAATAAGTGAGCGGTGATTTGGGAACTAATCATCCCCTCACCGTGCTAGATGTGGTCAACATGTTTCTGCTAAGGGTCCCCGGAGGGTACATAGCATTCGTCAGGACCAAGTATTTTAAGGGCTCCGTCTTTATATAGAAAATGTTTAAATAAAGATCAACCAGTAAAGGGAAGGGGGGCTTGTAGATCCTACAACTTACCCACACAGAAATGTGAGGAAAATGTGACTTTGTAAGTAAATTTGAGGTTTGCTGGGATTCTGGGTAAGAAAATGCTGTGGTATCCATGCAAGCCACATCGCCTACCAAGAGTCAGTACACGCACACCACTACTCACACACACCACCAGCCAAACGCCATCCATGCACACTGCCAGCCAAGCGCCATCCACATACACCGCCAGCCAAATGCTATCAATGCACATAGTCAGGCAAACAATGTCCACGCACACTGCGAGACAAGCGCCATCCCCACACACCGCCAGCCAAGCTCCCGCTTTTGTTACTGGGGCCCGAAATTGCAGCACTGCACTGCTGCAAAACCGGCCCCCAGTGACAAAACCACACCCCACAGCCAGAAAAACGGACCCCACCCCTCCGGCTCACCTGGGAAATACCCGGTGCCCACTACTGCCAGACCAGCCCTGCAGCCAAGCACAATCCATGCACACAGCCAGCAGTATCGGCCGCTGCAGGTAAGAGCGGTGGGATGGTTGGGGGGGATTTTGAGAGAAGACCAAGAGGGAAAATTAAGTATTTATTTAATTTTCCCTCGTGGTTGTCTCTTGAAATCTCTCCCCACACGGCCCCACCGCGCTTATCTGCAGCAGCCGCGGCTGACAGCCAGCCAAGCACCAGTCCACGTACACCGTCTGCCAAGCGCCACTCCACGCACACCACCAGAAACCTCGGCAGGGCCTCTCGAGGGTTATCGAGGGAGACAATAACGTTGTCTACATATAGTGTGATGACATGTTCCTCTCCTCCAAAGCATTTCCCTGTGACCTTCAGATTATCCCTAACTCCCTGCGCAAATGGATCCATGTATAGAGCGAATAACATGGGGGACAGAGGGTATCCCTGCAGTGTACCTCGTCTAATTGCGAAGCCATTCGAGCTCCTGAATTTGACCCTGACCAAAGCTCTCGGTACCCTATATCCACCCATCACCCACACAGAGAACCATTCCCCTAGACTGAATCTCTTCAGTACCGCCTCAAGATAGAGCCAATGTATTGGTTGAAGGCCTTCTCTGCGTCAATGGAGAAGAGCATAGTCTCTCGTCGAGAGCGAGTCGCTTTATCGATTAAGTGAAGAATCCGCTTGGTGTTGTCCGAGCAATGTCTATTGGGAATGAAGCCTGACTGATCAGGGTCAATCAGTCCTGGCATGAGGGGAGCATGACGGGTCGCTAGGATCCCTGTAAACAATTTGGCGTCAACATTGAGGAGCGATATACGTCGGTATGACCCACATAGTGTCTTATCCTTGCCGGTTTTGCAATGACCACTATCAACGCTTCCGTCATTGAAGGGGGAAGTGTCACTGCGCTTGTGATCGTGTTAACAACCCTGATGCGAAGAGGAGCTAAAGAATTACAAAAAACATTATAGACACTAGCCGGGAAACCGTCTGGACCTGGAGATTTATGTGGCTTAAGCCTGGACATCGCAGCTATTACTTCTTCAATTCTGATTGGGGTATCTAAGCTTACAGCCTGGTCCGCTGTTAAGCAAGACACCTTAGCTTCCTGTAAGTACTCAGGATATTCTGGGAGGGCAGATCCCGCATAAAAATCCTTATAAAAAAATCTTAATCTAGCTGATATTGCCTCATCACCTGTGAGCACCAACCCTTTTTCTGACATCTAGGCCTCAACCGAATTAGCTTGTCTCTGCCCTTTGAGTTTATTCGCAGGTGTGTGCGTTTATTTCACCTAACTTTATTGTCTGCCGTCGAGATGGCGATAAACCCTCCCCTGAAGACCGCCTTCATAGAGTCCCAAAGCATTGTGATCGGTGTTTCAGGGGTGTCGTTCACCTGGAGATAATCCCTAATTGCCCTTTCTATTTGTTTAACTGTCTCTGGTCTATAGAGTAAAGTTTCACGTAGACACCACAGGCGGAAGTCCGAGCCATGTGACAGGAGAGTAAGGTCCAGCAGGACCGTTGAGTGATCAGACAGGGAGTGTGGCTCTATCTCCATCAAGCGTATTGCCTCATGAACCCCCCTGGAACCCAAGAAGAAGTCCAGTCACATAGGATTTATGTGCGTGGGAGTAGAAGGTGTAGTCCCTAGAGTCTGGGTGTGTCCATAGATCCTCTAACTCCATTTCCTGTGGCCATAGGGTCCCCCCAGGGCTAACCGCCCCCGTCACCAACAGTCTCTGAGTCAATCTGTCTAGTTAGTTATGAAATACCATGATCAGTTCTCATACGAGCACTACCCATCTGTCCTGTGTAATCATGATATATGAAACCGCTCCATGCAAAACTGTTCCTGACCCTCATTAGGAGCATATATGGACCCTAGAACTATGGAGTGAGAGCATAGATGATTGCGGTACCCCAGAAGACGACCCTTGATCTATACTTTCATCCCAACCTTCCCACGAAAGGAACGGGAGAAAAGCAAAGCTACCCCTGACGATTTGTATGGTAATGAGGAGAAGTACTGCTGTGGGAAGGTTCGGGAGTTAAACCTACTCCAGTCCTTACTTGATAGATACGTCTCCTGGAGGAGACATGCATCCATCCACAAGGATAGCCCTCCTCTTAACTAGGCTGTTTAGGCCCTTGACATTGAGAGTCAGCACCCTCAACCCGTTCATGGTGGATGTCATAAGTGTCTCCAATGTAGCTGCTGAAACATTCTCGGAAGCCCCATCTCAAGCCCAACCGCCCTAACGCCATTGGATTCCCTCGTCCTCATGTGTGGAAAAATGCATGCACGTTGTCTATATATTGGGCACCCATTAACAAATCCCCAAACAATAACAATAAACAACCATAGAACCTGGATCGAGGAGGAAAACACAAAGTCTGCCCCTCTACCAGTAGTGAAATCTTTGTGTGAGATAGTGGCAGGATTCTGCGCCCCTTTTCCGTCTCTCCGGACCCCGTAGCCAGCCCCATCACCAGTCATAGCTACTCAGGCAGGCTTGTTAGTGGCAGCATCCTCCGCTAATTTGTCCAGCAAGGCCCTCCTTTCAGACACCATTGTTGCAGGGTCTGGACCGGCCGCCCTGCGGTTGGGGGAGACCCGTCGCCACCTCCATCAGTCTTCTGCACCATTTGTTCTGAGCTGCATTTGCGGCTGGGTCTCCTGCTGGAGCTCCATCTGGAGGAGTTCACAGGCCGCCGTCAGAGAGCGGAGTTGGTGAAGCTGGCCCTCCCAACAAAAGATCAGTCTGAATGGAGTAAGCAATTTTCTTGTCACCCAGGGCGTAACTCTCGTCTTTTCTAGAGAGTGGAGGCTGCCAAATCTTGATAGATGTGGAGGGCCTGCCTCGGAACATGACCGATTGCATCCCTCGGGCCATTTTCAGAATCCGTTCCTTCAAGGAGAAACCATGGACACAGGTCAGAATGTCTAGTGATTGAGGCGCCCCAGTACCCCAGCAACCCACCCTGTGGGTTCTATCCAAAGGTTCTCTGATGCCGGGGTTTCTCCTAGGATCTGGGCAAACAAGTCTGCCACATAAGACTCTATGTCTTCTCCTTCTGCCTCCGGAGGGCCCCCTCTGATTCAGATGTCATTTCGTCTGGAGCGATTTTCTAAATCCTCTGCATGTGCCTGTAGGTCCAGTTGTTGCTCCGATAGCGGATACCCTCCTGCTGAAATTGTTCACATTCCTCATTTCTCAAGGTTTCACGTCCCTCAAGTGCATCCATCCGGTCACCAATGTGCGTCTTCTCTTTCTGCTTGAAAGGTTTCTTTTTACTGCTAGTAGGTGATCTCTCAGCCCCGAGAAGAGGGCCTCCATGTATGTACGTGTGACCAGGGATTGTGGCTTCTCCACTGCCGGTGAAGTCACCCTACCCGTTCCCCCCGTTGATCTCCATCCTGGCAGCCTGTTGACTTCATAAGTAATTCCTTGATTGAGCCCCCTGTAGTCGCCCTCACGGCAGCCATCTGCTTCTTCTCACTTAGCCCTCCGAGAGGGAGGGGGGATCAATTCGGTCTCGGGCCTGCTTTCACTCTTTTATGTCCCATACCTGTCAGACAGGCCCCTCGCAGGGGCCATTCTGAATCAAGACCGACTCTGAATATGCTTCAAATATAGATAGATGCTGCCTCCTTCACTGACCCATCCTGGGATCCTCACTCACCGGAGCACAGAGTTGAGGGTGTCCATTTCACTTCAGCCTGGGACCGGCTCACCACCCAGCCAGCCCTTTCTGTCTCACTCCTACGCCATGCGGGATGTGTCGAGTAGCTCCGCCTGGGGCCCAGTAGTGCACACTCTCCCGAGCCTCGCCTAGTGTTCCCACTGATGCTGGTGTCCATTTTTGTTCTGGGCGGAGATTTTCGCTTCCCAGGCCTGCAGTACCCGGACGGGTCACCTCACCCGGGGCTCCGGGCACCATCTTCCTAGGTCTCCGCTCTATCTCCTAAGGCCGGGTCAAGGCCCCTCCTCTGCCTTGGTCTGTCTTGGCCTGCTCCGGCGTCTAGCAGCCCATCCAGGCCCCAGAATACCACCAGGGCCTACAGTCATGCAACTGCGCCACTAGAGCTCTCCTCTGGGGTCTGCACCGTTGCTGACAGTCCCCACCTCCCGGCAGATCAACAGCAGGCATTGTCTGCCCCGCGCAGTAACCCCTCTCGCTTACTGCACAAGCACTACTGGGGGAGGACGCTTGGATCCAGCGTTGGACTCCCGCCTTGTGGAATCCAGGTGTTTCAGCGCTCGGGCTCTTGCCCCCGCTCCGGGGCACTTCTCCTTCGGGGCACGTCTACCGGACTCTCCGGGTCCGTCGGGTCATCAGGGCCGATCGGGGTAGATCCAGTGCTCGCCCCACTCGGTGGTTCACTTACCGTCGCCTCTCCGAGCCATGGGAGCAGACTTCTGTTTCGAATGCCATGCAGCAGGTCTCCTCTGTCGGCCCACGGTGCGACGCACTCCGGCCGCAGCTCAAAGCTATGCCAGACTGGCCCGGAAAGGTTCCATGCGGTTGCCGCAGGCTCAAGCTCACTACGCCTGTACGTAAACTCTGGGTGCAATGTCAGGGTAGTCTTCTCACCAACGTGGGCACCGGTCGATCCCCTTGCCCTGCCAGTAACGAACAGCACCCTGTCAATCCTCAATTGGGGGTGGCAGGGAGGCCTGGGCATGCCAGGGCCGGAGAGGCGAATACACATGTCTTACTCCGGTGCCATCTTGGGCACGCCCCCATAATGCTAGCTTTGGAGATGTTTGATACCACCCTGTTCGAGAAACAATTGAAACTGTTGACCGACAAATTGTAGCCCAGAGACAGAAACCAGAAAAGATGGAAACCCTTCCCTTAAAAATACATCTTTAAAGAAGTCAAAAACATTCTTCTATGTGGGATCCTCCATAAAATGAACTTCTGACCATTTTGAATAATAGTCTATCAAGACAAGAGCAAATCTGGAGGAAAATGCCTACTTTGTCCCATGGCTTGGAAGGTGTTAGAACTGGGATCACTAGTTGGCAGAGGTAGGTACCTTTGACCAAATAGGAACCCTTGCTTCTAGTCAGGGTTAGGGGCTACACTTCTAAAATAACCCCTGCTCACCCCCTTGGTAGCTTGTCACGAGCAGACAGGCTTATCCCAGAGGCAGTGTGTAAAGCATTTGTGAACACATACAGTAATACAGTGAAAACAGTACAAATGGACACCACACCAGTTTAGAAAAATAAGTAATCTTTACTACATTTAACAGAAGACCAAACGACAAAAATCCAAAATACTGTAATCAAAAATAGACTTTAAAATGGTAGAAAATAGTGTAGTTCAATGTAGATGGTAAATGCGACACTTTACTCTCAAAGTACCTTCAATGTGTCACACAAAACAAGCAAAAGGGTCGCAGAGAAGTTGATACGCCGTTCTTTACACTCGGGAGTGGATGCGTCGGTTCCTTACTGCTGCACAGGGGAGTTGAGGCTCGCTTTCTTACTGTGTGAGGAGCGGATGTGTCGTTTCTTACTGCGGCCCGGTGACGATGCGACAAGATGGCGCCTCGATGCAATGTGACGATCCGGTGCAAGTCAACAAAATGGCGCCTTAATGCGATGTGACGATCCGGTGCAATGCGACAAAATTGTGTCTTGATGCGATGCGACAGCGTTGGATGCAAACTTCTGAGCCACGACAGGCCCTGTGACACACTTCTCCGGTGATGCGACGGCGACCTCTGCGCCGGCGACACGCTTCTCCGGTGATGCAAGATGCTTCGTCGGTGATGCGATGGCGAACAGCTGCCGCACACTTCTTCGGTGATGCAGCGGCAACTGCTACGGCGGTGGCGACAGGCTTCTTATCGTTGCGTCGCGCTTCCAGCTCCCAGCAACACGCAGTCTTCTCAGAGGGCCCTAACAACAGTAGGCACCTCTCTGCAAGTAGAATTCCCAGCAAGGAAATTCAGGGGGGAGCTGGTGGTGAAGTCTTGTATCCCAGTGACTTCATGCAGGAGGCAAGCACAAATCAAGCCATTGGAGATTCTTCTTAAAGATTGCAAAAGTACACACAAAGTTCCTTTTCTCCTTTCCTTGGCAATAAAGTAACCACTGCAGGCCAACCCCAACAGCACAGCTATGGGGCAGTTTCCTCCTTTAGCTTCCTTGGTTCTTCTCCTTGGCAAAGGCTCGTCTTGATTCCCAGAAGTGATCTAAAGAGAGACTTTTGATCTGGGCCCCCCTTTTATACACAAAAATCCTTTGTCTCTGAAGAGAGTGTCTGCACCTAGTCCAAACCAGTCTGGGTGCATTCTGCCAGTGCAAAACTTCTTCTTTTGTCAGTGTGGGCCAGGGTCATCAGACGCACCAGAGGAGGTGGAGCCAGCATTGTGGAAGGCAGGCACAGCCCTATTCAGGTCCAGGTGCTACTCCTCCCACCATTCCCAAAGCAGATAGGTCTATTTAGCCTAGTGCTGATTCACCCTGCCTCCTGGAGCCACCCCAGCCCCTGTCACTCACAAACCAGACATGCAATACACAACCTAGCAGAGGCAGGTTGATGGTTAGGCAAGAAAAAGTGGTATTTTCAAACACAGAATATTAAAACCAACTTCACTAAAATATGCATTTTATCATTCTGAGTTCAGGCATACTAAATTCGATTTTCTACCATGTTCCCTGGGCCAGTTAGGATTATAAGATGTTATAATCAAACTGCCCATGTAGCCTGGCAATAGAGAACAACGAAATTGGCTGTAATTCACCATCAGGACACGCCACACACATCAGGGCATGTCCTACCTTTTACATACAATGCACCCTGCCCATGGGGGTACCTTGGGCCTCCCTTAGGGGTGACTAACATGTAGAAAAGAGACGGTTTAGGGACTGGCAAGTGGGTGCACTTGCCAAGTTGACATGGCAGCCCCAGGCTGCACACAGGCTCTGCAATGCAATTACCCTTCACCTGTATTCTTTCCTACATTACACATGTTAACGATTTACAGGACTGACCGCTTACCTAGATACGACACTGCATTCAGAACACAGGTTTTCCCTGGTTTGAGATCTCATGTATTATGCATGAGGATTCTTGGAAACACAGCAGGAAGACCATCTCCTGTATAATGTCTATGTATAAAGTTCATGCCCAATGTCCTTAGTCCGACACAGTAATACAGCGAGGTAGGACCCCTGGGGAGTCCTATGGGTATATATACATCACATCTTGCTAAGATAGAGCAGAGGAGACCAAAACTTCCAGGCAGACACACTGACCAGAGACGCTGAGGTTCCTGCATGTAGACACTCCAGCTCGCCGTGGTCTTAAACATCCTGTGCAGGGTGTCCAACTCGAGACCAGGACGGGGTCCCACAGTCTCTCACTTCAGGTAATGGGGTTGACATTATCCTAGAGGGGTTCTTGGCTTAAACACTGAAACACGTGCTAGGTACATTTAGGTACATCTAGTTAGGGAGGCATCGTAGGAGTACGCATCTTTTTATCATGTGTTTTATATACTCTAGGGGGTGTCACTCCTTATGAGGTCCTATTTGGGAAGAGAATGTGGGTACCTGATCTTGATTGTGAAGGCACGGTGGCAGATGAAAAACCTTTTGACATCCATAAACGTTTGGCTGTTTTACAGGATCTAAATTAATACAGGGCACTACAAAGCAATGTCAGATGAAAAGGACCACCACTGGGGAAGTCAAGTCTGTCACAGTAAGACCTGTCTGGATCCCTAAAGTCGGGGACCTGATCAGAGAAAAAATAGCAGACAAAAAGAATTTGGGCCATCATACAGAAAGCCTGTACCTGTCCTGGCAGTTGAAGGAACAAGAACAGTACTTCTGCCGCCTCTTGCCAGTAAAAAGGAGAAAAGATTTGTCTCAATAGACCTAATAAAACCACACTTTGTGGCCGATACTGAGTAGTAGGCTTCATGGACTCTGGAGGTTCAGACAACCTCTCACAACTATACAAAAAGTTCAAACAGAAAGACTCATCACGTTTGAAGAGTCACCTGCACGGAATGATGGACTATGCAACAATGCCATGGAACTTCTTCCTCTTCAATCTGAAGTTCAAAATCAGAACTTAAATGAAAGAAATTTCATTTCGACAAAACATGGATATCTACGTCAACATGCCCCAACAAGAGCAAGCTACAGTTTCCACAAGACCTGTGGAAATACCGAAAATTTATTGAAAATTGATCTAACTGCATCTGGCTATTTCATTGGCTTTGATTCTTTTTCATTGGATCCAAGCGAACCTAACCAGCGAATTAAAGATTTTCTGAACTTTCCTAAAAAGACTTACCTGGTATCACCTTGGGTGAAACTCTGGGTAACTACCCGGATACTTTTCTTTCTTTTCTGGATAGGCCTATTACCTGTCTTTAGTATGCTTATAATTGGAACTTAACTTCGAGAAAGCTCTGCAGCACAAAAAGTGAATGTGACTCTAAAACCGCATCTATCATCACATCGTGAAAAAAGAGAACAGTGAACATTACAGCAGTTCCTATATCTGACAGTACAGTGTGGGACAAGGTTGATTACAATATATTTGGCCCGACTGAACTGTTAAAAATATCACTTTTTTTTAAAATTTAAATAAGTGATATCATTACCTCGAGTATATTTTCCGATGATTGGGATTATGAAACTGTAAATAATATGTTGTCTGATTTTGAAAAATCGGCTGCTTTTTCTAATAATTAAATGTTGGAAGACACATCAGACTTTGAAATAATAGATTGCTATCAACATTATGGTCATCATTTTCTGCATAAATCTGCTATATGTTTTCACATACCACCAATGGGAACATTGCCAGACACCGCCGAAAAGCAGTTCAACAACATTTGCACAGAAATTTCCATATTTTTCAGGGTTTAACATGTCAGACCCAGACTCATATTATTATAAGGTTGCAACAACACCAGCACAGAAAAATATGTTGACAAACACCATACAGATTTATTCTGCTTCCTTTATTGCCCAGTTGTCTGAACAAGGTTTCAATTTATGGAAAGACACCATAGATTTAAAATCTGTCTGGAGTACTAGAGACTGGCATGGTGCCTCAAACATCCTGTTTTGGACTAGCCAAGAACAAAGATTTGAATACACCTCGGATACCCACACCATCACACACTGAGGGTGATATAACATCACAAGAAGGGATTACTCTAGATGAGATCAGGCAATACAATAGATCAGAACCCGATTGGGAGGGATGGTTGATTTGGCCCACAGACACTAATAGATGTCAGGAAAGATGAATGGGTAAAACCAAAGGGTTTAATATCAACAGGCCAGATCCACGTTACATACAGAAAGAACACCCAGGGGTAGTGAAATCATACAGTGTTGGGAAGTTAGGCCTCGATTGGCTAAAAACCTCAACCCTTACACATATGAAACAACACTTGTCCTTACTTACAGAGGATGTGGACACACAGGATTTTTTATTAGGTCCTAGAAAGCCACGTCATAGACGTTTCTATTAAGCTGTCTATAATGGGATTTGGAAAATATATCACAAGAGCCCGCTGAAAGATTAAGAGAAATAGATCATATGAATATAGAGAAAGCTCTACCAGTAGTCGACAATGGGTTAACTAGACTAACCTCCAGGATATATTCACTGTGACAACATTGGGCCATATTATCGAGAACGGCGATAAGATTATTGCCGCTTTAGCGGAAGGAAACTGCTGCTAAAGCGGAGATAAGGGGCTTGATAATATGCCCTTGTGAATTCCCATAGAAGTCCAGGATCTGGTGTGAATGACATCAAACCTGGGCTTCTATGGGAATTGACAAGGCCATATTATTAAGCCCCTTATCGCCGCTTTAGCAGCAGTTTCCGCGATAATGTTATCTGCGTTCTTGATAATATGGCCCATTGTATCTCCTGCTATTGATGAACTAGAACAGGATCTATCCATATTACAACATGGGCAATCACAATTACATTCTATTATTTTATTAAGCTGATGCAGCAATCTTTGTGCGCAGGCTATGTGCCTTGGCGTTTCATAAACAGCATGTCTCTGTTTTCTTCATACAATCTAACAGAAAAACTGCTAGAAATGGCACAGAGGGGAGCAAAATATACAATGCTGTGTATTGAAAAACTGGACAGATTAGCATTTACAGTGGCAGAGTCACAATCCACAGAATGGTTAATCCATGGCCACATAACTCCTCCGGTCACTACTTTTCAGTTCCAGTATTTCCTTGAACAAATACAGGCAGGCAGATATGAAGAAATGGGTAGGGAATTCATCAAGGAATATTGGGGATTACCATACAGATTTCGATGCCGGAGTGGGAAAAAGAAGTGTTTCTAAGCAGTACAAACTGCGAGAATACTTTAAGTGGATCACTCATATGCCAGGATATAATGCTTCATGGGGCCTGTAACGGTTCGGTAGCAAACTTATCCTGTCACTTGAGGAGTGCCACAGCTGCCGTGATCACTCCAGTGTTCAGGCTGCTTTTGAATGGGAGTTACTTGATGCTGAACGATCACAGCTGCTGTGGGACGCTTCCGGGCATTGCATTTCTGGTAAACATGATTTCCAGGGTTACTTGCTGTATGCAAGTATTGTTTCCACCAACACATACAGTCAGGGAGGTGCCATTATGGCCTTCACTAAAGGTTTCATTAATACGGTTTGATGCTTTGAGCAGAATGAAATCCATACTTTTATAGAAATCCATGCCCTTAACCTCCGCTTGAGAGCCTTTTGATCTCCAGATCGTAAGGTCTTTGGCAGAGATAAAGGCACTCATACGTACAAACTCCCCTTCCATTTCTCAGAAATAGTAAATCGTATCTTTAACATGTCTGATACGACAGGCATCGTCCACCTATTTAAGACCATAGGTTCTGGATAATTAAGCACCTTTCAGACGGTCCTCGGAGTTATTACAAACTTTATACACTCTGTATTTGGAAGCATATTTGAAGGGCTGCCGCTGATCCTGGTTCTACTAGCAGGTATCCTGATTGTCATTTTTCTGCTACGTAATGGACAATCACAGTCACCAAGGAGATGGAAACAGTACTCCTGGAGCGAAAAATCCATGACCACATGGTACAACATCTAGGCACACCTCACCTAAAAGAACTAAGTGCATCTTGGTTCTTGTCATTTAGACCAGTCTGGATGGATCGCATCTTACCTGTCCTCCGATGCCTGTTTTGCAGAGAAGAATGCGTGTTAGATCTCTGTCTGACACTCTGATCATTTGCGCAACCGGACTTTGATGCTTTACTGGACCCGATAACAGCCCATGTTCTGCAGTGTCCCCAGCACATTCCGATGTTGATGGTGGTATTCCTAGAGCCCCTACAGGTAGTATCAACTCCTGTTGGTAAGGACATCGGCTCTTCCTCTGACACCCAGGCCTTGGATGGCGCACAGGCTGCCCCAGCATCGGTTGTGGATAGTACGAAAGAACATATGTGCTCAATAATCATAATCAGCGAGGTGTTACAGGGACCGTCGTCTGAGGAGGCAGGCAACAAGAATGTTGCGTTTAGCAGCTAGGACACATACAATTTTGACTGATTTGGCCCATCGTGTGCTGGGAGAAATTCAACCTTTTTATTTTGAGAAACAAACAGAAAATTGGAACTCCATAACAAAGTTTACATTCTTTTGAGCATGCATGGCTTTCAAATGCTTATAGTAGTTTGATCTATACATAGGGACACATTAGGGCACTGGCTTGAGTAACAATTTCCTTGTAAACATTTTTAAAGATTTTTTAGAACTTTTTACACATTGTTTGTAGAACAACAAGAAACTAATGTTTTTTTAACTATTTTTGCGTACCAGAACCTAGTCAGCCTAGAAGTACGTTTAGAATTTAACTATGTCGTCTATTCAGGAGAGGAGTGGCTGTTATATTGCATATTGGTACCATAATATAGGCCCAGTAACTTCATTACCCTTCACCTATTTTCTTCCCTACATTACACTTGTAACAGTTTACAGGGACTGACCTTTTACCAAGATACAACACTGAATTCAGAACACAGGTTTTCACTGGTTCTAGATCTCATACATTATGCATGAGGATTCTTGGAAGCACATCAGGACGACCATCTCTTGTATAATATCAGGTTCAGTGACTAATTAACGAGGGACAGAATATCGACTGTCCAGAATATCGATTACAAAATATCGAGGGAAAGAATATAGAATCCCTATCTACTAACAGGTAAGTACTAAAATATCGAGTACAACATATCGATAGTTAAAATATAGTTAACTAATATATCGAATTTTTTAAATATATTATAAACAATATAAAAGTAATTAAATAATAAACACAATTGAATAAAACACAGTTAAAATAATGTAAAATACCGTAAAAAGTAAAAATAATAAATGTAATGTAAAAAAACATAATTATTTTTTAACATATATATTTATTTATAGCGGGTGGGTAAAAATTACTATTCCCACTCCAGTGAGGGCAACAGTAGGGAAAGTGTTGGATAGCGGGTAGGTCAAAATTACTATTCCCACTCCAGCGAGCGGACCACTAGGGAAAGCGTTGGATAGCGGGCAGGGTAAAAATTACTATTCCCACTCCAGTGAGTGCAACAGTAGGGAAAACATCGGATAGCGTAGGGGTAAAAATTACTATTCCCACTCCAGAGAGTGCAACAGTAGGGAAAGTGTTGGATAGTGTAGGGGTAAAAATTACTATTCCCACTCCAGTGAGTGCAACTGTAGGGAAAGCGTTGGATAGCATAGGGGTAAAAATTACTATTTCCACTCCAGAGAGTGCAACAGTAGGGAAAGTGTTGGATAGCGTAGAGGAATAATTTAGTAGAACCAGTCCTACAATTTAATTAAAATTAATTAAAAAAAAGTTTTATTATTTAAACGTAATTTACTTTTTTCGACTATAAACTTCACCTCTAATATTCTAACATATTAATAAATTAACATAATTAATTAACATTTAATTAGTTAGCTAATAACAAATAACAAAAATATAAAAACAATGATACATAAATTAATTAACACAATTAACAGTATGAAATAACTTTGACTAAATATTATAGAAATATTAATAAAAATATATTTTCAAATATTTTAATAATCACCAAACTCCCCTATAAACACTCAACACACTCCTCAAAAAATTAACATAATTAACACATTAATACATTAATTATTAATAATCCATATTTAATTAACTGATAATTAATAAAAATGTACACAATTTACATATTTATCAATTAATTCAAAACTTTTATTAATAACTTGTGAAATATTTAATAATACATTAATTAACGTAATTAGCTATATTAATTATTGACCATAACATTATTAATTAATAAATTATTATTATTTTTTATTTAAATTAAATTACTTCCCACCCTAGTGCCATATGAACCCACAACCCGCTACGGAACTAATATACGCAAAAATGAATTACATTACTTCCCACCCTATTCCCCTATAACCCACAACCCGCTACGGAACTAATATACGCAGAATTAATTAACATATAATTCATTTTCTAAAAAAAATTGTAACATACATTAAAAAAATATTATATACTTTTAACGCACATACGAACATATAATATAATTTTTTTTAATTGATATGACATTCTATATTATAAAATACTATATAATGACATTTGATATAATGACATTCGATATCACTTTCCTATGTGTCGATATTATTTCCAACTATATTGTGCCCATTCTATATTCTGTCCTCTCGATATTTTTCATTCAATAGTATGTCCTCTCGATATTTTGTATTCTATATTTTGGGTGTTTACCATAATATCTATGTATAACGTTCAAGCCCTAAGTCATCCTTAGGCCTACACAGTAATACAGCGAAGTAGGACCCCTGGGGAGACCTATGGGTCTATATACATCACATCTTGCTAAGATAGAGCAAAGGAAACCAAGACTTCCCGGCAGACACACTGACCAGAGACGCTGAGGTACCTGCATGCAGACACCCCAGATCGCCGTTGTCTAAAACATCCCTTGCGGGGTGTCCAACTCTAGACCAGGACAGGGTCCCACAGTCTCTCACTTCAGGTAATGGGGTTCACTTTATTCTAGAGGGATTCTTGGGGTATACACCTATACACATGCTCAGTACATTTAGGTACATCTAGTTAGGGAGGCATCGTAGGAGTACGCATCTTTTTATCATGTGTTTTATATACTCGAATATATTCATGATTATTGTAAGATGGTAGAGCTATACCATCCATTTATCTTTATAGTACTGCTAATCATTTATATCTTATACCGTCTAACGGTTGTTGCAGCTCATCCATTCTACGCCAGAATAACAACTGTTCAATAAATACTTATTGAAAACGCCCAGCCTGTTTATTCTGTGTATCTCTCTGAGACAGACTAAGTAAGCACCAGTGACTGTGCGAAAAGTAGCATATTGTTTCCACGGTCCTGAGGGATCAGCGTTGTCATGTTCAATGGTTGCCAAGAACTATTCTGTCCTTGGGAGGAGGAGATTCTATTGGCACTGTGAGCTTGTTGGTACAAAAGGCCAACATACCCGGTGAAGCTGTTCAGAGTCAGTCTGACACCAATACTGCAGTCTATGCTGTCCAAACGCGCAGATCCTGTATAGTTTATAGGAGCTACATGACACTTCAAACTATCCAGAGGTACAAACTTCTCCCCCGCATAAGTATACCATCCACCACTGAAAGTTCTGTAAAAACCTTTACAAACGTTTGGAATTCATAGGGTATGTTCTTCTCTTTGGGCCACCCTTTCTTAACAAAGTTCATTATCTGCGTCAGCGATACATTTTTGTTTCAACTCTTCCCTCCATTCTATCTCACTGGTAGCACACATGCTATGAAACAATTTTCTTGCTCCTCATGCTCATCTATTTGCGTGTCCACCTCTTTGTTAGACCTAGCATCTTTGGTTTGCATTTCTCATCTTTTTTGCTTCTGATCTCCTGATTTGACTCTGTGCTGCATTTCGTTTTTGCTGTTTTTTTTGTAACTCTGGGCACTTTACCACTGTTGTTCAGTGCTAAAGTGCAAGTGTTCCCTGCTTACATTGTGATTATGATTGGTTATCCATGATTGGCATATTTGATTTACTGGTAAGTCCCTAGTAAAGTACACTGTGTGTACCCAGGGCCTGTAATTCAGAAGCTACCAGTGGGACTGCAGCACTGATTGCGCCACCCACATGAGTAGCTCTGCAAACATGTCTCTAGGCTGCCACTGCAGTGTCTGCAACTGCAGGTTTAAACTGCCAATACGCCCTGCCAAGTGCACCCACTTGCTAGTCCCTAACCTTCCCTTTTATTACATGTACAGCACCCATAAGGTAATCCCAAAGTAGCCCCATGGGCAGGGTGCAGTCTATGTGGAAGTTAGGACACCTACTGGTGTGTTTTACATGCCCTGATAGGGCAATACTGCCAATTTCGTTTTTCACTATTGCAAGGACTATCTCTCCCATAGGTTATCACTGAACCTGCCTATTACCCTTTAGAAGTGGAACTTTCAATTGGGAAGAGATAGAGATTTGGAGTTTTGGTTCCTGAACTCAGTGAGTCCCAACTCATTTTAGCTTGGAGAAGCGAGTTTACCCTTTTTCACTACGGGGTCCTAGAGGGACAGCACAAAATAAGCACTGTTTGTGCATCTGTTCACATCTCACTTTTATTTCCCCACTCTCTAAACTCATATTTGACATGTATATAATTTTTCACTGTCAAGAATGTCACCAATGATGATAAAAACATGAACAAACTGGTGAGTACCTACCAGCAGCTCTCTTGGTGATACTTACGTGAGGTACTTTCTGACCTTTCACACATTTTTCTTTTTCTTGTACACACCAATTAATGGTGCTACCAAGGTGGTGGATTGACAAACACCAAAATGTGGACACTGAGGTCTGGCTGTTATTGGCACTCTTTAGATGCCTGCCTTTGGGGCAGAGATATTACTACCCTGCCTATATGATCCTCATAAATTAGGAATCCGAGCACAATCAGGTCTTTGTTGATATAGTGATGTTATGAGTGGAGGGCGACCTGACTGATTATTTCCTTTTACGCTCCTTATTATTGATGAAGAAATAAATATGACCAATAATCATCTACAGCAATAGGCCACTTGTTAGAAGAAACAGTACACTTCTACGCCCAAACAGAAGATTTTCACATAATCTAGAAGGTCACTGTGTGTGTCAACGGCTTTTCGATGCCGTGTAAATATAGTATCATCATCAGGACTGTCAATCATATGCCTAAGACAAGACAAAATAGTATAATACATTAAACATCTAAATTACATCATTCACATCATGCGTCAATCATCAACAGGCCTGTCAATCATACAAGGGGGGCTGTAATGGTAAGCCAGTACTGCTCCAGTAAAAAGTAGAGAATTCTGGCCGTTTATTTCATTAATTTTCTGCTAAGCGATTCCAGCCCGGTTCGGTCATACCTCAAGAATAAGGGGTCACAGTATCAAGCCGAAAATAAAATGCCAGATCTAATGAAAGGCGCGTCTGCAGGGAAGTGGTGCCGCGATCGGTGTGAGGCATGCGTTTGTTCACAGAATTGGAGGAGAAATGGAGCTCATAGGTTATCATTAGAGCTGCCTATTACCCTTGACTGGTATAATTTTCAATTGGGAAGAGATAGAGATTTGGAGTTTGGGTTTCCTGAACTCACGATTTAAAAGCATATCTTTCTGTGAAGGTGGTTTTTAAAATGTGTGTGTAAAAATGCCACTTTTAGAAAGTGCACAACAGGATATCTAGCTACCCCTTTTTATGCTGTTCTCTACTTAACCGCATGCGTGCGGTCGATATTCTGCTCCTGCGCTGGGAATCTGTAAAGCCCTTTATTCATGACGAGCTGGGCTCGTCATGAGCGTGCGAGGAGGCTACCTCATGACGAGCCCAGCTCGACATGAGCGTCGAAGGGGTTAAACAGACAAAGGACCACTTATTTTGTTTTTTATGTTTTTTTTCTTCAAAATATCATATATGTCTGATATTGAGAAAACACCGTTTGTTTCAAACAAATACTTAACATAAATTAGGCGCAAACTAAACAATAGTACATAAAACACATGATGAACGACAATACATGAACATCAGATTCAAAGTAATACACCAGTCAAGCATTTTATAGGTTTCATGTATGCGGCAATCCTATTGTACATGATTTAAACAGTCCTTTTTGCTAGGATTCTGCCCATTGGGAATAGGTTCAAAACCAGCTGAGGTTAATTATATACAAGATATCCCTTAAGGCTGCTAAAATTCATAAATGAAAATCGCTCAATGGAAAACGAATCCTGACGCGTTTCGAATCCAAGCTTCAGGGCTGTGACTTGGTGTGACCTGGTAGGCACATGTTCTATTATGGTTTGATGGGGAAATCTTCGTAGACAAACTTTTAGCGGTATTTTCATGGACCGTTTTCAATGCGGAACGACATCCCTGCAGACGTATCTTTCTTATTTTGGATGTGAAGGGCAGTTCTTCTAATGCAACTGAGCTTCTTTTCTTAACTCTGAAACACTAGGGCTCTCAGCAATCACTCCCCATGTGTACGATGTGTAGAATGTTTTCTTTCATTTTTTTGGCTCGCGACGCGTTTTGAATCACAGTAGTATTCATTGGACTCTCTTCAGGGCTGTGACTTAGTGTGACCTCAAAAATAATAAACAATGTTGCTGTTTATCAGCTATTTGAACTTTCTCAGTGTGGATTGTATCGCTTTTATAAAATGCATTACACGATACCTGGTAGGCGCGTGTTCTATTATGGTTTGATGGGGAAATCTTCTTCGCAAACGGAATTTTAGCCGCATATTCATGGACCGTTCTGGTTGGTAGTATGACAATATAAGGAAATATTAAGTGGCTGGAAACCAGATGAACTTAGATAAAGGTAATCTTTTACAGGAGTGTCTTACTTCAATGCGGAACGACATCCCAGCAGTTGCATCTTTCTTATTTTGGATGTGAGGGGCAGTTCTTCTACTGCAACTGAGCTTCTTTCCACAATTGAAGGTACACTGTTTAGTTCATATCGTTTTCAACGGCTTAGCGCTTTGTGACGTGATCAATGAGGCAATATAGCGGCGTACTTTTTTTTTTTCTTAAACAGATTTTATTATGTCAAACAACGAATATTCTGCAGAGCCCTGTAACCCAAAGAACTTCTGCCACAGATCTTATACAATAAGAGCATTGACGTTTATGATATACAAATTATAAGACAACATAACATAACAACAAAAAAGAGTAATAACCCCCCCACCCCCACCCCCTGATGCACTACCAATATGCCCTCCCCACCAGTTGCTGCTCGTCCCTCACAGTAAAAAGTGAAAGCAAAAGGAGAAATGAAGAAGACCCCGGCTAAGCAGAGCTACTCCTGAACTACATTGCAACATACCATCTTCAGTGTGTGTCAATACCAAGTGAGGCAGGTTCTAACGGAAGGCCTCTATATTCACCCCACCGCCTCCATATCTTTGTGTGCTTACGCGGACATGCCCTGGCCTTAAAAATCGGAAGCTCCAGGCCCATATTGAAGTTCAAGCCATTCTCCATGCTGCTACGGGGGGCGAGGCAGTTGCCTTCCAGTGGCGTGCAATGTCGCGTTTGGCTAGCGTAAAACCCAAAAACATTAGGTGGCGTTTGTATATATTGCCTCCAATCCCTTCCATAACATGCAGGAGTACAAGCCTGGGTGAGCAGGGAAGGTCCCATCCCAGGACCTCCGACAGGCATGCCAACACTCTTTGACGAATCGCACAATCATCTCACATTGCCAAACCGTATGAAAGAAAGTACCTTCATCGCGCCCACATCGTAGGCAAAGCGGAGAGGCTATCAGGCCATCCTATATAGACGAACACAGGTATAGTACACCCGATGTAGATAATTAAATTGAATTAAGCGAAGCCGCATAGCGATAGCAGGTTCTCTAGGGGAATAAAGAGCCTCTGTCCAGTCTTCACTTTCCAATGGGCCCAGATCCTCCTCCCAGGGTCTATCCAATGTGGTGGAACTATTAGCCGCATAGTGATAGCAGGTTCTCTAGGGCAATAAAGAGCCTCTGTCCAGTCTTCACTTTCCAATGGGTCCAGATCCTACTCCCAGGGTCTTTCCAATGTGGTGGAACTATTAGTCACCAGGGACTGGTACATTTTAGACATTTGGTGATCCTGTAGATCCCCCATAAACAGTTTGGCTTTCATAGGGCTGAAGTCTGGGAGTGACTCCAGTTTTGAGAAACTAGGGAGAAGAGCATGTCTGAGCTGCTAATATTTGTAAAATTGAGTCTTGGACACCATGAAGTCCTGTTGGAGTTCCGCAAAGGACGTAAGGGCCGTACCCAGCATAACATCTCCAAGGGTGGAAATCCCTATAGCATCCCAGTCTCAGAAGCCCACCAGGCCTGCCAGTTGGGGCAGCAATCCATTTGACCACAATGGGGTCTCCTTAATAAGTCTACCCCACCATCCAATTTTACGCAAGGCTTATCTACAAACAACTCTTTTTCAATTATTGAACAATTAATTTCAGATCCTCTCAATACTGTGGAAGCATAACCCAATGAGTTTTCAAGACCATCTTTTACTTCAGTGAGAACAGCGCCTAGTCTTAAACTGCTTGCATCAACTGTGACAGTACATTACACTCTTGGATCAAACAGTTTCAAAATCCTTGACCCTACCAATTGAGATCAAATCCATTCAAAAGCCTCTTGACAAGACTTATCCCAAATAAAGGTAACATTTTCTTTAACATATACGTCAAAGGTTTTCCTTTCGACGCGTACTTAGATGTGAAACTTGAAAAAAAACTCGCAAAGACCAATAAAGGACTGGAGTCCGGTCTTGTCAACAGGTGGAGAACCATCAATGATAGCTGTGACAAGCCCAGGCCTTGGTTCAACCCCATGCTCAGACACTACGGGCTTGATTCACAAAGGGCCTACGCACTCGTGGTGGTGCACGGGTGGAATTCTCATTGTGGAGATTCCGCCCCGAGTGCAGAGACTCCCCATGACTGCAGGGGTTCCGCCATGAGCGCGAAGGCCCTTTGTCAATCAGGCCTTACATGTCTATAATATTCTACCTTATCTCTCAAACACGGACACTTTTCCACTGTCAATGCCGCACCTTTTGCCTGCATTATGCTCAAAACGTCGGTTAAAGTAGTATCACGTTCTTCTCTCGTTGCTCCATAGATCAAAACATCGTCTTGAAAATGGCCACATCTTTGACATCCTTAAACATCTGAAACATTATCTTCTGAAAGACTGCATCCGCCGACGCAAACCCAAATGGCATCCTGCAGTATTGAAACATGCTTATGGCCAATACGAAAGCTGTAAGATGTCTAGAAGACGGATCAAGAATTACCTGATAATAAGCTGCTGTCAGATCAAGTTTTAAAAACCATTTGGAAGCACCGCTCATGGTCAACAATACAGTGGGCCCGATTCACAGAACTAACTTAAGACAAAATGCTAAATTTACTACTTTTGGTATTCACAGAACGAACTTACTACTTTTGGTATTCACAGAATGCACTTACTACTTTTGGTATTCACAGAATGGATTTACGACTACTAACTTTACGTCCGCACTCGGGCTGGAGATTCTGGCCTGGTGGCGGAGATTTTGGCCCAGAGGTGGAGATTCCGGACCGGAGGTGGAGATTCTGGCCCGGAGATGGAGATTGCGGCCGGTGGCGGAGACTTAGCCACGGTCACCCCATGTTATGTCGACTGACTTGTCTTCATTTTCACTGCCCTTATAGTCTCTTTCTCGACTTGTCTTTGAGTCCCTTTACAGGCACTTTAGACATTTCTATGCTTTTCTGCATTCTTATTGTTTTGTCAAGAGACAGATTATCTATAGAGAGAAGCTTCTGTTGTATAGACCTGTCTGTGCACTAGCAGATGTATTGATCCCTGACTAGTTGGTCAGTAAATGCCTTAAAAAAACAGTCAGCAACCAACCTTCTGAGTGCTGAAATATGTGTCAACATTCTGACCACATCTTTGTTCCCTCTTAAAAAACCGGTCTCTGAATACTACCAGACTGTGTTGAATGTAAAATCTGAGTTCCTGGTTTTTAACTGTTTCCATATATTCATCCGGTTCATCACCTTTATTAATTGGAAGCGGTGATTGATGTGTATAATCAAACCTTCCTTCGAAACCCATCGAGGGAAGGAGTAGACATATTTTCCTTTCAGGGCGATAATGTGACGTTCCAATTGCATCTAAGTACATAACAAAAGCATCATAACAGTTTTTCCATGCAATTGACGGATTCCCAGATACATCTAAAAATGGTGATGGTGGTGTAACTGACTGCATTTTATGTACAGGCTAGCTGTCTATATAGGTAGTTAAAATTATATAGTGTTTTTTAAAATATCAATAGTGAAGTACCCTGTAACCTCTTACTATAATAATGTCTTGGGTGTAGTGTTATGAGTGTGTAAACTGGTAAAAGTATTTTCAAAATAAAGATTAGGGTGTAGTATTAAATCTTTAAGAAATAACTTGCCAACACCGTGTGTTTTAAAAATATGTAACCCAGCAGATATGCTTTTACAACCTATATTTCAAATAATACAAGTAAGTCACTGCATCAAACAGGTGTGTGCATCACCGCAAAGCAACTTCAAGACGTTCTCCTTAATAGAAGGAGTGCGCATCATCATAACGAGCAAAGAATCTGTATAATTAAAACATAATGTTACCACAACATCGATACGCTATATGAGCGTCATTTGTTCTATTCGTCAAGTGTGTGCATCACCATGCTGAACGCAAAGTTGAGATTAATCCAAAGTACAACGCTACTGCGCGTGTAATCTTTTCACCGCCAAGCTACTGAACACCCCCACAGTTTTTAAAATGGCAGCACGTCGGCGCCTGCAGCAGTGCATGCTGCATTATACACCAATTAGAATGGGTTAAAATGGTTGCAGAAAGTAGATTCAACATGGCGGCATGCCAACGCTTGCAGCAGTGCATGTCGTGTCACACATAAGCTTGACTGTCACTCTAGAAATGTTACGCTTAGAAAGGAATCTACATTACGAAAAGGTATATACGCCGTGAGCCACAGCCACCGTGGAGGAGAACATACAGTTTCTCCGAGACATTAAAATGCCTACACTAACACAGGAAGAAAGGCTTGAATTAGAAGCAGCATTTATGAATGAGGAATTGGGGGTGGCACTATCGACACTTCACATAGGGAAGGCAATGGGGCCTAATGGCCTGCCGCTAAACTATATAAAAAGGTAGCAGGATGGATCATGCCCCACTTACTTGATATATATAACAAGAGTTTTGAAAGGGGGACATTACCAAAGGATCAACGCCTAGCCACAATCGTAGCAATATATAAGCCAGGTAAGCCTCCACTAAGTGGCTCATCCTACCGCCCAATATCCCTGATACATGCAGAAGCCAAGATACTAGCCAAAGCATTGGCACTCCATCTGCAACCTCACCTTAAGACACTACTCCACCCAGACCAATCAGGGTTTATTCCAGGGAGCAATCCCTCCCTCAACTTAAGACGTCTGAATGGAGTATTGGTTCGGATATCAATGATCCAAGAAGATGCGGCTATCCTCTCGTTAGACGCCACGATAGCATTTGACTTCGTGGAGTGGCCGTTTCTATTCGCAGTACTCCAAAAGATGAGGTTCGGCCCGAAATACTGTGCATGGATTAAATGACTGTACACAGCGCCCCTAGCACAGGTAGTAGCAAATGGCCGTATCTCAAGAGAGTTTACACTGGGAAGGGGCACGAGACAGGGCTGCCCGCTGCCACCATTCCTCTTCGCGCTAATACTGGAACCGCTTGCCGCCTGGATAAGACAGGACGTAATGATCCGGGGGATGAGATGGGAGGCAGATTGGAAAGACAGAATTTCGCTATATGCTGATGACGTGTTAATATATTTAACGTCACCGGCACGGTCATTGGTGTGCTTACTGGATATCTGTACTGCATACGGGAGTATGTCAGGGTGAACTATAAACTGGTCAAAATCGCTCCTTTATGTTATACATGGTCCCACACCCAAGCTCCCACAGGGATGTGAGCTACAAATTGCGACTAGAGGATTTAAGTATTTGGGAATCTATGCAACACCACAGGTGACACTTTTCGTAGAAGAAAACATAATGCGGCCACTCACAAAGTTTCGTACTGATGTTAAACTTTGGAGGTCACTTCCATTGTCGCTACTGGGGAGGGCAGCACTCTTTAAGATGATGGCCCTGCCCAGGTTTCTATATGCCCTCCAAAATACCCCGTTCCCAGTCCCCCCTCCTATTTTAAAGCAATCGACGCTGAAGTCTCCACTTTATTGTGGGATGGGAAACCGGCACGTATAGCGCAACATAAACTAGTCCGCAGCTGGTACGATGGGGGAATTGCACTACCTAGCGTGAAATTGTACTACTGGGTTGCACAGCTTGTGGTGATAAATCAATGGTTATATGCCCCGCAGGAGGAACCGGCATTCAGACTGGATAGATATGTCTTGCCCACTGATCACCTGATGAAAGCCCTTATACCAATAATAGGAAGAACACACTCACAGGCCCTACTGTTCACACAATCAAAATATGGCATACAGCGCAAAGAGCATTGGGATAGGAGGGAGTTTTGACACAGGCCACCCCCCCTCTGGGAGACCCAACGTTTAGGCACCTTAGCCAACACCAAGGGGTCCAAGAAATGGGACTTCATTGGTATTACCAAAATAGGAGATCTATGGGTTAAAGGGGGGGTCCTGCCCTTCGCAAAACTGCGAGAAACGTACGGAATGGCAGAGACGGAATTCTATAGATATATACAAATCAGACATGCGTTCCATAGCGTTATTCCCCGGACACACAATTAGCAGAGGCCTCGCCCCTGGAGGACAGACTCCTCACTGACTATATGGAAAAAAAGGCCATCTCCCAGACGTATCGTAAGTTAGTGAACAACCAGCCAGACCCCACGACGACACTAAGGGAAAGGTGGCAGACAGAACTAGGAGACATGGAGGACTCAGACTGGTAGGACGCGCTGGCCTCGCCCCGGGAAGGAGCGATCCCATCCAAGCTCAAATTAATACAGCTCAAGGTGCTTCACCGCATATACTACTCACGCACTACACTACATAAGCTGGGGCACGCGCCTGACTCACTATGTCTGCGAAACTGTGGACTCACGGGAACATTCTACCACATAATATGGGAATGCCCACAAATACAATCCTACTGGGAACGAGTAATGAACGTGGTCTTGCAGGTGGGAAGGGGGGGGGGGGGGCGGAGGTTCCGCCAGATCCCAAGAGATGCCTTCTGAATGCTTGGGAGCCCACAGACTTAGACTTGGCAATGGAAAAAACTGGGCCACGCTTGGGATGACAATAGCAAAGAGAAACATAGCCAGGAACTGAGGTTCCAGAGCGCTCCCCACATACCAGCAGTGGAGAAATGACAAGGACGTCGCAATGGTGACTGAAAGGGCGGTATACACCCATAGAGGCTGCCCTAAGAAATGGTCCAGAATCTGGGGAAAGTGGAACGAATTCAGAGGGAATCTGTGCGAGCTTCCGCGAACAAACTCAAGCCCGGACAACAGCCCATGAACAAGGCACGGTCAGGGTTGGGATTATAAAATGCCATCGATAAATGGTAATGAGTGTGGGGGAGATGGTAAGGGGCGAGCGTTTATGTAAATGTACAGGAATTTATATAGCGCAAATCACCAATCGGTTTCTAAGCGCTTGCTTAGGGAACCCGTCCTGGTATTCCCCTGTGAGATAACCCCGGCAGGGTATCCGCAAGGTGAAAGCCAGGCATCCCGCCACGAGGGGCCATTGTGGAGATTAGGCAAGCTATTGCCCAGAGTCACAGAGTGTGAACCCATGAATCGAGTAGGCACCGGAGCGAGAATTGTCGAGTCCATGGACATTTTAGGACTCAAGACCCCGCCGAGCCGGGAACTGAACCCTGGTCCCGGGCTGACGTCTGCTTCCAGGTCTGCCTCCTCTAACCAGTGAGCCACACTTCTCCATATACTGAAATGTGTAAAGTTATAATGAAAATTCATGTGGAGCCTGTGATGTATGATATATGTGGTTAACCAAATGATAATGGAGATTGATAATTTTATTGTGCAAAATGAAATTTAAAAAAAGAAAAAAAAAACAAAACGAAATCTACATCCAATATGGCAGCCCTAATTCCGGTGCGTAAGATGACATCACAAAAGTCTCTGTCGCTATGCCAAAGCTATACGTTTTCCTATGGCATACTAGAAAACCTTGCGCATGTGCACTAACTGCTTCTTTTTCCTTTTCCTTTGGGGAAACCTCAGACAATGAAAACTTTGGTGCAAGCCACCGCCGGTATTGCTGAAAACTGGAGTCAACCAAGAAAAGCACCTCAACGAAGTAGGTCCAGTGCACTTTGATGATTCAAACTTTGATGAGTCAAACGTGGATTCTTCAGTCTCTAACACCTCTAGCTTGTCGCCAATCATATTATAGTATCTACTCGATTCAATGTCCGATAAAGTCGTTTTAATCCTTAAAATAGAGACTGCACTGAAGGAGCATCCTATCCTGGCAACTGCTCACAGGGGGGAACATCACTTACAACGAATTTTTTACAACGCACTACCATTACATCGCAACCATTACAACGCAAACCATTACAACGCAATGCGCTGGGGGGCGCTCTAGGATAGGGAATGTATTTAATATACTATCCAACACCTTCCCTGCTATCCACGGGGACTGGAGTTGGAATAGTAAATTAAATAATTCACTATCCAGCGCCTAAAAGCATTATGCGTTGTAATGGTATGCGATGTAAAAACCGCGTTGTAAAGGCATGCGATGTAAAAGCATGCGTTGTAGTGACACCAATCCGCTCACAGGCAACTGCGGATTTTCAGTCAAGTGAATCCACACATTCCTATACAGAACATACGGACATCGTGAATAATAACACAATACATCTTGACACCATGAGCATAGAACCCTACATTAAAGATTGAGAAAAAGAATAATGATCAAAATCCATGACTTACAGTTTGTGTGCAGTTCCTTGATGCCAGTAACTAGATCACTGTGCTATATTAGAATGCTTGCAATTTATAAACTAGAAGTAACAAAATAATCGCAGTGTCAACAGTAGTAGGCCACTTGTCTAAATAAAATACAAATCGGCGACCTGCATATTACACAAAGCACATGAACCCTCTAAGCTACTTTATGAGTCAAAACTGCGACTCAACAAAACACAAAACACTCCCACTGGTGTAGCAAAGTGGAGGTGGCTGTGGTACTAACCCCCGTTCTGTGCGTTTGCTGCAGGACAGCACTCACGGAAATATCGCCAGCACCCCACACCCCCAATCTTACTGTAAAGTGTCTAGCTATGCCACAGACCGCTCTCAGAACGATGTTAACCATTAGAGTTATCTTGCCACTAATATAAGCCCCTAAATATTGCTCATCACACAATGAACTATGCAGCAGGTGTCCTCGTACCGTGCAAGATATTTTAAAATACAGCCTTTTTGTGACCAATTAGATACTCTGGAGCAGTTTTACTTTCACATATGTCCTTGTTGTCAATTTCTTTTCAGCATACTTTTTTCTTATTTCAGTAATTTTTATTGAAAATAAAGGGCATATTTACATGGTACAGAGTGAAAACACATGGGGTAAGGGAGAAGAAAGCAGGGACAAGGAAAAGCGCACGGGGGGGGGGGGCATTGTCTCGATTGGCTTGTGTCAGTCCATTCTCATGCTTGCTTCTTCTTCTTCTCATCCAGCTTGCAAGTTTTCCAGTTTCCCCCGTGCCCCCTTACAGCCTGTCTGATTATCTTTTCGCTCCCCTGGTGGCGTGAAGAGAAAAAAGAAAAAAAAAGAAGAAGGATATAGAGAGTAGAGAGAGAGAGGCCATATTCCTAAGAGGAGCCGACACCATTCAGCATACTTTTTTCAATGTATAAGTTGAGTGTCGGACTTTGCTTTTCATACTCCGCCCCTCGTGACTCCACTCCCTTTTCTCTGACAGACTTTGACCACCAATTTATGGGTTCCCGGTGTAAAGTTGTTTTCCTATTCCAGCACAGGGTGAGATAAAATACATAAGCGTGTGGGCAGGCACACGAGCGACAAGCTCTTCCGGGTACGTCACCGGTGTCTGTGTCACTCTGCGCCTTCCAGCGTGGCTCTTCCAGCAGAGGCTTCTGTGGCGTAGCAGCGGTGAGGTGGAAGAAACTGCTGTGATAGCAGCGCGCACAACAGCGGGCAGCCAATCAGAAGTCGTGGCCCCTGGAATTATCTCTAAAGATGAAGCGAGAAGGGGCGTGGTCTGGCACCAGCAATGCATAAATAGGTAGGCTGAAGGTCGTGCTCAGAGACACAGAAGAGCAGGAAACGTGCAGAAGAGGAGCCGAGACGGGGCGTCACCAGAGACAAGGAAAGAAAAAAAATCACAGCACTCCGAGGAAACAAACTGCAGAGAAGTTCATCTCCTGTGGGCTGAGCTCCGGAGGGTCCCGGCTCAAGGGAAGGTCTGAGCTCCTGAAAGCTCTAAGGAATCCAAACTGCCAATGATTCCAGTTTAACTAAAGTCTGGAGGGTCGGAGCTCGGGTGCCCGAGCTCTTGTGGTGCAGCTCTAAAGAATCCCGGGTCCAGGAGGACTTTGCTCCTAAAGGGCCACATTTCCAAACAATTTGAGATCCACTACCTCTAACTTTGACTTCTAGCTTCCGCAGGACACTGCTCTAGAGGGTGCCAGCTTTAGAAAGTCATTGCTCCAGAGGATTCAGTCTCACTGGGGTTACAGTTCCACAGGTCTGAATTCCAGCAGATCCCAGCTGCAGAGGATCTTAGCCGCAGGAGGTTTGTGCTCCAGAGGGTTCAAGCTCCAGAACTCAACATTGTGGACATCATGGGCCTTTTCCTGAGCACACTCTACGACACTCTGATGGGCTTTCGTGGACTGAAAGCTCGGATCTTGATGCTGGGGCTCGACGCTGCTGGGAAAACAACAATCATCTATAAACTGAAGCTGAATGAGACCGTCACCACCATACCAACCATAGGCTTCAACGTGGAAACGGTGGAGCCCACCAGAAACGTGTCCTTCACTGTCTGGGATGTCGGCGGCCAAGACAAGATCAGAGCTTTGTGGAAACACTACTTCATCAACACGGACGGCCTTCTGTTTGTGGTGGACAGCGCTGACCCAGAGAGGTTTGAGGAGGCCCGAGCTGAGCTGGTGGCCATTCTTGAGAATGTGGAAATGCAGGACGTGCCTTTTGTGGTCCTTGCTAACAAGCAGGACTTGCCCGGAGCCAGCAGCCCCTCCGGGCTGGTGGAAAAGCTTGGTCTTCGGAAGGTGCGGGGTCATGAGTGGCATGTCCAAGGATGCTGCGCCACCACAGGGGACGGACTGGTGGAGGGTCTGGAGAAGCTGACTGACATGGTCAAGCAGTTCAGGAAGAGCAGGGGGATATGACAAAGACTGATTTTTGCCCATTTAATTTTTTGTGGATTGGAGAGACTCCAAGCATGAGTTAGAGAGACAATAAGGTGCCCCGCTTGGACTGAGCACATCTCTACTCAGTGACCTATGGGAGGGATCCCAGGTGTGCTGCAAAGCTGCTTCCATCCTGGGGCCTGCTTTAAGAATATTCAAAGCTGTGAACTACTGTGACAAAAGACTCATAAACAATACAGGTGGAGAGAGAAGTTAAGATAGTTTGCATTCGTCATCTGTCATGTCATTGTTATACTTTGCACATTCCTCTCCTTCCATGGCAACAGTTTATTTATTTTCATAATTAAAAACAGAGGCTCAGCAGTACCCTGGTTGAGGTAACTTCCTATTGACCACAGCCTCTCCATTTATACATACAGTGTAATATGTGTTTTTCAAAAACAATTAACTGCTGCAAAACTTGCTGTTTCACTGTAAATCAAGTGCAATATCTAATCGTGTTCAACTTGAATAATAACTTTTTAAGATCACATTTAGCAATCATTATTGTATTTAAATAAAAAATATATTTTTTTAACTCAGTTACGGTGTTGAGATTTATAAAATAAGAATGTACTGTAGTCAGATTATTTTTCTTCAGGAAATGAAGCAAATGCAGCATTGAGTGTGAGTTGCAGTGATAACAAGCGAAACGTTACAACTGCTCTGTTGTTCATTTATGTTTTTATGATATGATTTTACAGTACTTGTGTAACTCTTAGGGGTCTATTAGTATGGCGGGTGGATCCGCCCGCCATTTTCCACCGCCCGCATCCCATTACCCTCCACCATATTACGTTGCGGGGGAGACCCCGGCGGACGGAAAGACCGTCCATCAGTTTTCCGCCCGTCGACGAGTCGACCGGGCGGAAAAGGGGCTGAATATGGTGGCGGGCCCCCAGGATGTTAGGGGGTGCACATGGGGGAGGGTACCATTTGCATACACAACGTGGCAGGCAGCGCACGGTGCCTGCGGTGCCTGCCATGTTGTGCATGCAAATGCACAACATGCCTTTTTTACATTGCAGCGGTTGCTGCTGAAAGCACCGCCCGCCGCAATGTAAAAAATGCAGAATGCGCCCGCCAGTGTGGCGGGTGCATCCTAATCAGCATCAAGGGACCGCCACACATATGGCGGGCGGTCCCTTTTGCTGTTACGGTGGCAGGCGGACTTTGTCCGCCTGCCATCATATCAGACCCCTTAGTCTGAAGGTACAGAAGTCGAGCCCAAAACTGAACAAACCGTGCCCTGCACAGCTATCGAAATCACACCCTCAGTCGGGCTAGTTCTAGAGAACTGATTCTTAATCTTTTGACTTCTGTGGATTCCCACTTAATGATAACTGAAATCCTAGGACCAGGCCTAAGCAATTTCTAAGATTTTAATTTAATCCACAAACAAAAGCAAAAAAAAAAAAAATCAACCATTTTATTGCAGTGGAAAGGTTGGAGATTTTCTAAATTCAACTTTGGCTACTCATAACGTAACATGTATTTGTAAAGAGCACGTTCACCCAGAGGTCTCTTGGCGCTGAATAACAGATTTTCATTGTTACCCAATTCAATGGTTCTCATTTTATGGACCCCAGATGGATGAAAGATTGAGTGGACCCACCGGGATTTGAACCTGTGACCATGAGGTCCATCACAGGCCCCTGCAGTGGATGCATTAGTCCACTGAGTCACCAGACTCATCATCCGCACTATAATCTGTTTGATTTACCTGCACTGCTTTCACAACTCATTTGACGATACCAACTTCAGTTTTACATTTTGCTTCTTTATTGACATACACCTTATCAAGCTGTTAATAGTATTTACTCTTTTTTTAAGTCATTGACCCACAATCCAGCATTGGGATAACATATATTTCCATACTTTTTTTTTAACTTTATTTACCATTTTATTACAGTACATCGCAATCAACATGAGTGCTCGCTGTTATTATCTACATCAACATTACATTTGAAAATTAGTCACAAAGGAGATGGCGCGGTATGCCGGAGGCCAGTACTGAAACAGACATAAACATTCGTTCCCAATGCGAGCGTTCAAGCCGAACAGTCCCAGCAGCCAGTCCATCTATCCATATCGCATCAATCATTGACAGCTCCCTCCTCCGCCCGCCCATTTGTGTAAAGTCTAAGGGGTCCATTAGGATAGCGGGCAGACTTTGCCCGCCCGCCATCCCCGTGCAAAACGGGACCGCCCAACATGGGAGTGGCGGTCCCGCCTTGGCCATTAGGATGCGCCCGCCGCACTGGCGGGCGCATGCTGTATTTTTACCATTGCGGCGGGCGGTGCTGAAAGCGTCGCCCGCCGCAATGGTAAAAATGCACGTTGTGCATTTCACAGCACAACATGACAGGCACCGCGCGGTGCCTGCCATGTTGCACTTTGAAATGCGCGTGCACCCCTCCACCCCGCGGAGTCCCAGGGGGCCCGCAACGGGCCCCCACAGGGAGTCTCCGCATGCCTTTCCGTGGGGGCATTGCCACCACGGAAAGGCATTCCCCAAAGCCCATCATAATATGGCTGGCGGTGTCTGATAGACACCGCCACCATATTAAACATTTTCCGCCCCGGCCGCAAGGCGACCGGGCGGAAAAGCAGGGAGCGGTTTTTCCGTCCGCCGCGGTCCCCCCACCATACTAATATGGCGCGGGGGAAATGGGTGGCGGGCGGCAAAGGATGTCGGGCGGATCGCCACCGCCCGCATGGCGGTGGTGATCCGCCCAACATCCTAATGGGCCCCTTAGCCTTAGTACTTAATCCACACTTAATCATTATTTCGAATGGTATCGCCAGTTTTACAGTAAGCCACAACAATATGTTCACCCTACCCCGGAAGGAACTATCCCCAGTTCGAGCTGTGTATCCGACACTCGGATCGTCGTAGCAACGTAACTCCTGAACGGCCCCCAGATGTCTTTAGGGCGGGAGGACCGGGGTAATGTGCTTGAATAGAGTTCGCTGTTAGTGCTGCAGACACATATTTCCATACTTGACATATTTCAATTACTAAAATGAAGTAGGAATTTCTCAGGTTTAGGCATATTAATACCATCCCAGGAAATTACATCATTTGATGTAATCTAGATCAGCTCACGGGCGTAACAGGTGTGGCTTTGACACACAGGACATCACCATAAGGGGGTTGATGGATAAAATGAGTACCTACCTTAAATAACACTATAGAAGCATGTCACCGGGGAGGACAGCAGCTCTATTTCTGTGTAGTAATTTTCCACTCCTTTCTCACAAACCGTATCTGGCCTCCAGCTTTATCTTTTAAAAAAAATTGTTTATTGCAGAGTCACAGTGATCAAATAACAAATACTCAGGCACCCTCAATTGTCACGGATAGCGCCTCTCATTCCCACCGGTGGATACACGGCCATTGAGCCCACACCCCGGAGGTCGGGCGGCAATTTTCAATCAAGCGCTTTTGTGTAGACCAGTGTATTTTTCAGAGCATTTCAAGGGCCAATCTCAACTTCTTCAGTTTTTTCTTTTGCTGAAAAACTCCCCTCCCCCCCCCTTTGAACAATGAAAAACATAGGTAAATGCATCCTTCAAACTAAATGCAAAAAGAAATCCAGCAGCAGCCACAGCCTCCCACCCACCCCCCCTCTCCGTCCACGTCAGTTATGTCGCTTTCTATATCCTCATCACACTTCTTAGGTATCGTACAACAGTCCCCGGGTGCATTATTTATTCGGCAACTTCTCTTTGCCACCGTTCCCTCAGACCCGGCACTCAACCCCACCCCTCCCCGTTTATCTTTGACATTTCTCAGTGCTATTTCTACCCTGTATCTCTTGTCTTCTACTATGTCATATCCAAACATATTACTCTCAATTTCACCCCTTCCTTTCTTAAGCACTGCGCTTACAAGCTGTCGTAGTATCATAATTTGCTTGTGCTTTTAAAAGTAAGGAGGAGGGAGAAAAATGGAGGATGAAGAAAAATGAAGGAAGGAGAAAAAGAAAGCAAAAAAGAGGCACAAGGATAGAGAAAAAAAGATAGAGAGCAGGAGAGGGAGATTTGCAGAGAAAATTTAAATGGTGAGGGAGTGAGATGAAGAAAAGCAAAGAGGAAGAGTGAGAATGAATGAAGGATGACCTAGCTCAAAGGTATAACACATCTCCTTTTCTCACAATGCAACATTTAAAACATAAAGCTATATAAATCACAAGCGAGGCAATAGTATCTATATACATTTCAATCTGTTTAATATCCTGGAGCTCTTTGCCTCCTCTGTTGTTTAGAACAATCCACACCATCTTGTTTTCTCAGTGGATTTCGTCTCTGATCTTTCTTGCTCCCTCTTTTACCAACTGCAGCATCACATCTGCTGTAGCTACCAGTAATTAACACCTCTCTCACATCTGACTGTCTCTACAATTTGTCATCATTTAGAAACAAAGCTACGACACCCTTCCTCTTCACTTTCTCAGATGCTTCTTCCTTTCCATACAATGCCTCTCTCTTCCAATTATACTTCTCTTCAGTCATCAGGACTGCAAGCAAATCATGCATTTCCTTGGCCTGTAAAGAGTCACGTTACTTGGGCTTTTCCCAAACAACCAGACCTTTGGTTCACCCTATCACTTGCCCTTCAACATCCACTTCCGCACCCTGGAAGTCCACCCCACCTTCTGTCAATTCCTTGGTCTACACAGGAATCATTCTGGTACTGGACGTTCTACCCCTCCTCATGGTAAAGGAAACGTCAATAGTAACACAATTTTCCATTATGCAGTTTATTAGTTTGGACAGCTTCCTTATTCATTTTCTCCCAGTGTATGGATGAAGGAAAAAGACATTCAGCTTGGAAATTACGCCATACTTTTAAAGTCCTGGAGAAGTCGATCAACAAACACCTAGCCAACCACCTCAACAATTACAATCTCCTAGACTCCATGCAGTCTGGGTTCAGACCAAACCATAGCAAGGAAATCGTAACAGATGACACCCACAGGATCATGAACAGAGAAGAAACTGCAGCCATCATACTACTAGGCCTCACTGGGGCCTTCATCACCGTATTTCACCCCATACTCTTAACATAGCTACATAAAACTGACCTCCAAGGACCCACAATCTACTGGATGTGCTTCTTCCAGACTGGTTGTACCCAATCAGTCAGCCCGGCACCCTACTGTTCGGAAGCCTGCAACCTGATCTGCGGCTCATCACTTAGCCAGACCCTCTTCAACACCTACATGATCCTGTATGCCAGCATCATTCATTCCCATGGTATCCGCATCCTATCCTGTGCTGATAACACACAGCTCCCCTGTGGACAAAACGCCTACCACCTGGGCCAAGTTTGCCAACTGCATGACCTAGGACGCCAACTGGATAAAACAACTGCCTCAAACTGAATACCGACAAGACGGAAGTTGTGATTTTGCGCAGGAAATTATCACCATGGTACTCCAACTAGTGGCCAACGGAACCTACCCACCACCTCACCAATAACCTCAATATTGTCATTAACAATGAGTTGACTGCCAAAGTCAACACCATAACTGCCTCCTGCTTCCACACCGTAAAGATGCTGAAGAAAATCTTCAAATGGTTACCCACCAGCACACATGGAATCTTACCCAAGCCCTCATAACAAGAAAACTAGACTACGGGAACATCCTTTACCCTGGAGTCAGCAAGCAAATGGCCAGACAATTCCAAACCTTACAGAAATCAGGAGCCAGGATTACACTCAACCTAACACATCATACACACATCCAGTTCTTAATTTGTAAAAGAATGAGTGACGGTGCCCAAAATTCTGCTTAGGGCCAGTGCTATAACATGTCAGCCTGCTAAATAACAAAGCTGCGTAGCCTTTAATTCAATTCATGCCCCTTTAATCCACTACCACACATTCCCCTTTATCTCACTCTTGCAGGATCCCTTTGTAACAGTTTTCTGGACTTTTTTTTCTTCCTTTTTTTCTCTTTGTTTGTTTGCCCTCTCTTCCTCTCAGTAAATGTCTGATAAGGAAAAATAAGTGCTAGTCCCCTGCTCAAATTAAGCACTGCACACATCACCCAAAACCTCAGGGAACTCCACTGGTTTCCCATACATACACAAGTTATTTTCCATCCACTCATGAACACCTTCAAACCCTTACACAACATGGACCCAACCTACCTCAACACCTGCATCATATTTTAGAAACCTACAATACACCTCTGCAAAGTCGGACTTGTACTGGCACACATTCCCTGCATACACAGACCCCAATCTGGCAGCCGGGCCTTATCTTCCATCGCTCCTAAATCCTGGAATTTCCAGCCACTGCACGTCAGAGCCGTCCCTTCTATTTTAGAATTACAAAAAGCTGAAGACGTCACTCTTCAAAATCATCCCACCAGCCTCGCCCTAGGCCAGACTAGGTTGACCCTGTTTAAAGAGCCAGTATAGCTTCCTGGCTGATTTTGTCAAAACATTTATGTTGAAGCTTAAAAGACAAGGGCTTTTTGCTGGTTGACCCCTACATTGACCCTGTTCATCGTGGGAACAGTCCAGCGCGAACTGCCAAACCAGGTCCTCCCTTGACCAGAAACAATGCATCCTAGGACCGGTTTCGGAGTATTACTGCTCATCAGCCAGGCTAGCTTGAATCCAGTGGTACAGTGAGCAAGGGACCCACGTCTGGGTATACCTAGTCCACTTATTGCAAAAATTGCTACGCAAAGAAATGATGGACGGAATGCTGAATAAATCATTCACCCCAGTCAAGAGATCTGGGTTAAATCCATCATTCTTTTGCTCACCATGCTACCCCAGTTTATACCCAACCATATGTAAATCAGTCTTGACCCTGTTCCTCTTAGGAACAGTCCAGTCTGAACTGCAAAGCCAGGTCCTCCCTGAACCAGAAACAACCATCCTGGGTCCGGTTTCAGAGTATTATCCCTCATCGGCCAGGCTAGCTTGCATCCAGTGGCACAGAGAGCAAAGGACCGAAGCCTGGGCATACCCAGCCCACTTAGGGCGAAAAGTGCCCCTTATATAACGATGGTTTAAACCCAGATTTGTGACTGGCGGTGAATGTTTGACAATGTTCTACATTCCATCAATCATCGTTTTGTGTTGCATTTTCACCCTAAGTGGGAAAGGTATTCCCAGACGGAAGTCCCGTGCTTGGTATGCCATGGGTTTCAAGCTAGCCTGGCTGATGAGGGATGATGCCCCAAAACTGGTCCCAGAATGAATGTTTTACAGTCCAGGGAGAGTCTGGCCTGGCAGTTCGGGCTGGACCTTTCCCATGGGGAACAGGGTCAAGGCTGATTTGCATATGGCTTGGTCCGAACTGGAATGTCGTGGGAGGCAAAATAACGATGGATTAAACTCAGATCTGTGACTGGGGGTGAATGTTTCACAATGTTCAATATTCCATCCATCACCTTTTTGTGTTGCATTATATTAAAAGAAGGACATATATTTTGATGACTGTGAGGAGGGGAACCCAACACTGACCTCCCGCTTGCTCCCCTTGCCGTATTTGCCTTCGACTGTTGGGATAAATGTCCCAAAAAGATCAGAGAAGCAAGGGTTTGCCACAAGAGGGACCCCTCTTGTGTGCAGGAAGAAAACCGACCTCTTGGTGGCAGACGCCAATAGGAACAATGGATCACGAGAAGGGAGGCGGAATAACCCAAATGTAAGGAGGTCCCAGGAAACCCAGAATATGCCGAGTTCCTCATGGGTAGAAGGAGCCCAGTTGCAATGGGGGAGGAGGACGCCACTCCGGACGAGGAGAACTGAACTACAACGCAGAGGGAAGACAGTCAGTCAGAAGTGAAGGAGAGCTCAGCGGACACTGCGCAGAGGAACGAGGAGACCAACAAAGCCCTCGAGACCAGGTGCGAGGTCTGGTGGACACAGCCGGAGGACGCTCTCATGCCGCTGCAACGCAGGAGAGTTGCGGCCCCTGCGGTACGTGATCAGAGGAAGAGAGGGGAGTAAGGGGCTGGGGAGAAGAGGGAAGCACGGAGGGCCACATAGGTTACATGTCTGTTGTAAAACCTCTAAACATTTCCCTTTTGCACTTGAACCGCCCGCATGAGCACCCCCCTGTCTCCCTGAGGAGTGACCATTTATTTGTAGTGTAACAACCGAAAAGTTTGGGACGATACCAAAGGGGGATTCCCCTGGGATATTTGGATATTTTGCATGTGGCCGCCCATATCTAAAGAGACAGCCTAAATTTGTGGCATAGACCAGATCCCTGAAGATAAGGGACTGGTTGACGGCAGTCCTGGGATGGATTTACTTGTAATCTTTGGTTCAGTTGTTTTATTTTTTCTTTCTATTTTTGAAATCTTGCACACCCTGTGTCACGTCATATCCCAACACTCCTTGGCATGGTGAAGGACTCTATCCTGGAAACCCTGAGCCACTTAGCAATAATACTTACCGCTTCCTTCTTCTTTTCATTTTGAGACTCCTCTTGACGTCCTCTCAGTGAAAGCGCTGTCACTTCCAAAAGAAGACCCAGAAAAACCTTCAAGGAAGAACAGAAGAACCTGGACTTTCTTATTTCGTTTCTTGTCTACACCCTCCTCAATAAAAATACTCCAAAATTGATCCGCCTATTAAGCCTTTGCATTTACTTTACACGCCCTGACAGTAAAAACACTGTATTGTAATTTTATTGCAGTAAGACTAGTACCCCTATTATCAACTATGGAGTTACACGCACAACCCAGCAGTTCTTATTTCTAGATGGGACAACTAAATCTGATGCAACAACGTATCAAAAGAATTGTAGCATTAAACACGATTTTTTGCCTATTCATTTTCCCTTGGTGTCTAGTGAGCTTTCTGAGGGCAGGAAGGTAGAAAGTGAACCCACTAATCCTCCCCCTAAGGTGTTAGAAAGGTTGTTTGATGCCCAAGGGCTGCAGTCCTGTGCCAGGAACAGCAAGTCCCACACTCCATTCTTTTTCTCCTTTTTTTACTGTGATGGCCTGGTGGGCTGTCTGACACCCGAGATGGGCAGGTAAGGGGTAAACTCTCCAATATGTCCCAACAAGAGCGTAAAAGCCAACCAGACTACCAGAGAAAAATGTGAGAAAAGGAGTGGGATGACTTGCTTGATCACCTTATCATCCGGCTCTAACGCTGGGCACCAGACAGTATTCTTCACCCACGGTGAGACAGTCTAGGTGTTGTATATCCCATCTCTTCCAGCCCATATGTTATAACTATCTGAGTTTCCTCTTATTTGCCATGAGGAATGGCTGTACTATTCAGGACCTGGGCCAGACAGAAACCAGAAAACCCTATTAACCGTGGGCATTCCTGAAACCTACAAACCCAGGTAACTTTCGGGAGGTGTTGCATGCCTGGACCCCAGCACATTTTCTTACCCAGAATACCCTGTGAATGTTAAAATATAGGCCCAAAAGACTATTTTTTTCGATACTAAATGACTGAAAACTCAGGTACTTTCATCTAGTGGCCAAAGTCGTATTACCCTGCGTTCTTATGTAAGAGTTGAAACCAACTCTTACATGCATGAGTAGATTAACACGTGATAGGACCAAAACTGTAACCACATGAAGACCTTATTGACACCACATTGACTTCACAAGGTCTACGTTTTGTCAGACTCTTTTGCAGGCCATAGGTCTTCCCACACCAGTGAGGTACTGTTTTTATCAAAAGTGTAGGAGTGCTGCGTGGTAGGCCTTTGGTTGATTTCAGCGGATTCTGAATCTTTCCCTCACAAGCCACAATAGAAAATGTACGCTTGGCGACCGCCGTGAAGGTGGTCTCATTGTAATAATGCCAGTGGGACTGCCAACTCTTTGTCGACGGTCCTATTTCTGAAACGATGCTGGTCAGACGCTTGTCCGACCGGCATCGTAATGATGCCCTAAGTTTGAAAGTATGACTCTTCACCTGGACTTCGTTCAGCAGCTCCTGACAATGACGCCTCCTCCTCAGCCACCGCCAACTGCTTTGCCCTACTGAACGTTACCTTCTAAGACATCTTTCTTAATTTTTTTCTTCAGAGTCTGAAGGTAGGTGGGGACCGGGCCCAATCCATTTTCTTTATCCTAACCAGGCTTAATCATGGTCAGACATAACTCTTGTCTTAAACTCAGTCTTAAGCACCTACCTTGTCCTCGGTTGGCGCTTTGATCTTTTATGTGCTATTTTACACATGAAACTTTGAAATGTCATAATTCCGGTTCTACAGATTGGATTTTTGGTGTTAAGTGTCAAATAATTTATTGAAATGTACTCTTTTGTAAATTGGTGTGGGATTTTTATTGTGCCAAGATACCATAAACACAATTTATTATAGTGACTTTTTGTGGTTCACTGTGAGAAGGATATTGGTTGTTACTTGAGAAGGACTAAGCAAACACAAGGAGATTATGGACGGAGTGCTAAAACTTTTCAGACACTCGCCCCCTCTCTGTATCAGCTAGCTTCACTGTGAGTGATAGCAATCTGCTCTTTCACAAGGATCATATCGGCACACAAAGTAGTTTTGTTCAGTGCCAGTAAGTACTGTGGCAGTGTGTGCTTTTGAGACCAAAGAACAATTTTTGCTTTTGACAATGTTTGTTATAATTGTGACAGCCCAGGGGGGGCGTGGCTAGCAGCCGATGAGGACGGTCGCAGCCTAGCGAGGCTCCCGACCCTTTGCCCATCATCCGTCACTAATCCTGCCTTAGACCCGGGATCCCCGTGGAAATCGGGTAGATCCCGGAGCCAACTTCTAGGTCCGTCCCGGTTGGGGACACGCGCCGCAGAAATAAACGCAAAGGGCACTGGAGGACGCGGAGCATCCGCGAAGACCGGGAACAAGATGGCGGTGTCCTGCCTGGCGGCCGCCGACGTCTAGCGACGAACCTGCCCCTAAAGACCTGCTGCCACTGAGAGGGGAGCCATGCAGCGCTGAACCGCAGGAGAGCGGCTGAGGATACCCGGAGCGCCGGCGGACCCTGAGGTCAGTGCGGGATCCGAGCGGGAGCGGCGCGCTGGCGGAGCTCCGCCCACAGCCGCGAGAAGCTAACTCTGGACCCCGGCTTTGCGGCCTGCGATCCCTTGTGAGTGCTACCGGGCCCTGAATCCCAGCGAAGCGCTTGTGGGGCCTCGCACTGGGAGATCCCCACGGAGGTACCGGGAGTGGAGATTGCCCTGGGGAGGCCCAGCCCCGCCCGGTCGTTTTACTCGGTGGCCTGGTGTCGAGACCTGCGTTCCGGTTGGGTGACCGGCTGGCCCTGGCCGGACACGTGTTGGGGCGTCATCACTGCAGGGGGCCCAGAGGCGCATTGAGTCTGGCCACAGTACCGTCCCTCTGGACCCGTGGGACACAGGGGTGAAGAACCAGGATCAAGAGGTGAAGTGCGCCCGCTGTGGAATTGCGCGCCCTACACTCCCCACTGCTGCACGTTGAGGTGGGCTTGAGAGAGTACTGATCAGGAGGAGTGGCGGCGGGGCCGGCCTGGCGGACCCCGGAGCGGACCCCTGACGCCCGGTTACCGGAGACGCTGCGGAGCCCTAACAGGCCACTGGTGCCGCTCTCGATCCCCACAGCACTACCCCAAAGACTCGACTCACCACCGGACGGCGGTTGGCGGCAGGACCACCCTCAGGCGGCCGCGCTGCCTATAGTGAGAGACACCGTCGCCACCGGTTCAATCCAGGGGATCCGGGATTGCTCAGAGGTGCAGGATGGGAAAGCCTAAAGGTCCCAGGGGGGAAGGGAGCCCGGCCGCGGAAACACCTGACGACTCCCCGCAACCCCCCACGGAGCTCCAACTGATGCAGGACCGGATTCTAGACGCCATTGCTGCCACGAAGGAGGCGCTGCAACACGATATTGGCCAAGTGGCGACGGGGCTTGGACACTTACGAGCAGATCACGCGAAGCTGCAGGACAGAGTCAAGGCCACTGAAGCTGCCCTGCAGGATGTCGTGCCAGCCCAAAAATCAATGGCGGGACAGCTCACGGACGCATTGGTGCGGATACAGGCCCTAGAGAAGAGGGCAGAGGAAGCTGAAAACCGCAGTCGGCGGAATAACGTACGCCTGGTGGGCCTGCCGGAAAAAATCGAGGGTACGGACATGGTGGGCTACCTGACCGGCTGGCTACAGACTGTGGTTGCCCCGGAGGGTCTATCTCCCTTCTTCACCCTGGAGCGGGCGCACCGCGTGCCTTCCCGACCCCCGCGCCTGGGTCTTCCACCGCGCCCGGTGATCATCAAATTGCTCCACTATAAGGACAGAGACTGGCTCCTCCAGCGGGCCAGGGATGCGGGCCCTTTTCAGGTGGACAATAGTAAAGTCACACTATTCCCGGACTACACGTTCGACACCCAGAAGCAGAGAGCTTCCTTCCTCCCTATCAAAAAAGAGCTGCGTACCGAGGGATTGCAATACTCCCTGCTGTTCCCGGCCAGGCTGCGAGTGATAGTGGACGACAAGGCACTGTTCTTTGAAACTCCAGCGGACGCATGGACCTGGTGGGACACCTACAAGGCGGGCACGGATGGAGCTCGATTCAGAGCCGAGGAGGAGCGCCAGACCCATGCGATCAGGCGATCGAGAAGGCTCCGAGGGCGCAACCGGGGATCCAAGAAGCCGTCCACATCGCAAACGGAAGAGGAACGGAGAGCGGCGCTCCAAGCAGTTAAAGAGGTGTCGGGATCGGCGCCGGTCCAATCGGCAAGGGAATCAGCGTCGGAGGCCCTGGCCACGGGCTCAGACACTGACTTCTCGGGGCTGGATGGGGCTAGGGGCCCGAAGGTCACCCCTCAGACTTCGGGGGAAATCCTTGAGGCCTAACAGCTGCCCGCGGTACCTGAGAGATATGAACCTGAAGGCGGCGCCTCCATGAACACAGGAACGGACTACTGTGAGACTTTTCTTTTATGAGTCGCATTGTGTATTGTGGGGCGGGGGGGCATGGGGACAAGGCTTGAAAGGTTTAGTAGCCAACCCACGCGCCACAGGGCCCATAAGGCCTCCGTGGAGAATACTACGGACTAAAGGTTACGTGAGCACGTTTGCTCGCTAGTTTGGATGGGAGCCACTACTTTGCAGTTGGGTCCTGTTCTGGGGGAGGGGGGACCTGGAGAAGTTGGGGAGACTCGAGGTACAATTGGGGATGGGGAGTTGGGGGGGATGTTGGGGGGGGGAGGTGGTGGGAAGGTGTCTGGTGTCCGGAAGCATATGGTTATTGACTTAATTTGCACTTATTGGGGTGATGGCTAATACGGGTTCGTTGAAATGTGTGTCCTGGAACGTGCGGGGACTAAATTCCATGGCAAGAAGGCATAAGGTACACGCCTACCTTGTCCGCAGAGGAATTCACATTGCCTTCCTACAGGAAACCCATTTAACTAAAAAGGAGGGCGCCGCACTACAGAGGAGGTGGAGGGGTCACCTGTTCCATACCACATACTCAGCATTTGCCAGGGGAACATTGATTTGGATCCGGGCGGGGGTTCCCTTCCAGGTCGCTAGGCACACTGTGGACCCAGAGGGGAGGTATGTGGCTGTTGAGGGTTTGCTCAGGGGTCGTCAGTTGGCACTTTGCAGCGTTTATGCGCCAAATGTAGAACAGGCATCATACTTCACTAGACTGACCAAACAATTAGCTTCTTATTTGACGGGACCGGTGCTGCTGGGGGGGGATTTCAACTCAGTGGAAGACGCAATTCTCGATAGGTCGCACCCACCTCTACACGCATCTCCGGTTCACAGACTAGCAAAACACAGATCACAATGGCAGGGGATGTGGGACCTGACGGATGCCTGGCGCATCCAACACCCAACTGACAGGGATTATTCCTTCTACTCGGGCATGCATGACCTCCACGTCCGCATAGACGCTTTCCTGTGCTCCCAGTCGGTGGTGCCAATGGTTGCCCGAACTGAGTACCTGGCACGCACGATCTCGGACCACAACCCCTTACTTCTTACATTAGCCTGGATGAACGAAATTTCGCCAATCCCAACCTGGCGGCTTCACCCGGACACATTGGACGACCCGCCGTTCAGCGGAGCATTGGAAGATAGAATATCCCAATACTTCGCCGAAAATGAGGGTACTGCCTCTTCAAGGGCTATGGAATGGGACGCGTTCAAGGTAGTGGTGAGGGGGCACTGTATAGGGAAGTTCGCGGGCGTGCGGCGAACGATCGTAGACGACGTGACCAAGGCCGAGCAGGCCCTGAGGGAGGTGGAGATACGCCGACCCAATCGTCCCGACTTGCAGGATAGGGTGTGTTCAGCGCGGGAAGCAGTGGCGGTGGAAGTGGAGCGCCTACGCTGTTTTGATCACAAGACATACTTGACCAAGGCACTTGCTGAGGGAGATAAGACGGGGACGCTCTTGGCCTGGTTAGCGAACCCCGGTAGGGGGGCTGCCTCAATACTATCCCTGACCGACACGGAAGGTGATACGTATAACACCCAGCCGGACATATTGCAATGCTTTCAAGCGTATTACGAGCGGCTATATAGGGGAGGTCCAGAGGATCAAACCGAGAGGTTGGAGGCCTTGTTGTCCGAGATACAATTGCCATGCCTAGAGCAGGACCAAGCAGAGGCCCTCGGGGGCCCGATTGACGTAGCGGAAGTTAGGGGGGCCGTAAAGAGAATGGCGCGCAGGAAAACACCGGGGGTAGACGGGCTGCCCGTCGAATTTTACAGTAAATACATAGATATACTTGCCCCACGACTCCAAATACTGTACAATGAAGCGAAGGAGAAGGGGGAGCTGCCCTGTTCAATGCGTGAGGCGCTCATGATTCCCTTACTTAAACCGCGTAGGAACAGCTCTGACCCGGCATCGTATAGACCATTATCGATGCTCACGACAGATTATAAAATCTTGAGCACTATCCTGGCCACTAGGCTGGTGGCCCATATGCAATACTTGATCCACAGGGATCAGTCGGGCTTTATACCCACTAGAAATACGTCACATAACATTCGCAGGTTGCTGAGGCTGGTAGCGGACCCTCCGCCGTCCGCCAGAGCCCCTATGGTGATGGCGATTGATATAGAGAAGGCCTTCGACAGCCTAGGTTGGAGTTACTTATCCAGGGTGCTGCGGGGTTTTGGCATCGGGGATGACTATGTGCGATGGACGGAGGTACTGTATGCATCGGCGGGCGCTAGGGTGCGAGTGGGAGCGTTGATATCGGGTAGGTATGCAGTGCATAGGGGTACTAGACAAGGGTGTGCACTCTCTCCCTTGCTATTTGCCCTTGCGATCGAGCCATTGGCAGCACTGGCTGGGAAGGGTGACGCCTACCAAGGGCTGGAGGTAGGCGGGATTCATCACCACATATCGTTATATGCGGACGACCTCCTGCTGTTCTTGGATAATGCTGAGGAGGCGGTGGAGGGAGCGGAAACCCTACTGGCACGTTTCGGAGATGTTTCGGGACTGAAAGTGAATTGGGCGAAGACCTGCCTTTTTCCCCTCCGGAGGGCGGAGAGGTGCCCCATGACCCGTCCCGAACTGCGCTGGGAACCGTCCTGTTTGCCCTACCTGGGGGTATATATTTACCACGATCCCGCAGACCTGCTAGAAGGCAACATAAACCGTTGTATCCGAACGTTGCAGGGTAACATGACCTTTTGGGCCACCCTCCCTTTGTCCATGACAGGCCGAGTGTCCCTGCTTAAAATGATCGCACTGCCGCGATTATTGTACTTCTTCCGGACCCTGCCTGTGTGGGTACCGAGTGCCGTATTTCGACGACTAAAGTCTCAAGTGGTGTCCTTTCTGTGGGGAACTGGTAGACGGAGAATAGCTTTGGCGACCCTGATCCGCCCGAAGAACGAGGGCGGACTCGCAGTCCCTGACTTCGAGCTTTATTACTTGGCTGCCCAGCTGCAATTCCTCACACAAGAAGTGGCTAGGGTATACCGGGGCCCGGAGCAGGAGAGGGACATTGGCACCCCCCGCCATGTGCTGGCATATATCACCCTGCAGCAGAGGCTAGCACTCAGGGATCTGTCTCAGGAGGAACGAACACTGAGGCTATGCTGGAACCGCGTGCAAAAGCGTGCTGGTCCCGGACACCCGTACGCACCCGAAATCCCGTTGGGTATGCTTACTGCGTTACCGCATGGCGGCGACTGGTCGAATCTCCAAGGTTGGGAGGAGGCTGGCCTGCAGGTGGTGGGGGACCTCTACACTGACGGAGTGCTCTCGCCGTACCAGTCCTTACGGGAACAATACGACCTCCCGAGAGGGGACTACCTACTGCACGCAGCTGTGGTTCGAGTGATTCAGGCGCACTGGGGTGAGGGACTACTTGAGCCTGCGACGTCGCCTCCGTGTCAGTACGTGATGATGGCCGCAGGAACGGTCAAGGCTGTCACGTGCCTGCACTCCAGCATCCTTACGAGCACCTTGCTGCCCCTAGCGCGCCTAAAGGCCCAATGGGAGACTGACCTGCAGCGAGAGATCCCGGATACGACATGGGCCCAATTGGTTCGGAGGCCCAGGAAGAGCACTAGAAACGCCCGATTCCAATTAATACAGCTCTATATCCTACACAGAGCCTACCTTACTCCGAATAAAATAGCACGATACTTTGGAGCAGTTGACGCAGCGTGTCCTAGATGCGCGCAGGTAGAGGCGGACTTGCTACATATGCTGAGGGACTGCCCGCACTTGCAGGACTTCTGGAGAGAAGTGGGTGACACCCTGAACGAGGTCACGGACAGGGAACTACATTACGATGGCGCAACTACACTCTTACACTGGTTTCCACACACAAGTAAGACTACCCTGACAAGCAAATTCATAGACATGGGTCTACTCCTTGCGAAGAGGGAACTCACCAGGGGATGGAAATCTAAGGTAGCGCCGACACACCGGAAATGGCTAGCTGAGTTTCAGAAATGGGCGGCAGCAGAGAGCACGATCAGGTATCAGCTGGCACGACGGAGACCTGACGGGAAGGCTCAGGAAGCGGCACTAGCATGGGAAATACTAGTCCAGGCACTCAGGGATAGTACAGTGGAGAGTGAAGAGGAGGGGGACGCAGAAGACCCGGGGGTACCTGAGGTAACGGTGCCAATCCCAGCGCCTACCACGGACACACACACTCATTGACCACCTACAGACTCCGCAGGTCACCAACACACTTTGGCATACTGCAAACCGGGCACGGGACGCCATAGAACACCAGAGGGGTGGGGGGGGTGTTGGGAGGGGGGGGGGAGTGCGGCATCCCATCGACATTGTATTACGCAGATCACCCTGGCCGGAGGCTGGATGGGGGGGTGTGGGGGGGAAAAAAAAATTAAAAGCAGACGGCGGTAGATCACTGGATACGCCATCGAGTAATGGCGGTTACGTTACACTATGTGAGACAATTGCCACCCGGCCCCAGGGATGCGGGTAATAAGGCTGTGTGAATAATTGGTAGCAGGAGTGTGAGACATTGGGATCCCGCATATACGTACTTGTATACTAACTGTACTGCTTAACTTGGAATCTGCAATAAAAATTGTTTTACAAAAAAAAAAATAATTGTGACAGCCCAGCAGCTCCAATACCCATAAGGTTTTACAAAACCCATGCCAAAACAAGTGACTCATTGACAAAACTAAAATGCTGACCAATTTCAGACCCACTGGCTTTGCCAATGCTTGTTTATTTGCATTTCCCATAATCTTAATTAAACTGGTTACACTGGTTATTCCATTATGAATTTTTGGGGGAAATACGGGCATGCATCAACACATGTTGCTAAATGATGCTGCTAAGAAATGGTACCTGAAATTTTACAATAGTTTAGCAAAACGTTTTTTTTCCTGCTTTCATTTTTTTTAATGAACATTTTAGTTTAAAATCAAAGAGTCATCAATCTTGCTTTCAAGCTTTTGCAAATATTTGCATCAAATCAGACAGCATTCTGGGAGTATTATATATAGCCTCATATTGCTAAACTTTGAAAACGTGTGAACACATTTTTATACTGGAACCACTGTCAGTATTGCAGTCGGTGCTTACAACATTTACTTAAAGCGCTCACCTTCATACTAAAGGCTTTCAATTAATGAACCATAAATACAAGTTTGAACAACATTAACATATAGGCAAAAATATTACCTTAACTGCAGACAGTGCTCTTTCCTGATCCATAATGTGGTTTGTGCTGTCTGGGGTTGGGCCTACATGTACCAAGGACAAAATACACATGAAAACTTGTTGTCCTTGACCACAAACAATATGTCCTGGGCGTTGGGCTATAGGAATTGCACATCCCTGGGGTCATTGGTGGAATCTGAACAAAGTTCGAACAGAAGGGTTGGTTCCTGAGTGTAAAAACAGTGATTCAGGTTGCAGTGATGAGTGTCCCCAACAAGCCATTCTTAGGAGAAGTGACAGGGTCATCATTAAGCCTGTCAAATACAGATTGTAAATAGGAATCAGTAGTGAGTCCACCAAATTTTAATTGTACCTCTTTGTATTTCTTTTTGTTTTTTTGGGACGGGAAGATGTGTAGTATTCTCTAGTTTAGTGTGTTTATCTCTTTAACTTAGAGTTGTATTTCCTTCTAGAATGTTTCTTGTTGGCAAGGGACAAGAGAATGCATTGTCAGGATTAATGTTGGGAGCTGTATCTGGTGGAGCCGTTGCGTTTGCTGCCTCCACAAACAATGTAGCCAAGAACTAAAGCATCTCAAACTCTTCTTGTTTCGGCCTCAACACTAGAGTGGCATAGAGTGGAGTGTAGAGTGTCGAAGCATAGCGTGGAGTGCTGTAGAGTAGAGTGGCATAGAGTGCAGTGGCATGGAGAGGGATGGCGTAGTGTGGAGTGGCATAGAGTGGCGTAGAGTGAAGTGACGCTGAGTGGCAACAAGTGAATTAGCCTAGAGTGGAGTGGTGCGAAGTAGCGTAGAGTGGAGTGGTGTAAGGTAGAGTGTGACAACAACAGGGTTCCAGAGGGTCTAAAAGAGGGTGTGAGTCTACGGTAGCCAAAAAACTAGTCAAAACAAAAGGCCCTGGACTGACTTCTACCAAGGTTCACTGTGACAACTCAGTGAATGGTAAACCATACTATTGCCACTCAGCGGGAGAGAACTATTTACCATCTAGTCTCCCTACGTTTGTGTATCACCAACTTGCATTGATGGTTTCAAAAAATCCCAAATGATGAAGGGCGGTCTCGAGTGGTGACTGATGGCTACTTTTGACCATTCACTGAGTTGTCACAGTGAACCTTGGTAGAAGTAAGTCCAGGGCCTTTTGTTTTGACTAGTTTTTTGGCTACCGTAGACTCACACCCTCTTTTAGACCCTCTGGAACCCTGTTGTTGTCATATATTCTTGGGGACTGTTCACAGAGTGTGGTCTTTAAATATTTCCCTGGGTCCTACCTCACCGTAGTGTTTATGTTGTAAGGTAGAGTGTCACAGAGTGGAGTGGAGTAGAGTGGTGGACTCAGCGAGTCAGACTCCCGCCCTACTTCTTGGAACCAACAGAGACCAGATGTGGGGTGCCCCAGGGATCATCCCTCAGCCCCATCCTCTTCAAATCTACATGGCCCCCCTCGCAACCATTGTCAGAAGCCATGGGCTCAAGATCGTCTCCTATGCCGACGACACCCTGCTCATTCATACCCTCACCAAAGAACCCAACATCACAAGACACGATTTCCAAGAAGGGATGAAAGCCGTCCCCACCTGGATGAAGAGTTGTCTGAAATTCAACTCAGAAAAAACAGAAGTCATCATCCTTGGCTCCACCCCCCCCCTCATGGGACGACACCTGGTGTTTCCCCGCCCTCGGAAACCACCCCACCTTGACAGACTACGCAAGAAACCTGGGCATCCTACTTGACTTATCCCTCACGATGAACCACCAGATCAACGCTGTATCCTCAGCCTGCTTCAACACTCTCCACATATGCTGAAAACCGTTCACATGGGTCCCATCCAGATCCAGAAAAACAGTCCTGCATGCCCTCATTAGTAGCATATTGGACTACGGCAATGCAGTCTACGCTGGAATCAGCAAGAAACTACTCTGCAAACTCAAGACCGTCCAGGATGCCATAGCCAGACTGATCTAGACATCCCCCAACACAACAACATCACCCAACACAACTGAGATCGACACTGGCTCCCAATTGAAAGAAGAATAACCTTCAAGCTCCTCACTCACACATACAAGGCCCTCCACAACATTGGACCAGCATACCTAAACAACTGCCTCTCCTTCCATGCACCCAAGAGACGCCTCCGATCAGCTGACCTCTCTCTGGCCACCATCCCGCCCATCCACTAGACCAGAAAGGGAGCAAAGTCCTTCTCCTACCTCGCAGCCAAGGCCTGGAAAGACCACCTCTTCCGGCAAGTCCCTACACTGCTCCAGTTCAGGAAAGACCTCAAGACCCGGCTCTATTCAGTTGACCCCAGCACTCAACGGTGCCACCCCTCCTCCTCCCTAGCACCTTGAGACCCTCGCGGGTGAGTCGCTGAGATTTACAAACCCCTGATTGATTGATTGATTGATTGATCAAGGTCATCTGGCTTCTATGTTTAGGGCTGTTAATTGCTGCTCCTAAGTAATGAATGCCACATATTTAAAAATGCAATGCACAGGCATGTGAATCGAGACTTATGAATACTCTGAACACACACAACCTAAACAAACACACCCTATTAGCATACCTCAAAAAGCACAGATTTTTCTATATAAAGCTCAAAATACACAACTAATCTGGCTTTTAACCAGAAAGAACAATAGTTACTTACCTGTAATCTGTGGTTCTCCAGTATTGGTGTCTTTCATAGATTCACATGCCTGAATCATTCCCCGTCGTCGGAGTGGGAGTCCCACGGTATATAAAAAAGCAATAATATGCTATAAATACATAGTAAATACCAATAAAAAACAAACCAGGAAGTAAAGTAGCCAAAGCTACAGTAGAAAAACTTCCACATTAGTGACTATCCCTGTCATTTTGTATAGCCCAAACTGCAGCCAATCAGGCGACAGCACCCACCAGAAGGTTCCCCCCAGAGGCTCAGGCTGTCAGATTTTGTCGCACGGAGTGATAGTAAACCAAAGTATGCTAAGAGCCTCTGAAGGGGAGGTGGGCGGGTGCATGTGAATCTATGAAAGACACCAATACTGGAGAACCACAGATTACAGGTAAGTAACTATTGTTCTTCTCCAGTATTAGGGGTGTCTTTCATAGATTCACATGCCTGAATCAGAGTAGATAGCAGTAAACATCCTTGCTAGGCAGACGCCATAGTAACCCAGCTTGTCAAACTGTGCACATTATCATGAAATATATATATATATTGCATTAACATAGCCTGAAGCATGATAAAAATGCATCTAGTGAAGAATGTTCACTCTGAAAACGGTATCAGAAGCGTCTGACTGCAGGAAAAAAGGAGGTGGGAACAGAGGCTCACCTTAGCTGAAAAGAATACATAGAACTGCTGGACACATGGAAACATCGGTCTTACTGGCTGCAGCAAACAGTAGTGATTGGTGAAAGCAAGGCTGCTAACCTAGGTTGCCGCTCTGCCGATGTGCTGGAGAAGAACTCCAGCAAACAGAGCAGTTGAGGAAGACATTGCCCTGGTAGAGTGCGCTCTAGGGGCTGCTAGCAAAGCTGTTCAACTTGTGCATGGCAAAATATCGATCGGAGCAAAAGATCAATAATGCAACTGTTCGCCCAGACCCTGTTGGGTTTTAACTAATCGTACCCAAGTTAATAAATTGATCAGATCTGCGAAAACCGAACTATCCCTTGTAAACAGAACATTTGAAACCTTTCCTGTTATCAAGTGTATGGAAAAAACCATTTTGTTGATAGTGGTGGAGGCAAAGATGCATTTGAATTTACAGGCTCGATCCGAAAGAAATTCCGGAGGCACGTTAAGTATGAATTCCAGAGTAACTCGAACCACCATAGAGTTATAGTGAACTGTATGAAAAGGCTAAAGAATCGATAAGACCTGAACCCAACTGACTCTAATAGAGGACTGTCAAAGCCAATAAAAAAGAAAATGACACCTTTATAAGTCATCGTAGATCATCACTGAGGAAAGGTTTAAAGGATAGCACATGAACTGCCCTATTACCACACTGAGATGTCTCGATGGTAATGGACGAACTGGCGGAGAAAAAACAATCTGAAAATTCCTTTGAAGGAATGATTTATATTTTTTGAGGAATAAAAAGATGTGATCCCATCTCGTCGGCATCTGGAGCTGCTGCCAGTTAAGGAACTAGTAGAGTTGCATGAGGCAATCCTGAACTTGCCAGCTAAATGAAAACAAACTGGAAGATCCTTTCTATTTTAAGAGTAAAAGGATGAATTCTAGCCGAACAATATCAGGTACCGCAAAAACATTTGCATTTGAGACCTTGTCCCTGTTATGGCTAACACTCCCTTGCAAACCGCAGGGATGTTTAGATAGGCGAACCAAAGGTAATCAGGGGCTAGGCCACTGACCTCAAAGATGGCTGTTCCGAGTGATAAACCTGGCCGCTCTGGAAGAAAATAGATCCGGAGGTGGACACGTCCGAATTGATTCGCACTCCGACTGGAAAAAGGAGAAACTCAGTAAACCAGTCTTGGCGAAGCCATGAGGGGTAAAGAGGAACCCTCGACACCACTCTATCTTGTTCTTCCGGAGAACTTTGAGACCCAAAGGTATCGGTGGAAAAATGGAATCAGATTGAGATCAGTTGGACGACAAACGCATTTCCCTGTAAATTCTTGTGGGGATGCCAACTTGAAAAGCACCAGTATGTGCTGTTCTTCTTGGTCGCGAAAAGACCAGATCTGGATGCACCCCTCTGTCGAAATTGGAATCCACATTCCGTAGAAGAAAACTCACTCGAGAGTGGAAATTGTCGTCCTGCTGAGAGTGCCTGCCAGACTGTTTCTTGTACCAGGAACGTGGAATCGCCAGAAAGTTGTGTGCGTTGTATCACTCATGCACATAGATCACCGGCTTCCTGAGGCAACAAAGCTGATCTAGCCCCTTGTGTTTAGTGACATAGAGTACACCAGTTGTATTGTCTATGCACCACAATACAGTTGTTTCCTCGAAATTATTGCTTAACAAAATTGGAGGGCAAGGAAGATGGCTCTGCGCTCAGCAGGATGATGTACCAAGCCCCATATGAGGGCTCCATTTCCCAAAGACCGTCAGCCCCTAAATAACGCTCCCCAATTCCTGAGGGATGCGTCCATGGTGATTGTGCAATTTGATAGCTTTTTGAGGGAAAAAACACACCTTGTGTACAAATTTCTGTCTTGGATTCACCCAAGAAAAAACCTCTCGCATCGAGGAGTGATTGTAATGAGATCTTCAAATGAATCAGAGACGTGAAACCACTGTTTATGCAGTTGCTTTAGCAGCTTTATCCTGTGCAGAAGGACACCCCCAGGAAGCAGGTGGAGGTCATGGCCAGCTGAAATTTGGAGAATGTAATGAAATAGACTATTGTACGTAAAAGAAACAGCAAGAAAGAGCTGCAGGCTTCTCATTCGCAAGAGACAAACACCCATGCTGAATTTGCATTGACTGTTGTTCCTAGAAAATCCTGTGTCGTAACTAGGAATAATTAGGACTTGACATGGTATATTGATAAAAACCAGGAATTGGAACAGTGACTGCAAAGTCTGGATGTACTGGATTGCTTATTAAGAAGAGTGATCCTCCTTAAATAAACCTGTCTCAGAAATGATGAATGCGTATGTATTGCAAACACAGATAGGCTGCCAGAATCTACATAAGAATCACGTGGAGTGGACCGAGAGTCCTGACAAGATAGGCCTGTGATAGAAAATGGATATAACTTAGAGTATAGATCAGCCACGTCCCGTGCTGTGGAAGCATTGTCACCTCAACCTTGACACTCTGGAGGTCGAGTGCACATGTCAGGTCCTCTGGCAGTAACATTTGAAAAACCTTCTTGAGGTACAACCTTTGAAAAAAGTTTGCGCAGAGATGACAAAAAAATCCGGCGCTACATATCTGACCAGCTAGTTGATGAGGATCTGAGAGGAAAAAAACCTAACTCCTAATTAGATTCAGAACCACTCCGACGGTCCCTGATGTATCCATAAGTCAATTTGTGAATGACTCGCTCCGATGAGGTGAATGCGGTCACCATGAAGGCGTAGCAGACAGGAAATTGCCAAATTCTAGAGGATGCTCTTTTGACATCACAATTAGAATTTCCCATAGATAAATCGCATTGGTGACCAAATTAAATCCCAGAGATATGCCACCCTTATCCCACTTGGAATGGAGTCATGATGGGCTTTAAAGTAAGTCGTAGTTTTCTGGAAAAATGACTTCCTGTATATGATTTAGAGTCGAATCATACAGTTGCATACCAGATACTGGGTGGAACTTCTTGGATTAAAATGTGAAAACTGTCCTCGGGCACCCCGAAAGAGTTGATCCCCGTACTGTGGAGAATCGAAGGCGCGGTATTGTCTGGTCAATATGATGGCCCAGAAGTAACAATTATAAAAAGATACGGCCATTATCTCAGTATGGACTTGTGGGCGAGGAACTAAGGGTTCTTCCAACCCTAACTCCGCAACACAATACTGCAAAACTTGGAGATGTAATGTACACTGCACGGTGTTTTGTAGATGATTATCTTTTTTCCATCCTTTTTGTTAAAAATTCTAGAAGCGCCAGTGTAGGGGTATTCAAGGATACGCACATTCTGTGCCCCTATGTTAAAATTGATCCTGTCCAGAGAGCTAAAAGATTGCCAGAGAGTCACCAGCGCCGATCTTTTGGCTTAAGCAGAGCTCTAAATCTCTGTCAATACAATATTTAAAGAGAAAGAAACCTTCCGCCTCTATCCTGGTGACAAGGGCTTGACGAAAGCGCGTCACCGTTCCTTACATGAGGAGGGTAAATCCGTCAACATCCGCCGGAGGATAGAAGAATAAAGATTCATGCAAGATCTCGTATCCTGCTGAAAGGAGGCTACGACTAATAAGTAGGGTAAAGGAACACTGTACATAAGCCCAACTGGATCAAGCGTCGACTAACCTGACCATGGACTGGGTCCAGCATCAGAGAGGTCAACAAAAAAACGTGACCCTCAGTGTCCGCAAAGGAAAACTGTTGCAGACTTAAACTACTGTGGAGGTGACCGCTGACGCTGTCAGTCTACAAGCCCTCGGTAGACGTACTTCTTGCTGGCAACGAAAACTGATCCTTAACTTGGCCAACATTCCACAATAAAATTGACCATCACTGAGGATGATTGATGAATCGAGTAGTTTGTCGACTTAGAAAGTCGTCGACGAGCCTGCTAGTGAGTAAGGCGAACTGTCGTCAATGGGCCAACTGTTTACGGACCTAAAGCCTGCGTGCCAACTGCCGATGTGCCCACTGTTAATGGCCCCAACTGCACTGTTTATAGGCCCACTGTTGACAGCCTAGAGATGCCAGGCCCACTGCCAATGGCCAACTGCCGATGGATCACATGTCAGAAGGGCCACTGTCAGTGGCCCACTGGTATTGAGCCAACCGTCGCCAAAGCTTTCAGTTGACTATGTCAGGTGAATAGGCTCTCGAACGCCGACGAGACTCTTCACCGTCGACGAGGCACCTCACCATCGACGAGGCTCCTCACCGTCGATGATTGCTCTTCAGCATCGACGAGGGACACCCTGCACCGTCGACGAGGCACCTCACCGTCGACGAGGTTCTTCACCGTCGACGAGGCACCTCACCGTCGACGAGGTTCTTCACCGTCGACGAGGCACCCCACCGTCGACGAGGTTCTTCACCGTCGACGAGGCACCTCACCGTCGACGAGGTTCTTCACCGTCGACGAGGCACCCCACCGTCGACGAGGTTCTTCACCGTCGACGAGGCACCCCTCCGTCGACGAGGCTCCTCACCGTCGACGAGTGCTCTTCAGCGTCGACGAGGGACACCCTTCACCGTCGACGAGGCTCGCGGTCACCGAGGCTCGCCGTCGACAGAGCTCCCTCGTCGTCAACGAAGCCCCCTCGTCGTGGACGATGCTTCCCGTCGACGATGCCACCATCACCGTCGACGTTGCTCGTCGTCGACGCGGCAAAACTCGTCGTCGAGGCTCACCATTGACGAGGCAAAATTGCATTCTGTTAAAAGGCTGTTGGTCGACGAAGCTCTTTGTGGGCTGCGCAGCTTCCTGCGACTTACAACCAGTGCATAAGAGGGCTCTGTCAACAGGATCCTGTAGCCCTGTGACACCGTAGAGCACCAGTGACGGCAGAGATCGCCGTCGTAGAATACCAAGAGCGTCTAGTCAACAAGCTGGCACGTTCTCAGAAGAAAAGTGCACAGAACGAGTCTAAACGCCTGAGAGTAAATCTCGTGGGCGTAGATGTGGGAGGCAGACTCGGAGTAGGTCAAAGACCCTTTACCTTTGAAGCAACCTCAGCTGGTGAAGTAAAGCCAAAAACATCACTGCACATAAAGGCGCCATATAAACATTGAAAATCCTCCCACATCAGAAGGGGGGGTAGCCAATCACAAGAACATCCCCTTCTTATCCTACCATGTCAGCGACAGGCAGACAAAATGATCCATGGAGACGGTCCCAGCTTTCCACCAGTGACACAGGGTCAACAAATAGACTTCATGTGAGAAAACATCACAAAATTTAATATATATATATAAAATAAATGAAGAAACTGAGCAGAGCTCAGGGAGACTCCCTGCACACGACGTGCGGTAAAAAATCTGACAGCCTGAGCCTCTGGGGGGAACCTTCTGGTGGGTGCTGTCGCCTGATTGGCTGCAGTTTGGGCTATACAAAATGACAGGGATAGTCACTAATGTGGAAGTTTTTCTATTGCAGCTTTGGCTACTTTACTTCCTGGTTTGTTTTTTATTGGTATTTACTATGTATTTATAGCATATTATTGCTTTTTTATATACCGTGGGACTCCCACTCCGACGACGAGGAATGATTCAGGCATGTGAATCTATGAAAGACACCCCTAATACTGGAGAAGCATAGTACTACATGAAACCGACACAGCAGGAAGAAAAAGGGGCATACAAGACGGGGAGGAGATATTACCATGTACCAATAAAAAGCGCAAAAGCCAAGTACTATACATCCCAAATTGAAGCCACAGGCAACAAACAGAAAGAAATATTTAAAATTGTTAATAGTTTTAGAAACCCTAAAGTACTGACACGAGAGATTCCACCTTCGCAGATTTAATGTGATAAGATAGCCAACTATTTTGCACAGAAAATAGATATTATTACGAAAGACTTCCCTATGTTTAAGGAAGAGGAGTCAGATGCCATAACGAATTTAAAAAGACCAAAATCCTGTTGGGAAACCTTCAATCCATTTAGCTTGGAAGATACTCACAAGGCATTATCTACCATTAAGTCAGGGTCCCCATTTGACCCCATTCCTCCCACCCTGTTGAAAGCAATAATAGGAGAGGTCAATCCTGAAATAAATTCTATTATTAATTCATCCTCATATCTGGTGAGATCCCTCTGCGATGGAAAGTGGCAGCAGTCAGACCTTTCCAAAAGAAGGCCGTGAATGATCCAGCTACACTTACCAATCTACGTCCAATCTCGCTCCTTCCGGCCTTATGCAAACTGACTGAATCCTGTGTCAATAAACAGCTGATGACTTTCCTGGAGGAGAATGGAATCCTCCATCCATATCAAGCTGGCTTTAGGGCACACCACTCAATCGAATCGGCACTACTATCCACAACTGAGACCATTCGAGCTGCATTGGATCAGGGCAAGAAGGCGGTCCTGATCCTATTAGACCTTTCTGCAGCGTTTGATACGGTGTCCCATGCTATCCTTTTACATCGCCTAGCCAATGCGGGCATAGCGGGAACCGTTCTCAAATTGTACAGAAGTTTCCTGGCACATAGACGCCAGGTTACTATGTTGGGTCAATTCTGCTCCGAAGAGAAAATGTTGGAAACTGGGGTCCCACAAGGCTCAAGTTTAAGCCCCACATTGTTTAACCTTTATATGGTCCCCCTGATCGAACTGATCTCTTCCTTCGGCATTAGTACAATCGCATATGCCGATTGTTGGACTTGGCCTTTCCCCCAACTTTTTCGCTTTTGCCCCCCTAATTTGAAATGTCTCCCCCATGGTAATACACCAGTATAGGCTATGTGTGGTGTGAGACACCTTGTTAATATGTAATGTCATGTAATGGTGTGAGCACTTGTAAATTTTCCCCATTGTAAAATGTACCCTGGTGAAATGTTCCGTATTTAAAATGGATGCCATGGCCCCTGGGTTTTGCCACCTGACTGCCGTAGGTCAACGGTCTAGATATTATTACCCAGTCACCCCTAGCTTTTGGAGGGAAAGCCTGGCACCCAGGGTGCTCAACCCCTCCCCTTGAGCCAGTTTAGGCCAGCTTTCCCAACATTCTAGAAGGTTCTGGCACTGCCTGGGAGGAGGGTATAAGTAAGGGGGATGTGCCACCAGAAATTCACACAGAGCTGGGACAGGAACGTGAGGGGACCTGCTGCGAGGTGTTACCGCCACATGGGCCTGTGAGCTGGGCCCTGCACCCCTTAAACCCCCCCCCCTCTGCTGTCCCCTGGGCCTCTGAATTAGGAGGGCCCACCTAGGTCCCTGACACTGTGGGGACCGTGAATTATGCCAGCGCTGCGCGACAGAAGCCCCAGGAGGTGAGGAGCGTGCCCCTGAGGAACTGCTGTGGGACTGTCCGCCCCCCTTGTGAAGCTGTGGCCCCTTTGAAGCGCCGGGCTGAGAGGAGCTGCCTATGAAGCGCCGCATGGGGAAGATTATGCCCATAGGAACTGTTGCTGGCTGAAGTGCTATGAGGCCCCTTGAGCGCCAGGGCCCGAAGCGCTGTGAATCCCCGAGTACCATCATTTGCGAGGTGCCAACATGCCACCGGAAGCGCTGTGCCTGCAAGCGCTGAAGCGCCGTTTGGCCTGCGGGAACTGGGTTTAGTCCAAAGCGCCGCGGGTGCCTACCCCGCGTTTTGGCGCCCGTATATATTGGAGCGAGTGCCTACCTCGCGTGGCATCATCCGAATAGGAGGGAGCCTACCACTCATTCCTGCTGCCATCGCCACCGAGGAATCACCGCCGCGGCCCGGGGTGCTAACGCTGCCCCGCGCCGCCTGAGGCACCTGGCGAAGCCGAGTCTGGTGCCCGTGGCTCCAGCGCTGTCGTTTGGGCCCCCGCGGCGGCCCCCGGTGTCCGGAGAGGGCCGCCGGAATCCTCAACAGGCCGCACTAGGCCCGAAGTCACCCTGCCTGCATCACGTGGCTGGGCCGCCGGTGACGACACCGTCCGCGTCCCCAGCCCGCCGCGCACCGATTTGTTGGCGCGGTCGCGCCCCCGGGAGCCGCGTCCTGATTGACTCCCGGGCCGAGACAGGCCCAAAAGCAGGGAGAGTCCGCTTTGGAAGTCCCAGGCCCCAGTGAGGAAGAGGGGCCCGGGTGAAGGCGAAGGAGGTGCTGCGGAGCCCCCAGTGAGCTGAGGGGAGCCCCGGGCTCAAGAAGACGTTGGCAGCCTTGCGGCGGCTGCATCGAAGCCTCGGGCCTCAGAAGCGGTCCCGGGTGAAGCCCAGAGGTGTGCTGCGGGTCGGCGGGGCTCCCTTGAGGAGAGGAGAGCCCGCGCCGGTAGTGGCGGCTGCTGACGCCGCCGTAGAGAGCTGCCCGACTTCTGCAGGGCTCCCGGTGGTAAGTGAGCCCTGCAGCCATTCTTGAAGCCCCGGGTCCCCGTGAGGAAGGAGGGGCCCGGGTGAAGAAGCTGAAGCCGGCCGGAGGACTGCCCTGCCTGTCTGTGCTCCCGCGAGGAGGAGCAGCACCCGAGGAAGCCCCGGGTCCCCGTGGGAGAGAGAGGGACACGGGTGAGGAGCAAAGCTGTTGGCGGGGCTTCCGCGAGAGAGAGGGAAGCCCCACGGTGCCACCGATACGGAGTCAGAGGGAGGAGGCGTCGAGGCACGTGTCGGTGCCTGCCCCTCCCCCCACCATGCGTGAAAGTCCCCGAGGACCCCGTCGAAGGGGGTCAGAGCCACAGGAGAAGACCGCGTGGAGCCTCCTGACCGGCCCCCTCGAAAAAGGGGCCAGCATTGTGGTGAGAGCCCGGAGCCAGGACATCCCAAGGAGCCCGGTGAGTGGGGGCTCAGCTGCGTGGTGGTGGGGGGCTGGAGTCGGGGCACAGGGTCGGTGTCTGCCCCCCCTTCTCTTGGGAGACTGTTGTTGGGCCCTGGTGGCCCCCGCAAGGCGACTGAACTGTGCAGGAGCCCGCCTCTAGTATCGGGTAACCATCTGTTGGGGATAGTTAGGCCTACCCCCCCCCCCCCCGAAACGTTGCCTAGCTTGTTGATGCGAAGTTTCCCCAAAAGTGTTGCCTCATTTGTAGGGGTGTAGAGGGGACCGTCACTGGGATCCCGGGTTACATGAGGAGGGTGTCGGAATTGTAAGGGGATGCTGTGCCCTGGTAGAGTGCAGGGGCGGTGGGTGACATTTGAAAGTGGTGAGGCGCAAAGTGATTTGCATACAGCACCGCAGCGAGCGAGCGCCACAAGCTCGCCCGAACCCCAAAAGGGGGGTTTGGGGGGATAACCCCCTCCAAGAAAATTTTGAAAAAAAAGAAGAAAAATCGTGCATTTTCAAGCAGATTTGAGAAAGCAGGAAGGTTAATAAAGCACCTCTGAGAAGTGTGAAACGACTGCTTGGGCATTAGTATTCCTCCTGCTTCACACCTCATACCACCAATGATTCAGTCCATATGGCACATTATTTGGTACATATCTCAATGAAAGCCCTGGTTCACTGAAATAAGCACCATTCTTACACTTAAGAGACAAACCCATTTCCGGGTCTCCAAAGTAGAGACGTTAAGGCAATTTGTAACCCTGGTGAAATCCAGGATAACAGTTTCAACTGCATCTGTTATGTTTCTGTATACACATTTTATGTGTAATTGTATATAAATGTAGCTAATAGTTAGAAATGCTAGATAACTCCAAAAACCTCCATTGGACACTGGTAACCAGCTCCATGATGTACCTGAAATGAACAGGAATGCTGCTCAGAACCTTCCAGAACTTGTTCAAACCCATGTATGATGGCAGAGCATGATGGCAGAGCATTTGGATAAGCTAAACCTTCGGTAAACAATCAACTTCCAATGAGGAGGGGGACTCTCGTAGTTGTCTTTGGAAAAGTCGAAAAAACACTCCAATGACACTGGAGGAGTTTCCACGATTCTGCATCACGATCTGGTGCGTCCTTATGGAACACCAAACCCTAATAATACTTTAAAGTTCATAAAATAGAAAAGGAATTTCCCATGATCACCTGCACAAGCACCCACACCAGCTAGCCAGGCTATTTTAACCTGTATAATTATTTTTACAAAAATACAACCTGTTTGCACGAGGTACTAAGAAGTAGCTGTTTTAATGGAAAAAGGTGCAATTGATCACACAAAGCAGAGAAAGGGGGAAACCACGTAGGCTACCTTCATTTTGGGAAAGATCTTACTTCATTCAAACAGTAAAGGAGAACAGTTTCAATTCCTTAACGTGCACACTGCCTACTCACATTTGTTTGAAATGCCTAGACAGCAAAGGAGAAACTGTGAACACATTAACACTGCGCTGTGCGGGTCCTGCCTAAGAAATTCAGCACATCAATGAAAAAAGTTTGGCAACTAAATTAAAACTTTTTGGGGGCATACTCTGGGATATTCAACTCGGGAAAGGCCGTCATATATGGGGAGGTGGGAGGGAGGAGCAGCTGGGAAGCGGGAGGTGGGAGGCAGGGGCAGCGAATGGTCAGTCAGGGGGGCGGGGCTGCAGGGGACGCAGTGGAGGGGAACGGGAGTGGCGAGGGACACAGAACCGGGCACAGAATCAGGGGCACACAAGGGGAAACAGAAGGCAAAACAATGGGGCGCAGGGAAAGGGGGCATACAAGGGGAAACAGAAGGCAAAATGGGCACAGAATCAGGCACAGAGGGGAACAGAAGGAACAGAAGGCAGAGGGCCAAAGGGCAACAACAGGAAAAACTGGCACAGCAACGAGGAGGCAGTGGGGGACAGAGGCAAGAGCACTAACCAGCAGCAGCAGGGCAGCACAGGCGGAGCTGTGTGGTGGGGGAGTGACCTACCTGGCAAGGAGACCATTCATACGATTGCTAAAATAATAATGCCGCAACGGGCGGCATTTATGACGGCTTGTCTTTCCTTCAAGGCGCTGCATTGTAAGAGCCCTAAGTTCATCAACGACATGGTCACAAAGCATGTCCCTAGGCGCAACTTACGATCAGCCGACCTACATCTACTGACCATCCCAGCCATCAAACTCAAGCAGCAGGGAGGCTGTAGGTTCTCCTACCTTGCCCCCAAACGTTGGAACTCTCTCCAGCTGACAATTAGGAGCTGTGACATCCTTCTGGGCTTTAGAATGGCCTTGAAAACATGATTGTTTAAGCAAGCCTACTAATAGTCCGTACGCAACGCTATTACATAGGATTAGCGCCATGAAACCGTTGGTGACCTTGTGCTTTATAAGCTTTTGTTAACATAACATAACATAACATAACTCTTATTCTTGTCAGGGTCTTCTTGTTTCTTGATGTAATCTAAAGTCCTGGGGTTTTAGGTGTAGTAGTTATACCCCAAAACATCATTGTTCTCTTTGTGTAAGGGTCTCTGAACCCAGTCCAAACCAGTCCAAACCAGTCCTGTTCTGCCTAGTGCAGCATAACCACAGGGGGCGAGTTAGCATTGTGAAAAGGAAGGCAAAGCCTATTCAGATGCAAGCGAAACTCCTCCCACCACTCTAAATGCGGACCAGTTCTATTCAGCCCTGCGATAAGTCACCCAGGCAAGGCAGGAAACATATCAACCCCCCCAGTGACTGTCTAGAATGAATGTACTTCTCAGCCCCTGTCACTCAAACACCAGCTGCTAAATACACAAACAGTCGGAGGCACACAGAATAGTAAGGTAAGAAAATGCCCACTTTATAAAAGGGGCATTTTCAAACACAGAATTTAAAAACAACATTCACCAAAAGGTGTGTTAATAAATTCTGAGTTCAGAGAGCCTAAACTCCATTTTCCTATTTTGTCTCTACAGATATATTTTCAATAGTGAAAAACAAAATACACATTATTTCACTATCAGGACATGTTTCACAGACCATTACATGTCCTACCTTTCATATACACTGCACCGTGCCCATGGTGGTTACCTGGTGCCTACCTTAGGTGTGCCTTACATGTAAGGAAAGGGAAGGTTTGGGCCTGGCAAGTGGGTGCACTTGCCAGGACAACATAGCAGTTTACAACTGCACATGCAGACACTACAGTGGTAGGTTTGAGACACATTTAAAGGGCTACTCATGTGGGTGGCACAACCAGTGTTGCAAGATCCTAGCCTGGCAGTTCAGGCTGGACTGTTTCTATTGGGAGCACGGTCAAGACTGATTTGCATATGGCTGGGTTTAAACTGGAATGGCATAGGGAACAAAAAACAACGGATTTCGGCCCAGATCTTTGTACTGGTGTGAATATTTGACATTGTTCAAAATTCTGTCCATCAATTGTTCTTTTTGCAAGTCCATTAGTAGGATCCGACTTATAGACCCAGACACACAGTGTGCACTTTACAAGGGACTTACCAGTAAATCAAATAGACCAGTCATGGATAACCAATCAATATCATAAATTATACAGACAGCATATGTCATTTAGCACTGATCATCAGTGGTAAAGTGCCCAGAATCCTTTAGCCAACGAAACAAGGACAGACAAATAGGAGGCAAAAAGTTTGGGGATGACCCTACAGAATGGGCCAGTTTCAACACTCTATATTTATGGCCTCAGTATTTTTTCCGCAATATTTTTGTATGGCAATATTTTTTACCTTGACATTTTGGTACTGAATCTGTTAGAACAGTTTACTATACGGACCCTGTTACTCGCTTAGGTTCGCCCCAATTAGCAACCAAACACATTTGAATGCGAGAAGAAATGTTCTTCCTTCCTTGAAGATGCTTCAATTAGTTCGGCCTACATACGAGAAAACGTAAACAAGTGTCCTGCCGAGTGATTCACAGAAGTGCATATAATCATCAGCGTAAGAGATCGCCAGCTTCCTTCAAATGATATCACCAAGCTGTCTTGGATACATATTTACCTCGAGTGAGTTATATAGCTATGACCAGATGCACGACGTTTCAAGCATTTATTCTCTGGTCCAACTATAAAACATGATAGATGACTTTCCCATCATCTGTAATTTATTTTTTTGTTTAGGACACGCCGCAATAAAAGAAGATAACATCTAATTTCCCAGCCTGTCCCTGTTTAAAAAGATCCAGACCACCGACATATAATGAGCATGCTTGAAAGAACAATACAGGAAATCAAGACTAATGTGTCTGGGATTGCAGACACTGGAGTGAATTTATTATGAAAGCCAGTAATTCCAAAGATTGTGATCACGCCGTTACGCATACTCATTATAATACACAGGCATATGGGCTCCAGAGGGCAGAGGCCCGTGATTACACTCTCGCAGTCACTCAAAGTGCGCGGCAGCTTCTCACACTGATGCTGATGGAGAGGCCAGCTCCTTTCTCTCCATTGCTCAGTAATGTTTTAAGAAAGTTTATCTAAAGAACACTCCATGCATCCAGAATCCCTTCCCCTCCCCCCTGCAAACCATCCATCTTTTCGCACATTAGTAATTGTGATGCTTTTCATGAAATGTAATGCAGCAGTCGACAGTAATGTGGACAAACTTACTCAAAAAGTTAGCTTTCAATTACCAATATTTGATTCACAAAATATCACGACTGTCACCGAGACAAAGGCACTGACTACAAACTACGCCCCTACACCCCAATGGACGCACCGCTGCTGGTAGAGTGTGCCCTATGCTCGGAGTTAAGCCTAGTGGTTGTATGCTCCCAGGTTCCCCTCCTGTCCACCCCTGAGGTATAGGAAGGTAAACACCCCAGGGTGCTCCACAGAGGTGTTCATGCCAGGGTGGACGGGATTAGGCCAATCCGGACCCGGCTGAATGAAAGGTTTATACTCACCTGATGAGATGGTTATCTCCCTGGCCTAAGGTGGTGTTGCCGGGTGCTAATGTTATTGATGCCCCTGGAAGAGCCCAAGCATCACGATCTCCGCCTGGTGTTTTATACCTACAGGTTTATGGTGGAGGAAGCCTCGTGGTTTTATTATAGGTGTTCCGGCCCGATGATAATGCCGTACATAATGTCCTCATGCCCACCGTGCAGGTGATTGTGCCTTTTTTCACAGGGTTGTGCCCGGTGAGCCCCTATGCTGGCCGGACGTGTTATTCCTGGCCCTTGTTATGCCCCATATTAATGAGCAAGCCTTGCTGATTTATTACAGGTGCTCCTGTCTGTGAATATGTGCTGTGATATCATGAAGTTTTCCTTTACAGGGGTCGGGTTGGAGTTATAGTGCCTGGTGTGTACTTATGCTAATGTTGTATCTTGCAATTAGCGCCTACCACTAGAAATTAGAGCCTGAGTTGGCCCCGCCATATTGACCCCAGGTTTAATGTCAATTTAATCGCATACTTGTCATTTCAGCCACGGACTCATGGACTCAACCATTTCTCCCATTGTCCCCGTGTAAATAATCCCCCCTGATATACTTGGCTCTGGCGCCAATTGGCGCCCTGCTGTGATTACCACTGTTTTTGCATTTTTGCCTTGCAGGTTGGAGATATACTAAACTTCTTATTTTTCCAACTCAAGCTGGTGTCCTGCCTCTTTTGTGGTGTGCCTGATGAGTCGTATGTGGGTACTGCGTGGATGCTTCACATGTCCTCCATAGTTTGGCCTGCCCGCTCTGCTCCATGCTACCCCCCCTGTAGATTTGGTAACCCCATTTCTTACATTGTTGGCGAGCGGTGGGATAGAACTTGTGTTTGCGCAGTACCACAGAGGCCACGGGTTACACCACAAGTAGAGCGTTGAGAGTAATCACAGTCTTTTTGTGGGGATTATTGTTTGGCTGAATAATGTGTTTTCTGTATTGCTTCCTCCTGAAAAGTGTTTTCAATTGTGTCCCCTTGTTCCACTGTGGGTGTGTCCCGGGAAACCTCACCACGATGGGGTTGGTTTATGAGGAAGTGGAACTGATGGAGTACACCGAACAGGAAGTGATAGTCTTCCTCAAGGAGAGAGGGATACCCCCAGTAGGAAACATTAGAAGAAAGTTGTTTCTCTATGAGGCCCTCAAGAGGGGGGAGCCCTTAAAGATCGGTGGGGACCTGTCTGATTACCCCCCCCGAGTATTTGAAGGGTGGATTCGGTAGAAGCCAGTGGGAGGGCTCCCAATCTATAACCCTGGAGGGTAATTACTCTGATGGAGAGGAGGAAGAGTTTGATAGGGCGGAGATGCCAGGAGCTGATGAGGACACCATAGAGAGGGAGTCCCGCCCTGGGTCCAGTCCCGGGGGCATTGCCCCATCCCTTTCCCTGTCCCCAGAAGAGTGGGTAGATAGGAGGGAAGAAAGGGAGCATCAGCTAGCGCTGGAGAAGCTCAGGTTGGAGCAGGCCAAGGAGTTAGCGCAGCTGAGGGTGCAAGAGCAGAGGCTAGAGACAGAAATGGTCCTAGCCCAGGAGAGGATGGCAGAGGCGGAGAGGGCCTTTGCCAGGGAGAGAGTAGCTCAGGTGGGCAGGTTGTCCCCTGAGAGTGGTTTTAGGAGTCTGGATACACCGGTGAGGGTGGGATCCAGTGGTTGCAGCGAATGTAGGTCCAGTGCAAGGAGTCCCACTCCCGAAGCCCAGGAGACTGTGCCTGATTCCCAGGAAGAGGGGGACGGGTTAGTGTTCAGGGGCAGGGGAAAACTGTCCCACCAGTCCTGGGGAGAGTTTGAGGAGGAGTGTTGGACTGCATTGGAGGATTGGGTGGTGAGGAGAGCAGTGGAGGATTGGGAAGGGCTGTGCCATGCAGTCATCAGAGAGCACATGCTGAGGAGTTGTTTCCCAAGTCTGCGTCACCATCTGTTGCAGCGTGGGTTCTCAGACCCCAGGGAATTTGCACGGGAGGCAGACCTCTGGGTAAGTGCTAGAGCGTCTGGGAAGGCTGAGGGGAGTGATCCTGAAGGGAGTGGTGCAGGGATCTTCCGACCCAGCGAGGCGGAGGAGGTGAGGAAAAGCCCAGCTTGGTCCCAGGATAGTGAGAGGGTTGTAGGGCCTCACATCCCATCTACAGGAGGGAGTGAGACGGGAGGTGTCCCGAGGTGCCCCAACCCCAGTCACAGGGCCTGGAGAGTTTGGTAAGTGAACCCCAGGTTGGGAGCCTAGGCTGTCCTGATGTGCCTTCCAGTGAAGGGGATCCCCTCGTGTCAGGAGAACCTGGAGCATCAGTAATTAGAGCTCCAGTGGTTCGGGGGTCTGACCAGTCACAGGGTTTAGATCCTGGACTGGGGTTCCAGGTTCAGGGGTTGCCTGACCTGGAGGGTGGGGTACCTGTAATTAAGGTCCCTACCTGTTTGACTCCCAGGGGTACTTCTCCCGGTGGGAGGGTGCGGAACTCTGGGAAGGGGTGCAGAGGGAGGAAGGTCTCTCCTCTGTCACCAGCTCAGCCACAGGGCGCAGATCCCGGGTTGGGTGGCCAGGTTGAGGGTTTTCCAGACCTGGCGGGTGGGACATCTGTAATCAGAGTCTCCCCAAATTTTACTCTCTGGGGTACTACTCCAGTTAGGAGGGTGCGGAACTCTGGGAGGGGGTGCAGGGGGAGGGAGGACTCGCACCTGTCACCGGTTCAGCCTGAGGGTTTCGACTCCAGGTTGGGGAGAGAGTGGTTGTTTGAGGGTGTCCCCAGGAAAAGGAGGTGGCGGAACCCTAAGAGGAGAGGTAGGGGGAGGAGAGCCTCGCCCCTGAGAGCTGGTCAGCTTGAGGGTGTAGACCCCAGGTGGGTGGACCAGTGGCAATTTGGAAAGAGGAGAGTGGTCCAAGAGTACTACAAGCCTGAGGCTAGAGCCTCCCACTCTATGAAGAAACAAGGGCTAGAGACTTCTGGATGGCCTAGAGGCCAGTCCTGGCCACATCCCACTAGGGAACACCAGTGGGGTTGTTTTGTTGGTGAAGGGAGGGTTGTGAGAGAGAACCATTGGGTTCCAGAGTGGAGAAGAGACTGCAGGTGCTCCTGTAGTTGCAGGCCTCCGTCCACCTTTTTCCGCCCCAAGCAGGGAAGCCCATCAAGGCATTGATTGGTCTATCCTGGCTTTTGGCCTGGGGGGAGTTGTGTTGGACTTGGCCTTTCCCCCAAACTTTTTCACTTTTTGCCCCCCTAATTTGAAATGTCTCCCCCATGGTAATAAACCAGTATAGGCCATGTGTGGTGTGAGACACCTTGCTAATATGTAATGTCATGTAATGGTGTGAGCACTTGTAAATTTCCCCCATTGTAAAATGTACCCTGGTGAAATGTTCCGTATTTAAAATGGATGCCATGGCCCTGGGTTTTGCCACCTGACTGCCGTAGGTCAGCGGTCTAGATATTAGTACCCAGTCATCCCTAGCTTTTGGAGGGAAAGCCTGGCACCCAGGGTGCTCACCCCACCCCTTGAGCCAGTTTAGGCCAGCTTTGCCAACATTCTAGAAGGTTCTGGCACTGCCTGGGAGGAGGGTATAAGTAAGGAAGATGTGCCACCAGAGAATCACACAGAGCTGGGACAGGAACGTGAGGGGACCTGCTGCGAGGTGTTACCGCCACATGGGCCTGTGAGCTGGGCCCTGCACCCCTTAAACCCCCCCTCTGCTGTCCCCTGGGCCTCTGAAGTAGGAGGGCCCACCTAGGTCCCTGACACTGTGGGGACCGTGAATTACGCCAGCGCTGCACGACAGAAGCCCCAGGAGGTGAGGAGCGTGCCCCTGAGGAACTGCTGTGGGACTGTCCGCCCCCCTTGTGAGGCTGTGGCCCCTTTCAAGCGCCGGGCTGAGAGGAGCTGCCTGTGAAGCGCCGCATGGGGAAGATTATGCCCATAGGAACTGTTGCTGGCCGAAGTACTGTGAGGCCCCTTGAGCGCCAGGGCCCCGAAGCGCTGTGAATCCCTGAGCACCATAATTTGCGAGGTGCCAACCTGCCACCGGAAGTGCTGTGCCTGGAAGCTCTGAAGCGCCGTGTGGCCTGAGGGAACTGGGTTTAGTGCAAAGCGCCGCGGGTGCCTACCCCGCGTTTTGGCGCCCGTGTGCCCGTTTAAATTGGAGCGAGTGCCTACCTCACGTGGCGTCATCCGAATCGGAGGGAGCCTACCCCTCATTCCTGCTGCCATCGCCACCGAGGAATCACCGCCGCGGCCCGGGGTGCTGACACTGCCCCGCGCCGCCTGAGGCGCCTGGCGAAGCCGAGCCTGGTGCCCGTGGCTCCAGCGCCGTCGATTGGGCCCCTGCGGCGGCCCCCGGTGTCAGGAGAGGGCCGCCGGAATCCTCAACAGGCCGCACTAGGCCCGAAGTCACCCTGCCTGCATCAGGTGGCTGGGCCGCCGGTGACGTCACCGTCCGCGTCCCCAGCCCGCCGCGCACCGATTGGTTGGCACGGTCGCGCCCCCGGGAGCCGCGTCCTGATTGACTCCCGGGCCGAGACAGGCCCCAGAAGCAGGGAGAGGCCGCTTTGGAAGTCCCGGGCCCCAGTGAGGAAGAGGGGCCCGGGTGAAGGCGAAGGAGGTGCTGCGGAGCCCCCAGTGAGCTGAGGGGAGCCCCGGGCTCGAGAAGATGTCGGCAGCCTTGCGGGGGCTGCATTGAAGCCCCGGGCCTCAGAAGCGGTCCCGGGTGAAGCCCAGAGGTGTGCTGGGGGTCGGCGGGGCTCTCTTGAGGAGAGGAGAGCCCGCACGGGTAGTGGCGGCTGCTGACGCCGCCGGAGAGAGGTGCCCGACTTCTGCAGGGCTCCCAGTGGTGAGTGAGCCCTGCAGACATTCTTGAAGCCCCGGGTCCCCGTGAGGATGGAGGGGCCTGGGTGAAGAAGCTGAAGCCGGCCGGAGGACTGCCACGCCTGTCTGTGCTCTCGCGAGGAGGAGCAGCACCCGAGGAAGCCCCAGGTCCCCGTGGGAGAGCGAGGGACTCGGGTGAGGAGCAAAGCTGTTGGCGGGGCTGCCGCGAGAGAGAGGGAAGCCCCACGGTGCCACCGATACGGAGTGAGAGGGAGGAGGCGTCGAGACACGTGTCGGTGCCTGCCCCTCCCGCCACCTTGCGTGAAAGTTCCCAAGGACCCCGCCGAAGGGGGTCAGAGCCACAGGAGAAGACCGCGTGGAGCCTCCTGACCGGCCCCCTCGAAAAAGGGGCCAGCAGTGTGGTGAGAGCCCGGAGCCAGGACATCCCAAGGAGCCCGGTGAGTGCGGGCCCAGCTGCCTGGTGGTGGGGGGCTGGAGTCGGGGCACAGGGTCGGTGTCCGCCCCCCCTTCTCTTGGGAGACTGTTGTTGGGCCCTGGTGGCCCCCGCAAGGCGACTGAACTGGGTAGGAGCCCGCCTCTAGTATCGAGTAACCATCTGTTGGGGATAGTTAGGCCTAACCCCCCCCCCCCGAAACGTTGCCTAACTTGTTGATGCGAAGTTTCCCCAAAAGTGTTGCCTCGTTTGTAGGGGTGTAGAGGGGACCGTCACTGGGATCCCGGGTTACATGAGGAGGGTGTCGGAATTGTAAGGGGATGATGTGCCCTGGTAGAGTGTGCCCTATGCTCGGAGTTAAGCCTAGTGGTTGTATGCCCCCAGGTTCCCCTCCTGTCCACCCCTGAGGTATAGGAAGGTAAACACCCCAGGGTGCTCCACAGAGGTGTTCATGCCAGGGTGGACGGGATTAGGCCAATCCGGACCCGGCTGAATGAAAGGTTTATACTCACCTGATGAGATGGTTATCTCCCTGGCCTAAGGTGGTGTTGCCGGGTGCTAAAGTTATTGATGCCCCTGGAAGAGCCCAAGCATCACGATCTCCGCCTGGTGTTTTATGGTGGAGGAAGCCTCGTTGTTTCATTGTAGGTTTTCCGGCCCGATGTTAATGCCGTAGATAATGTCCTCATGCCCACCGTGCAGGTGATTGTGCCTTTTTTCACAGGGTTGTGCCCGGTGAGCCCCTATGCTGGCCGGACGTGCTATTCCTGGCCCTTGTTATGCCCCATGTTAATGAGCAAGCCTTGCTGATTTATTACAGGTGCTCCTGTCTGTGAATATGTGCTGAGATATCATGAAGTTTTCCTTTACAGGGGTCGGGTTGGAGTTATAGTGCCCGGTGTGTACTTTTGCTAATGTTGTATCTTGCAATTACCGCCTACCACTAGAAATTAGAGCCTGAGTTGGCCCCGCCATATTGACCCCAGGTTTAATGTCAATTTAATCACATACTTGTCATTTCAGCCACGGACTCATGGACTCAACCATTTCTCCCATTGTCCCCGTGTAAATAATCCCCCCTGATATACTTGGCTCTGGCGCCAATTGGCGCCCTGCTGTGATTACCACTGTTTTTGCATTTTTGCCTTGCAGGTTGGAGATATACTAAACTTCTTATTTTTCCAACTTGAGCTGGTGTCCTGCCTCTTTTGTGGTGTGCCTGATGAGTCGTATGTGGGTACTGCGTGGATGCTTCACATGTCCTCCGTAGTTTGGCCTGCCCGCTCTGCTCCATGCTACCTCCCCCCCCTGTAGATTTGGTAACCCCATTTCTTACACAGATGATACCCATCTTGTATTAACTCTTGACAAAAACCTTACCAACGCTGAATTGACCCTGAAAGAATGCCTCTCAGCAATATTTTCATGGATGACTGATAATCACCTGAAATGCAATTCTGCAAAAACAGAAATTGTGCCATTTGGGCCTAATAACTGTTTTTCTCCTCAATCTTGGTGGCTGAAAGAGGCAGAGGCTCCACCGAATACCATCAGTGCAGTAAGGAATTTGGGGATTAAATTCGATAATGCCCTGTCCTTCAAACAGCAAGCAAGGGAAGTGGCTGGAAATTGTTTTAACATCATTAGAGGTCTCAGGATATTCTTTGACCTGCTTCCCCTGAGCGCTAGACGGACAGTTGCAGTAGCATTAATAACATCGAGATTAGACTACTGCAATAGTCTGTATGCAGGACTCAATAAATCCGCCCTACATAGACTCCAGATGGTGCAGCATGCAGCGGCCAGATTCGTTCTTAGATGGCCAAGAGCATCCTCGGCCTCTGCTGCTGTGGACGTATTGTATTGGCTTCCGATACAAAAGCGCATTCTGTTTAAGGTTTTGACAATCTCCTACAGGGCCTTTCATCATCAAGGCCCAGTGTATCTATCGAAATATTTCACGCAATACCATCCGACACGTGAACTCAGATCATCCACAGCAAATTTGCTAACTGTCCCCAAATTTAGAATGACGACTAAGGGAGGCAAATCACTAGCTGTTATCGGGGCAAAAGCGTGGAACAAATTACTTCAACACCTTCGTGAAGCCAGTACGGAGCAAAGTTTCAGGAAAATGTTGAAAACATGGATCTACCCACTGTCAGACAAAGGATGCAGAACTCTAATTTGATCTTTCTTCTCATCCAATACAGTCTTGATACGATCATCTGCTTGACATAGGGAGGCACAGCGCCAAGATTCTCCTTGGAGCGGTAGTGCACTATAAAAGTACCAACTCACATCACATCACATCACAGCTAATAGACTTGATGGACAATAGGCCTCCAGGACAGCCTCTACTGAGCTCTGGGAACACTTAAAAAGAAAGGTACAGCTAAGCAACACATCACCAAACTGATGTGGGTGTACCACCGGGTATGGCGCTTGATTAAGCACAGTTATCCGATAAAAGTACACATTTGACCACAGAGGTACTGAAATTTTAAGTTCAACCCAAATGTAAAGGTGCAAAACTAAGGGTCCACGTTCCACTAACTTGGCGCACTACTGCACACATAAATGTAGTTTTTTTGGCAGCCATGAGCACCATTTTGCCACATAATGGAGACATAATGCCAATCTCAAGCTTTCTTTGAGCACGGGGCACATTACTGTCTTAGGATTTACACAGCAGTTGGGAAAAGCCTCCGTCCACAGTTTCTCTACCATTACTAACATCGCACATCATAGACCAATGAGTTCAGAAAGCCTTCAATTTCCCAACAGGACCTTAGATTATCCTTTACTTACCAATGCATCAATCAAACTCATGCCAGCCAACCTATACTAGACTACCCTATATATTGTCCACTCCATCATAAACTTATCATCACTGAACATTTTCGGACTCCAGTCTGCGAGAGAGAATGCTGAAATGGCATGACGGCAACTGAGACCACTTGCACTGCTACAAGTCCTTACAAACAGAAACTATGTGCTATAAAACTGCTATATACACACCAGAGGCCGACATTGGGCCATCTAGTTTCCATGTTGGTGGATTGAAGCATACTGCAATATACATTTAGCACACTTCTTCATCAGAACTAATCTAGAGGTTAGCTGCTGAAAAGAACAAGGGGCCAGATGTAGGTATCCAAATACCGGTCGGTAACGGCCGAAAATAGTGATTTTCGGCTGTTACCGACCGGTATTTGGATACTGAGATGTAGGGCATTAAAAAACACAGATTCGGTAAATTTACCGAATCTGTAATTTTACCGAATCGGTAATTTTACCGAATCTGTAAATTTACCGATTCGGTTAAATTACCGATTCGGTAAAATTACCGAATCTGTGTTTTGAGATGTAGGTAGCACTGTAAACAGTGCTACAGGGCGTTAAGGATTCGTTATTTACCACCAACTATTAGTTGGTGGTAAATAACGAATTCCTATCTAAATGCAAATATGTGCATTTACACCTGTGCCATGTGGCACACATACATGCCCTTAGGGCATGTATGTGTGCCATGCCCCTAGGGCATGTATGTGTGCCACATGGCACACAAGCACTTATCAGGGGTGCAACAGGGTGTCAAAGTCACACCCTGCCACCCTTGAATTATTCGGTATTTACCAAATCGGTAATTACCGATTCGGTAATTGACATTCATTCCTATGGGCCTCCAGGCCCATAGGATTCAATGGCAAATACTGAATCGGTAAATACCGATTCGGTAATTACCGAATCTTACCGATTCGGTAAAAAATACCGAATTATTACCTACATCTAATTTACCGATTCTAAAATACCGAATCGGTAAAATTCGGTAATTTAGAATCGGTAAAACAGATTTACCTACATCTAGCCCATAGTGTCTTGGTAACAGTGTTTATATTGTAATTGTATTTATATAGCACTTACTACCCTTGAAAAGGCTTTAAAAAACGTTATGCTGGGGAGCATGCTGCTTCGGAACCCTAGTTTAGTGGTTAATACAGTTGTTATTGGTTGCTGTTTGTTACTGAGATTAGTCTTGTACTTTCAAGAAAACGCTTCCATGCATTCATCCAGTTTCTGTGTGGTAAATACATTATCATTATTAGGTGCTACCTGTAATCATTAGTAGTGGGGAAGTGAGTTCATGTAGATGGGTGGTGGATTAAAAGATGAGCTAGAGGAGGTTAGATGTTGCTAGGTTGCACTAGTATGACTTTCAAAGAAGGGGAGGTTGTGATCTTTGAAATGAATTGTGAGCAATTTGCAGAAATACAATAGATACTACGGCAAACATGTATGTGAGTTAGAGTGCAAGGCCGGGGAGGCATGCATAGCATGGAAACCAAGGAAAGGGTCATTTAAAAAAAAAAAGAAGGAAAGTCAACAATCAGACGCTTCCACACACGGTTTTAGGAACAAAGAGGAGGCTTTTGAGACATCATGCAAACTGAGGATGCAAAAGTGTAGCAAGAAAAGAGATTCTTTTCATGTTAGATAGTGCTATATTAGGTAGTTTTGATGGGCACTAAAATCTGGAAAATAGTATTTCTGCTGCTGGGCTACCACACTGCTTCAGCAAAGACAGCTGATCAGCTGAGGGGATGGAAGCGTAAAGTAATGGCTGGATATATAATTAGGGAAATGTTGGGAACCTAAAGCTACTTTTGAAGAAAGCAATAACCTCATTATCATAGCAATGTGAAAGAAAATACAGGGTACATAATACAAACATTAAAAGGGAGATTCTGGTGTGGATGACCTCAGATGTTTACCCTTAAAGTTTGGCTCACAGTATTCATTACAAAACCAAAGTGGGATCCGAGGTGCGAGTGAGGATAGGCCCACGCCAGATGGTGGAAGCACAATGCCTTCACTCCTGTGGCTAAGGGCGGAGACCCAGACACTGAAAAGAATCTGAAGACAGAGCTACCTTTAGAAATTCTGTGAACGCTTTGTTATCAAGGGGCTGTGTTTTAGTTTTTTCAGAGCATTGTCATTTGGTGGATGGTTAGTGTGAGGGTAGGACTATAGTTTTTTTAGTTCAGGCCTGTTCTTTTGTCTGTCGCTAATTGCTGCTTCTGGAAGGTTGATGACAACCAGGTGTAGAAATCAAATGCTTCATTGTGCCTATGTTGTGAATACTCCTGCTTGGAGCCAGTCTCTGTACTACCTTCTGCAAAAACCTGACTTTACACTTGGATGTTTATGGAGTATAGCCTGATAAATACATAAGAAACGGAACCATAGCGGTTCTGTAGCAGAAGACGGCTCATGCTTTGGACACTTTCAGTGTATCATGGTTTGTGCTCTGAGGAGCGTATGAATTACTTGATGGAAAATCCGTTGAAACCAAAAATTAAATTAAATCCTGAAATGTTTCATAAGGAGTGGGACAGCAAAAGTATAGAGCAAAGAGGGCGAAAACGAAATAAGGGGAGAGACAACCAAGGACGACCAAAGAGAATATTTGAAGGAGGCCGGAAGTAGTACCCATGGAGCCCTTGGAAAATTCTATTAACCTGGCACCACAGCCCAGTGATAAGAAACACTTGCTGTCATTTTGTGGGATTTGTCAATGCTACTCACAACTTATCTAAACGTTGCCACAGTTATGGAACCCTTAAGAAGACTTCTACACAAAGATGACAATTTCAAATGGGAAAAAAAAACATGAAGAAGCCTTCAAGCTCATTAAGGACATTACCAAATCCCCCACTTTAAGACCTTTTTTATTAGGCAAATTATGCATTATTACAGCAGATGCCAGTGCATATGGGTTGGGGCAATAGTGCCCCAGAAAGTAGACCAAGATAAATGGGTGGTCATGTATGCATCCAGAACATTAAGTGAAACAGAGAGACTGTATGCTGTCATTCAACTGGAGTGGCTCACCTGCGTATGGGCTGTTGACCATTTTAGTCATTTCATATGGGGTAACAAGTTTGCCTTAGAAACAGACTACTAACCCGTAGAACATATTCTGTCTCCGAGGGGAAGGTTGAAGTCAACAGTTTGAACTACTTGACCATATTCCAAACTGCATGAGTATTTCTGTATTGTATCTTATGTACAAGAAGAACAAGATACTTACCTTCGGTAACGCTTTTGCTGGTGGATACAGTATCCGCCTGTGGATTCCTTACCTTGTGAATATCCCCTTGCGTCAGCAACGTTCGGAAATTCTTTTGTATCTCTTCACGCTGACGTGGATGATGTCACCGAAGCACGGCATCGCGCGCGACTCCGCTGATGTCTCTGACTCCATAATAGGACTGTCGGCGTGATGACATCAGTTCCGCCCTTTTTTCCGTGCTTTCGAGGCACACGGACGGACTGACAACAGTAGATATATACACAGTGTACACAGTACAAAATAATCAAGGTAACACACACAGTGTACAGACAATGCTGGAAAGCAATCATAATAATATACTAAAACATTGTCACTATTGCAGGTATACAAGGGTGGACAACGGGGAGGCGGGTGGGCATGTGAGGAATCCACAGGCAGATACTGTATCCACCAGAAAAAGCGTTACCGAAGGTAAGTAACTTGTTCTTCTGATGGATACATCTGCCAGTGGATTCCTCACCTTGTGAAAAAATTCCCACAGCAGTCCCACTCCCGGAGGAGGGTGTCCATCCTTCTACACCAAGAAGTCCTGAAAGACTGAACGAGCAAAGTGTCCGTCCCTCCTCACCTCTGCATCTAAACAATAATGCTGTGCGAAAGTGTGAAGGGAGGCCCAAGTTGCCGCCCTGCAAATGTCCTCCACAGGAACATCTCTAGACAAAGCAGATGTAGATGACTTTGCTCTAGTAGAATGAGTGTTCAAACCTTCTGGAGTTTCCTTACCGGCCAGGGAGTAGCATATCTTGATACACAAGACAATTCATCTTGATAGCGTGCGCTTGTGCACCACTTTGCCTCTTCTGGCTCCAACGAAACCCACGAAGAGTTGGTCATCAATTCAGAACTCCCCGGTTCTGTCAAGGTAGAAGCTCACCGCCCTCTTAGGGTCCAGACGGTGAAGCCACTCCTCCTCCTTAGAAGGGTGAGGGGGAGGATAGAAGGTAGGGAGGGTAATGGACTGCCCCAGATGGAAGGGAGTTACCACCTTAGGCATAAAATCAGCCCTGGTCCTGAGTTCCATTCTTTCAGCATGAATGGACAAAAATGGGGGCTTTGAACTTAAGGTTTGAAGCTCACTTACCCTCCTTGCCGAGGTAATTGCAATCAGAAAGACCGTTTTAAAAGATAAAAGCCTCAAAGTTCACCTGTGCAAAGGCTCAAAAGGTGAACCCATTAAGAAAGTAAGCACAAGATTCAAGTTCCATTGAGGTACAATAAAAGGAGTAGGAGGAAATGTATTTGTAAGGCCCTTTAAAAACCTTAAAACAATAGGAGACTTAAATAATGACGGCTGATCCAACATACAAAGGAATGCCGACAAGGCCGAAAGATAACCTTTCACTCTCACTACAGCAAAACCTTGCTGAGCCAAAGAGAGTGCAAACAACAGAATATCAGACAAACGAGCCTTCAAAGGGTAAATGGACTTCTCTCCACACCATGAGACAAACTTGGACCATCTATAAGAATAGATAGATTTGGTGGAATGTCGCCTGACTGATAAAATTACATCCCCCACGTCATGCGGGAGAGAAAAAGAATTCAGGTTGTCCCGTTTAATCCCCAGGCATGAAGGTGTAAGGTCTGGAGGTGGGGGTGTAGAACCTGCCCTTGCGACTGCGAGAGGAGGTCTGCCCTGAGAGGGAGACGGAGCGGAGGGCACGAGGAGAGGTGGAGTAGATCTGTGTACCACACCATTCTTGGCCAATCCGGGGCGATCAATATGACTTGGGCCCGGTCTTGGCGAATCTTCCTCAGAACCCGAGGAATCAAGGGTATGGGAGGAAACGAGTAAAGGAGTTGTGAGTCCCAACTCAACTGAAACGCGTCCCACAAAGCTCCCTGCATCGGAAACTGGAGACTGCAGAATGACGGGCAGTGAGCATTCTCGCGTGTGGCAAAGAGGTCCACCTGAGGAGTTCCCCACATCCGAAAGACGTGACGAACCACCTCCGGATGAAGCCTCCACTCGTGGTCGGCTGAGAACTGCTGACTGAGACAGTCTGCACGCATGTTCAGAACTCCGGCCAGATGATTTGTCACTAGACAAATCTGGTGGTCCTGAACCCAGTACCAGAGACGCAGTGCCTCTCTGCAAAGACAATGCAACCCCACTCCTCCCTGCTTGTTGACATACCACATCGCAGTTGTGTTGTCCATTAGGACTTGAACTGACTGACCGCGAAGGGAAGGGAGGAAGGCCTTGAGCGCCAAACGTATTGCCCGAAACTCTAGAAGGTTGATGTGAAGCAACCTTTCCTCTGGAGACCAAAGACCCTTGATCTCCAGATCCCCCAGATGAGCATCCCACCCCAGGGTGGATGCATCCGCTATCACCGTGGCCACCGATGAAGGAAGATGAAAAGGCTTTCCTTGAGACAGATTGCCTTCCACTCTCCACCAAGACAGATCCGCTGCAGCTTCTCTGGAGATCCTGACTGACTCCCTGTGATCTCCGTTGTGTTGATACCACTGCCTGCAGAGGCACCACTGGAGTGCCCTCATGTGCCGGCGTGCATGGTTGACCAACAGAATGCAGAAAGCCATCAGACCGAGCAGACGTAGGACCTTCAGGACTGGAACGACCGCTCCATTGTAAAATAAAGGAATAATTTCCTGTATGTCGAGAATCCTGTGTGGAGGAGGGAATGCCCGACACACAGTGGTATCCAGTACCGCACCTATGAACTGGTTGCGCTGAGAGGGCACCAGGTGAGATTTGGGTACGTTTATCGAAAAACCCAATCTGTACAACAACTGAGTTGTGATCTGCAAATGAAGGAGCAGCTTCTCTGGCGACTCCGCTTTGATCAGCCAGTCGTCTAAATAAGGGAACGCTGATATCCCTGATCTTCTGAGATGTGTTGCCACCACCGCCATCACCTTGGTGAAGACTCAAGGTGCAGTAGTAAGTCCAAATGGGAGGACCGCAAACTGATAATAATTAGACCCCACCGTAAAACGGAGATACTTCCTGTGCGACTTTGGGATCGGGATATGAAAATACACGTCCTGCAAGTTGATCGACACCATCCAGTCCTCTTGCTGCAACGCTTGAAGAACCTGTGCAAGGGTGAGCATCTTGAACTTCTCCTGCTTTAGATAGAGGTTCAAGATCCTGAGGTCCCGGATTGGATGAAGCCTGCCATCCTTCTTGGGTCTCAGGAAATACCGGGAGTAGCATCCCTGACCCCTTCCCTGCTCTGGAACCACCTCTATCGCAACTTTTCTCAGTAATGTTAGAACTTCCTCCTGCAGAAGAAGTAGGTGGTCTTCCATGCAAAATCTTTGACAAGGAGGGTAATTTGGGGGAAATTCCCGAAAGGGAAGAGCATACCCATTCTCTACAAGATTGAGAACCCAATGGTCTGATGTGACCGATTCCCAATCCTGTAGAAAATGAGTAAGCCGACCCCCCACAAGACCAACATGATCCGGAATGGCGGATCTAGGTCTGCTTTGCTGTGGTAGGAGGGGGGTGGGAAGAGGAGGAGGAGGAGGAGGCTTGACGACCTCTAGGGCGTCCCCTGTTTCTACCCCTATACGATTTGTACAGTGAATTTTTCTGCTGCTGTTGCTGCTGCGGTTGCTTGTAAGAGCGAAAGGAAGATCTTCCGAATCCTCTGAATTTCTTACTAGAAAATTGTAGGAGAGTGGGGTCTGCAATCCTATGGTCACCCCAGATTGTTGCTTTTTACTTCACTGGTTTACGACTTTCCCTGGCTGTGGGCCTGCTAATCAGACCCACTGCCTAGCTGTTCTCTCTCTAAATTGACAACCATGTACTTTAGGTGCATTTACCAATTGGTACTGGGCCACCTTATCAGTCCCTGTACAGTGTACCTTAGGTATCCAGGGCATAGGTGTACCCAGGGCCTACCAGGGGCTGAAGCATGTATTATGCCACCCCTGGCTGGCCATCTAAAACTGACACCACTGGCTGCACGACAGCTGGGGCAAGGTGGTGTAATCACCCTTTGCTATAGATATAGTATACCTATATCTAACCCTAAAATGGACACATATATTCCTATCAGTCACTCCTATGGCAGGCCTTATCAATCCTGAAGGCAGAGTGCTTGGAATTATGTGAGATGGTGCTCTGGCATGAGCTGAGCCCGTCTGCAGCTTGCGGAACCAAGTCCTAATAGCTGTTCCATGATAACGCTGTACCATATACTCTTAAGTGCATTATCAACCTCGCGGTTAAATGCTAACTCTGGTATAACATTATCAAAACATGTCGAGTAAGGTGTCATACGATTTGGAATACTACCCCCTCTGCAATTCTGGCAACGGGGGTAGCATTCCACCCTTCTAGAGGGACACGACATGTATGTAACTGTGGACCCCGGTTAAAGTTAACTCGAGCCTTGGCATCACAAAATGGATGCTGCCACCACAGACACAAGTCTGACCTACTGCTGCTGGGAGTCCTTCCAGCGAGGGAGGCTTGGACAAGGGTTTCCTGCCTTGGTAGGTGCTAGCACCACCCCAGACAGGATTTTGTGTATTGGGTAGGACAGGCCTGAAAGGAATGAGACATACCTGGGGCACACAAGGTGTCCTGTGCATACCCCGGTTCAAACCAGGTGCTGGGGCCTCCCTGCCCCAGCTCTGGCGCGAAACCGGACAAAGGATAGGGGGTGTAGCCACCCCCCTTCCTGGTCCCACCCAGGGGAGGGACCTAGTCAGTAGTGCAGCCCCCTTTAGGAGAATAAAGGTAGGAGCTGGTCCCATTCCAAATGAGATTATCCTGAACAACTTTACAAGAAGAAACTCTGGACTTCGACGTTCTGCTCCACAGAAGACTGAAGTATCTCCCTTGTGGGCAAGGAGTGTCCACCCTGCACAGGCAGGCACCATCAAGCGTCCAGCGGCTTCACTTTGTCGTCTTCCCTCGAGGATCCAGACTTCAGAGCCCGACGAGACCCGGATTCCCAGACCTCTCCGACCTCAACCTACATCTGCAGCACAGCTGAGATCCGTGGGTGCGACGAGACACGTGGGACCGGCCATCTTGAAAGAAACTGCACTTCGCTTCCAGCACGACTCCCGAGGTAAACTCGACCAAGTGCTTTGGGATTGAGAAGACCCAGCCCCGAGCAGCTCCTGCACCGAAGATCAGCCCTCCAGCTTCCACAAGATCTGCGTGGGGCCCTTCTGCTTGGTTGCTGCTCGACGCGTTGTCTGGTCACTTGCCGGCTGGCTGGTGGCCTCCTAGACGACGAACTTTGAAACCTTCACTGCTGGTCTGGTTGCTCCAGACTGGCCCATGCTCCCTTCCAAAAGAGGGGCACCCTGGACCCTCCTGGCCCACTTTAGACGCCGTTTCCACTGACCGTGTGGGTTGCCTTTGCCAAGGCCTGTTGACGCCGAATACGGATCCAACACCGCCGACAGCAAGAGCCTGCGTGGGACAGCTCGTGCCTCCATCCTGGTCGTCGAAGACACCTCCTGGTCCACGTGGCTGCAGAGACAAGCGTCCACTCTTCACCTGATCGCGGCAACAGCATCTGGTTCCTTCCTGGTTCCACACCGGTCACTGGCTAGTGACTTTGGACACTGTCCCCTCTGCTTTCAGGTCCTCTTCTTCACTGATCCACCCTTGGATCGCATCGAACATCTTCCTCCTGGTCGCCTGCAGCATCTTTTCTTCCAGGCTCCATAGACTTCAACGCGAGAACCCGACACACTTTGACACCTATGCACCCGCAGCCCGTGGGTGAGGTAACGAGAGCATTTCGGTGCTCAAGGGTAGTTTAACTGTCCTAGTGTCCAGTTCCACAGTCGTTTTAGTCCTAACTAGTCAGGATTGTCCGTACTCACCTTTAACTTGAACTATACTGTCCATAGACGTTGTTACGCATCTCGCGTGTGAGTTCACACTCTGCACACGCGTCCCATGGGCCTCCTATTACTTACCGATGGTGAAGATAGCGTAGTCCTAGCGAACCTCCAGCCTCTGGACAGCTCCATTCCTTCTATCAACTTTCACATTCCACTTACTTAGTATATGGTTTGTCGTGTCCCTAGGGCACCATTGTAATTCTGTGCAACTTGTCGTATTTTTCCTAAGAGATTGTCATGTGCTTAGCCCTCTGACCTCATAAAGAGTTCAGAGGTGTTGTTATTAATAAATATAGTGTTTATTTTCATAACAACCTGTGTGGTGTCCTTTCATCTGGTATTCAAGGGGTTATATTGTGGTAAAACAGCTGGCTTCACATGCCAAAAGAGTTTAGCCTAAGACTGCTTTATTCATGCTAACATTAGGATAGCTGGTCTATAAGGTTTACATATAACCAATCACCATAAGGGTTGTTTGGACTGATACAAGGTGATCACTAGAACTAGTGAGCATCATATATCAGGCCAACTTCTCACATTGGTGTGCAGCGGTTGGGATTTGAGCTTGCTGTTGTTTTTACCAAATATAATCTTGAAATATAATTTGAAAGATCACATAAGGTACTCTAGGTATATATAACAAGCTTAGAAATACTCTGAGTTCTACTGAACCAGCTGTTGTAGTAGAAAGGGCCTAGCACACCCTGACTACAACTCTTAGCAAGGGATCAGAAGGAAAACCCATAGTGTAGGTAAGTGCACCACTTACACCTCACTAGAAAGCATGTCTACCATAGGAGAGGCCTCAGTGACTCCCCTTGTGGTTAGTGACCCTCCACAGGTCCGTTCCAGATATGCAGCTCTCAGTTTCCAGGAGATGAGACAATTGTGTACCTCCAGGAAATTGAAACAGGGTTCTAACCCTACCACTCCTTTTCTGTTAGGTCTCTTAGAGACATATGATGCTAGAAGGGCTTCTAACCCAGGCCCCTCTAATCCAGATGGGAGCATGCCCCCCTTAGGAAGTGATCCTAACTCCAACCCCCCTGAAACAGAAAATGTAGATGAGGAGGAGGAGGAAGAAGAGGAAGAACCCTCTGGGGATGAGGCAGACAATGGGCAACCTTTAGTCAGCAGACTTACAAAGGCCAACGTAGACCTACATAGGGAAGGAACTGGGGGAGCCCCAGTGCCATCCACTAGCAGGCCTAACTTTGGAGTTAGGAGAGATAGATCTCCTTCTAGGGACTCCAACAGATCTGTGCACTCTCATGCATCTGCTCAGAGGAGAATGACTTCTCCTCAGAGGAGAGAGCATGAAGCAAAGATGAGGGAAGTTAATCTGAGGATTCAGAGGGAAGAACTTGCCCTTGCCAAGGAGAAGCTTGCCTTTGCTAGAGAGCAACAGTTGAGTGGGGTAGTCCCCACTGGTGGCTAGGGACAGAGAAAGGGGTTTTGATACTAGAAACCTGAGTAAAATAGTGCCCTCCTATAAGACAGGAGATGATATCCACAAGTGGATAACTGCTCTGGAGAGGGCCTGCAAAGTACAGCAGGTACCCCAGAGTCAGTGGGCAGCTCTATTGTGGCTCTCCTTTGAAGGTAAAGGTAGAGATAAGCTCCTCACTGTTAGAGATGAGGATGCTAATGATTACCAAGCCTTGAAAAATGCACTGATTGATGGGTTTGGCTTAACAACGGAACAGTACAGGTTAATGTTCAGAGACACCCAGAAAACTCAGGCTCAAGATCGGACTGACTTTGTTGATTGTGCCACTAAGGCTTTGGAAGGCTGGTTACTGGGAAGTAAAGTTACTGATTACACAGGATTGTATAATCTAATTATGAGAGAGCAAATCTTAAATAATTGTCAGAACCAGTTGTTGCATCAGCACTTGATTGACTCAGATCTGACCTCTCCCCAAGAATTGGGAAAGAAGGCAGACAGACGGGTCAGGACAAGGGTCAAGCAGTAGAACCAGAACCAGGGTGGTGGCCAGAAGAAAGCAGACCAGAAGGGTAATAATGAGAATAAGCAAAATGACCAGAAGTCTTCAACAGGGCCCCAACAATCTAAGGAGGGCGGGTCCCAGAATTCCCAAAAGAAGAAGAATGATGGTCCTAAGAAACCATGGTGCCAAAACTGTAAAAGTAAGACTCACTGGTTTAGTGAGTGCACCAAGAAAGGCCAAACTCCTACCACTACTGTCCCTAAGACACCTGCACCCCCTAGTACAGTTAGTAGTGGTAGTGTACCTCCCAAGGCTATAGTTGGGTTAACCCTAGGAACTGAGGTGGGTTCTGACTTAGTCAGAATACCTACTCAGGCAGTTCTTGTTTGTACTGGGGACATGGATATGACCCCTACTGTAAGTCCTAGTACTCTGGGAAAATACAGGCAAACGCCTTTATTCAATGGAAAAATGGCTCAGGCCTACAGGGTCACATGTGCCAGTGTCACCATGGTGACACCAACATTTGTGGACCCTGACCAGATCATACTAGGTTCAGATTACCTAGTGACCAATGCTAGCAATGTCACTACCAATCACAGTATGGCAGTTGTTAATTTCTCCTGGGGAGGGGTTACTGGCCTCAAAAGGGTTGTAGTTAGTTCAGACCTCCCAGTAGATTGTCTTTTGGGCAATGATTTGGAATCCTCACTGTGGTCAGATGTGGAGTACAGGACTCGTGTAGAAATGCTAGGTCTCTCCTCACATGTCCTTGCTGTGACCAGGTCACAGGCCAAGAAATGCCCAGCTGAAGAAGTGCTGGATCCTGGAAGAATGGACCAGACACTAACCAACAGGAAGAGCAGTAGGGGTAAGGCTGAGCCTTCCCCCCTGTCTCAGGTTAAGGATCAGCCCTCACAGGAGGCTGACCCAAAGACCCCAGAGGGAACTGTCTTAGAAGAGCTTGAACCTGAACAGGTTGAGTTTCTTGGGACAGGGGGACCTTCCAGGGCAGACTTGAGACAGGCACAGTTAGACTGTTCCTCCCTTGAACCCCTCAGACAGCAGGCTGCTGCTGAGGCTGCAGGGAATGCTACAGGTGCCCATAAGGTATATTGGGATGATGGACTCCTATACTCTGAGGCAAGAGACCCCAAGCCTGGTGCTACCAGGAGGCTGGTCATCCCCTTGTCTCTTAGAGGTTTCCTTCTCACCTTAGCCCATGAGATTCCCCTTGCAGGTCACTTAGACCAGAACAAGACTTGGGACAGGCTTGCCCCACACTTTCACTGGCCTCACATGTCTGAGGATACTAAAGAGTTTTGTCGCTCATGTGTCACCTGCCAAGCCAGTGGCAAATCAGGTGGCACAACAAAGGCCCCCCTTATACCACTACCTGTGGTGGGGGTACCCTTTGAGAGAGTGGGGATAGACATTGTTGGACCAATGGACCCCCCAACAGCATCTGGGCACAGATTTATACTGGTGGTAGTGGATCATGCCACCAGGTATCCAGAAGCTATTACCCTTAGGACCACTACAGCTCCTGTTGTGGCCAGGGCCCTACTTGGAGTTTTCTCCAGAGTGGGGTTTCCTAAGGAGGTTGTCTCTGACAGAGGTGCAAACTTCATGTCAGGATACTTGACTGCAATGTGGAAGGAGTGTGGTGTAAATTACAAATTTACCACACCCTATCACCCACAGTGCAATGGGCTTGTTGAGAGATTCAACAAGACCCTCAAAGGGATGATAAAAGGGTTACCTGAAAAGCTTAGGCGAAGATGGGACATCCTTTTACCCTGCCTCCTGTTTGCTTACAGAGAGGTCCCACAGAAGGGGGTTGGCTACAGTCCTTTTGAGCTTCTGTTTGGACATCCTGTAAGAGGACCCCTATGTCTGGTGAAGGAAGGATGGGAGTTACCTCTCAAAAAGCCTAACCTTGACATAGTGGACTATGTACTTGGTCTCTGCTCCAGGATGGCAGAGTACATGGAGAAGGCATCCAAAAACCTTGAGGCCAGCCAAGAACTCCAAAAAGCTTGGCATGACCAAAAGGCTGTCCTAACTGTGTATCATGCAGGACAGAAGGTGTGGGTGTTGGAGCCAGTGGCCCCAGCAGCTCTCCAAGACAAGTGGTCTGGACCCTATACCATCATTGAGCAAAAGGGAGAAGTCACCTACCTGGTGGACATGGGAACTCCCAGGAGCCCCCACAGGGTGCTTCATGTAAACGGGCTCAAGGCATTTGTCAACAGGGAGGACATGGGCTTGCTCATGGCCACAGATGAGGGGCAGGAGGAAGAGAGTGACCCTCTCCCAGACCTGCTCACTCAGAACCCTGATGATGGGTCAGTAGATGGTGTAGTCTTTTCTGACAGCCTCTCTGAACATCAACAAGAGGATTGTAAACAGGTTCTTCAATCCTTTAGACAAATGTTCTCACTGACACCCAGTCAGACAAACTGGTGCACCCATGAGGTGGACACTGGTGAAAGTCTGCCTGTCAAGAGTAAAATCTACAGGCAACCTGACCACGTCAGGGACTGCATTAAGAAAGAAGTTCAAAAGATGTTTGAATTGGAAGTCATTGAACCCTCAGAGAGCCCTTGGGCTAGTCCTGTAGTTCTGGTGCCAAAACCTCACACCCAGGAAGAGAGAGATGAGGTTTTGTGTAGACTACAGGGGTCTCAATGCTGTCACTAAGACAGATGCCCATCCAATACCTAGGGCAGATGAACTGATAGACAAGTTGACTTCTGCAACTTTCTTAAGTACATTTGACCTAACAGCTGGTTATTGGCAGATCAGGTTAGCTGAGGATGCCAAGGCCAAAACAGCATTTTCTACCCTAGGAGGTCATTACCAATTTGTGGTGATGCCCTTTGGTTTGAAAAATGCACCTGCCACTTTTCAAAGGTTGGTGAACCAAGTTCTCACTGGGTTGGATGACTTTTGTGCAGCATATCTAGATGATATTGATGTCTTTAGCTCCACCTGGGAGGATCACCTGATCCACCTGAGGAGAGTTTTGGAGGCCCTGCAAAAGGCAGGCCTCACTATCAAGGCCACCAAGTGCCAGATAGGGCAGATCAGGTTGTGTACCTGGGCCACCTTGTAGGTGGAGGCCAGGTTCAACCATTGGAGAGCAAGATACAGGCCATAAAGGACTGGGCTCCTCCAACCACCCAGACACAGGTCAGAGCTTTCTTGGGCCTGTCTGGTTACTATAGGAAGTTTGTCAAGAATTATGGGTCCATTGTGACACCACTTAATGACCTGACAAGCAAGAAAATGCCAAAGAAAGTTCAGTCGACAGTTAGCTGTCAGAAGGCATTTGATGACCTACAGCAGACCATGTGTACTGCACCTATTCTCAAGAGTCCTGACTACTCCAAAACCTTCATTGTCCAAACAGATGCATCTGAGTTGGGTGTGGGAGCAGTTTTATCTCAACTGAATATTGATGGTCATGACCAGCCCATTGCTTTTATAAGCAGAAGGCTGACCCCTAGAGAGAAATGTTGGTCAGCTATAGAGAGGGAGGCCTTTGCTGTGGTTTGGGCCCTGTAGAAGTTGAGGCCCTACTTGTTTGGAACTCACTTCAAGATTCAGACCGACCATAAGCCCCTCTTATGGCTAAATCAGATGAAGGGTGAAAACCCCAAACTTCTTAGGTGGTCCATTTCCCTACAGGGGATGGACTTTACAGTGGAGCACAGACCAGGGACTGACCATGGCAATGCAGATGGTCTCTTCAGGTATTTACACTTAGAACAGGAAGACTCACCTGGTCAAGGTTAGTTTAATGTCCCTAAGTTTGGGGGGGGGTTATGTAGGAGAGTGGGGTCTGCAATCCTATGGTCATCCCAGATTTTTGCTTTTTGCTTCACTGGTTTACGACTTTCCCTGGCTGTGGGCCTGCTAATCAGACCCACAGTCTAGCTGTTCTCTCTCTAAATTGACAACCATGTACTTTAGGTGCATTTACCAATTGGTACTGGGCCACCTTATCAGTCCCTGTACAGTGTACCTTAGGTATCCAGGGCATAGGTGTACCCAGGACCTACCAGGGGCTGAAGCATGTATTATGCCACCCCTGGCTGGCCATCTAAAACTGACACAACTGGCTGCACGACAGCTGGGGCAAGGTGGTGTAATCACCCTTTGCTATAGATATAGTATACCTATATCTAATCCTAAAATGGACACATATATTCCTATCAGTCACTCCTATGGCAGGCCTTATCAATCCTGAAGGCAGAGTGCTTGGAATTATGTGAGATGGTGCTCTGGCATGAGCTGAGCCCGTCTGCAGCTTGCGGAACCAAGTCCTAATAGCTGTTCCATGATAACGCTATACCATATACTCTTAAGTGCATTATCAACCTCGCGGTTAAATGCTAACTCTGGTATAACATTATCAAAACATGTCGAGTAAGGTGTCATACGAATTGGAATACTACCCCCTCGCCAATTCTGGCGACGGGGGTAGCATTCCACCCTTCTAGAGGGACACGACATGTATGTAACTGTGAACCCCGGTTAAAGTTAACTCGAGCCTTGGCATCACAAAATGGATGCTGCCACCACAGACACAAGTCTGACCTCCTGCTGCTGGGAGTCCTTCCAGCGAGGGAGGCTTGGACAAAGGGTTTCCTGCCTTGGGAGGTGCTAGCACCACCCCAGACAGGATTTTGTGTATTGGGTAGGACAGGCCTGAAAGGAATGAGACATGCCTGGGGCACACAAGGTGTCCTGTGCATACACCGGTCCAAACCAGTTGCTGGGGCATCCCTGCACCAGCTCTGGCGCGAAACCGGACAAAGGATAGGGGGTGTAGCCACCCCCCTTCCTGGTCCCACCCAGGGGAGGGACCTAGTCAGTAGTGCAGCCCCCTTTAGGAGAATAAAGTTAGGAGCTGGTCCCATTCCAAATGAGATTATCCTGAACAACTTTACAAGAAGAAACTCTGGACTTCGACGTTCTGCTCCACAGAAGACTGAAGAATCTCCCTTGTGGGCAAGGAGTATCCACCCTGCACAGGCAGGCACCATCAAGCGTCCAGCAGCTTCACTTTGCCATCTTCCCTCGAGGATCCAGACTTCAGAGCCCGACGAGACCCGGATTCCCAGACCTCTCCGACCTCAACCTACATCTGCAGCACAGCTGAGATCCGCGGGTGCGACGAGACACGTGGGACCGGCCATCTTGAAAGAAACTGCACTTCGCTTCCAGCACGACTCCTGAGGTAAACTCGACCAAGTGCTTTGGGGATTGAGAAGACCCAGCCCCGAGCAGCTCCTGCACCGAAGATCAGCCCTCCAGCTTCCATGAGATCTGTGTGGGGCCCTTCTGCTTGGTTGCTGCTCGACGCGTTGTCTGGTCACTTGCCGGCTGGCTAGTGGCCTCTTAGACGACGAACTTTGAAACCTTCACTGCTAGTCTGTTTGCTCCAGACTGGCCCTTGCTCCCTTCCAAAAGAGGGGCACCCTGGACCCTCCTGGTCCACTCCAGATGCCGTTTCCACTCACCGCGTGGGTTGCGTTTGCCAAGGCCTGTTAATGCCGAATCCGGATCCAACACCGCCGACAGCGAGATCCTGCGTGGGACAGCTCGTGCCTCCATCCTGGTCGTCGAAGACACCTCCTGGTCCACGTGGCTGCAGAGACAAGCGTCCACTCTTCACCTGATCGCGACGACAGCATCTGGTTCCTTCCTGGTTCGACACCGGTCACTGGCTAGTGACTTTGAACACTGTCCCCTCTGCTTTCAGGTCCTCTTCTTCACCGATCCACCCTTGGATCGCACCGAACATCTTCCTCCTGGTCGCCTGCAGCATCTTTTCTTCCAGGCTCCATAGACTTCAACGCGAGAACCCGACACACTTTGACACCTATGCACCCACAGCCCGTGGGTGAGGTAACGAGAGCATTTCGGTGCTCAAGGGTAGTTTAACTGTCCTAGTGTCCAGTTCCACAGTCGTTTTAGTCCTAACTAGTCAGGATTATCCGTACTCACCTTTAACTTGAACTATACTGTCCATAGACGTTGTTACGCATCTCGCGTGTGAGTTCACACTCTGCACACGCGTCCCATGGGCCTCCTATTACTTACCGATGGTGAAGATAGCGTAGTCCTAGCGAACCTCCAGCCTCTGGACAGCTCCATTCCTTCTATCAACTTTCACATTCCACTTACTTAGTATATGGTTTGTCGTGCCCCTAGGGCACCATTGTAATTCTGTGCAACTTGTCGTATTTTTCCTAAGAGATTGTCATGTGCTTAGCCCTCTGACCTCATAAAGAGTTCAGAGGTGTTTTTATTAATAAATATAGTGTTTATTTTCATAACAACCTGTGTGGTGTCCTTTCATCTGGTATTCAAGGGGTTATATTGTGGTAAAACAGCTGGCTTCACATGCCAAAAGAGTTTAGCCTAAGACTGCTTTGTCCATGCTACCATTAGGATAGCTGGTCTATAAGGTTGACTTACAACCAATCACCATAAGGGTTGTTTGGACTGATACAAGGTGATCACTAGAACTAGTGAGCATCATATATCAGGCCAACTTCTCACAAAAATCCTCTGGACTGAAGACCTAAAGATCTAGCCGTCGCCTTACTGTCCTTGAACCTTTCCAAGGCAGCATCCACCTTCTTTCCAAACAGGCCCGAACCATCAAATGGAAGATCAATTAAAGTGGCCTGTACATCAGAAGAAAATTCAGATGTCTTCAACCAAGCAGCCCTCCTGGTGGCAATACATGCCCCCATGACCCTTGCCACAGAGTCAGCAGTATCCAACCTGCTCTGTATTACTTGGCGAACAGCAGCTTGTGTATCTGCAAGAACCTCACTGAAGTTCTGCCTGTCCTACTCAGGAATCTTTGGAACCAACTGCTTCGCTGAGTCCATTAGAGCGTGAATATAACGCCCTAAAAGGCATGTGGCGTTTGTTGATTTGAGGGTTATGCTAGCCGAAGAGAAAACCTTCTTCGCTGATTGGTCCAGTTTCTTAGACTCCTTGTCACCAGGCACCTGAGGAAAAGCACCTGTAGTTTTTTTAGAGCAGGCTGCCTGGACTACCAAGCTTTCCAAGGATGGATCCGAAGACAAAAAGTCCGGATCCCCAGGAGCCAATCTATATCGCCTTGCAACAGCCCTTGATACTGCAGGTGACGAAAAGGGCTTACGCCACACTTCTAGAACAGGCTCTATAATTGCTTCATTAAAAGGTAGCATAGGCTCCACCACTGAAGAGGGAGAATGGAGTACCTCCGTCAAAATGTTTGATTTAAACTCCGCAGTGGGCAGATTCAGATCTAAGAGTTCAGCTGCCTGTCTAATGACCATGTGGTGTGGTGCTACATCCTTCGATGGGGCATCAGGAACCGAAGAAAGCTCCCACTCCGGAGAAAACTCCAAACCACTTGCTTCCTTAAGGTCATCAAATAAATAATCAAATTCTTGCAGCTCTCCCTCTTCCATCTCCTCTGCTCTATATCTTCGCTCCTCTAGAAGCCTTTGAGCCTCCCGCCTAGACCTCATCCTCGGGATCGGCATCGATGGAACCACAACCGACTCCGACGGAGCCGGCGTCGAGCTTGGAGCCGGAGGATCAGTCTGAAGCGTACGAGGTTGAGTCGAAAACGGAGTCGGTGAAGATAGAATCGGCATCGATGACCTCGGCGCCGAGAGATGCAGAGACGGAGCCGGTGCCTGCATAAAAGGCGCGGAGCATATGTCTGAGGGACGCCTAGATTAAAGGCCATCGGACCTATGGGACCAACTGGTGCTACAGAGGGGTACATGGGTCTTGAAAAGACCCCATACATTGCATTTAAATAATGCGACGGGTCTTACCCTGGGCCTGGAAATGGAGGGTATGAACCCACAGGCTGCTCCTGTCGAGGTACCGGAGCAGGGTCAACCGGATCTTCGGGATGATGCACCGGAGTCACAGACCATTCAGGCAATAGAGCCACTTCCTCCTCCTGAGGTGGAGAATGCGTCGGCATCAGGGAAGGATTCAATGTCGAAGCCGGAGACCGCTCCGGTGACTCCACAGGAGAGGGCTCATCGTCCGGATTCGGTACAACAAGAGGAGACACATAATCCTTCCGATGTCGACGACTTGGAGACTTCGACTTCGGATCCGACTCTCTCTCGGAATGACGCCGAGACCCGTGTTTCCTCTTCTTATGCTTCTTCTTTGATCGAGAAGCATGTCCCGAAATCGACCTCGAAGCCGACCTCGACATCGAACGGGACCTCGATCGCCTCGAGCAGAACTTCGAACTCTTCCTATCTTTCTTGCCTTTCATCTTCACTACAAGAAGCTTCACCTCTCTCTCTCGCAGCGCCTTGGGGTTCATCTTCTTACAACATGAACACCCTTGGATGTCATGGTCAGAAGACAGACACCATACACAATCTTCGTGCAGATCCGTAATGGACATCATCTTCCAGCACTCTCCACAGGGCTTGAACCCAGTTTTCTTCTAAGACATTTCGACAGGAATCAAGAAAACACTGGAAACAACCAACAGTAACAGAGTAACAAACGAGCTACTGAGGATCCCTAAAAAAACCATTAGCATCGACGACGCGGAAAAAAGGGAACTGATGTCATCACGCCGACGGAGTCCTATTATGGAGTCAGTGGAGTCAGCGGAGCAGCGCGCGATGCCATGCTTCTGTGACGTCGTCCACGTCGGCGTGAAGAACTACAAAAGAATTTCCGAATGTTGCTGACGCAGGGGATATTCACAAGGTGAGGAATCCACTGGCAGATGTATCCATCAGAAAGTGTAATTAATCTGCAGACTGTTTATAAGAGTTACCTAGGTCAAGTGTTGATATAAAGAATCAAGATGTAAATGCGTTTAATGTGGTTACAAATGTGAGAGAGGTTTGTATTATGCAAGAAATGCCTTTAACTGAAGACCTTTGGTGTGATGCTGAAGCCAAGGTTGATATTATCACTAAGGTAAAAGAACAGCAGTAACAAGGTTGCTGTTCTCCCTTCCTAAGTACTGCTCAGCTGTGGATGCTATTCACAAATTACACTGGCTCCAGGTGGATAAGCATATTCAGTTTAAGGCTCTGTGCACGGCCCATAAGATCTTTTTTCTCAGGGGGCCCCCATCTTATCTAATTTGCTGATGCCGTACCTTCCTTTGTGGTCCTTGCGCTCTGCTGATCAGTGGCGGCTGGTCCATAGGGGCAGCTGGGCAGCGCCCCCACTAAGCAATCACAAAGAGAAACTGCTCACTGAATCGGGCAAGAATGCAAGCAGACTATCGTCTGTTTACATTTCCGACCTGTGCTGGCAGCAGCTTCACAAGTGAAAGTGCGCATGAGTCAACAGACGCACAGCGCACGCAGGTGAGAGCAGCAGGAGTCCAGAAATGGACTCCGACTGCGCATCTGCGAGAAGGGCGCTTTCGTTTTTCAGCTCCCCACTCCATTGACATTACATTAGGTATGCTGCGCATGCCTAGTGTAGTGGTGGAGTCTGAGGATAGGATCCTGCTCGGGCGGTGACGTAGGGTCGCCCTATGCCCTGTCCCATGCCAGGATACAGCCGAGTAGCCGCCCCCATTCTTCTGATTTGCCAGTCCACTTCAAAGAAAAGAGCGGGGAGAAGTTAATTCCACTGACATCTTGTGGGTGATGATACACGGGACCGGAGCGGGAGATGCCTGGTAAGTTTATTTATTTGTTTTTATGTAATCATTAAATGAAACGCCTTCCCTATCCCCCCCCCCCCCCCTCCAACAGCCCCCCCACCTTCCCCAACCGCCTAGGTCATCCAGTTAGACGTCACTTTGAAATCTGGTACTTGTAGTTTAAGTTTTGTAGCAAGACCTCCCTCCAGCACCACAGAGCAGCTGAACGCCCGGCACTGCCTTCCAAGAAACCCTCGAATGTGGCAGCGGCACGTCAGCTCTGAGTCTGAAGGAGGGAAGATAGTAAGGGATGCCGAGGTGAGGGCGTGTGGCAGGAGCAAGAGAGAGAGAGTGAGAGCAAAGAGAGAGAGTGTGTGTACGAGCAACACGGCCAATCACCAGGCATTCTCTTGAAGCTATCCGTCCTCGTACTTTGTGCTTGAAATGTAAAGAATAGGTAAGGAGTTCCAGCCTCACTGGAATATACCATTGTTGAACGGACTGCCCAGCGAAACATAGCCTAATCTAAACCGGCGGCAACGCAGATCTCTACTGGCTACATTAGACAGGGAGGGTGTGGGGGCTGATGAAAAGAGCGGAGTTGTGGACTAGAGAGCGCAAAATAATCAAAGCATTTAAAATTATTAAAAAATAAAGTACTTTAAAGAAACGCTGTGCCTTATAGTCCATAAACATGGCGTATTATCATACCATTGTCTAACCAGTTTATCAATCGTATTAATGCCTCATTTTACAGTGATAGAGGCATTTCATGTGCTGTAAATTGGCAAAGCTTCAAATCGCTCCTAATTGATGTTAACATTATTTCAGCAGGATACTCGTGTTAGCCTTTTTAGTGTCCAAAAGTTGCAAGTATGCTACGCCAAGTTTCGGAGAAAAACCCTAGGGGTGAACATATTTCTCTGGTGCATGTGCGCCAATCCACGAATACGGTCTCAGACAGACTGCAGATTTCAACAGCAGCATGAAAAATACATTCTTGCGATAAGTTGGAAGAGGAGGAGGGAGATAGACTGAGGAGGGCAGAGGCTTGAGGGTGGAGAAGGGAGAGACTGAGAGGGTGCGGGGCCTCGGAGATGGAAGAGAGAGAGCGGCTGAGACTTGAAGATGGAGAGAGAGAGAGACTGGAGGGAGAGTGGAGCAGGCGCGGTGCATCCATTGGGGCGAATGAATGAATGAATGATGGATGGATGGATGCAGGATGGATGCAGGATGGATGGGTGGATGGATGGGTGGGTGGATGCATGAATGAATGATGTATGGATGCAGGATGGGTGGGTGGATGGATGGGTGGATGCATGAATGAATGATGTATGGATGCAGGATGGGTGGGTGGATGGATGGGTGGATGCATGAATGAATGATGGATGCAGGATGGATGCAGGATGGATGGGTGGATGGGTGGATGCATGAATGAATGATGTATGGATGCAGGATGGGTGGGTGGATGGATGGGTGGATGGATGGGTGGATGCATGAATGAATGATGGATGCAGGATGGATGGATGCATGAATGAATGATGGATGCAGGATGGGTGGATGGATGGGTGGATGCATGAATGAATGATGGATGCAGGATGGATGCAGGATGGGTGGATGGATGGGTGGATGCATGAATGAATGATGGATGCAGGATGGATGGGTGGATGCATGAATGAATGATGGATGCAGGATGGATGGATGGGTGGATGCATGAATGAATGATGTATGGATGCAGGATGGGTGGGTGGATGGATGGGTGGATGCATGAATGAATGATGGATGCAGGATGGACGCAGGGTGGATGGATGGATGCATGAATGAATGATGGATGCAGGATGGATGGATGGGTGGATGCATGAATGAATGATGGATGCAGGATGGATGCAGGATGGATGGGTGGATGGATGAATGTGTGGATGCATGAATGAATGATGTATGGATGCAGGATGGGTGGGTGGGTGGATGGATGGGTGGATGCATGAATGATGTATGGATGGATGCAAGGTGGTTTGGGCTCGCTCGCTGCGCTCGCTCGCTGTGGTGCAATATGCAAATTAGTTTACGCCTCACCACTTTCAAATGTCACCAGCCGCCCCTGCTGCTGATCATAATCTAGCCTGTGTGGCATGTGCTAGAAGAGCCAGGGCGGGTAGTAGGTACTTTTGCACTCTTTGGAATGCCCTTCATCTGAGGTGCATTCAGAACCTCTTGTCCTTTAGGGAATCTCTGAAAACATGGTTGTTTACCATCTAAGTAGCCCGCTGGACCTCCCTCTCTCTCACAGTTGTGGCTTTCTGACGAAACTAGCGCTGGGAAGCCCTGTTGCTGAGGCAGCCATGCGCTTTACAAATCTTATAAAATAACATACACATGTTCTGGTTGGCCACCAATTAACAGTTTAAAAGGTGCTTTGCACTTGTTCGCTCGGGTTATCAGTGAATTAAGTGTAAATGGCATTCCATACAGTAATGACAAAATTGTTTCACCTTAAGCGGTCTAGGATGTTCTCATGAGATCGTACCACTGGTGTTATATGGGAATTTCAGCCTGAAGAATTCACTTAGAAAACTATTCTGGTGGCATAGAATGAATAAGGAAGTGGACTACTTTGTAAGAAATTGTGAACAATGTGTCAATTGCTATAGGAATTTTAGGACAGATACCCCACTTATGCAGCCTGTGATGGGAACTCAATCACCACAACAGAGTTTAGTCTTTCGTCATCATGGGACCCTCTACTAAAATATCAACACATGCAATTTGTACTTCTGATGGTTAATTTACAAAATGGCCAGAGTTAGTCTTTGTAGAGAGATAACTACAAGTGAAGTATTAAGCTAGATGATGGATATTTTCTCTAGGGAAGGGTATCCTGAGACCATTGTCTGTGACAGAAATGTGCAATTTTCATCCCAAGAGATGGCTATTTCCACAAAACTTCGAATAGCAAAAAAATCTGCCCTTTATGATCCTCAGTGCAACGGCCTCGTAAAGAGTTTCAACTACTACTTCAAGGATAGTATTCAACTGACCTATCAAAACAAACTGCTGATTGAACAAGCCATTAGGGAAAGGTTGTGGTTTAACCATGTATGTCCTCATTCCATGACTGGAGTCAGTCCATGTAGATTTCTAAGAGGAGGAGTGACATCGTCACATATGTGCCCTTTGTGGCTTTTAAACAGATTTTTTTTTTTTTTTGTAAAATAATTTTTATTGCAGAGGTAATTCAGGGCACATCACACATATACCAGTTTGGCCACAGGGTTGTAGTCCACTTACTTGTCTCCACCCACTATGTACACTGCCTAACAACCCACATCCCGGAGGCTGGGCGGCGTATAGATATGTATCATGGTGTTTAACCTCTTAGTCACAGATGTCAAAGTGATTCAACCCTCTCCGCTTTTGTGTGTACTGTTCCCACTGCATTCCCTCATTTCGTGGTGGTGCATTAGTTCCCTTCACAGTAACGGTTAATTTAACTGGTCTTTTTTCCCCCTCCCTCCCCGTGTCCCTGGTGTCTGAGTCAACGTGTCATGTTCGTGAACGCAGTCGAGTTGGAAGAAGTAGGATCATGGAAATAGTGCTTAGATGTGTGTGTCCGGTGTTCGTGCGGTGTCCAACCCTGTCTCTCCTGGGGGTTCCCCGTGTAGCATTTCGTCTTCATCGTCTCCCGTGTCTGCACTGTCCCTCAGCTCTTGGACTAGGGTCTCCCACGCTAGCGCCGCTTCCTGAGCGTTTTCATCTGCCGTGCGCCGGGCTAGTTGGTACCTAAGTGTGCTCTCTGCTGCCGCCCATTTCAGAAATTCGTGTAACCATTTTTGATGTGTTGGTGCTGTCTTAGATTTCCAACCCCTGGTGAGCTCCCTCTTTGCAATCAGTAGGCCCATGTCTATAAATTTGCTCGATATTTTGGTTTTGCGTGTGTGTGGAAACCAGTGCAGGAGGGTGACCGCGCTGTCGTAATGCAGGGTCCTTTCCGTGATCTCATTCAGGGTGTCCCCAATTCCCATCCAATACTCCTGCAAGCGCGGACAGTCCCTGAGCATATGTAGCAAGTCCGCCCCTATTAGCGCGCATCTGGGGCACGCTGCGTCCATCGCGCCAAAGTATTGTATTATCTTACTCGGAGTGAGGTAGGCCCCATGTAGGATGTAAAGGTGTATTAGTTGGAAACGGGCGTTTCTAGTGCTTTTCCTGGCTCGCTGAAGTAGTCGGGACCATGTCGCGTTCGGGATCTCTTTTTGCAGGTCCGTCTCCCAGTGCGTTTTGAGGCGCGTTAACGGTGGAACGTTTTCGGTGCTCATACGGGAGTAAAGACAGGTCACCGCCTTGAACGTGCCTGCTGTCCTCATCGTGTATTGACACGCCAAGGACACTTGAGGTTCAGTCAGCCCTTCCCCCCAATGTTTCTGAATGGCCCTCATCACAGCTGCGTGCAATAAATAGTCTCCTCGAGGGAGGTCATATTGTTCTTGCAGAGTTTGAAAGTCCATCAGCACCCCGTCGGTGTATAAGTCTCCGATCATTTGGAGACCCGCTTCCTCCCACAATTGGAGGTTCGACCAATCCCCTCCGTGCGGAAGCGCCGTCAACATCCCTAAGGGAATCTCAGGTGCGTAAGGGTGGCCTGGACCCGTACGCCGTTGCATGCGGTTCCAGCAAAGCCGCAGTGTCCTTTCCTCTTGGGTCAACCCTCTCAGGAACAATTTCTGTTGCAGAGCTACGTATGCCAGCACGTGGCGGGGGGTGCCCGTGTCCCTCACGTGGTCAGGTCCCCGGTATACCCGTGCCACCTCCTGCATGAAGAATTGAAGTTGCGCCGCCAGATAATAGAGCTCGAAGTCTGGGACTGCAAGCCCCCCCTGGTCTTTAGGGCGCATGAGAGTCGCCAACGCTATTCGTCGCCTGCCTTCCCCCCATAGGAACGACACCACGTCAGATTTTAATCGCCTGAAGACTTCTCCCGGTATCCATATCGGAAGGGTCCTAAAAAGGTACAACAAACGTGGAAGTGCGATCATTTTGAGGAGGGATACCCGTCCCGTCATGGATAATGGAAGGGTAGCCCAGAAGGACATGCTGCCCTTCAACGCTCGAATACAGCGACCAATGTTCCCGTCCAACAAGTTGGTGGGGTCGTGATAGATGTAAACCCCAAGATAGTGCAGGCAATCAGGTTCCCAGCGCATGCTAACGCTCGCTGTCGGTCGCTTCTCCTCCTTCCGGAGTGGGAAAAGGCAAGTCTTCGCCCAATTCACCTTCAGGCCCGATAGTGCCCCGAATCTCATTAGCAGACCCTCCGCGCCCCTAACCGCTTCTTCGGTGTTATCCAAGAATAGCAAGAGATCGTCCGCATATAGCGATATATGATGTTGTACCCCTCTTGTTTCTAGGCCACGGTATGCCTCCCCTTTCCTAGCCATCATGGCAAGCGGCTCCATAGCCAGAGCGAACAACAGAGGCGACAACGCACAGCCCTGTCTCGTTCCCCTGTTCACCTCGTAGCGGTCCGATATTAACGCTCCCACTCTTACCCTCGCTCCTGCTCGCGCATACAACACCTTGGTCCATTTTATATAGTCATCCCGAGGCCAAAACTCCGCATCACTGCGTAGAGGTAGTCCCATTCCAGGCTGTCGAACGCTTTTTCTATGTCGACTGACAACACTGCCGGGCTTCTCGCTGCTTGTGGCGGGTCTGCCAGCAGCCTTAGCAGCCGTCGTATATTGTGGGACGTGTTTCTGGTGGGAATAAAGCCCGATTGGTCCTCGTGGATTAAACCCCTCATATGTGCTATTAGTCTCCCTGCCAGAATCGTACTCAGGATTTTGTAATCCGTCGTCAACATCGATACCGGTCGGTATGAGGCTGGATCTGTGCCATCCCTACGTGGTTTAAGCAACGGAATCATGATCGCCTCGCGCATCGACTGGGGTAACTCTCCCCTCTCTTTGGCTTCATTATATACCGTTCTAAGTTTAGGGGCTAGTATCTCCATATACTTCATATAGAACTCAATTGGTAGCCCATCCATCCCCGGCGTGTTGTTTCGCGCCATTCTCACGATGGCTCCTCTAATTTCCGCAAGGTCGATCGGGCCACTGATTGCTTTGGCGTTGTCCGGGTCAAGTCGGGGTAGATGTGACTCTACTAAGAGGGCTTCCGTCGCCTCAGGTTGGGCCCCCGTTCCCCGTCGTGAAGCATTGCACTATACCTGGTTGGGTGTCGTGCACTTCCCCGCTCATATCTGTTAGGGTCAGTATCGGAGAGGAACCTCTATGGGGGTTGGCCAGCCAGGCTAGGAGCGTCCCCGTCTTGTCCCCTTCAGCGAGAGTCTTAGTTAAGTAAGCTTTATAGTCGAAGCTACGTAGGCTCTCCATGGCTACCGCAACCGCTTCTCGCGCTGCACTAACCCTGCCCTGCAACTCGGGGTGGCCAGGCCGGGATTTCTCCGCTTCCCGCAGCGTCCGTTCCGCTCTGTCTAAGTCCTCTATCAGTGTTCGACGTGCGCCTGCAAACTTCCCAATACAGTGTCCCCTCACTACCACCTTGAATGCGTCCCATTCGACGGCTCTGGAGGTGGTGGTCTCCTCGTTTTCTACAAAGTATTGGGTGACCCTAAGTCCTAGGTCCGCCCGGAATGGCGGGTCATCCAGCGTGTCTGGTTGGAGCCGCCACGTTGGAATTGGCGTACTTCCGTTCATCCAGGCCAGGGTGAGTAGCAGGGGATTATGGTCTGAGATCGTGCGTGTTAGATACTCCGCACGGGTCACCAAGGGTAATACATGTTGGGAGCACAGGAATGCATCTATACGGACATGGAGGTCATGCATGCAGGAATAAAAGGAGTAGTCCCTTTCACTAGGGTGCTGCGCGCGCCATACATCAGTGAGATCCCACTGCCCTTTGCCATTGCAGTCTATGTTTCGCCAGTCTATGCACCGGGGATGTGTGTAGCGGTGGGTGCGATCTGTCCAATGTGGTGTCCTAATAGAACTGAAGTCCCCCCCCATCAACACCGGGCCCGCAAAGTAGGTTGCTAAATGCTTGGATAGTTTAGTGAAGTAGGGTGCCTGCTCAGTGTTCGGTGCATAAATGCTGCAGAGCGCTATGTGACGACCTCTCAGTAACCCCTCGACAGCCACAAATCGACCCTCCAGATCCACTGTATGCCTAGTGACCTTAAAGGGGATCCCCGCCCGGATCCAAAGTAGCGCCCCCCTGGCAAATGCAGAATATGTGGTGTAGAACAGCTGACCCCTCCACCTCCTTTGTAACGCGGCCCCTTCCTTTTTGGTTAGATGGGTTTCCTGCAGGAAGGCAATGTGGACCCCCCTGCGGACCAGGTAAGAATGAACCTTGTGCCTTTTAGTCATTGAGTTCAAACCCCGCACGTTCCAGGACACACATTTTAACGACCCCACACTATCCATCATCTCGACAATATTTGCTAAGGACTCCGTCCCATAGTTGCCAGACACCAGTAACGCCCTCCCCGTCCCCCATCCCCAACTGCTCTGTTTCGTTTCCCCATCGCCCACCAGCCCCACTCCACCCCATCCCTCTCCCCTTGCCCCCCACCCTGTCCTGAGTTAACCCAACATCTCTAGACATCCACCCCCCCTAGAACAGGACCCAACCACAAAGAGTCGCCCCCGTCCAAACAATAGAGCAAAGTGCTCTCAAAACTGTCTACTCCGCAGTCTGTACTGCGGCGGCCTTAGGGGCCTCTGGGCACGTGAACTAGCTACTTCAGCAAGATTCGCCTCCCTTGTCCCCTTCCGCCCCACAATAGTCATCCAAACTCACGGTTGACCAGTCTCACATCAGCCTGCTTCAGTGTTTGGGTTCGCCAGTCCATCCCGGTTGACGCCACCCGCCCCCCCCAGACATGAGCTTCAGCTGCCAAATACTTCCTCCGCTGTTCGAGGTGTCACAGTCGGGCCCATCGTGCTGTCCACCTCTGACAATTCAGTCTCCGACCCTGTTAGTTTGTCCTCTGAGAGCGATTCCCCTCCCCGCTGTGGGGTCACCACCCCAGAAACTTCTTTCACCGCTTGCAATGCCGCTTTCCGTTCCTCCGCCGTCTGTGATTCCGTCGGCCGTTTCTTGTGCTGGCCGCGTTTCCGAAGCCGCTTGGATCGTCGAACTGATCTCTGTTGGAAATCCTCCGCAGTTCTGTGGCGAGCCCCATCCGTTCCAGCCTTATAAGAGTTCCACCAAGTCCAGGCATCAGCCGAAGATGTGAAGAACAGTGCTTTCCCATCCAACGAGATTCGAAGCCTTGCTGGGAACAACAGCGAGTACTGCAGGCCCTCTGTACGCAGTTCTTTTTTAATGGAGAGGAAAGAGGCTCGTTGCTTTTGAGTTTCGAAAATATAGTCCGGGAACAGCGTCACTTTGCTATTGTCAACCTGGAAGGGTCCCGCTTCTCTCGCTCGTTGTAGGAGCCAGTCTCTGTCCCTGTAGTGGAGTACTTTAATCACCACCGGTCGCGGGGGGAGTCCCGGTTTCGGGGGTCGAGCAGGCACACGATGTGCCCGCTCCAACGTGAAAAAAGGGGACAGGCCCTCTGGCGCCACGACTGTCCGCAGCCAGTTGTCCACGTAGCCCAGTATGTCTGCCCCTTCACTTTTCTCCGGAAGGCCCACCAGGCGTACGTTGTTCCGCCGGCTTCGGTTTTCCGCATCCTCCGCCCTTCTCTCCAGCGTCTGGATGCGCTCCAGGGCGTCCGTTAGTTTACTTTCTAAAGCTTTTTGCCCCGGCACAACATCTTTCAGAGTCATTTCAGTTTCTGCGACCCTGTCGGCTAGCTTTCCATGATCAGCCCGCAAGAGCCCCAGGCCCGTCGACACTTGAGCAATGTCGTCTTGCAGAGCGGCCCTCGTGGCCGCTATGGCTTCTAGGATTTTGTCTTGCATCGTCAGCAGGTCCGACTGGGGATGTTGTAAGGTGTCCGGAGCCTCCGCAGCTGTTCCTGCCTCACCTTTCGGTCCTTTCGGTTTCCCCATGCTTCCCCCCAGCAACCGCTGGGCTAGGCAGGGCCGGTCGTGGACGATAGGAGTCGCAGCAGGATGTCCTGTCGCTGCTTCTAGGCCAGGCCGGTAGTCGCGTGGCGGTGGTCCGCGGGTCGAGTGGGTAGGAGTCGCCCGTCGGCAGCAGCAGCCGCGTACCAGGGGTCTCGTTGCCGCACTCAGGTGTCCCCCCCTCCACTACCTCGGGGGTGGGGTGGGAGCCCCCAGCCGGCCTCCACTGCAGAGTGGCCCCACAGCGGTCCGCTTGATTCCGTCGGTCAGGGCCGGTCTCCTCTCTGCACCCCAGCGTTGACCCTCCACGTTCCTCCACTCACCATGGGTCGCCAAAAGATCGGCCTGTGTGTCGGGCGTCTGTGCCCACGTTCCCGCCCTCCAACCAAAGCTGGTCCACTAGTGGAGGGCTGGGTCGCTGATGCGATGGTGGGGCAGCCAGTCCCAGCCGCCAGTCACTGACCAGGCCACCTCTCCGCCCAGCCGAAGGTCGCCGACCTGTTGTTGTCCCCTTCTGCTCGGGCGGGCTCAGGGCCCACTGCCTGGGTCTGCACTGCCCTCAGTGTGAAGGCTCGCATGCACCGTCTTTTCTCGCCGATGGCGCACCCCCACGCCGGTCAGCGCTGCGCCGTGTGTGCCTCCGGGTGTTCGCAGGGCGCTGGTCACTCCCTCAAAGGCCTCCAGGAGTAGGGTAATGGGGCGAGGTTGTAGCACGGGCGGGTCGGGTTGCCGGATCAGGGGTGCCCCCCTCAGTTCTGCTCATGGGGGGGAGGCGGGCCGGTCCCCCGGCTGGACTCGCGCTCAGATCCGCGCTGCCGGGCTCACCCCCTCAGGGCTTCCTACCTTCCCCGCAGGTATGCTCACTGTGCCTCCGGTGGTCCGCTGCTGCGCTCCGCCCGTGTCCTGGGCTCGGCCACACTCCCGGGAACTTCCTAGGGGTCCGAGCGTCCGCCTCCTGCACGCGCTGAAGGGCGCCCCGGCGTCAGAAGGGAGCAGGCCCAGAAGCCGGGACGTCGAGTTTCAGGCTCCCCAGGGTCCCGGTCCGCATTCCGCTCCACAGCGCCGCCGCCGCCTCACCTCAGATCACGGTCACCAGGTCGCCTCAGGGGGTTATTCCTTTCCTGCCGATGGTGTCGGAGTCCGATCGCCGAGCTCCGGGCCCCCACACCGATAGGCGTAAGGCTCGTTGCGTCCTCACTCCGCCATTTTGATTGCGGTCGTCCCCGGGTTCGGAGGTTTATTAGCGCCGGGTGTGGGCGGTCTTCAGTCCCGCTACAAACTCTGGGCAGGCTACGATGAGTAGCGCAGAATCAACCCGATTCCCACGGGGATTCCGCGCAGAATTGCGGATATTTTGGCGGATTACTGGGGCAAAGGACGGGAGCCTCGCTAGGCTGCGTCCGCTTGCATCGGCTGCTAGCCACGCCCCCTGGCTTTTAAACAGATGACCCAACTTTGGTATGACCAAGTACACAGACTGATGCTGCTAGAGTTGATAGTAGGGTAAACAACTGTTACAACGCATGCTTTACAGCGTATGCTTTTACCCCTCATGCCATTACAACAAAATGGCTTGCTGAAGGGGGTATAAGGTGTTGGATTTAACTCCAACACCTTTTTCTACTGTTGCACAGACTGGAGTTGGAATAGTAAATTATACTATTCCAAATTCCAGCGCACCCCGACAGCAAGTTGTTGTAAAAACGTGCGCTCTATAGGCATGCGGGTTAAAAGCATGCGTTGTAACACCATACATCCGATAGTAGATGTCATAGACATAAGGCTTCCTGTGAAAGTGGAGAAGAGAAATTCCAAATACTCCAAATCAATCAAAATTGTAAAAGTAAACTAAACAAAGTGTAATTGCTCAAGATGCCAAATGCTGGAGTATAAAAAGAAGTGTCAAATGTGCGAGTGACAATGTTAAGGTTGCAAATGAATGTATGGTTGATTACGGTAGGGAGTATCCTTCACCTGACGAGTTGAGTAAGACGCTTGATCCTGAAACAAATGTGTAAAAGGGGCATTAAACATGGTGTAAGTTCCAATGCTGAATCAGTTCAAACAGTCTCCTGGGATTTGCCTCCCTCATAGAAAATTATTTAAGGTTGATCTGCACCTCATCTTTCCTCATAGGGGAAGGATGTGTTGTACATTTTGTCATTGTTCCCTTTCCTTCCTCCTCTGCTTCTCTTCCCTGCCCCTTTGGTTTAGCTCTAGACAGTCTGAAGTACTTGGGTGCATATATACAATAGCATTTTTGCCTTCAATAACTGCCTGAATCGCAGAATCAGGACGTTTCCAACCGCAAAAATGATTTTTGATAAGTACAAATCAAATTGTGATTTGGTAACATGTTACAGAATCGTAATTTGTGTTTAGTGATTCGGTATTTGGAAAGGGCGTGTTTAATGCATCCCTTCCAAATACTGAATCACACTGGTATATGTGAATGTTTTGCGACCGAATCACGGTTGCAAAACATTCATTTTGTTACTGACACCTCAAGAGAGGTGGTAACCATTCGAAAATGGGAAAGGCACCCATCGGATCCCTTCCCCTTTGCGAATGTTGAAACAATAATTGTTTAGGAGTAAGAAGTGGTCCCACGGACCACTGCCTAGTCTTAAAAAATTCAACATTAAAGTTTTATTTTCTGTTTTTAAACGCATTCCATTTTCTTTTAAGGAAAACGGGCTGCATTAAAAAAAATCGATTGATTAAAAAGCAATCACAGATGTGGTGGTCTGTGGACCTTAGCAGGCAGGACCTTCCATGATGGCAATGATTCCTAATGTGTCGCAAATTGTGATCTACCCAATTATTATTCATCAAGTAGGCAATTGGGATCCCATTAGGAAAAGGTAAAGGAAACCCAACAGGTTTCATACATAAGGAATTGCGATTTCTTGATTACGATTCGCAAAGAAACAAAATTAGGAAATTCAACTCCTAAAATGTATACATATGGCCCTTGGCGCTAAGTGACCGGGTTTTCAGTCAGAGCTCAAATGTGCTCTCCAACAACTGGTCAGCGTTATTTGAGACTTGCGTGGCCAATTCCTCACCACATTTTCTAACGCACAATAAGGTCAAATTTATGTGCTAAAATTCTTAACTGTCTGGGTGTTTTAAAGTAAGGTGTTAGGGCACATGATTGATGCATCTCATGTATGGTGACCATGCGTCCCGGATTTTCACCAGCTGTTCCGGTAGATTTCGGCAATTTTGGCTCATGTCTCGGTTTTAGAGGGGGTCAACTGATAACAGTGAGATGCACCTTTTTGGTGTTCTCAAGCTGTGCTAGTTAGAAAATGTTGTAAATAAACAGTTTAATCAACAGGCATGATGCTGGTTTTAGAAATTACATTTTGTTAGTGCCTCTTCTCTGTTCCTGTGTTGATGAGAGGTGTCATTTTGCGCCACTTCATTGATGTAAAATCGTAGACTTGCTTTTGGTGCAAACTGTCCCGGTCTTTAGTTCTCAAGATCCCTAATCTCTTAAACACATGCAGCCCAGGTTTTTTTCGGTAAGATCGTATTGCTTTCAGTTATCAATATTGGGTTTTACAGCACACACGAGCAACAAGCTCTTCTGGGCACGTCACAGGTGTCTGCGTCACTCCTGGCGTGAGCGCGCCTTCCAGCGTGGCTCTTCCAGCGGAGGCTTCTGTGACGCAGCGGCGGTGAGGCGGCTGAAACTGCAGTGACAGCGGGGCAGGGCGGTTCAGCCAATCAGAAGACGGCGTGCAAGTCGGGCCCCCGGAAATGATCTCTACGGATGATGAAGCAAGATAGAAGTGGGCAGGTCTGGCAGCAGCACTGTATCAACAGGAAGTCTGCTGGAGGCCGAGCTCACAGACGCAGAAGAGCAAAGTGGAAAAGTGCGAGACGGGGCGTCACCAGAGACAAGGAAAGAAACAAAAACACAGCAAACAAACTCAAGAGTTCTAGCTTTAGCAGGACATTCCTCTATAACCCAGCGCTAGAAAGTCATTGCTCCAGAGGATTATTCAATCTCACTGGGTTCCAGCTCCATAGGTCTGAGCTCCAGTAGATCCCAGCTGCAGAGGATCTTAGCCACAGGAGGTTTGTGCTCCAGAGTGTTCAGGTTCCAAGGCTCCATATTGTTGACACCATTGGTCTTTTCCTGAGCACACTCTACGACACTCTGATGGGCTTTCGTGAACTGAAAGCTCGGATCTTGATGCTGGGCCTCGACGCTGCTGGGAAAACTACAATCTTGTATAGATGGAAGCTGAATAAGACCGTGGTCACCATCCCAACCATAGGCTTCAACGTGGAAACGGTGACGCCCATCAAGAATGTATCTTTCACTGTCTGGGACGTCGCCAGCCACGTAAAGTTGAGACCTTTGTGGAGACACTACTTTAAAAACACAGACGGCCTGCTGTTTGTGGTGGACAGCGCAGACACAGAGAGGTTTGATGAGGCCCGAGATGAGCTGGTGATCATCCTTCAGCATGTGGACATGATGGATGTGCCTTTTGTGCTCCTTGCTAACAAGCAGGACTTGCCTGGAGCCAGCAGCCCCTCCGAGCTGGAGGAAAAGTTTGGTCTTCAGAAGGTGCGGGGTCATGAGTGGCATGTCCAAGGATGCTGCGCCACCACAGGGGACGGACTGGTGGAGGGTCTGGAGAAGCTGACTGACATGGTCAAGCAGTTCAGGAAGAGCAGGGCAATATGATGACAAAGAGACTGATTTTGCCCCACTCGTGTTTTGTGGGTTGTAGAGACTCCAAGCATGAGTTAGAGAGAGAATGGGCTGCCCTGCATGTACTGAGCGCATCTGTGACTTAAGGGAGACACCCCAGGGATGCTGCAGAGCTGCTCCGTCCTGGGGTCTGCGCCTAAGCCCTGTTAAAGCTCTGTAATACTTTGACAGAAGACTCGCAAACAGTAGAGGTGAGGAGAAAAGTTGAGAGAGTTTGCATTCCTTTCCTCCTCTTATTATTGCTGTCCGTAACGCATTCCTCCCCCTTCATGGCAACAGTTTATTTATTTTCAGAATTAAAAACAGAGGCTCACCAGTAACTATGTTCAGATAACTTCCAATTGAGCACGCTTATACTTTTCTGTTTATACACACGCTGCAAATTATGTGTTTTTTCAAAAACAGTGACCTGCTGTTTCACTGCAAAACACCTGCTATTTTTCCAACTTGAATAATTAACTTTTTAAGATCAAATTTAGCAATTATTTTTGTATGTGAATAAAACAATTTATATTTCCAACAAGGAGTCTGTTTTGAGATTTATGAAAATAACAATGTACTGTATTGACACAATATGTTACTTTAGCACAAACAACAAGCATTGGTAAATTCATTAGGTTTTACCTACGTGATCAATAATATGCTGTTTTTTGTTGTAAGTTGTAGCTTGCTGAGTAGTTGTGCAATATAAGTTACAGAAAGTCTGTTAATATTTTGACTTGTTTATGTACAAAAAGGCAATATATTGTGCTGTTGCTAGTGGTATAGTGCGGGTAAGTAATAGCAACATTTTGAAAAATGAAAGAGGGAAATATTAGAATGAATTGATGTAATAGCAATATTGTGTGTTTAGACGAGTTCTGACAACTTTTGGGCCGGTGCCACCGCACCTGCTGCACCATTCAAATTATGCCCCTTGTGCGTGCAAGATAACTGCATTTGTGATTGCTTTTTAAGTTGTAAAATATAGCAATATTTGGTTTCAGAGGAGTTATGACAAGATTTGGCCCTGGTGCCACTGCACCTGCTGCACCATTCAAATCATGACCCTATTGCCTGTAAGCTAACTGCACTGGTGAAAGCCTGTTTAGTAGTAAAATAAAGCAATATTTGGTTTCAGAGGAGTTCCTAGAGCTTTGGGCCCTGGTGTTACTGCACCTGCTGCACCATTGAAATCATGACCCTAGTGCCTGCAAGGTAACTGCACCTGTGACTGCCTGTTTAGTAGTTACATTTAGCAATATTTGGTGTTTAGAGGAGTTCTGACAACTTTTGGGCTCAGTGCCACTGCACCTACTACACCATTGAAATCATGACCCTAGTGCCTGAAAGACCACTGCACTTGTGACTGCCTGTTTAGTAGTAACATTTAGCAATAATCTGTAGTTATTGGGTTCCCTGGAGCTTTTGGCCCAATACCACTGCACCTATTGCACAGTTCAAATTATGCCCCTTTTAACTGCAAGGTAACTGCAATTGTGACTGCCTGTTTAGTAGTAAAATATACTAATGTTAAAAATACATTTCAGTAGAAAATCCTATGTGGATCAGAATTTCAGGACTCTCATTGCAACTGACTCAGCCATTGATGGCTCCACTATCCCCTGTCACCCAAAAAACAACTTAATGCAGTTTACATACTTCTATAATGTTGATTTGTACTGCAGTCCCTGCCAATTTGGGGTCAGTGCCAACAGTGATCTTCACTGCTGAGCCAAGGGGCAAGTAACAATAGACAGCGATGGCTGAAAGGCACAACCTGCCCTCTTGGTAACAACAGGTAAAGCGCCAAGTCTGCTGAGGTTTTCAGTATTCATGACACACACAAGCGCATAGAATGCCAGCTGAGTGGCTCAATTTGAGGACAGACATTTTTACTTGCCTTCGTACCTTTTCAGCTCTGCACCACCCTGCCCCCATGCCTTGACCTCAGTACCTGCGAGTATACACAATGTAAATAAATAAATATACAGGATTCTGCAGTAGGTGCCTTTAACCCATAGGACATATTTCAGGGCTATGGGCTCAACACCAAAGGCCATGGTCTGAGGGCCCCACTCCAACAGGGCCCCATCCTACCTGTGACATCTAAGTCAGCATGTGACGACTGTGTGTAGTATGTCCTTATAGTTACTAGAATTACATAAACTCGCTGGTTTCTCTAAAAGATGCCTTTAACTCACCGTCCATCTTACTGCAATAGGAAACTATGATCTGAAGTGTGCACGACGACCTCAGAAGCTTTCATCAATGATAGCAAATTGGTGATATTTATCACACCTGACAAAATGTCCATCCCTGCGTTGTCAGAATATATCAGGTGCAAAAAATATTGCACCATATTCTGGGCAGACCATAACCACAATTACAGCGTAACAAAGCTCAGAAAGTCTGATCCCTCTCCACTGAGTGGATCACCATTAAATCCTCTACTCATTTGAGCCCCGGATGCCCCGCGGCTCATTCAATCGTTCGCATGTATACTGTGATTGGCTGTGGGTTAAAGCAATCAGCGCCTGCTAGAATGTGAGAGGGACAGACGTGGACATACACACGCGCACAAGAGGTCCTTTCACAGCCACACTCTGCTGACAGCGCTATAAATGTACAAACTGCACAAGTCGGCCCTGCAGACCTCTTCCGTTTGAACTTGAAGTACACATTCAGAGGGGACGAGACTATGCCTTGCGCAGCAGCAGGTCAGACCCTCTGAACAACAGCAACAAAGGACCAGGCTGCACCAAAAGCCTAAGCGGGCCTTTGGCAAGAGAGGCAAAGAAAGTGCCTCAGATCAAGGAAAACAAGCATTTACAATGCATATGGGCGTCCACAGACATTTTTTCCAGGGGGGGCAAAATGTTAACGTTATCACCATCCTCCGACATGATGTGTGCCAGGTGGGGCACAAGAAACACTGGGGCGCAGGAGGCGCCATGGGGGCAGGAAGCAGGCCGCATATTATCTCATACACCATAGGGTTGTTGTGCCACAGCCATCTCTTTCTTTTGTGGCACCCCAAAATCCATTCTTGCCCTGGTCCCTAAAATTACCCCCTAGCACCCCAAAACCCATACCCACCCTGAACCCTGAAATTACCCCACCCCCCCAAAACTCATACCCTCCCATAACCTTAAAATTACACCCCTGGCACCCCAAAACCCACAAACACCCTGAAGCCTAAACTTACCCCTAGCATCCCAAAACCCATACCCACCCTGAACCCTAAAATTACCCCTGCCCCCCAAAACTCATACCCGCCATGAACCCTAAAATTTCCCCCTGGCACCCCAAAACCCATACCCGCCCTGAACCCTAAAATTTCCCCCTTGCACCCCAAAACCCGTACCCGCCTTGAACCCTAAAATTAACCCCCTGGTACCCCAAAACCCATACCCACCCTGAACCCTAAAATTATCCACCTGGCACCCTAAAATTATCCACCTGGCACCCCAATCCTTAACCCACTGTGAACCTTAAAATTACTCCCTGGCACCTTAAAACCCACACCCACCCTGAACCCTTAAGTTACCCCCGGCACCCCAAAAGCTGAACACTACATTCTGATTGTGTATCGCGCCGTCTCCCTGCTTGAGGAGCTTCTCGCCCTGGTCCGGTTCTGCTCGCCCTTCTCTGGAGCTGTTATGCTTGCCCTGTCCCTCTTCCGGACCCACCGAGCCTGCCTGGACCTACTCTGTCTTGCCTGGTTCTTACTCCTTTGGACCCGATGTCTTCACTAGTGGACTTAGGACACAGGTCTCACTTCTCTGAAGCTGCTGTCCCTCACCCAGACCCCCCACTCACCCTCCACTTGCTCTCTCATCTTCCTTCCTCCCTACTTCTCGGTCTCTCTTTCCCTACTGCTCTCTCTCTCTCTCTCTCTCTCCCCCCTCTTCGTTCACTCTCACCCCCACCGTATCTGTCTCCCGACCCCACCAAGTCTTCCACTGTCGCCCCTCTCTCTTCCTCCTCCTATCGGTGATAGGGAGCCCGGGGCCCTCTCTGAAAATGCAAGCTGGAGGTGACGTTCAGTGTGAAAGCACCAAGATGTGAACCGGGAGAGGAGGCGGGAGAGAGGTTGGGCGGCAGGTAGAGGGTCAAAGGGGGCACTGGCTCTCAGAGAGGTGAGAAGGGGCGGGGAGCAGCCTGAGGACAAAAACAACACCAGAGAAAGAGGCAGTCTCTCCGCGAGGAGCCTGGTGTAAACTGAAGCAACGTACACTTCTTAGCACTACAAAGCAGCCAGAGGGCGCCTTTCACTAGAGCCAAGAACCTGACCCATCGCGAACAAACAGCAGTCACCGTAGAAACCAGCGGTGTCATGAAAACAACAAAGGACAGAGAGACAGACGACTGCCGCCAAAACCTGGAAGTACAATTTACACCTTTAACAAAAAGCAATTTCTGATGCAAGCACCACACGCCAGAACACTGTAAATATATAAATCTCACATCAATGCACACCTGAGAGTGAATAAAAAGATGAGCGGCAAACTAAGGCAGTGACTGAAAGACACTATGCTGGTCCTCTCGTACTGTGCCCTATTGATACTTACTATGTCACCAGTCACTCCAGCGTGGAAGTATTCCCTACGGAAACACACTATACGCCGGTACCACCGCAAAACTCCAGAAAAAACTACAACGCATCCAGAACGTATCTGCGAGACTCATACTAGCGAACTCGGACCCGAATGCTTCAACACGCGACTCTCCTTCTACACCCCCTCCCGCCAGCTACGCTCTTCCAACCAAGCCCTTGCTGCTGTTCCCCGCATCTACAAAACCACCATGGGAGGAAGATCCTTCTCCTACCTGGCAGCTAAAACCTGGAATTCACTCCCCACTCACCTTCGCCTCACTCAAAACCACCTATCATTCAGAAAGCAACTTAAAACCTGGATATTCGACAAGTAATTCCCCACCATTCTTCAAGCGCCTTGAGACCCTCTGTGTATGTAGCGCGCTATATAAATCACATGACTTGACTTGACTTGACTTATTGATTGCTACTCCTACCGCCCCAATGTACCTCACTGTCTTGCGTAGACTAATATGTTTTGTCGGACAAAATGAAAAATATTATTTTTAAATCTGTGTTTTACGTTATGCAGCTATTGTCCTCATAAGTTTCTCCCAGAGAAAAAGGGTGGTTTCCTTCCACAAGGATGATATGAACTGTGTGCACCCACACCCTCTTCCTGCAAAGCTAGCCCCTCCTCGACCTGTCAACCACAAGCGCTCCAGTATGCAACAGCCATTTTACATGTTGTGATCAGCTGGTTCCTTGGTTTCCAGCTACACTGAGAAATGATGGTTGTGCACAACGCTGACCCTGGAACATCTGATTAGTTCCCTCACAGACCTGAGGTACTTGAGGCACCTGCTGCGCTTCTAGGTTAACTTAATGTTGGATTTGACAAGCAGAAGGCAGCAGAGGGGCCAGTGGAAGCAGGGAAGCCCCTGAGGAGCGCATATTTCCCAACCAGGGCATTTCAAGTGGTGAAGGAACAGGCTGAATATTAAGCGCTACAAACCGACTAGCTTGCCAGAGGTTTCTAACAGGGATCAAGGCACAACATTTCCAATCCTCAGGGCACCAACGTAGTAGTCCATTGTGCTGCTCTTTACTTCGGGTACTGGACCAGTACCTGTGCTATCCTGGAAATCTTCCTGTCCTGAGGTTTGGGGTGTTAGTTACAACTTGTGGTGCCCCCTGCATAGAAGGTCTATGTATGCGAAGGATCTCGGAATAGGGGTCCTCAAATATGCAAATCTCACAACCACTACATTTAGACCGTACATTCTTCTAAGCACCTACTGGCCATTTAGTTGGCTGCCTGTGTCAAATGTATACAAAAATAAAAACACTTGTTATGGCCATTTACAATGCTTTACTTTGATTAAGGACAACTGTGAACAGATGGACAGAAAAAGAGATTCAGCCCAAAGGTAGCTGCGAAAAGTGGCTTTGTCGTCGGCAGCCAGATGCTTTCCTTACTTTGTCTGTCTACGGTCCACACAGAGGTCTGAACTCCCTGAGGACACATTCACCACAAAAGCGCTGCCACAGCATCTTAGTCTAGAGCACACGGGTAAGGCAGGCCCAGCCTTACTTCACCAATCACACTCTACGCTGTGAGTAGAATATGAGGCACTCACCAGGGATATCCTAACAGCAGGGCCACTGTAAGTATGAGGCAGGGAGGGTCACATAAAGCGGCAGGGTTGAGTGAATGATGCGTCAAGAAAAAGCAAATTATGTGGCACATTTTGTGACAGTATAACTTCATTTTGTAATTTTAAACATGTTTACACTGTTTGGGCATTAGTTGCACCTCATTAGTACTAGTTAAACACCCAAACATAGCATCAAGCTACAGAAAGTTGATAAATCAACCTTTGCAAAGGACTTTCAACTGCCCGGCAACATGTGTTGCTGCATTTTTACTAACTTTTGAACCGTTTGAGCTAGAAACAATTTTTTTCTTAAACTCTGCAGATTATGGGGCAAATGTTGGATTATGCAACAAATGCAGCAAATATGCAAAAATCGCCGCACAATTGCATAATTCCAGTGGCCCTGCCTATCAGTCACATGGATGTAAACTTTCTGCTCTTTTGCTATCTATACCATTGGGCGGAAGAAAACGTTAAGGGACTAAAACATTATTTTTAAAGAATACATCCCTGATTTGCATGATAAATCTGTAATGTTGCGGCAATGCAGGCAAGTGCCCAGAACGAGTTGCTCTTACCCTCAATGAGTAAGACTCAGAAGGGCTGTATGATCATTTCTACTCAGGGATACATCTTAGATATGCCTGCTCGTTGCGCCTCCCCCCTGCTCTGGACTACAGCGGTGACTACACATGGACTCAGCCCCTCTCCTCTTCGCATCCACGCTTCCTAGCCCAACTGGATATCCCCCTCTGTACTGACTTATGCCTAACACTTCATTTCCATTTGTTTTCTGTTTGTGTTATCTTTCTTGATAAATGCAAATTATGAAATCAAAAATCATCCATTGATGACCACCATTTTATGTCAGAGCGGTGCCTACGTTAAAATATACTCTTTTATTCAAATGTGACTATTCTTTCTGCTTAGTAATTTACTTAACAGCAACTGTTCTAGGCAGTCCATCACTATAATCCAATAATTATTTGAAAAGACTTTGCCTCAATCTTGTTATTGTGTCAGAACGCGCTATAAAGTCTGAGGTCTCCTGGCGCTTCGGACTAAATTATATGATGGAGGGAAGGGGGGCAGAGGGTACTCAGAAGGATCTAGAAAAGAGCAGAGTCTCCAGGTGTTGTCTAGATGTGACGTGCGATGAGATGCACAGGAGTTCACCTAGAAGAGAGTGCCAAAGGGACAGTGCAGGAAAATGAAGCCCGCGTCTTGTCCTACTGAGCCCTGGGATGCAGAGGAGCTTCAGACTAGAACAGAGAGTGCGAGCTGGAGAGGAACAGTGGCTGGAGCACCATGTGTAATGCATAGTGACATGGGCGTCCCCAGGGGGCAGGGCCGGCTTTAGCGCTGGTGGCACCCAGTGCAACAATGTTAGTTGGCGCCCCCAATGACCACCACCCCCACAGATTCTCTCACTAGCACCCTTTAACAGTGACCAAGTCTCCATAACAACTCTCTCTCAGATGCATTGAATTCGGTATATAGCACTACTCATACCATTAAAGTATGTCAGGGCACTTTGCATCACACACACATTACACAATCAATCAATCAATCATACTTGTGTAAATCAGTGTATAGGAAATGTTACATAAGCCAAAGGACTAAAAGTGTAAGAGTCACATGTCATCCATACTGGTAGGCAGTATAGTTTAGGAGTGCTTGGTGTGGAGAAACACACTCAGAGTCGAAAAAGATCAGCATAGTTGGGAGTTTTCTTTAATAATAAGAATCCGTTTCTACCCAAATGAACCCTTTTTGCAACATTAATCAATGTTCTATACTTAGCAGTGTATGCACTTCTATGATGCAAGTTAATACCTCACTATTCTATATTAGGACTTTAAGTTATAAATTGCAAGTAACACAAGGATGGCTCTTTTAAAAGCAGTAACCTGCTGATCTATTAAATGCACTCTGTAATCTACTTGCAACATGTTCTTTGCAGTAGGCACATTAACTCTCTGTACTACCTTCACATAAGTCAAAAACCTCAACTACACAAAACTCTGATCTCTGGCAAGAAAGAACATTAATCACAGGACTTATCTTGACATTTTTGTGAGGCCTGTTAATTGCAGGAGGAAAGGAATGGTGCCCCAAGGAAGCCAGCACCGGTCGCACCGCCCTAGAGCCGGCCCTGGCAGGGGGGCAAGGAGGGACGCTCCAGGGGGGGCATGCGCCCCTCCTTGCCCCCCCCGCGGACGCCCATGACGATGCAATAGGTCTCAGGTTAATTACGTTTGAGCGATTGGCATTGCTAAATATTGCAACACCAACTGCAACAAAAGTCTATAAATTGTAGGCCAAAAAAATTTGTATTTATTTTTGTAGCAATGGTGGCATGCTGCACTTTAGATAAATATGTTTAAAAGTAAAGTGCGCCATACTTCGATTGCTACAATAGTTAATTGTGGATGCGTTAACAATTGATGTGTGCACTGATGGCTGGTGGTGTGTGTGCCTTTAGAAATTGTGCACTGATGGCTGGTGGTGTGTGTGCCTGGTGGAAGTGTGCACTGCCGGCTGGTGGTGTGTGTGCCTGGTGGAAGCTCGCACTGACGGCTGGTGGTGTGTGTGCCTGGTGAAAGCGTGCACTGACGGCTGGTGTTGTGTGTCTGATGAAAGCGTGCACTGATAGCTGGTGGTGTGTGTGTGCCTGGTGAAAGCATGCACTGACGTCTGGTGGTGTGTGCCTGGTGGAAGCGTGCACTGATGGGTAGTGGTGGTGTTTGGGCCCAGTAAAAGCGTGCACTGACGGCTGGTGGTGTTTGTGCCTGGTGAAAGCGTGCACTGAGGGTGTGGTTGTGTGTGTGGTTGTGTGTATGGTTTTGTGTGTAGTTGTGGTTGTGTGTGGTTGTGTTTAGTTGTGTATGTGTGTGGTTGTGTGTGTGTGTGTGTGTGTGTGGTTGTGTGTGTGTGTGGTTATGTGTGGTTGTGTGTGTGTGGTTGTGTGTGTGGTTGTGTAAATGTGGTTGTATGTGTGTGGTTGTGTGTGTGGTTGTATGTGTTTGGTTGTGTGTGTGGTTGTGTGTGTGGCTGTGTATATGTGGCTATGTATTTGTGGTTGTGTGTGTGTGGTTGTGGTTGTGTGTGTGGTTGTGTAGGTGTGGTTGTGTGTGGCTGTGTGTGTGTGGATAAGTGTGTGTGGTTGTGTGTGTGTGTGGTTGTGTGTATGTGTGTGGTTGTGCGCCTCAAGCTGGGAATCCTTTTAAATAAAAGGAGAGGTGCGTGGCCTGGTGCAGTGTGCGCCTCTGGGTATGCACACAGACACATACTCTCTCGCGCTCTCTCACACACCCATACACACACCCATACAAACACACACACACAGACTGTGCTGGGGCAGGGCACAGGACATGCCGCTCTCCCCTTAAGACTCCATAGTGTTAGAGTTCATGTACCCCGGGAGGCACTCACAACACAGGCGTGCATGTGCGCCTCGAGCTGGGAATGCTTTTAAATAAAAGGAGAGGCGCGTGCACTGGTGCAGTGTGCGCCTCTGGGTATGCACACAATCTAAGGTCCCAATTAGTGGAGTTTTGGGGAAAGTTCCAAAAGGTGAAGGCTGACGCAGTTCTGGCGAACTGCGTCCTACCTGAAGCCCTCGAGTGACCTTTCTTGGGTCTGAAGGTGGTAATTTGCGTTGAGTAGTGTCCGTTGTCTAATGGATGGCCCTGAAGAGGCGAGAGACCTCGGTGGATCAGTAATCGCAGGGCTACTGCCGTGGCCAGCTCCTCATTGGGCTGTCATCGCCAAGAAAGTCCCAGGCCCGTGCGCAGGGCCAGCTGTCTGTCAAGCACCTGAGCATGGCAAGTCTTCCAGGAGCGGAAATATGTCTCTCCTTTGATCTGACAAGGCGCGGGGATGATTTATAGAACCCCCGCTTTGTTCTTCCCTGCACATTTTACTTTCTTTCCTAAGGCAGAACCGCAAAAGAAGAAAACAAGATATAGTACAAAATAGCAACCAGACGCACGCCATACTAAGGCCTGTGTTACGTGCCCTCAGAGCACCTTTATGTGATCGTGCACACAGCAGCCGTCCACACTCTGCACGGATGACACTACTAGTCTGCAGACAGGAATATCCCATCTAGGCACCATGTTGTCTGCATGCGAGCATCCAAATAGCACCCGGGCACAATAAACTAGGGGAGAGGAGTTGGCTTAACGGCTAAGGCGCTCGACCTCGGACATGAGGATCTAGGTTCGAGCCTCGTTAACGACGCCAAAAACCTCCTGTGATTCTGGGCAAATCACTTAATCTCCCCGTGCCTAAAAAAAAACATGAAAGCGTGTGTCCTCATGTAAAAAAAACGGAACTTGTGCTATGTAAAGCGCTCTGATACCTGATTCGGTTCGGGTCTAGTTCGCGCTATATAAAACTCTACAAAAAAAAAACCTGACGCTCGTGGCTTCTAGGTGGCGAGAAGCGCCCCACGACGCTTGCTCCGTGCTGCCTAGATATGTATCATGCCAACACACAATGCATATCGAACCTTACACATACTACCTACTCTGGGTTGCAGACGTGTACCACCCAAACAGGGCACCGTGCCCGCCTGTACGGGATCGTGCAAACATAAAGCTTCCATACTATACGTACGGAGGCCTCCTGGACCAGGCTGCAGATGTGCCTGCAAGCCAAAACGCAAATGAAAACCTGGCACAGTCTAACCACATCGACGTCTGAGGTGCAGACAAGTAGCAACCACCCGGGCACAATACTGTCTGCACGTGAACAGGCCAAGACCAGCCATTCGCACAATATCTCGAGACTTGTGGGTACAGGCTACAGAAACGCACCAGCCAATGGGGCGACAAAGCATCTGTGTGGACGAGGGAACAATTCACATTAGTCTGCTGGAATGCAGTCAGACTTGGGTTCACGCATGAAAGTTCCAAAGAGCGTCACATTGAGGATAGAAAACATTGTGCAGTGCACAGCGCAGACACTACCACTAGACAAACAAGAGTGCGCCAAGAAGTCTAATAAGACATGCAACAATTCATGCTGTATAAGACGCCGGGTCACCTGACCTTAACCTGTGCTACAGGCCTGCACCATCTACATCGCGGGCATCAATTAGCTACCAATTATTTGAAGTAGTAAACATTAACATGCACACGAGGAACATGGTGCAATGCATTGCTTTTACCAGACAGTGCAAGTCTAACATGTACATAAAATTTGACTGTAGGCTAGTCGCGTAACGCAAAGTGAGGCCCCCTTACCCCCACAGATTGTGACGAGCCTCCCATACATCACAGATACATAGTGGTTCTGAGCTGGTGGCACCTGCGCCACAGGGGGCTCCGTTGCGCCCCTGCACCCAACTGGGTACCCTAGGGAGTCCTGTGTATTCCAAACCGAAAGTCAGCGCCGCGCAGTGCCGAGCCTAGAGGCACTTCATGACAGTCATGTATGTTCCCAGCACACTGATTGGTATTCCGTGCCACGCTCCGCTGTGGCTAAACATCGCCCAAACTCTGCCAGACACAGTAGATCCCGGCTAATCTCCCAGGCACTGCAGAATGTGGTGCTGGGCAGGCACCTCCACACAGCCAGTAAGGAAATACCGAAAAATGTCACCTAAACATTGCAAAACGCACCTCTTTCCAGAACAGTTCAGTTCTCAGGAGAGCATCGTTTGAAGAGACAGCAGACCCTCGTTGAACGTCAGAATTACCATATCCTGCTCCTGTCAACTTGGATTCGTCAAGGTCAGCTTGAAGTACAACTTAGCTGCCTGACCACAAACTAGAAACATGTGCAGTTGGCAAAGGAATGCACACAGTATTTAACTAAACGGTGTGTAAGCCTCTTTCGAAGCCAGGATTAACGGCGAGTGCAGTTTAGCAGCGCACTCAAGTAAACAGAGCTCTCCAGGAAAAGAAAACAAGCAGCAGTGAAGCAATTGTAAAAAAAAAAAAAAAAATGCCCGCTAGGGTTGCGCGCGCCACTGCAGGCATATGTCTTCAATTATCGTGCCCGTGTCGGCACGATAATTGAAGACATATGGGCTTTGGTGCGCGTAACAGACACCATAGGCCATGGGTGGAGCTATGCGACCGCCCATGGCCTATTGCGTGTTCTGTTATACACGCACACAAAGCCCAATCAAAATGGACCTAGGAAATAACACGCACGAGCTGTGTGGAATTTCAAGGTCCATTTTTAAAACCCCTCGAAAAGGACTCTGGCTGCGCGAACACTGCTGCACAGTGTACACTAGACAGAGACCTATAAATGACACCAGCCACCTGGGAAATTTCCCGGTGCCAGTAAGGCTAGACGGCCAAGATTTCATACCACAACACCTAGGACCCTGCCTGACCAAAATGTGGGATTGTAGGCAATTACTTCACTTACCTTCTTTTCCTCAAGGTTCACGTTTAAGAGCATGCTGAAAACATCCTATTGTGCGCTGTACACACCCTCTCTAGAATATGTTTTAGCACACTTTAATTTTACTGCCTTTGTAATAACAACAGACACTACATATAAGGTACATGACAAATGTCTTGTCACTTGGTTCACTGTTGGCATCCTCTTCAGAGCCCTGTGGGTGGGGAAGGGCCGCAGTTAATGTTTCAAACTCATATTTAGAAATACACTTATTGTAAAAGGTCACTCAGTGTGGTGGAACAGTCCAATGTACTGAATGAAATGACACGCACCCGCAGGTGAAACACTTGAATTTCGAAGATGTTTCATTATATTGTTACATGATAATCTGTATGGCGTGTGTTGCTGGGCCGACCGGGTGGGGCAGATAAATGAGCTCTCTGCATTAATCTGCTGGCTCGTCCAGCTGCAGGTGCTGCAAATCAGAAGGGCGCTGCCTTTGTTGGCGCTGTTTCTGTTACTGACAGTGTAGGCCCTGGAGCAGGTCAGGACTGAGGTACGCACAGAGAGCTGTTTGCGATGGCTGGCCAGCTACAAATCCGGAGGAAAAAAAGAGAAGCAGGAAAGACCCTTTAATATTAAAAGAAGCTTGAAGAAGACTAGGAAGCGTGATAAACAAATGTATTTGGTCTAGCAGGGACCGACCTTGAATTCCAAGAAAGGCGGATGTAGTGCCACCTCACAATAGTGGCAGGGGGCTGGCACTCAGCTGGCATCAGTGACATAATATCAATGGAAGCGTTTAAAGACAATGGAGTCAGAAATCCTATAGTGGGAAACAAGATCAACTCTGTCAAAAAAAACAACAACTAACTGATCCTGAAAACTCTGCTGTCTAGAAGCTAACCTGGCTAACCGCGCAGACATACTGTGCCCCCTCCAGCACCTGGCGTCATCATGTGCACCAGTGCCGTCTGATCCATCTTGATGCTGAATTTAGTCCCCAACTAAAAGGTCCTAAAATGTTCAGCCCCCCCACACGCAGGCCAACAACTCGCTCTCAGTAACGGAATTGTTTTTTTTCAGCATCTCGCAAAGCTCTTGACACATACGCCATAATCCACTCCTTGCCCTGGTATCTTTGCATCAACACACCATTCAGTTCCAAGTTACTGGTATCAACCATCACCACACATTGTTTCTCAACCACAAAAGGTTTGAGACAAGGTGCATTCACAATTAAACCCTTCAAAATATTAAACACCTTGGACAAGCTATCCAGTCTATTCAAACTTAGCATTTTTTTTAACAGACATCTGAAAGGAGGAACTTTGGATGCACGGGTAGGGATAAACTTAGCATAGAATTCCGTTAACCTTTGGAAAGCAACTAATTTCTCTTTGTAGTTGGGAACAGGTGCATTGATGATATTTTCCACATGATTACGTTTGGTTTTAACGCCCACACTGCTGATGCAATGCCGTAGGTCCTCCACTTCACATTTCTTAAATTTACACTTGTCTGAGTGTAGCATACGCCCTTTTGATGATAGATCCGCCAAAATGCTCCTCAAGTTACGCCATGCTCTTCCGCATCGTTACTTTACCAAAGACCAAAATGTCATCTTGAAAAGCAACTGCTCCACTTAAACATTCCAGTGTTTCTTTCATTAGCCTTTGAAAGACAGAAGTTGTGCTAGCCGGGCCGAACGGCATTCGACAAAACCTGAGTAACCCTTCTGAAGTGATGAACGCACTGAGGTTTTTGGGTTCCTCATCTAAAGATACTTGATGGTATGCGCTGGCCAGGTCTAGACATAAGAACACATGTGCCCCCGCTAAAGTGGTCATTATCTCATGAAGATTGGGATGAGAATGGGCATCCACCCAAATGGTATTATTAAGGCTGTGCAAATCAACACAGAGTCTCAATTCCCCAGAAGATTTAAAAGAAATCACCACCAAAGAGTCCATTGGTTTAGTTATGTTCTTCTTACACATGTCACAAAACATGTCTTTAAGTTTGCCCCTGTACGATAACAGTATGTTTCTCAACCTGTGACTCATAGCAATAACATTGTCATGCAATCTGATACGATACTTAAAATACTGGTATTCCGCCTGTTTGTCACTTAAAATATAAGGAAATTGTTACTTTAACTCCTGCATGAAATTAGAAACACCATCAGTACCACCACCGGCAGAATTCCCACAGGTGACATTAGGAGGGTCAGCTCTCATGCCCTAACTGATACTCATTTCTTCCAGGTGTGCCCAACCCAGCAGGGATTGCCCACTCCTTGCCACGTAAATTTTCCCATAAGTGCAGCGCCCAACAAACTCTGTTTGCCCAAAATAACCAACTAACTCAGTTCTATGGCCTGTGTACCCAAAAGGTACATCTGGAGACAATAACACTTTATTAGGCTATTCTACCTTGACTATATCATGAGCTAAAATAGCGTACTAGGCACACTAACACCTGTATACCTACACCATCCACTGCAATGTCAGATTAAGGGAATTTAGTTGCCCCCACTAATATTCAATACGGTTTCGATGTACTGTTCACATGTCATATAAAAAGTCATAATCATCATTCATTTTGTAGAATATTCACTCTCCTGAGCTTTGATCCACACACTGTACCAAAATCCCCCTTCTTGTTGACATGCGTGTGGGCGGCGGTTCTTACCCAGCAGGCGTGAGAGTCGGCAGCACATTCATTCCTACCATACATACACTTGCTTCTAGCTCCATATGTGTGGCTAATGGTAGAATTGAATTCCAGTGATGCATGACTGCTCTAGACACCCCAGCGTGTGGTTTTATTTAAGCAGCAGGTATAGGAGCTGGCAACATATCCCTGCCACAGACCTGCGCCCAACTCCTTACGTGTGGCTGTTGGAACAACTGCACTGATGAGTTATTGCCAAGGAAATCCCGGTGGGGGGCTCTCCTTCACCGTGCTGAGTATTAACAATGATGATGCCAAAACTGAATAGGAAATAAACCACAACTTAAAGCGTTCTTTCATTAATGATTAATTGCATCTGGCACCAGGGCGCTTCAATCGTTTCATTCTGTAAGAACCTACTTACCGTTACACATGATTATGGCTTAACACAGTGCAGGTTATAGATGAAATGTTTCTAATGTGATTAAAAACGAAAGGCTACAATTCATCATGTTTTGTACATCATTAACGAGCGTGAGAGCGCACTGGAATGCACTGAGCTGCCCGGACAGGATGCCCCTCTACGCAGCCTTGCACACTGTGAAGATGAGCTATTTAAAAGTGCATGGGGCATATTCTCAAGGAGCTATTACCGAGTTATCGGCACTTTATCGCAGCCAAAGTTGCGATTCAACTAACGCCCCATTCACAAGCTGGTGATACCAGCCCATATTACCAGTTTACCTGCAGTAGCAGCCGCAAAAACATCACCACAGATTACCCCAGCAACTATCGCTAAAGAGATGCAGAGTAGGCGTTCCCGTGCAAAAAGCCATGACAACACCACTCTGCAACATTCTCAACGACCAGCCATATTGGAGAGAAGATCACAAAACATGCGATAAGGCATGTTAGCTGCATGAAATTAACACCTGCTCTGACCTGGTGTAAAGTCGGACCACAGCCTGCACCAGAAAAGGGAGCAAGGCCAGAGCCACACCTGAAAGGCAACAGATGCCATGGAGCCACTAAGCATGCAGGCCGGACACCCAAGAGGGCAACAACACCCACCGCCACCACCCCCAGGACCATACCCCCCCGGACGACCCCCCCCCCCCAGACCAACACTGAGGCAGCGTAAACAAACACAGTGACCCTCAGAAAAAGCACCAACCTCACAGACCCAACACCAAAGAATGCCATTGCCCACTACAGGCTCAAAGGGACAACCATCCTGTGCATCCTGACCACCATTGCCCACAACCAACACAGCGGACAACAAATATCCCATCTCAGACAAAGCTGCTGGCCGTTCTGCACGTGTGGGCCACTGGTACCCTCCAACCAACAACCGCCAGAGTCGGAGGAGTTTCACAGCCAGCCCAATACAAGTCCCACACAACGGTCGATACCCCACTATCTATATTTCCCCATACTGAACCAGGACAGCTGGAGACCAAGCAAGGTGTCTACGCCATAGCTGGCTTCCCACACGTGTGAGGGGGCAAGTGACTGCACGCATGTCCTACTTGTGCCCCCTGGCACCTTTTACAAAATAACCACAACAGACAGCAGACATGTTCCATCAATGTGCAGGCAACAGTGGACCTCCTGGGAATCTCCAGCAGCGGGACGCCAACCACCCAGGCAGTGTGCATGATTCTTACATCTACCCACAGTCCATCATCAACCAGCGCTATCAGGATGGCACCTACGGAACAGCACTGCTCGTTGGCAAGTACCAAATGAAAACACCACACACCTCAATTCCACAATCATTCAAAGCACACAACTGGGAATGCACACGTTACAATCTCACATAAAACATGCCAAACAACATGCCCATCCACCAGACACGACAGCACAACTCACTGTGGGAACCTGGGCCAGCCATGCACATAAGCCACCAACGGCATGGCACCTCAGCCACACAATAGCAGATTGTGGGGAGGGGGCCAGACATGTGCGAAGGAGGCAAGTGACAGATGAATGAGAATGTACACAATGCCAAGTGTGGCGTTAATGTGATGGCCAGACTGCAGTATGCAGACAACATACATGTCCATGTCGACACACACTGCTGGTTTTAGAAGTGTAGTGGACAGTGGATGCAACCATGTTACCCCAGCCAGTGGGGAAGATCGCGGAGTGGTGTAAATAAAAGGCACGTAACTCTGGTCGTGGTCCTCTTCCGGAATGCCCAAAGTGTCTGCCAGGGCAGCGGCTCTCACCCCACAACGAGCGGTGTTGCCTGCGATCCTGTGTGGCGCTGGTCCCCGAATCAGTCTTGCCTGCCCCTGCGCACCCAGGCATCAATGCTCACCTGTAGACACCGGCGTGTGTCGAAGAGGGCCCACCACGTGCCGGTACAAGCTCCAAGCCCGAGGGCCGCGACCCTGGCAGCCTCCGCAGACCCTCACAGCCTCCGTGACACAGGCCCGCAGTACTCCTTTCTCGTTTACGTACTCTACCAGCATACACAGCAGACTAGTAGGTCACACATTTGGAACTGAGTCTTGATTACACTATGGCAGAGTGACGATGTTTATGGCTGAGTTGAAGTCACTATACTCCCTTTGATGTGGTGTCACCAAATCTGTGTGTAGCATTCCAACAGCATGTGTCTGTGGGCCCACGCGGACTACTGCTCTCCGGCCACACAGCGCTCGGGTAGGACACACATGTTGAAGTGAGTCTTGATTTTTAAATGTCAGAGTACATATCATTGCACGCAAGGAGAGGTGTAAGAGGATGACGCATTTCAGTCTGGAGGATAAAAGGATCATCGTTACGGAAGTGATCGAACACTACCAACAACAGCCTTGGTGTCACTAACTCTGTGCATCGCGAGCCAACGACACGTGGCTGTGGGCCCCTGCTGACCGCTGCCTCCGGCCTACACTGCGGTCAAGTAAGTCACACATTTGGGACTGAGTCTTGATTTAGCAATGGACGAGTTCATATCATTGTACTGGCACCATCGCAGAGTGCATCTCCTCTCAGCACCGGTGCCACTAAGTCTGTTCCCCGACATTCATGGACACTCTCTGGTAGAACTTAGGTGGCGTCTGAGTCTATGGACTGGGGGTTGTCTTCATCCTCGTGTAGCTGATACCGAAATGGTGGCGAAAACGAGGCTGTAGCATTCCACTCCTCCATTTGCTGCTTCCGGACGGCTTATACCCTCTGCAACATGTCCTGGAGGACTCCCTCCACTGTCCCCCACAGCCCTCCGTCACTCTCCCCTTGGACATGGACAAGGACCTGCTCAGTCAGCGTGGCCCTGCCTCAATGCACCGCAAGGCACAATCCCGTGACGGGGTGCCTGTGCCAGCCGCTGTGTATCCGGGTCCACTAACTCTGTGCAGCTCAATTCAGGGACCCTGTCTTCTGAGATACTGGATTGCCTCTGAGATGATGGCCTTGGGTCATCAACGCCATGTGTCTGTGGCCCTGCGCTGTCCGCTGCCTCCGGCCTCAACTGCGGCCCACCAGGGCTCACACATCAAATCGAGTCCTGACCAGCCCGGACGTCGCATCACTGCAGGAGGCACACGCCACCACCGCCAGGACCACCTCCAACCGCCAACTGCCAGTGTTGAAACGGTCATACTGGCAGACTAACGGAGTTGCTCACACCTGTCGTGGATGCCATAATCTGCCTTATACCCTGCTCAGCACTCCAGGTGCCACTAACTCAGTGCACCACGAGTCATCATACATTTCTGTTTTGGTTATGATCTGTGGAGAGCTCACGCAGCAATGTCACCCCAGGCAGTGTGGGAGACCTGGGACGATGATGAGGAAGATGATGCAGGTGTGACACCCCCCCACTGCCGCTACATCAGGAATATCCCGAAGGGACCCAATCCTAGATATTTTATTTACATGAGAGCGCTCAGCTCTAGTGCCCCAACCTCAGTGCACTGCAACTCACAGACACTTCTGTTTGTTATCAAAGTCAAATGATCTTTATTCGGAATGTAAAACATCCATAAAAGTACACATAAAATCCAGCAAAAATAAAAACACGAATAGCATCCACATGATTACAAATTCATAATAGCGATATACAATTTTATCATATGCAGAAATACAATCATTAGTGCAAAATATGCAATGTGCAATAGAACAATGTGCAAAATATGCATAGTGCAAGTGTTTCAATCAATTAACAGAGAAGCACGAGACCGTACAGCGGCTTTAAGAAAGCAACTCACTCTAAAGATGGCCTCGTCTGTTTTTAACATTAATAAATCCTTGAGAGCCAGTTTAAAATCTGTCAGAGCATTTTTCCTACAGTACGGCATTAGAAAGTGCAAAGTGTGCATTCTGTAAAAACCACAAAAGAAAAGAAAATGAAGCAGACTTTGTGTGCCGCCTAAGTTACAGGGACAGTTTAGGTTTTCCACATGTTTGTTGAAGCCTAACGGAAAACAAAGTAGATTTATAACACTATCGTCCCTAAACCGAAATAGCAGACTCCTGTTCCATCTGCCAAGCTTCAAGCGGAGGTAGCCCTGAAGCAGGGCAGGTGATGACTTGCTTGTCTCCGTGAAGGAGGTGTATCTGATTGTAGAGGACTTTACCAGATCGCACGTTGATCTTTCCTTGCGATAATGATCATAAAGGGCCTTTTTTGTTAAATTCTTATGTGAGTGATCAATAAGTTGTGGGGTAGTAAAAAGATGGCCAATCCCCACACTTGATAGACTATTCTCCACAGCTTTAAGCCAAGGTATACAATTAGCCCTCTCACAGTTTAGACAGTCCATGATAATATCACGTGACAGGGAGGCAGCAGGATTACACCAGATTTTTATCCAGAACAATGGGGGTCTAGATCGTAAAAAGTCTTCTGTGTAGGGGAGGTTTAGTTCCCTATGACAGATGTAAGTTGGAGCACTAATGACCCCCCTCCAAAATCTTCCGGCAAAATCTGTTTTCTTCAGTCTGTAATTGGGTACAGTTAGAATGACCCCATACCTCAGCGCCATAGGTTCCCACGGGCAGGCATTGTGTTTTATAGATTTGTAAAAGAGACACAATCACATCAGCCTCAATGGGTTGACGAAGGGAGGTTAGAGAATTTATGGCCTTGCTCATTTTGTTCCTTGCTTGGGCAACATGAGGTTGCCAGGAGCCAGTATTGGAAAATAACAAACCAAGGTAAGGGAAAGTGCAAGTGCTTCTTAAAATGTCATCCCCTGATTGAATATGGCTTATTTTGTAACTTTTAGGGCCACAAGACATTATAAATGACTTTTTAAAATTGGTTTGGAGGCCCAAATCTGCCATATTCTCAACAAAACCAGAAATTAAGGTTCGCAATGCATTGGGTGTGCGGCCCATAAGGACCGCATCGTCAGCATAGAGTAATGCGGGAACGGGTTTGCCGTTAACTTGCGGAACACCCTTAGTTAGTTTGCTTAAAGAGACACTCAAATCATTTATATACAAGATAAAAAGCAGGGGGGCCAGTACACAACCCTGTCTGACCCCCCTGCCAATTAAAATATCATTAGAAACTTCTCCATCGTTATTAATGCGTACACATGCTTTTAAATCGCTATGAAGGTGTGCCAAAAAATAAACTAAGGTTTCATCTAGACCATAATTTAACAGAACTGACCAAAGGCGGGAACGGTTAACAAAATCAAAAGCAGAACTTAAATCCATAAAACCAAGATATACAGGTGATTTTTTGGCGATCGTATATTTGGCCATGAGCAGGTTTAGGTTCAAGCACTGCTCGACCGTGCCCACTTTACTTCTGAAGCCGAGCTGGCAAGGGTGTAGGATGGTATTTTCTTCTGCCCAGATGCTGATTCTATTAAAAAGAACCCTGCCTAGAACTTTTAGTGTGTTGTCAATTAATGATATTGGGCGGTAGCAACCAGGGTCGAGTCTGTCACCTTTTTTGAATATGGGTACAATGGTGCTACAAGACCATGTTTCCGGAACAGTGGTGAGGGATAAATTATTGAAAACGTTGCATAACAAAGGTGCCCAAAAATCGGGTTCAGATTTAAGCTGGTCGATGGATAAGCCATCTGGACCAGGGGCTTTGTTGCCCGCGCTCTCAATGATAGCGTCCTCCACCTCAGACAACAAAATATTTAAGGGCTTTAATGCAGGAACAATTTCAATTAGGTTGCCAGGCGCAGGAGCATCATAAATCCTTGAAAAATGGTTCACCCACACATCCCCTGTTATGTTGCAGTTAATAGGAGAAATATTGGAGCCCAGTGATCTAAGATTCTTAACGCCCCTCCAGAACCCTGCAGCGTCTCGTAAGACGGCTGCACGAACGAGGGAATCCCAATGGTCTTTTAATAGCTCTGCAGATCTAGTTTTTAGACAGTGTTTATATCTAGATCTCAGAGCCCTTACCAGGGAAGGGTCACGCGGTAAAACAGTAAGGGCGGCCCTAAGTTCCCTGTTAGCTTTCGAGCATGCAGTGTCAAACCACCTGGGATGACTATTGGTGTTGGCTGGAGCAGGTCTGGAAATTTCCCTTTTTATTGCCTTACATAACTCACCAAATGAGTTGACGATATCAGGCCCCAGGCTGGAGGTTGATAGACATACCGATACTAGGGTAGGATGCTTTTTGATGACTCTGGCCAAAACATCCTGGTTGTCTATCCCCTTCCAGGCCACCCTCAGCCTGTCTGTTGATACCGTTAAGTTTCTAGCCCCTATTTCTATTCTGTTCCTTGGGGTATTAGTTGATTTAAGGCAAAATAAGATTGGGTAGTGATCACTGAAAGGGGACAATAAAACTTCAGATTTCAATAAAAGATCCTCGAGGAGGGATGAGATAAATACATAGTCGATGGTGGTAGAACTTCCGCGCCCGATATAAGTAGGGGCGGGTGCTTTACTCACACTATTATCCAATGTCTCCATCACATCGACTAAGTCACGTGTTGCTAGCAAATCTAATAATTCTTCTCCTCTCCTACAGGGTGGAGTTCTAGGGTGGATGTGTGCATTGAAGTCGCCTCCCAAACAAATACCATCAAAGCTGCCATATTTTTGACCATCTACGACTTCATCAATGAAGTTGAACAATTTCAGGAAATTGGTGTTAGGATGGGTTATGAAATCATTATTATAAAAATTAATGAGGCATAACTTTAACCGACCTGTATATTTCAATGCCATAAAGTTGTTATGTTATAAGCACTTTTATAGCGCACAGCTGCCCCAGTAAAGGGGCGTCCCGGCGCTTTGGACAGGCAAGAAGACATAACACAGAAGACATCAGAGAGTCAGATAGTGGACGGGCAGAATACTAAAATGCAGAAGGAAATAAAGGGGTTTTAATGGCCCTCCTGAAATCCAACAAGTCGTCCAATGCACGAATTTGGAATGGAAGTGAATTCCACAACTTAGCAGCTAAAACTCGGAAAGAGTGTTCATTGGGTGACCTCTGTACTTGCTCCGGCTACCATCATAATGCTCCGCTGTTGTCTCTGTTATGCTGGCGTTTTCTCTTTCAGTCTTAATAGTGTTCACTGTTGTATTTGTTGCCAGCACCAATAACTCCCTGAGGGCTTGCTTACACTCACCCCACACACATCCGGCACAGGCGTCACTGTACATGTGACCCTGCCAATAAAGGGGCTGGGCACACGTGCCCGTAGCCAGTTCCACACACTATCTGCGTGTGTCCGTGTGGTCATGAGGGCCCCATCCCTACAACATTACATTGTGCTGTGTACAGCGGACGCAACCATGTAATCCCAGGAAGTGGGTTAGAGCTTGGACATGTAGCTTTGTCGTCAGCCATTCAATACATAAGAGGAGTGTACTGGGCCATCGTACAGAGGTCCAGCGTAGGTGTGTGAATGGTAATTCTGGGGCTCAGGGCATGGTTCAGTACAGGAAATGTGCAAATGCATGCGTCTCTGTCGCAGTGTGGGTCTCCTTTGTGAGGTGTAGGTGGTCCCTGATGGGATTTAGACACCCCGTATGTGATGTAGTTCTGCTTCCATGAGCTCTGACCCTACCCGCACCTGTTTGGACACCACCTTTTGGCATTCTGACACCTGGCATTTGAATGCGATGTGTGCCTCGGTGGCGTGCTGGGAGCCAGCCGTGGTAGCAGGTGATTCCTGCTGTGTGGTCTGTGCAGGGGCTGGGGTCTCCTCTATGTAGCTTGGCTTTCCTGCTCCTGGGTTGCCTGAGATGTCCATGAGCTGTTGTGGTGCGTCAGTGTCGAAGGTGTGGTGGTCCTCTCCAGCATCACTGATTGGTTGTCTGGTCTGCTCTGCTGGAGGTGTTGTTTGTCCCTCTGCAATGTGAAGGGGAGATGCATGTTGACATTGTGTTGACATGTATGTTGGTGCATTGTTCTTGTTGACATGCAGACTGTATGACAATGTACATTGTGACTGATTGGGCGGTGCTGGCAATTTGATGCTGGACAGTGGACATTTGGATTACGTGATGGATGTGAGGTTGTACACCTACATATGAATCTCACGGTTTCCTGCTCTGTTTGATGTGATTGGCCTGTTTCTGCGCATGAGCGGATCCAGTTGTGTCCCCTATTCTGCAGTGTCGGTGTTGCACTTTGTACCACATTGTGATGGGATGTGTTGTTATTGCTAATTGTGTGTGCTGCAGTGTGCCACGGGGATCAGGGACATGATCCAGGGTCATTGTGGGTGTGCAGTGTGCTACACATCGTTGTGCATGTGTATCAATGTGCCCATCTCCCCCCGTACCCCCAGTCCCTGGTCGTTACTCACCCTGTTGATGTTGTGTCAGGTCCTATCGAGCTGTGTCCGTACTCCCACCGTCTCCACACTGATGACTGTGGCCTCCATTTCCTCCAGGTCCTCCTGTGGCGCAGGACTCCCACCTCCTGTCGCCGTTGCTGCCTTCCTGTTGGCAGCGGGTTTGTGCTTGTTGTGGCGTTAGTCTCATTGTGGGTCAGTTGATGGTAGTGTTGCGGGGATTCTGCTCATGCACAGAACTATCCCCAGGAAACCAGGACCTCAGTGAATTGTGGTGTACCAAAAACCCACCTCAGCAGTGCTTAATTTGAGCCGGAGCTTTCCGGTGCTTAGCACCGGCACTTATTTATTAGCGCCGGGTCTTGACCTCCGTGTGACTGCATAACATGTGCCACACAATAAAATGTGTTCACATTCTCACTTTGTCGCTGAGTCTCCATGAAGAGCTGTACCAGTAATAAATCTCTTCCCTACAGTCAGTGCTGCTTTTAGGCAGGTCACTGATTGGCTGGATTTGGTCATGTGGGGCTGCATGAGGCAGGGTGCGTAACCTTTTTAAATTGTCCCTGCCGCTCGCCTTATGATGTGTACACACGCATGACGCACAGGCAGTTCAGCACTTTTATTTGAAGCTGCGTGTCTGAGTAAGTAACCAACAGTTGATTTTCTTGAGCGTGGTGGTTTGCATGAACGTTACTGTCACAGGATACAAGATACTAGATTAGAGCTGAGACAGTTACGTGCTTGTTAGACTCCTCTTCACAACTCGGAAGCAGTGACTTTTAGTTTGTTTCTTTGCCCTCTGATTAACGCCTTGTGCGCGGAAGGATCGCTTACTTCCCTCACTCCCATCCTTGGTTTTGGCCCTACTGTGCATAGGCACTCGAGTTTAGAGTACGGCAGGCACATGCCCCTTCAGTGAACATAGCCAGACTGTCGAGTGCTGCAGAATTTTAACACACATTAATACAACACAGTCCCCGGTAAAAAAAAACACCACAAGTTTTGTCACTCACACTTAAAATAATTTTGTGTGTTTGTATAGCATCCTGTACATCCCTCCAACTCGATATCTTGTTACTGTTCTGTCTGACAGCATACTGAAGGGCCCTAAGCGTCAGCAAAAAAGAAGCATGGACAGAATGAGATCTCTTGGAAGCACCATCAGACTTTGAAGATTGGCAATACAGCCCTCGATGATGGGTCAGGAACCTGTAGGATCTGCTGAAGACTAAGGGCCCAATTCACAGAATGGATTTAAGACTCAATCCTAAACTTACTACTATTTTGGTATTCTCAGAATGCACTTACTACTTTTGGCATTCACAGAAGTTAGGATTTTGTCTTAAGTTTGTCTTAAGACAAACTTAAGACAGACTTAAGACAAACTTAAGACAAAATCCTAACTTCTGTGAATATCAAAAGTAGTAAGTTCATTCTGTGAGTGCCAAAAGTAGTAAGTGCATTCTGTGAATACCAAAATAGTAGTAAGTTTAGGATTGAGTCTTAAGTTCATTCTGTGAATCGGGCCCTAAGTGTCTGATTTAGAACTCGTTGGATAGGTTACTCGGTCACAACAGTGATGGATATTCCATCTGCCCAAATATAAATTCTATGATTACTATGGAATTTATATTTCAGCGGACGGGGTATCCGTCACCATTATGACAGAGTAGCTCATCCATTGAGTTCTAAATCAGGCACCTTTTCAGTAAACTCTTCTACTTAATGGGCTGTGGCCACACCTGGACTTTTGGACTGCTTTGCCCCATGAAGCAAGTGCAACAAGCATTTGCAATGCAATAGGTCTCTTATTTACGTGAGTTTAAGCTATTGGCATTGTACATGACAATGCCAATAGCTTATACTCGTGCAAATGCGATACCTATTGCATTGCAAATGCTTGTTTTGATAGTTGCCCTTCAACTGAGTTTCACCTCGAGGTAGTCTGTGCTGGGCTACAGAGGCTACTTTATTATTAATCTTTCTGTTGCACAGGAAATCCTCAAGTTTGCATTGAGTATCCAGCTTCTCCTGGTCGTACATCTAGTCATAAAAAGCATTGGCAAAACCAGGTAAACATTAAAAAAAGATTCACATAGTTAGCAAGGAGAACTGCACGAATGTCACCCTATTACATTCAGCATGTGGTGTATCTTGCAAATGGGGTTAAACAGACTGTTGGAAATGGATGTAAATTACTCTCGTTTACACATAGATTTCCCACAAAGAGGCACTTCGCAACCAGTGAAAAAAAGCTGTAAATTTAAAGTATCTCACCGTGTAGGGCTCGGATCCTGACCTTCACACCTTCTCCCTTTACCTTCATCCCATTGGGAAGTGTCACCTGGCAGTAATATATGCCATGATCATCCGTAGTCACGTTGAGGATGGTCAGGGAGGCCACCCCTTCGGACAGATCCCCACTGACGAAGGCCCTGGAATAGTTAGCCACAAGAGTCTTGTTGTTCTCCATGAAGTGCAGGGTGTGCTTCCCATCTTCTCTGTACCAGTCAATAGTCAAGTCATGGAGAGATGAACCCTTTGGGCTGAAGAACTGGCAGCCCAGGACTATTGTCTCACCCACTCTGGCTTTCTCCTTGCTTGGGTCTTGAATTATAAATGGCTCCCAAGTCTTGGGGTCCCTAGTTTCCGCTTCCTCAGCGCCAGTGATGTTTGGCTCAATCGTAGCATTCGGTAGCAGGTTTCCAGCGACAACATGGGAACCTGTGGAGGAAGACGACAGCAAGTTACACACTGTAGCATCCAAAGATAAATCCAATCATTATACAAGTGACTGTATGCCTATGGGGTATGAAGACTTGTCCGACACACACTCATTCTACAACCCCCTGGTTATAAGTATATAAGTACCGAGCCTGCATTTCCTTCTTCGCTACGCTGTATGTTTTAAGAGCATGGGTAAAGAGTCCTTTCCACCAACCAGCAAATACCAGCATTGCCAGAGTAAGAGGAGCCCTTGTGAAATCTGTGTAGCCAGGTGGCCGCAACTACCACATTAATAACAAACCAGTACTTTCTCAATTTTTCCTAGTTCTGGGATACTCCTGCTTAGTTATTATCACTGCACACTGTTATCACTTTTTTAAATCATGTTTCTCTTCGTGAACTGATCTAATCCTTATCTAAGACTGCTCAATGTCTTTGGCTGTAGTTTTGGCTTCCTTGAAGGTAGGGCCCGGAATATCTCAGACTCCTCTCAGATTTGACTGCTCTTAGTATTCACAATAGGTTTTTCTAATGGTCTTGTCAGCTATATTTCCAAAATTACTCGACAGGAGAGATTTTTAATCCAATTAAAAAGTTATCAAATATTTTCCCTGCTCTCTGCACAGAAGTATAAAACCTGCCCCTATGTAAGGCTATGCAAGCCTGTACTTAAAATATCTTTCTAATCGTAGTAACACCTCTTCACATGCGTTAATACCACTTTGTTCCGGAATAGTCAAAGATAAGTGCAAAATACTATCTGTTCCTTTAATCCAAGACAGTGTAACAAGGTGTGGTCATGTCCATCAATTGCCATTCCATCTGCATCAATATCTTCATGTATGACATACATTCTTCCTTCTGCACCATAAACATGCCCCTTGTATTTTGCAAGAATTAAGGAGGACCTCGAATTGCAGGGTGAACAATATAATGGTGAAAAGGCAATAATAATACATATATGCAATTTAAGAATATCAATAGAGTTCATAAAAACACAAAACAACAAACAATGGATTGAGGAAACTAACGGTCCAAAACGCTCAGTTGGCATATGCAGCGAACACTGTGAATAACGTTGTGCAAATATTTTGTCTGCATGTCACGATTTTTGCTGCAAACCCTTAAATTACAATATGTGACCTCACCACTCAATTAACAAGAAAACGCTTAATGACTGATGTGTCTGACAGTGTGACAGTAGGTGTGCACAAATGTCTCAGGTGATATAAATTATTATACTTAGAACTAAAATCTCCACTCCTGCCTGAGTGGAGGCCATTCCATGAAGCTGCGGGATTTGGTGGTGGGGTTAGATTGGGTGGACACTTGGCGGCGCCTTCACGGGGATAAACGGGAGTACACATTTCTCTCTGCCGTGCAAAAATCCTTCTCCAGGTTGAATTATATCCTTGTCCCCAGAGAAGGGGCCGGATGAGTGGAATCGGCAGCAATCCTCCCGCGTGGCCTCTCCAATCATTCGCCCATTTCCATTGAGCTCTGGATGGGCAGGGGGAGACAGCCATTCCGCTGGTGTCTTTCGGTGTGGCACCTACAACAGGAAGACTATGGGAGGCATATGCGTGAGGCGATATCTAATTATTTAGTCAGGAATGTAGGTTCTGTCTCTAGCGCCGGGACATTATGGGAAGCACTGAAACCCACACTACGGGGGGTAGATATTGCCTGGTGTGCGGCGGCTTGAAAGCAGCGTTGGGCAGATCTGGTGCGCTCTGAGGCGGAGATCGAGGAGTTGGAGCGCAGGGGACGTTCGGCGGGTGAGAATCAGGAGGTGAGCCGGCTCCTTCTGGCGCAACAGTCCTACGCGGCCCTCCTCCTGGATGAGGCACGGCAGGTATGGCTTGCTACGCGCAGCAGAATTTGTCAGTGGGGGGATAAGTCCGGCAAAATGCTGCATCGGCTCTGTCAGGAGACCTTTCATGCGCAGACCATGCCGGGGATACTCGATGGAGTGGGCGCCCCGCTGACAGACCCAGGGGAGTTAGCGGAGAGCTTTGCTGCGTACTATGCAGACTTATATGCCCCAAAGGAGTGCCTGCCGGAATATATGGTGGACAAGTTTATAGCGGACTCGCCTCCTAAAACAGTATCGGACGAGGTGCAGGATAGGTTGGAGCTCCCCCTGACAGATAAGGAACTGGGCACGGCCCTGGGTGAGCTCAATGCGGGGAAAGGCCCCGGTCCGAGCGGATTTCCCAGTGAGTTCTTCAAGAAATATCATGTACAATTAGCCCCTCATTATCGGGAGGCGTTGGAGGAGGCCAGGGAACAGGGCAGACTCCCTCCGGACTGGAGGCATGCAGAAGTTGTGGTGTTCCACAAGCTGGGTCGACCCCCTGAACAACATGCCTCCTATCGCCCGATTTTGCTTTTGAATGTTGAAGCCAAAGTCTTGGCCAAGGCATTGGCCAATCGGCTTCTTCCTCATATCTCAGAGCTTATTCACCCGGATCAGGCCGGCTTTATGCCTCATAGGGCGACCAGGCACAATATTAGATGGGCGCATGTGGCGGTGGAGGCGGTCCGACACACTGAGAAGCAGGCTGCGCTCCTCCTCGCTGACATGGACAGGGCATCCGATTCGCTGAGCTGGGTCTATCTATTCTCGTTACTGCCACGGCTCAATCTTGGGACTCGTTTCCTATCCTATCTGCGTCTTCTCTATACTGATTTGACGGCTTCGGTTCGAGTGGCGGGAGCGGTCTCGTCCAGTTTTCCTATTTGGCGAAGTACACGCCAGGGGTGCCCCCTCGCCCTAATTATTTGCCTTGGCTATGGAGCCTCTGGCGGCGTGGGTACGCATTGATGCGCAGTTGAGCGGGTTTGAGTGGGCACAGGGGCCGTCCGACCGGATCGCATTGTAAGCAGACGATGTCCTCTTTTTTCCTACGGATTTCAATAGGTCTGGGCCGCGTCTCCTGCGGATAATGTAGATCTTCGGCGAGTCATCAGGGCGCTATATGAACCCTCGCAAGTCCACATTGTGGGTGCAGGGGGCGCAGACACGAGTGGGTAATTGGGCATCTTCACTCCAGGTAGTGGTGGGGGGTCTCAAGTATCTGTTGGAGGTACCGGCCGTATCCTGGGAGCGGAACCTGGCACCGGTGTGGGACCGTGTGCGGGCTGATCTCAAAATCTGCTCATGTATGCCGCTTAATATCTATGGAAGATTGGCGATCTTTAAAATGGTGGCACTCCCCCACCTACTGTATCAACTGCAAAATCACCCATATCCGATATCGCCTGGATGGTTCCGGCAGGTGAACTCTGCCTTAGGGCAGTTTTTGTGGGGGGGCGGAGCGATGCGTGTGGCATTGCGCACATGTTTCCTCTCCACCTATTGTGGGGGACTGGCGACCTCCGATATCCTTTCCTACTATCAGGTCTCCCACCTTCTGGTCTTGAACGAGTGGTGGTATGGTGACAGGGGAGACCCGGCATACGCCATGGAACGCTACTTGATGGGATCCCGTACGTTACACACCATTCTTTACACGGCGTCGTTGCGAAGTGTGCTGCCGGCGGCCACTCGTGTGGTGTTTCGCATCTGGCGGCAGGCTTTGCGCCGGATGGGGTGGTGGAATACCCTGACTGCAGGGACCCCTTTGTGGAACAATGGGCGATTTCCTGGCCTGGCGACGTTGCAGGGCTTTAGGGGATGGAACCACATAGGCATCTCGACTCTGGGAGATGTACTGCGGGATACGACACTTAAGTCCTTCTAGGAGCTTTGGGAGGAATTTGGTATGCCTCGATCCCAGTTTTTTAGATACCTCCAATTTCGTCATGCACTATCCCCCAACCTGGAGGGGTTGGAGTTCCTCCCTGAATTTAGCCAGTTGGAGGCAAAAGTGTTCTTGGGGGACCTGGAGACAAAGAAAATATCCTGCACTTATCAGACACTAGTTACACACTGTTCCCCACGCAGCAGAGGCTCCGGGAGCAATGGGAGGAGGATGTAGGCGAGGAGGAGGACTGGTGGGAGGCTCTGGCTGCTCCCAGGGGTGCCGCCATAGCAATGCGTCTCCGCCTCATCCAATTTAAGTACTTACAACGAGTCTACTTTACCAAGGTTCAGCTCTGGCGGGCGGGACTGATTGCCTCACTGGACTGCCTCCGCTGTAATAGGGAGGAAGGGTCGTTCATACATACAGTCTGGAGTTGTGGATCCCTAGATCGGTTCTGGAGGGGGGTCCTGGCCTGTTTATCCAAGGTGTTGGGATGGGTACTCCCACGTACGCCACAGTTTGCCCTGCTGCATGTAATGGATGGGGTGGGGGGCAACCTCTACAAAAGGCACCAGATGTTACTTGGCCTTACGTCGGCCAAAAGAGACATTGCTAAAGGGTGGAAGGACTCACAGGCCCCGACCGTGGCCGTCTGGAAGAGGGGGTTGGATTTTTGTATGGGGCTGGAGCAGCCGATATTTGTGGCCAGGGGATGCCCGCGAAAACATTATAAAATCTGGAAGCGCTGGGCAGACTATAGGGTGCTGTGGCTTGAATCCCCTGTGGAGCAGGAAGACCTTCCCCGGGAGGGGTGATGGGACAGGAGGTACGGAGCTGAGGGGCATGGGGCTAGGGAGGCGGGTGTGCATGAATGTGTCTTACGTTTTTTTTTCTCTGTATACTTCTCGATATGAGTGGGTAGAGCCTTGTGGTGGCTGTGCGGCTCTGGGGGGTGGGGGGGAGTTGGGGGGTTGGGGCTTTGGGATGGGTGGAGAGAGGGGGGTAAAAGAGTGCTTGGTTATCCACTCGCCAGTTTGTACTCGTAAAGTGAAAAGTCGATTGCCTTTTGATACTGTCATGTTTGTTACCTGCAGTTGTCCCTGGGTTACAGGGCCCTGCAGCATATGTGCAGTCTAACAATAAAATCTGTTTAAAAAAAAAAAAAATCTCCACTTCTTCTTTTGTTTCTTGGTATGCACATTTCTGAAAGTTATCACTTGGGACATGTATGTGTTCAAATCATATCCCTAAATACTTGAATGTACCTTGCGTGATACTTACGATGGGCTTTGGAAATACCACAATGATCTCTCCTTTGTAAATTAGGTCTGAGAGCCAGTGCTTTGCAGCTGTATTCCCAACAGAAGAAGAAAGACATAACATATATCCTCCACAAAATGAGGCTTGCCCTGCGGGGTACTCATCCAAGTCAATAGTGAAGAATGAGAAGAACGAGTGAATGGTCCTAAATCGAGGCTTTGGGTCTAAGGATGTATCATGAACAGCTGTGCTGGCTCAGCATAGAGCTGAGTACCTTCATGCACTTCCACGGTCTAAAGTTCATTCATTTCACCCAATATTTCTGCGAGTTAGAGCTTATCTGACAATGCAGGTGCAATCGCAGCCTAGTCATGCTGCACATGGCGAGACTAGCTGCTTCGGGCAGTGGAAGTAGACAACACACTGTTCCCACAAAAGACCAGAGCAGCACACTGCTCAACCATGGTGATGGCAGATTACCAGAAGGTTTCAACTACTTCTCCAGGAATTACAGTAATCATTCAGCTCCCGAGCCCTGAATCACTTCTCGGAATTACCAAAGTAGGTAAGGACTGAAGCATATCATGTCCTCGTCGCCAATAGTGTAAACAAAGCTGTAGGATAGTAGTAGCACTCATATGTTTATATGAGGCAACTCACCATGAACTGCTCAACAACTGTTGAAGGGAAACTCTGGAAATATGAGAAGCATTCTATCATTTACATCACAGTACATGAAAAGCACGGCTTGAGGACGAACCTCAAATAAAAGAGAACAACGTAAAATTAAAGAAAGAAAGAAAAAGGAAACAGTGAAAAAGAGAGATTGAAACAATGTCCTTTAATACACTGTGCTTTATTCATCGCTCTACTGGCCTACAGACCACCACCTTTAACCATGACTTTGCAGACATCTGGTTAGACTCAATATTGACTATCACCTCGGAAGACCATACACTCAGCATCGGCAAAGAGAAAGTCCGGCTTTTTAATCTCAAAATATTCAGCCTGCATCAGATGGTAACTCGACCGACATACACCGCTGGACATAATGAATGTCTTTACTTCACCACTACTACAAGAATCATCAGAGCCCTTCAAACCACTTGGAGTGACCACCATGCCTTCTTCCCCCTAACCTCCCAGACATTAGCCTCATTCAAGCCCAATCATCAAAATGCAAGTGAGACCCAGAAAGAAGGTGTGCTTCAAGAAAGTAGATGCCATCCTCAAGGATCCATGTCTTCAGAACGTGGTACTTCATTGGAAGCATTTGACAAATGCCTTGAAATTGCCCTTGGCGTACTGATTTCATCCAAACTGGTGAAGGGTAACAAATACAGCACACCCTTGGCTGGTTCACTAGAACTAAATAAAGACAGTCATATTAGTGAACATATCACCTCAAAGATGACTGAGGAAATGGCCTAAAGAAGCAAACAAAATATGGCCTACATGGCAGCCTTCAGAAAGTCTAAGAGAATGTACTGCATGAGTCGAATCTCTGACACTGCATACCAATCCAAGTAGAGACACAGGTTCATCTCTGAATTCTAGAACAAAAAACGCCTCCTCTGCGGACACTACCCTTCCCAACTTATTTGCAATACACTAGCTGCACCCTTTATCGCAAAGGCAGGTGCCATTAAACCTTAACTAGGCACTAAGGTGCACCTCCGTGCTTCCAATAACGACCGAGCACCAAAACATTCATATGTTTCTACTATTTTAGTTCTCTTGCAGCAATGAAGTTCTGTGACAGAGTCAGCGCTCCAGCCACCTCTACTTGCAGTTCTCAAGGACGAGAAAGCAAAAGACACACAATTGATGGACGGAATACAAAACAAATCAAAATACTCACCCCCAGTCAAGAGATCAGAGTTAAAAACTTCATTCTTTTGCTCACCATACCACCCCAGTTTAGACCTCGACATATGTAAATCAGTCTTGACCCTGTACCTCATGGGAACAGTCCAGCCCTAACTGCCAAGTCAGGTTCTCCCAGGCCCGGAAACAAGCATCCTAGGACCGGTTTTGGGGCTTCAACTTTCCGTCAGCAAGGATAGCTTGAATCCAGTGGCACAGTGAGCCCAAGGACATCCAAGGTTATGAACTGTGCCAGTGAAGACCACCCTGAACTGTTACCTCCTTGTTAACCATTACAAAAGCCCTTAAGGCTACTTACATATATCACTGCTGAATATGCAAGGACTCGACGGGAATGACCCTTCCAACTTCTGACTGATTGCCAAATGACAGTTCCTTAGTTTTCCACTTGGTCGTGGCATGGGGTCTTCACTGATCTCTGCACCCACATCACACCGCACCTCAGGAAGCTTCACTGGCTCCCCATTCCCAAGCGCAGCCAATTCACACTTTTGACACACACACATACAAAGCCCTACACAACACAGGACCAGAATACCTGAACAGCTGCATACATGTTCACCAATCCACCAGACATCTACGCTCTGCCTCACTCCCACACACTCGCATCAGCAACAGCAAAACTGGAGGTCACTCATTCTCCTGCATTGAACCCAAGACATGGAAGACCTACCTCAATACATCAGAAACTCCTCCTAACTTCTTGAGTTCCACTAGAAGCTAATGATCTGGCTCTTTATATAAGCACCTTGGGACCACACACCTTGCAAAAGCGCCTACATACCCTCTTGGGTCATTAGTGCATGTTAGAAATGGGATTTTTGATGCAATAGGCATCTCGATTTTGGGGGATGTTATGAAGGATCTGACACTCAAATCGGGAAACACCCGTTACATCGGATATATCGCATCGCGCTGCCATTGCAACGCGGCTATTACATCGCGCCGGTCAGCACATCGCATGTCATCAGGACGCATGCAAGTGCATCGCTATGAAGAATACATCGGTAACGGTTACATCGGATTTGAATGCTATTGAAGCATCGTATTCAAGCAGCAGCTGAAATTGAATCGTAACATTGAATCGGCAGCATATTCAAGCAAAAATTAATCCTAAGCGGCATATTATAAGATAAGCAAAGCAGCTGAAGCGGCAAAATAGCGGCATATTATAAGATAAGCAAAGCAGCTGAAGCGGGAAAATTGAGCACCAGATTTGTGTTTATTAAACAAGCAAAGTCTTTATTCAAGATGAATAGTTCAAGCAGAATAAGATTTGGTCGGACGGATAGCTAGGCAGACTTTGGTGCTGTCAGACAAGGTTCAAGCCTCCTATCATCCCCTCATAGAGATACGATACATATATATTTTATAATTAACTAAAATATACATAAATGTGTTCAAATTAACACATCATAATTCATAAACATCTGCTAGTGTTTACTTTTTATAGCAGAAATAGACATAAACGTCTTGAAATTAACACATAATATCGATTGTGCATTTTATTATTAACAGAAATTGGCACAAATCATATTTAATAAACATCTGGTACATATATATGTAACAATTACAGCGTCAATAACTGCAACAAGATGTGGTCCGACGGATAGCTAGGCAGACTTTGGTGCTGTCAGACAAGGTTCGAGCCTCCTCATATCCAGATAATATACTTTTTTTTAATAAACTTTTATTTTATTTATTTTATTAAACAAGCTGCGACGATGCCAAGTCTATTTATCGCGCATAATTGCATAATTGGGTTTATTAAACAAGCAAAGCAGCATTTCTTTAGGATGACAAAAACAAGCTGCGACGATGCCATGTGTACTTATCGCGCATAATTGTGGCCACAATGCCATTGTTTATAGCGTGGATTTGGGACAAGGTGTGCGACATCCCCTCATATTGACATAGGAAGGTCAAATTAAAATCCTACCTGTTGAACGTTAGTGGTGCAACACAATGTCACCTGCCGTCCCTGTGGTGACTCATGGACTAGGTGACAGGTGGCTACTCTTGTTAAACAGAGTAGCCAGAGTGTCCCCGGGGCCAAGTCATCATTTCACTGCAGATGAATAACCACTGTATTGCCACTTACTTTTAAACTTACCACATCAAGTTTTTTTTATTAGGTAAAAATACATTTAAAAGGCACCGTATTTCACTCATTTCATTAACTTATACATAAATGATTTATACAAGGTCCATTTGCTCTCATCAAGAAAGCACAATCTGAAATTGGACTCAGTGCTCTACGCACGCCAGACCCTGCGAGACAGACCCTGGCAAAGCCAAAATAGAGCCATTGACCCAGGAAGCTCTATTTCTATCAGTGTTAGAAAGGCACCCCCAACTTCCTACCTGTTGCACGTTAGTGGTTCAACACAATGTCACCTGCCGTCCCTGTGGTGACTCATGGACTAGGTGACAGGTGGCTACTCTTGTTAAACAGAGTAGCCAGAGTGTCCCCGGGGCCAAGTCATCATTTCACTGCAGATGAATAACCACTGTATTGCCACTTACTTTTAAACTTACCACATCAAGTTTTTTTTATTAGGTAAAAATACATTTAAAAGGCACCGTATTTCACTCATTTCATTAACTTATACATAAATGATTTATACAAGGTCCATTTGCTCTCATCAAGAAAGCACAATCTGAAATTGGACTCAGTGCTCTACGCACGCCAGACCCTGCGAGACAGACCCTGGCAAAGCCAAAATAGAGCCATTGACCCAGGAAGCTCTATTTCTATCAGTGTTAGAAAGGCACCCCCAACTTCCTACCTGTTGCACGTTAGTGGTTCAACACAATGTCACCTGCCGTCCCTGTGGTGACTCATGGACTAGGTGACAGGTGGCTACTCTTGTTAAACAGAGTAGCCAGAGTGTCCCCGGGGCCAAGTCATCATTTCACTGCAGATGAATAACCACTGTATTGCCACTTACTTTTAAACTTACCACATCAAGTTTTTTTATTCTCTTTGGACCTGGATAAAGAAGCTATACATAAAATGATGAATATTATCCTTTAATAATTGGGATTACGCTTTGTCCAGTGAGACCCATTTACGAATTTGGCAAACATGGGATGCTAATGCACATACATGCATGAATTATAAAGGCCACGCACGCCTCGTGCAAAGGCCCATATTTGTAATCCCACTTAAAGCACCGGCTGCGGGGCTGATCTTGGAACCTGGATCTAAAACATGGCGAGAGTGCGACAGTGAGAATCGCATGCTTCCGGCCAAGTCACTTCAAATATGTGACAAGTGACATGCATGCAATTGTAAATACGTGAAACATATTGCAATTGTATAATTCAAAGAGCATCCCAGAGCACCGCCCTGTCCTCCCGTTACGTGCAATGCTCTCTCGCTCCCCAGCAGGTCTATAAATAGGTTAGCCACCGATACAGACCGCGCTTCCCTCCCGGACCCCCGTGGAGCTGCGGAGACCTTTAGGGGGGAGACAACCTTCCAGGCGGAGGGCTCACGCGCCACACCTCCGAATCCCCACATTGGGCAGAAGGGCTGATCGTAATAATTCATCTGGTAAATACCAGCATCTGTTGATCAGTTGAGACCAAGAAACCCCAATCACATATATGCCATAGCTTACAATAATAAGCACAGACTGCTGTACTATAAAAAATGTGCATACACTTTACTAGACAACAAATAGATTGAAATATATTGGATCTGATGTGGATAGAAGTGCACGGAAAACGAGGGAAAGATAGGGCCGAAGGGGACGGAAAATGAGGGCACAGGGGCATTAAAACGAGGGTAAGATAGGGCAAAAGGGCACGCAAAAACGAGGGAAACATAGGGCTGGGGTGCACGGAAAACTAGGGAAACATTGGGCAGGAGGGCACACTAAAACGAGAGAAACATAGGGCTGGGGTGCACGGAAAACGAGGGAAACATTGGGCAGGAGGGCACACTAAAACGAGGGAAACATAGGGCTGGGGTGCACGGAAAACGAGGGAAACATATTCTGGCCAAAATCGATCCTTGGTGGGCCGAGCATCCAGCAACTTGAGTTTACACTTATTTTCATCAACATATAAAAAGGTATTGCAGAGATTTTAGCATCAGCAAAACCAGGAAAACCTAGGGCAGAAGGGCACGCTCAAATGATCGCTTTGGATCGGCTTCACACATAGATGCTTTTTGGCAAATATTATTTATGCAGGAATGGCACGATGGAAACGTAGGGCACAAGGACATTAAAAACGAAGTCTAACGAAATAAAACACAAGCCTACTGCACACTTACCGATTTACAAGGCTGTCCACAGGGTAACGACACAGGCACAAATGGGCGCACACACGGTGCGCAACACTATATATACCATATATACTCCCCACCGACCCATTGGCTAGGTGAAACATCGCGTTGTCATGTCGCGCGATGTCATGTCGCCGATGTGACACGCGATCCTAGTCTGTGGCCGCATTTGCGTCGCAACGACGTGCGATGTCAAAATGCCCGATGTAATTGCTTTTGCGATGCATTGGCCGCGATGCGAATGACCGCGAGGACCTGGCAGACGATGGATTGTCATACAACCACTCAAATCATTTCAGGACCTACAGGAACGAGTATGCGATGCCGTGATCCCAGTTCTACCGCTACCTACAATTTAGGCACACCCTCGCCCCTTGCCTGGAGGGCCTGGAATCTCTACCCGACTTTAGCCCCATAGAAGCGAAGGTCTTCATGGGGGACCTCCCGGATCGCAAGATCTCCCGAATATATCAGAGGTTGGCCATTCACTATTCCACCAGCCTGCAGAGGCTTAGGACTGCATGCGAGGCAGATGTGGGTGAATTGGAGGAGGAGGACTGGGCTGAGGCTCTAGCGGGCCCGCGAGGGGCGGCGATAGCAATGCGCATGCGGCTAGTGCAATTTAAATACTTACACAGAGTGTACTTCACTAGAGAGCGCCTCTGGAGGGCGGGAATGATTGCATCTCCCGAGTGCCTTCATTGTCAACGGGAGGAGTGTACGCTTCTACATACGGTCTGGAGCTGCCTCTCATTTATTGGCTTCTGGAGGGGGATATACTCCTGCCTTTCTGAGTTATTGGGTTGGGAGCTCCCCTGCACGCTGCGTTTGACCCTGCTGCACGTTAAGGAGGGAGTGGGGGGGAGATATTTACAAACCTCACCTTCTACTATTAGGCCTCACATTAGCAAAAAGAGATATCGCCAGGGCCTGGAAGGCACCTAGGGCTCCATCGGTGGCCGCATGGAAAAATGGGTTAGATTTCTGTATGGGGCTCGAACAACCCGTTTTCATTGCCAGGGGTGCTCGCGCACACGTTACAGGATATGGAAGAGGTGGGCAGACTACCGGGGTCTAGAATTGGACCCACCACGGGAGGTAGAGGCACGCTTGCCGGACTGATTCATATGCAGTTTACTTGAAAAAAGGTGGCGGGCGGGATGACCCGGAGGGACTGGGATTCCCGGGTGTAAAGTTACATGATGGATGGACTTATGTGGCATGGGCGCAATCGGGGAGGGGGTTTGCTATAATGCGGTTTGCTATTATCTATAAAAGTCAAAGTCATTATTACTGTGTATTTGATGTGTGCAGTCGTCTCTGGAGTGCAGAGCCCTGCAATTTATGTGAAACTAGACAAATAAAATTTGTTTAAAAAAAAAAAAGAAATGGGATTTCTGGTTGGCTGAGATTTGCACCAAAGCCAGGCAGAAACCACCACTCTAGTCAGAATAAGGGAGTTACACTCCTAAGGTAACCCCTGCTCACCCCCTTGGTAGCTTGGCACGATCAGTCAGGCTTATCTCAGAGGCAGTGTGTAAAGCATTTGCACATAACTAACAGTAATACAGTGTAAGCACTACAAAAGGACACCACACTAGTTTAGAAAAATATCTAATATTCTTATATACTTAAACAAGACCAAATACGATAAAAAATCCACAGTACAGCACTTTCAAATTAGTTGATTTGCAAAATGTCTTTAAATTGCCAAGTTACGTTGAAAAACATAGAGGGTACGAGTCGGTAGCTCGGTCTGAGCCTACCGCGATGCTTAAAACAACAGAGTCTCGCAATTCCAACAGACCGGGTCGATACGGGCCAGTAACAGCGGGACAGGTTCTTTCACAGTGCCTTTCTTAGTGCGGCTCACACGGAGGTGCGAGTCGGTCTAGGCATCCGTCGTGGTTGCGATGCCAAGTGGAAGCGGTGCACGGCGCGGTGCCTCTCGGTGAGGTGCGAGCAGCGGCTCAGTGATGATCGTCCAGACGGCGTCGGTGAGGCCAAGGCGAGCGGTGAAGGGCGAGAAGGTGCTCGATGCGGTGCTGGCAAGTTGCGATGCAGCGGCAGAGCCAGTTGGCGGGAATTGGCACTGGCCGAGGCGGACAGCTGTGCGTGACGAGGCTGTCACGGGTGTCGGGCCAGCAGCGACCGTGTCGGTGAGCCCAGGCCAGCGAAGTGAAGCAAGGCAATGCAGGTTTCGGTGCCTCTCGATCCGGTGCAGGCAGCGGCTCGTGACGATAGTGCAGACGGCGTCTGTGAGACCAAGGCTTACGGTGCAGGGCAAAACGGTGCTTCGATGCGGTGCCTTCAGGACACAAGGCCGGCGACGGAGTCGGATGACAGAGTTGGTCACGGTTCCCTCTTCTCTGTGGCAACTGAAACAACGGTTCCAGCAGCGGTACCCAGAGGTTGGTGAAGTCTTTCCTGTCCTTGAGACTTCTTAATAGGAGGCCAGCTCGATTTCAGGCCCTTGGAGATACTCAGCACAAGTAGAGAAAGTTCAGTCCAGTCCTTTTACTGTCCAAGGCAGAAGCAGCAGCTGCAGGCCAACCGAACAAAGCAACAACACAGCAAAGGGGCAGTACTCCTCCTAGCAGCTCTTCCAGCTCTTCTTCTTGGCAGGTTCGTTGATTCCAACGAGATCTCCGTAGTCTTTTCTATCCCTGAGACTTCCGACAGGAGGCAAGCTCTACTACAAGCCCTTTGAGAAAATTCAGCAGGATGATGAAAGCACAGTCCAGTCCTTTCCCTACCCAAGACAGAAGCAATAACTACAGGCCAACCCCTCAACACGCAGCATAGGGGCAGTACTCCTCCTTCAGCTTCCCGGTCCTTCTTCCTGGCAGATTCCTTAGTTCAGAAGTAATCTAAATATCTGGGGTCTGGGCCCCAATATTTGTACCAGCAAATCCTTTGTCCCATGAAGGCAGAGGGTCCTGAATCTAGTTCAAACCAATTCTGGGTGCATTCTGCCAGTGTGCACCTTCTTCCTTTGTCAGTGTAGGCTAGGGTCATCAGACGCACCACAGGAGGTGGAGCCAGCAGTGTGGGAGGCAGGCACAGCCCTATTCAGACCCAGGTGCGACTCCTCCCACCCATCTATGTGTAGATGTGACTATTCAGCCCTGCTGACTCACCCTGTCTCCCCCAGCCCTGTCACTCACAAACCAGACAGACAATACATAAGCTAGCAGATGCAGGCTGGATGGTTAGGTAAGAAAATACCTACTTTCTAAAAGTGGTATTTTCAAACACAGAACGTTAACACCAACTTCACTAAAAGATGTATTTTATCATTCTGAGTTCAGGCATACTAAACTCGAATTTCTACCATGTTCCCTGAGTCAGTGACAATCTAAAACTAAAGGACTACTGAAGTGCACTCATTTTGTTATAATTGGCTTGTCCCTATAACCAACTCAGATCTTCTGTACTGAGTATAAGCTTTCCCACAAGACAACTATCAGGCACAGGTGAACAACACTTACAACGAAACTTTTACAACGCACTACCATTACAACGCGGTCATTACAACGCAAACTATTACAACGCATTGCTCTGGGGGGCGCTCTAGGATAGGGAATAGGTTAATTTACTATCCAATAACCTTCCCTACTATCCACGGGGACTGGAGTTGGAATAGTAAATTAAACTATTCACTATCCAGCACCCCAAAGCGCTATGCGTTGTAATGGACTGCGATGTAAAAACCGCATTGTAAAGGCAGGCGTTGTAATAGCCTGCGTTGTAACGTCATACATCCTCAGGCACATGGTCCTAAAATTGCAAATATTTACAAAACTACAGTTGTCAAATCCAAATAGTATCTTTTCTTGCAGAGCTTAACAAGGATTCTCTCTGATCAACAAGTTTATCAGACTTGTTGACCAGCTTCAGAAAGTTGAGAATACATAGAAAATAGAAGAGAGTTGAGCAGGATATGACATTGTGTTGTTTTCACATATTTAATAGGCCCAGGAAACCGAAAGATAATTATTTTACTTGTAATTTTTTATTGGTTGAAATCTACATAAATGCTTTTCAGGCTACAAATATGAATGCATTAGACTGAAGAAATTCAAACCAGTACTGATTTTCTAATATTTTGCAAAGATTTTTACAAAAAGAAAATATAGTTAGAAGTGTACAAGTACTGGTGAATTGGCAAAGTGTTTATGTGACCAGAATCCGATGCACTGTGTTCTTGCTTGGGGAGACTCAATTGTACCCCCAAAAACCTAGATATAGCTAGCTTCTCAAAGACGGCTTCCATCGTTCAGTACATATCCCTAATAGCCCTCCCCGTTCATCTGTTCATCGGTTTCTTGTCCTATTTGGCTTAGTATTGCACTTTTCAGTTATCACACCTTTTCCATCTTTATTGACTTAGGTTATTGTTTGAACATCCTGGCCCCGTGTTCTTTTTATGTAGGCTTCACCTGTGACTTCTAAACTGCTCTTCGGCATTTATTTATATACGTGATTGCAAAATGCTTGCATAGTTCACAATACTGACCTTAAAATCTACTAGGCTCTCCATAATATAAAGTGAAACTGATCTACCTATCCATGAAACATCATCCCTCGGGGACCGCCTCAGTTAAGAATTATACATTATTACCCTTACCTGAGAGCTCTTGTCGTGGGTAGCTACTTGGCCTGTACTCATGGGCATGAACCTGCGGCATATAAAGAGGGTAATAACAGCATTCTAAGCCTTCGTAATAGGTTGGCCCCATTTCCTCACTCTACACTGGGTGGTAATCTCGTCTGTACAGTTAAATTGCTTGGAATGCATTCTTTAGTTGTGGTTTGACTTCCTTGCACACAATTTGCAGCACCGTCTGCCACACTACTCTTCTCGTCTATGCCTCTACTTTCCCTTTCTCTACTGACCCTGCTGCTCTGTCTCCTGTAGAAAGCCACCCTGGACACTTCCCGTGAGGGCAGTAGTGACATGCACCACCTCTTTCTTGTACAGTGTTGCCTTCAACGGTAACTCGCTCACCCTAATTCATCAGTTCATTAAACTTCACCCTCCCTCGGTGTCACTCTGAACATCCTGCTTCTATACACAACAACGGATTTTAACAGTTTGATGGACAGCATGTTTCCCAGTCACATCTGCAGGTTTACCTAAAACTAGTGCACGTCAGTCTCAGGCTTGGTGGTCTTAATGGTGGCACAAGGGCTGCAGTGGTTTATTTTTATATTACTTTTTTTTCTTTGAAAGCATATGCCTGAAACTTTTAAACAGCAGCAATTTTACTTTATTGTACTCAAATATTTTGTTGTATATAGCCTGTAACAAAAATGACACACTTGTCAACGCCAGACCTATTAGCTTTGCCAATGCTTATTTTTAAGTTACAACAAGTTCAAAAGAGCTTTGAGGCCAGGCCGTGCAGCTTTCAGCCGCGAGGCGGCGCCCTCTCACAAGAGATGTGCTGTGTGGGAAGGTTTTGCTATATAAGGTTTGTTTTTTCATGTGACTCACAAGAAGTAAAATGACAACCGCTAAGTATGGCATCTGTGCTAAAGTTCCTAAACAAAGAATCGTAATAAGTTGAACCAATTTTTAATTAATCAATAAAATTGGTTATGTTTAATACAGCTGGCAAACATTATGAGGGGGGAAATAGCGCAAAACAGGTTTATCACCTCAGATTGCGTAAAACTAATTACCAGTTGCACAAATCAGAATTAGTTGCAAATTCAGTCAACACCGGATTCAGTAAATATCTTTATAGGAGCACCTTCCTGCAGAAAAACAATCCTGGGATGCATATTTCTTTCTATGTTAACATAAAAAGAGGAAATAAAGAGGAGAAATAGAGATATTTCTCCTACTTACGCCTCCACTGGGAAGGCATAACTTTTTGGCAAATTTCCAGGTTTACCAGATCTGGAAAATATGGGAATGCGTAAAAAAACATGGGAGTTGCGTGGAAACACCCACGCAATGCCCTTCGAACAGCTTCCCAGGGCAGAGTAAGGCAACGGAGCGATTTGTTTTGCGTTACTCCAGATCTATCAAGCCACTCAAGCAAAGTGGCTTTGCATGCTTCATAAATCTTACTTAAGGTTTGCATCGTGCATGTACCACGTTGCGTGGTACAAACGCGACACAAACCTCCTAGTAAATATATAACACACATTTCAAATCTGCACACTATGGAACATCGTAGACATGTGCAATTACCACGTTATCCCCCTTTCCGAGGTCTCACACTCAGGATGGGACAGTAACTCAGTGGCAATTTATCTGTTTACTCAGTGGCAAAAATATCCGTTTTCAGGTGGCCTCAGTAATGGGGAGTTGGTATATGGCAGCGCTGCAAGTCTTCTTGCAGCGCTGCCCTACGCCAATATGAAAGAGCAGGGATGCACCATATTTATGAAATACAGTGCATTCCTGTCCTTTGCTCCTGCACCAGAATTTGCTGCCTAGCGCCAAACGCAAGCACCCTTGCACCATGGTACAAAGGTGTGTAAGTTGCATGTAGGATTTTGTGAAGGAAGGAGCATCTGCCTGCACTAAAACAACCCAGAGAGGTGTTTTCCTCTTTTTATGTGTGCAGCACACATGGAAAGAAACAAAAACGAGGCTCTGGGGAGGTGTAAGGTTTTTGGCACTGCCACAGGTTTAAGTAATTAAGTAAATCTGGGGCAGCGTCAAAATCCATCGGTGTTGAGTAGAAAAACCCACCGCAATGCCCATGGAACGCCGCCTCCCTGGCAGAGAGCAAGGTAACGCAGTGACATGCATTGCCTTGCCTTAATCCATATCTATGAGGCCACCTGGCCTCATAGATAAGGTTGAGAGGTTTGCCCGCCGGAGTGTCAGAAAAATGGACGCGCTAGCGGCACAAGCCTCTCATAAATAAGCCCCTCAGTGTGCATTTTGCCCCTGGGATTGCACTACTCGGATTGAGCCCCTGCACATGAGTCTGAAAACGGTGTATTGTACAACTTATGCGTGAATCTTGAGATGATGGCGTTTAATGACAGGGTGTTGCGAGTTCTAGGGCTCTTCATAAAGTATGCTGTTTCACAATAGTGATAACTTTTTTTCAGATTTGATTTAATGTGGAGAAAGGAACAACACAGAGGTGTCCACTTTGCCTAAAATATTAAAAAATAAGTGCCAGGACCCTCGTCAGGAGGCCACTGCAGCTTGCATCTGCTGGCACTGCCAATGACAGTATCAACACAACTGATAATCATCACACTCCTAAAAGTCAGACATTTCAGACTATTCCAGGCCCCCAAAGCTATAAGAATGGTTTGGGGGCAGGTATTAGTTATTTTGAATGTGTATTGAATTGAGAAACTATTGTTGTTGCGCTCACATCTGAATTTAGGCGAATATCGCCACCATGTGGCAGTCTGTTACAAGTGCTGGTGTTGAGAATGAAGTGCTGGGGCAAAGCACCGGAAACCACCAGATCAAATTAAGCACTGTGTCCACTGTACAGTTTGTTACTCGGTCTTGAAATAGCTCTACCTGAGTTTTGTCAGATTTCCCAAAACTCACATTTCATCAACTGGATTCCTATTGAAACCATTTGTAACAGATTAACTGATATTTACACAAGGGAGACAATAAAGACTATTAGTTGTAGCATAAGTTTACAATCAGGATGTGCTTGGTGTGGGCAGAAACACTGCATTATGTGCTTGGAGAAAGCAGGAAGAATGTAAACACTGTGGCCCACATTTACTAAAAAGTAATGCAACACAGTTACGGTGTTGCTTGAAAGGGAGAGAGGCGAACAGCACCATATCCACTAAGATGTAGTGCTGTTCTCCTCTCATCCTGCACTGGCACACTTTTGGCAGCCATGCACCAGCACACACACACCTGTGTGTTTTAGTGCAAAGATTGTGTGCATTCTGCAGGGTAACGTTTTTATACTGGAAGGGGACCCTTCCAGTACAAAAAACTATCCTTAACCAATTTGTCTGCTTTGTATGTATGCTGTACAATGCAACACGCATACAATCTAGAAAAACAATGGAGAAATTAGAACATTTCCCTGAAGAAATTAACACATTTCTCCTTGTTGCGCCTGTCTCAAGGAGGCAGAGGATTTTTGAGCAAATCCATGTCTACGACTGTTTGTAGATAGGGATTTGCATTAAAACCCATTGGTTGTTGCAAGTGAACGCTCATGCAAAACCAATGGAACGCCTCCATGGAACAGTGTAAAGCAAAGCAGAGCACTGCACAGCTTTGCGTTATTTTGGGAAACTAACACAAACTTGATTTGTATTGGAGAGTAAATCCTAGAATAACATGTTACGCGGGCTTTTGTTACGAAAAACGCGAACCCAGTGCAAAGCATTAGTAACTCTGGGCCCGATTCACAGAACTATTTAAGACAAAATCCTAAACTTACTACCATTTTCGTATTCACAGAAGGCACTTACTCATTTTTGGTATTCACAGAAGACACTTACTCATTTCGGTATTCACAGAAGTTAGGAGTCCTAACGTTAGGACTCCTAAATGCCTTCTGTGAATACTGAAAGTTTTAAAAATAGGATTTTTATCAGTTTAGGAGTCCTAAAGTTAGGAATCCTAACTTTACTACTCCTAAACTGTGAAAAATCCTATTTTTAAGACTTTGGGTATTCACAGAAGGCATTTAGGAGTTCTAAAATTAGGAGTCCTAACTTTACTACTACTAAATTCAGAAAAATCCTAATTTTAAGACTTTCGGTATTCACAGAAGGCATTTAGGAGTCCTAAAGTTAGGAATACCGAAATGAGTAAGTGCCTTCTGTGAATACCAAAACGAGTAAGTGCCTTCTGTGAATACCAAAATGGTAGTAAGTTTAGGATTTTGTCTTAAGTTAGTTCTGTGAATCGGGCCCACAGAGACTGCATTGTCATGTGATTAGCATAGATAATTACAAAGCTGCTACACAGCCAGACAGTAGGCAGGGGACTGTTATATCATGTGTTTACCGTGGGCAAACACACAGGCAGGCTGTTAACACTGGACTACTGGCAGGCAGGCTGTTAACACTGGACTACTGGCATAATGCCTGGCAAAAAACAGAGAGGATATAGACACTGCACTGTTTGTATCTTGCGTTTAGAGAAGGCATAGAGGAGGTTTAGAGTCCAAGGCCCCCATTAGGATGGCGGGTGGTTCGCCACCGCCGGCCTGGCGGGGGCGATCCGCCCGCCATCCGTGCCGGAATGACCCCCGCCATATTATTTGGCTGGGGGGTCCGTCTTGCGACCGGGCGGAAAAGGGTCCTCTATGGTGGCGGTGTCTATCAGACACCGCCAGCCATATTAGTATGGGCATTTTCCAATGCCTTTCTGTGGCGGCATTGCCACCACGAAAAGGCATGCGGAGACTGCTTTGGAGGCCCGTTGCGGGCCCCCAGGGACTTCGGGGGGAGGGGTGGGGGGGAGGGGTGCACATGGTGGGTACCTATGGTACCCCCCAGCATTTCAAAGAACAACGTGGCAGGCACTGCGCGGTGCCTGTCACGTTGTGCTTTGAAATGCACTACATGTATTTTTACCATTGCGGCGGGCGGTGCTTTTAGCACCGCCCGCCACAATGTTAAATATACAGGATGCGCCCGCCACTGTGGCCGGCGCATCCTAATTTCCCCCACGGGACCCCCGCCCTTATGGCGGGCAATCCCTTTCCACGAATGGGGGCCTAAGTCTCGTAGACTGTGTATTTTTTGTTTAGTACAGGCAGACACAATGCAAGTGCACTATTTGTATAATTTGTTTAGCATTGGCAGCCACACACGCTATGGACTCTGCACTGTTTGTATGTGTAGGCACACCACTGCAATGAGCCAGGAAAGCTGCATTCATTAGATGCTGGCACAGAGGCGGCTGGCATCCTCAGTTAGGGGGGAGGGGCGGGCGTGCACTTAAAATAATATATTAAAAAAAATAAAAACGTACCTGAACTCGGCAACGTCCTCACTCCGTACCTCTTCTTGCCACACACCAGAACCAGAAGCAGCAGCTCCCTTGGCAATTCTTAGGGATGCTCTTACCAGAATGAGAACAGCCCTAGGATTGGTGGGAGCGGCCTCACTCATTGCTCCACAGCGCTCAGGAGGCTTTGGCTTTCTCTAACCTAGCTGTCTTAAGACACCTGGGTTAGAGATGTTTAAAGTGCATATGTGTGGCTGGCTGTCGCATGGCGGCCAGCCAAAAAGATATGCACACTTTAAACAGTACCATACAAACCCACCCTCCTCCCTCCAGAGTGACATGCTTCTGTCACTAAGCAGCGGCCCTGCCCCCCGTCATGACGCTCAGCTGAGGACAAAAAATAAAATGGTAATTAATTACCATTTTATTTTTCATCTTTAGGGGAGTTTTTAAGTGGGGCGACGCTCCTCAGCTCAAACGGAGGGGCTGCCCCTGTGCTGGCATAGGAATAATTTCACTAGCCGTGGAAACCGTAAAAGCTATTTTAGGGGCAGAGCAAAAAAGTCACAGAGACAAGTGTAAGAGAAGGTCCATGGCCTTATATTATGCATTAAAGGAGCAATTCTGGAACATATGGTTAATTTCATAATCTTTTTTAAATTGACTTTAGCAGTAGAAAGGTTTTTAGCCTAATAGAGTTTCCTATTCTGATCCAGGCATCCAAACGTATTTCACGAATGCCATAAAAAAATGCATCAAAATTGATTTTCAATGAATCAGATTTTGGATGGTTTTGTTTTAGAGATACCGAACAGATTAGGAAAAATAGGATAGCTAATGTTTTAGAAATGCATTTTGTGCAGCTGAAAATTTAACAAACTGCTTCATTTTCTCATTTCTGAGAAATGAATGGAGGTCATTTTTAAAGCTGTGCTTTTGCAGACTTGGGGTGGGAGCATACCAGGAGGGTACTGTCTTGCTCCGCCCTTAGTCAAATAACACAAAATACCACATGGTGGTTCAAATACGACGAAGCAATACATATAATGCAACACCACCTAGAAAGGGGTTTCACTTCATGTTATGTTATGTTATTAAATTTTGTAGTGCGCACAGCTACCCAACAAGGGTTTCCCAGCGCAAGCCATAACAGAAACTAGGAGATATCGGAATTAGCAATGTTGGTTAAAAAAACAGGTTTTTAGTTGCTTCCGAAAGATGGGAACCAACTTCTCTCTCCTCAACCCATCAGGTAAGGAATTCCATAAGGTTGGCCCAAGTAGAGAATAGGAGCGGTCTCCCATTCTTGACAATTTAAACCTCGGGATTTCAAATAGTTCTCCTGAGGACAAACAAAGTAAGCGCAGGGGGCGGTACGCGTGAACCAGATCTTGTAAATATTTGGAGGCCGAGCCGATCTTAATTCTGAACATATAGCATAAAGCTTTAAATTTTATGCGATGTTCTACCTTAATGCAATTCTCTCAGGGCATTTCCCATGTTGGACATTCTGGGAAGGTCACAGAGCAATCTGGCTGCAGAATTTTGCACCACCAGAAGCTTGCGTAGTACCTCTCTGTTAGACCCCAAGAAGAGAATGTTACCGTAATCCAGGCAAGATGTTACTAGAGCCTGGACGACTGTCCTTTGGGTGTCAACAGGGAGCATCCAAATTATTTTTTTTAGCCATTTTGGGATGGTAAAACAGGTGGCTGCAGTCTGTACTGCCTGTTGTTTCATTGACAATGTATTGTCAATAATAAAGCCTAGATTGCGGGCCTGAGAGGAGGGCGTAGGTAAAGGTCCCATTTCAGATGGCCAATGTTGGGGGCCCCAAAGTTCAGACGCTTTCCCAAAAATAAGTACTTCCGTCTTTTCCCCGTTAAGCTTGAGCAAATGTAGTTGCATCCATGCTGCAATCTTGCGCAAGCCTAACTGCAGATTGTAAGGGTCTGATTTCCACCCGCCGATAAAGAAAAGATGATTTGTGTATCATCAGCGTAGGAAAACAGTGTGAGCCCTGACGCTTCCGCAATCATTGCAAGTGGTTGCACATAAATGTTGAAAAACAGCGGACTCAAAATCGAGCCCTGTGGCACACCATACGGGGATGAATAGGGCTTTGAGGATGCCTTGGTGGAAAACACCTGGAATGTTTGTTCCGATAAAAAGGAAGACACCCAGCCAAGCGCAGTCCCAGCAATACCCAGTGCCTGTAAAGATTTAATTAATACGGTATGGGAAACCGTATCAAAGGCGGCACTTAGATCTAATAAAATAAGGGCAGCTGTGTCTACGGCATCCAAGCGCTGACGTAACATCTCAGTAACGCCTCGCAATGTAGTCTCTGTGGAAAACCCTGCTCTAAAACCTGGCTGCGAGTTATGTAAAAATTGTGATACTTCCACAAATGACGATAACTGGCCATTAACGTGTTTCTCCAAGACCTTCGAAAAAGTCGGGAGCAGGGAAATGGGTCTAAAATTAGATGACATGGTCAGATCTGCATTTGGCTTTTTTAACAATGGAAAAACAATTGCATGTTTCCAGACTGTAGGCATCTGAGCTTCTCTAAGGGAAGCGTTTAATAGCTCCATCACTACTCCAAGCGCAGGTTGCTCCATCTGAAGAAGCACTGTGGCTGGAAGCAGATCACACGGGGAGTCTGATTTAATACTAGTTAAAATTTTTAGTAGGGAGCCCGTGTCCAGAAGATCCCACTGCTCCAATTTTATCCGGGAAACTTCTGACCCGGTATAAATCCGGGCAGTGTTCGGCAGGGCCGGGATTGACACATTAATTCCCCCTAATTTCAGATGGATTTGTTCGACTTTATTTATAAAAAACTTGGCAAGGGAACCACATTGAGATTCATCTAGAACAGGCGGACTAGGCTCGGTCCCTGAACCTGCCAGCTTTTTGACCATGGAAAACGAAGTCCGCGAGCAATTTTTTGCCCCCAAAATGGACGAGGAAACATAATCAGCACGTGCCTTTTTTCATGCTGCATGGTATTTTTTCAGTCTGGCTTTATAAATCAGTTTGGCCTCGGGAGCATAGTTCCTTCTCCAACTTCTTTCCACCGCTTTACATTTACTTTTTTTTGTTTTTAACTGCTCCGTGAACCACGGGGCAGGAGGGCGATGGTCGTTGAACTTTTTTGCCACGTATGGCAGGCACGCATTGGCCGTGGAGGCAATCCAATTATAAATACTATTCAAAGAAGCTAGAGAAATAGACTGCTGTGCAGGGGCATTGTTTAACAGAATTTTATTGAATTTGGCAGTGTCCAATTTTTCCCAGTTTCTAGACCGGCCTGATAATTCAGGAAGCAAAGGGGGCAGGTTAAGTAAGCTACTGTATTGGAACCTAACCGCAAAGTGGTCAGACCAACTCAGTGGCACTGCAGGTGGACAGTTAATACCAGGCAGGTTAGAAAAAATGGGGTCCAACAAGTGACCAGCTCTATGAGTGGGGCCAACATTGCACAGAGGGAGATTCAGTGCAGAGAGGTCAGCAATGAGCGCCCTACTTGCTGGGCAATCAATGTTCTCTAAATGAAGATTTAAATCTCCTAAAACTGTAAAATTGGCTAACTTAAGTAGCCAAGGAGCCAGCCGGTCTGGCAACTGGGGCACCCAGGAACCAGCTGGCCCTGGGGGACGATAAATCAGGGCCCCAGATAGAGTAAGTTGGGGTGAAAGCATAAGTTTAAACACTCATGTAGAGGAAAATCCTCAAATTTGCATGAATACCTCTTTTTTTAAAAATGATCGCAATCCCACCACCCTTCCTAGGAGTTCTGTCTCTCCTTATTATCGTGTAGTTATCGGGGAGGGCACATGCCACATCAGGACCTGAACTATCATTCAACCATGTTTCCGTTATAAAGACAGCATCAGGCCCTTCGCTGTGTAGCAGATTGAAGACATCCTCCCTGTGCTGTGGAAGGGAGTGGCAATTAATGCTCCAGAAGTTGTAAATTTTATTCTGCGTTTGATACTTGTTGTTGAAGACAGGGTCATTAAAACCAAATCTACAGCCAGTGCACCGAGAGTGGACCTCTAGTGGACAAAGTAGATTACAGTCATCACCCTTCCTACCCTGCAAGCTCAGCAAGTAATCTGACGAGTATTGCAGGGTTGGTTTAGGGGGAGAGGATTTTTGGGCAAAAATCCTGGCCCCTGGTCCCTGTCGGTCTCGGACGGTCGCAGACGGTCTTGCCTTTGTCGCGGCTTCGTCGTGACATTACCGCGACCGCTGCGCGAAACCGCTGCGCGCCTGGACCATGGCTCTTAAATAGTGGCAGGGCCGGTGATCGTGCAAGCACTAGGACGTGCGGCAATTTCAAGATGGCCGCCCGGGACGGCGTTATGCAGCCCCGGAGAGAGATGCCGTTCAATGGTGGCAGAAGTAAGCTCCACAGGGTAAAAAGAATGCTAAAAAAACCACTACATTTGGTTTTGAACACAAAAGAAATTTTAAAATATATTTGCCATCAATTGTGTTAATAGCGATTTACAGTCCCCCCCAGAAACATAAATTCCCAATTACAAATTCTGATATTGACAGCGAAGCTTCAGTTAAGCCAAAAAAGTTTATAAAATGAAACACATCAAAGACTCTCTTTTTTAGAATAAGGCTTGGGGTTTTATTTATGCAATGCTCTCTAACAGAAAGGCTTTTCCAGATGTCAAATGAA